>NC_137632.1:6190576-6790576 GCF_963383615.2 Lipophrys pholis
CACACCGCGCTGGCCGGGGCTGTTAGGCGCGGCCTCCTTCCTCTTCTCCCGCTCTCGCTCCCTCTGGCTGGTGTGTTTGGTCTTGCACGGCCGCTTGCCCTTGGGTTTGTCTGTGTCACTATGGCGACGGGGCTTGAGGGGAGGGGTGCCTCCCACGGAGGGCTCAGGGGCCGGTGAAGGGGGGCCCCTTCTGGGCTCCTTGAGGCCACGGTCACCTGAGAAGGGGTTCGGCGGGTGCGCTCTGTCCTTCAGCTGGTTGGGGGGAAGGGAGGCGGCGGATACTCCTGGAGCAAGAAGAGGAGGAGGAGGAGGAGAGGAGAGGAAGAGAAGGAGGCAGAGTGAGCGAGTGCTCCGTGGAAAGGGAGGATAGGAAGGTATTGCAAGGCCATCTCTCACCCTCTGTTGGTTTATTAATGAGCGCACAGAGCTGTCTGTGAGCACAGCATGCTCCTCGCCCAGGAAAAAAAAAAAAAAAAAAGCGCACACACTTTCACACATAATGTAGGTTCACATAAACACCCCTATAGTGACTCGTGCACACTCGGTCGGTGCAGCAAGGACGCTGCCAGACGTAATCTCCTTAAACAAATGTGGCTCTGTCTGGTTTCGGCCTCTTATAGTACAAATTCAAACAGAAAACAAGAAGAAAAAAAATACTGCCCTTGAAAACCACAATGTCAAAATGCTGGTTAATAGCTTATTGGAAATACATTTACTGCAGGGAATTGTTGCAAACCCATTTCTAAGTACTTAGGAGTGTGGTCTGTATGACTTGTGTTATGATGCAACTTTACTATAGAAGTTTCAAAGTCCATTAATTCGGTTTTAGCTGAGAGCAAGTGGGGAGCAAAGTGAAATTATACATCTGCTGATAAAGTTAAATCGACTTGTAGTTTCTATGTAATCCCCGATGCAGAAAAGCTTTTAGAATATGAGATTCTTACCAGAGGTGAATACGTTTTATGTGATTAGAGGTTATTCTAGAAAGAAAAAAAAAGACCCCATCCCTGACGGACACACAGTGGAATAACCATGTTCATTGTGAAGCACAGCTGTTGCCAGGGTGATGTTATCTAAAAAGGTGAATGCATTGGCCAATCAAGGTCTGTAGTTTCCATACAGAATATAAACCCAAATCTCCCCTGCTTTATTCACTTCCTTTAATCTGCCTCCTGCGCTTTTATTCTCCCCTCTTCCTCTGAGCCACCCTCTGCCTCAGTTTAGGCACATGAATAAGAGAAAGCCCAAGTTTTAATAAGACCGCCCCCCCCCCCCCCCCCCGCCCCTTCACACATTGGAACACTCCCCAACCCTGACTAAAATCCCCCATCTACCCTTTCCTTGTGACTGGTCTTGAGAGAAAAAGAAAATTCATTGATCACACATTAGTCACTCTACACCTGCCACACATGTCTCACCGGCACCCCCCCCCCCCCCCCCCCCCCCCCCCCCACCCCCCCCCCCCCCACCCCCCCCCCGCGCCATCGCTCTTTCATCGTCCTCACTGAACCTGCCGCAGACCAGCTGAACAAAAAGCCCGCCGCCACGGGGGGTGGAGAAATGGCTCGCAATTTAGCTTTTGGTCCCCGTGTCCCTCTTTCAGATTCCCCGGCCTCTTGCCTGACACGAGGAAGACTCCCCTACCTCATTTCCTCTGCCCCCACCCTGACAGCATTCGGGAAATCCCCTAAAGACTGGCTTCTCAACAAGAAAGTGAAACGTGAGCCAAAGATAGATTTCCGTTACCCTAGCTGAACTCAGATAGGCCGCGGCCTTGTACAGCTGCTGGTTCCTTCTTACCATTAAGCAGTTTCTCGCAGCCCCATTTCCTGTTGATCTCGGCCCGCTGCAGCACGGCTCTGTCGTCAGGCTCGCCGGCCCCGGATCTTGCGATCCCGTACGCTCTGGGCCGGGATAACAAGTCGGGGTTGAGGCCACGGTCCTCTCCTGTTTGATCTGGGAGGCGTCAGGTGAAGCGGCCACCTGCAGCAGGTTGGCTGAGTCGCAGTCCCTTCAGCTCAATGCAGACCTTGAGCTTCCGCACCTCGTCGTCGTCGTCATCAGCACTTGTCTGCCCGTCTGCAACAACACCAACACAGACTTTGGACTGTGTGCTCTCAAGTGCAACTATATTTCTTACAACTGTCATAAGTTTGAAATGCTCTCAGTGTAAAGCTTAGAATTGGACCTGAAACAGACTCAGAACCTATAAAACGAACACCGAAATGCATTAAACAACTTAGCTAAAGCATTATCTTTCTTTTTTTTTTTAAAGACACAAGTCACCTGCACCATCTGCAACTCTACTGTATGTACTGACGTGAAAAGTGCAGCGCAAAGGGAACAAAGGTCATTAATCACTTCACACTTATGGCTGGTAAACCCCATCTGAGCCTTACATTTAAAACAGACACACGCACACACTCACAGACGCATGCTCTAAAGACAGAGTGCGCAGGATGTAAAACAGACAGATCGAGGCGCAAAAGAGGAGAGAAGTCAAGAAACGGGTGGAGAAGCAAAGCAATAGCGCCCAGAGAAGCAGAGGGGGGGATCTTCCCCCTGAAATTCACAGGGGATGGGTATTTGACTCGTCTGCCAGTTGCCGCGGAGAGCGAGCACGATACCACATGCCAGAAAAAAAAAAAAAAGAAGGAAACCCAAACAGATGAGGGAAAAAAGAAAAGGAGATGAAAAAGAGAAGAAAAGAGCAGCTTTGAAGAGGGTGGGTAAGCACAGCGGAGGAACGGCGGAGCTGAAAGAGGAGAGCGGGAGAGAATGGCTGTCCCTCTTCCTCGCTTCTCTCTCGCACTCTGCTCAAAGGCAGGATTAAACACTTCTCAGAGCTGGCTGCCACACAGAGCGAAACACGGGACAGGCAGTGGAGGAGAGCGAGGGTTGTGATGGACCGAGTTTAAGGCGGAAATCATTGGGAAGGGAGGAAGCGACAAAAGGAACGGGAAGATCTTTTTTAAAAGACAAATGAGAGATGAGACGGGGCTCAGCGTCACAGAATTGAACGGAAAAGAAGTGGCCGAATTAAGAGCGATGCATGGAAAGCAGATGAAGAGAGGGAGATGATTGAAGGCATGTGGTGGTGGGTGGGTGTGAGGTGGTGGTGGTGGTTGGGGGTGACAGGACATATTTGTGAGATCCTCACCCGTAGAAAGCTTGGCTCTCTTCTCTGGCTGGGGCACCCGTTCTCCTTCCTCCCTCACTGCGTCCCTCCTCGTTGGCCTTGGAGCCCAGTGGGCGTTTTCTGGCGGGTCCAAAGCCAGGGCTGGCCCTCTCTTCAGCGTACCCCTTTGATGGTGTCAGTGTGGGTGGCAAACAATGACCTTCAGACTCTCTCATGGCCTTCCTGGCTCCATCATTGAGCCCTCCGTGGCTGGCACCTCTGGGCCCCGTCATGGGCCCCGTGACCTGGAGACAAAGGCTCCCTGTGGCCCCCCGCACCGCTGGAGGACTGGAACCCTGTTGTTTGTGTATGTCGGCCGGACACCTGAGAGAAGCAGAGAAACGACAGAGCGAGTGTGAGATTGAGAAGAGGAGACGAGCAAAGACAACAACAACAACAACAACAACAAAAGGGAGAGCAGACAGACGGACTAACTGCAAATCAGACAGACAGTGAGTGAGAGGGGGCAAAAAGGCGAGGGCGGGGGTGAGACGGGGTGGGGGATTGACAGGGGGAGAATGCCAGTTAAACACCAGCCAGCTTTTATTCCGCTTTAAAGACAGGCAGTAAAACTTTGATGGGGTAAAGACTTTTTAATCTGATGTGAGCCGAGCCAGCCCGCCAGTTCAGTGCAGCCGCTCCAGCTTCCAGCGAACAGAGGCAAGAAAACATCCTGCACGCTTGTTGTGCACAGTGACTTCCCCCCCCCCCACCCCGCCTCCGCTGTCCTCCCCCACGGCATGACCGCACCACGCCCTTCTCACACAGAGCGTGACTCCCCCCCCCCCCATTCCCTCTCCTTCCTCCCGCTTTCCCCTCGACTCCCTCTCTCTCCCCGTCTCTCTCCATGCCATAATTAGGCTCACACGTCAGCCGCGGCCTCGCTCCAACACACAGCTGGGCTCCCAGCCAATGTAACTACCCCCCCCACCCACCCCCCCCCACCCCTTTCCGTTGCGCTCTCCCATCCGCTTTCACCCGCTAACTCTCCCCCGCTTTCACTCTCTCGCTCTCTCTCTCTCTCTCTCTCCCTCACGCAATCTCTGCCCCTCCTTCTCCTCCTGCCCTCCCTCTCCATCGTCTCTCTGCGCAGATAAGCACAAAAGGCTTCTTGAAAATAAAACTCCCCCTCTCTGTCTCCCTGGCTTGCTCATTGGCTTGCGCTGCCTGGCTTGTGTAAGAGTGTGCGCATACATCAGTGCGAGTGTGTGTGGGTGTGTGTGTGTGTGTGTGTGTATGTGTGTACGGTCTGTGGAGAAGAGCGTGTCTTTTTTTTTTTTTTAGAGTGACCCGGTCTTGCCTCAGCATTTGCAGCAAGTTCATGCAAGTGAGCGTGCACGCAAACCTATTGTTTGTGTGTGTCCCCCTTTGTTTTTCAGGAGTGTTCATTTGCAGAGTGACTGCGAGTCTGCGAGTGTGTGAGTGTGTGTGTGTGTGTGTGTGTGTGTGTGTGTGTGTGTGTGTGTGTGTGTGTGTGTGTGTGTGTGTGTGTGTGTGCGTGCGTATGTGCTGTAAAGAGTGTGTGTGTGCGTATGTGCGTGTGTGCTGAAAAGAGTGTGTGTGTGTGTGTGTGTGTGCGTGTGTGCAGTGCTGGGTTACTCACCCTCCCTTTCTCCCTGCCTGGTGGTGTGTTGGCAGTTCTCCAGCACTCGCTCTCTGCGCTGGCCGTCTGCCAGCTCCCGTCCTGCTGCCGCTGCCGAGGCAGACACACACACACCGCCGCCCTCCTTCTCCTTCAGCTCCAGCTCCGAGAACCGCATCATTGCCCGCTGTGCGTACACACACACATACACACACAAAAATGCAGAGAGAACCCATGAAAACCACTCATCATCTGCCCACGCCGCACACACACCTCTCTAAGCCTCAATCTGGCCTCAACAGCTACAGAAGCAAAAAAATAATAAAAAAAATGGCATCAGAAATCACATTGTCTTTAAATAAAAGAAAATGCCAAAGAAATTAAACCCACACACACACACACACACACACACACACACACACACACACACACACACACACACACACACACACACACACACACACACACACACACACACACACACACACACACACACACACACACACACGACAAAAAGGAAGACAGATAAATCACAAGCATGGCATCAAGACAGGTTAGACTACTGCAGCCACTGTGAGTCCATGCGCTCTGGGGCTTAAGTCCTGGGCATCTCCCTTCCTGAAACATAAACATGGCTAGGAAACATATACATCTAAGCCCTGAGGCAGAGAGAGGAGAAGAAAATAGAGGAAAGAAGGGAGTGGGGGGTGGGGGGTGGGGGTGTGCAGCGATACAGAGTACAAAAGGAGACAGAGCCCATCAGAGGCAGATGTGATAAGAAATGTAAAGAACTGACCTCCCAGTTAGCTGCAGGTTGACTTATATTACTCCCCTCTCGTGATATGACTTCCATCTAAGCAATTAGAATGGGGGGCTCAATATATCTGTCCAGCAATTCATCTTTCTTTTTTTAATATGAATGTATGTTACGTTTCTCCACAAGTTTGTTTACACACAACAAGCAGCCACAATCCCAAAAAACAAAACAATCAAATTCAGGTGACTCAAACAGGTCAATCAACACTGCATCAAATCTATCGAATGATTTCTGAACAGAGTACGTGTCCAATTAGAAACTGAATCAAAATATCATGCAAACAGTATATTTCATCTGTAAAAATTGTTGCTATTAAACATTTTGATTGTTTTTGGCAAAAATATTTCACGTTTCAGTTTGACGGGTCCAGAAATACATTGTTTGATAGCCTTGTGTTGCAGTTTTGCATTGACAAGCCTGACACAGACAAAACCACAGTTTTCTAGGGTGCATTCACAACATAGACAGACATGTGCAACCTATTAACATATCTGCCTCTGAGCCAGTGGCTAGTACAGCACAGGGTTTCTTTGTGTTTCTGGGCTGAACGCTGAGCACAAGGAACCCCAAAGATAACGGTTTAGAATGATGTGAATTTCTGTGAATGGCAGTGGAGGATAATCAAGTGTAGAGGATATTGCTGTAATTGTAATGTTTATAGATGTCATGTGATGAACACAAGGAGCCAATAGGGTAAGGAGAATGATGACCTTGGACAGCAACGAGGCAGGCCATCTGAGGGAGGTGGGCTGGGGCTGGGGGGGTGGGGGGGGGGGGTAGTGGCTGGTGGACGGGGGCATGCAGAGACTCTTAAAGGCACCCCAAAGAGGGCAGCTGTTGGTTGTTAAGCACACTGCTGGCCCTCCACTCCTCCTAACCTTGGGGTTAAGCTTAGCCAAAGGCAGTGTGAACTGTGAGGGTGCTACAGTCATGCTCCAAAACTACTGTATATTCCTCTACAACACAGTCAGCACTAACACATGCTTCACTCCCAGGGCAGTCACACAAGGATGGACACACACACACACACACACACACACACACACACACACACACACACACACACACACACACACACACACACACACACACACACACACACACACACACACACACACACACACGCAGGAATAACCTTTACAACAGCTGCTCACTAATCAACACACAGAGATGGCAGCACTGGTTAACCTTTGCACTGTCCACCCCTGAAAAAGGGCCCTTGCACCAACTCACTAAAGCAATAATGAAGTAGAGGGAGGATCAAACCTAAAGCTAAGGACAGTAGCATGACAGCACCTATATAATTCTGTACTGTGCTGTAAATGCAGAGTATGCTAATTTCATGCAGGGTCTGTTTCACAGGAAGGTTTGAAAACAACAGGAGGGGAATAAAGACAGTGGATCATGGGGTTTTATTCCAGTGTGGATGTTAGGACTGAGTGTGTTTGAAATGTCTGCACGTACAAAAAGTGTTCATAATGACCTTATTCCAGCCCACCAACTTTAGCCCTTTGTATTATGAACTGTTTGTACACACACCCACACACACATACACACACACGTCACTTGGGCTTACCTGCAGAGCTCTCTGTTCACGGCTCAGCTTGCTGGAGTCAGCATACAGCTCAGTGGTGACACATTTAAAGCGGTCTCCAACGTAGCCTGAGGAGTTTGCGATCCTTTTGGCCAGACTGGATCTACGAGAACCTTTAGACGAAGTGTGGCAACCTTCCTCTTCATCCTCATCCCCTTCGCCATGAGACTCCCCTAGGTCAACAATGCTGTCTTCCTTTTCAGTCTCCCTTTCACTCGCATTTTCCGGGTCCAACTCTCTCACCACATCTGCAGAGTGCTGTGTAAAATGAGGAGCCTGGCTGTTCCTGTCCCCTTTGTCCTTACCAGAGCTGCGCTCCCCAGACGTGCGAGCACAGCGTAAGGTACTCTGGTCTTGGTCTCCAGGGTCCGGGCTGGGACTCTGCTCCTCTGCACTCTCCTCGGCGTGATCCACCGACCCTGGAGAAGCTGGTGGTGTGCTGGATGTCACCCCAGGACAGTCTATGTCCTGGAGAGCCTTTGTTTTACAAAAGGGATTTTCTGGCTGCCTGTTAGCGTGGCTGGCTTTTAGGTTGGGACTTAGTCCGGGGTGGACCGGATAAGAATGAGAAAAGTGGTGTTGGTGTTTTGGCTCATAGTCAGTCTTTGTCAAATTTTGGTTACTATGACAACATTCATTTTGGTTAACCTTCATGCTGGTCTCAGCAGAGGGCTGGTTTTGGACTGAAGGGGTAGACTCAATATCTGTGTCTGAGTGTACAAGGTCAATGCACACAATCTTTTCTCTGGATGGCGCAGAGGAAGAGGGGTTTTTGCTTTGACTGCTACCCTGTCCTTGTACTCCCACTTCCCTGTCGGGCTTCATTTGGTTTCCTTCGCCTGCTTCTTTCACAATGTTGTGATCTCTATGGCTCCCACACTCTTCAACAGCTCCACGAGATTTCTCCTGTCCCCGGAGCTTCAGCGATGCATCTGCTCTATCTGGCAGCTTGCTGTCAGAGTGCGTCTGCATCAAAGGGTGGGCCATCTCCTGTGAGTTATAGGTGAGGTATTCACCCCCTGTTGGGAGGTTGTGATATGGTAAAGGGTGTTTTGCTGCCAAGTGGGTTGGATAAAGGCTGTTGCTGCCCAGCAATACTGGGTGAGGGTAGACTGGGCTCTTTCCAGTAATTGGCACAGAGTGTAGTGCCATGCCATCAGGGATAGGGTAGTGCAGATATCTATTGGCGTAGGCCAAGCTGTGGTTCAGATAAGCGTCACTTTGAGAAAGGTAAAGGTGGCCCGGGGGGTGACCATTGTCTAAACAGGGCCTTTTGTAAGATGACAAATCTGGAGTCGCATCGCCTCTCTTTGTGGCCTGGGAGGACTTTTCAGTCCCCTCTCTGTGGTGGCCCATGACTGATGGATGATCTGATTGGCTGGGGCTGTGTTTCACCCAATCACCATTAGGTTTAGGAGAAAGGGCCCTGGAGTTAATCACAGAGGAGCCAGAGTGCTGAGTTGAGGAAACATTATGGTTAGAGTCTCCTATTCTTGGACAGGATGAACTACGTTGTTGAGGAAGTACTCTTTCGAGACTCTTGTTTTTAACGGAGGGTGACGAGCCCTTCGTTTGTGAGTGGCTCAAGTCTGTGTTAGGCCTCGGGGAAGGGGGCAGGCCTGAAGTGTGCTGTGTATGGGAAGGAGATGGACTAGGTACAACCCAGGAGGAGTGTAAAGTGCTGATCATCTCTGGCCTTTCTGAGACCTTTGAAGAAGTGCTGCTGACAACTGAATGTGGATGGGAGGAAGGAGAGAGCGACAGGTTTTCTTTTAGCAGCTCTCTGCTGGAGGGGAGTCCATAACGGGCGCCTGAGGCCATACTGTCCATTTTAACAGGAAATCCATTTGGAGACAGCCCAAACTCAATTATTCTTCCAGACAAATCCAAGGGCTTCTCTGCTGAGTCTTTGGTTGCTTGAGGTTGGTGCGTTGGCCTCTCAAAGTTTACTTTGGAGGGAGACCTGCTTGGTCTTCTCTCAATCCCACTTCTGTGCTCAGTTGCCCCCTCTCCTGGCCTTGGTTTGTGGGGGCTGGGTCGGGCAGGGGAGGGCTGCTCTGAGGCCATGCTGCTAACAGAGAAAGGATGAGGAATGGACTGCGTGGATGAAGATGAGGCAGATATTGAAGAAGTAGAAGAGGTGGGTGGTTGTCCTATCCTCGCAACTGGCCGTTGTAAATCCGAATTATCATGAAGTGCAGAGGGAAGGGGAGGTTGGGTGAGACGAGAAGACACATGGGAAGAAGAATCAGCAGGCAGACGATTATTATTCCCTCCACTGGTGCCACTAGTGTTTGTACTATTGGTGTTATTGTTGTTGCTAGAGCTCTTCCTAGAGGGAGGTCTGCTTGGTCTGCTGCTCCTGTTAGGAGAACGGTCCCGCTCTATAGCAGCCTGATGGTGCTGAGCGTGAGGGGAAGGTTGGTGAAGCTGCTGTGCAAAAGGAGACACAACCCCAAGCCCTTTGTCTTGGCAGTGAACCAGAGTGGGGGCCACCGTGACTGCAGGAATCCTCATAGGGGGTGCCACCAGGGGAGAGGAGATAGGTGAAGGAGGATAGGGAGGCATATAATAGAGCCTCTCAGCAGCAGAGGCAGTCGGGGCAACACTGCCCCCCTGGGCTGCACACAGAGGGTAGGCCAGGTGCTGGGGAAGATATGGGTTGGGCTGACTGAGCAGGGAGGCTTTGTACATGTTTAGAGCTGCGTACTTGGACGTGTCCATGAAGGAATACATGCTTGCTTCAGGGTAAGGGCTGAGCCACGGCATGCGGAGGTAACTGCCACCAGCACTTGCCAAGCCCAAATCAGATGCTTTCTCTCCAGGCCCTACTCTACGTTCCAAGCCGAGACTTTCAGCTCCCGCTCCAGAAACCAGCAGAGGCTTGTGTAGACTTGGATGAGTGCCTTTGTACAGGCCCAGGTATCCATTTGTAGGCTTACGACTGTCCAGAGTGCCGTCCGGCTTGTAGATGAGTTCTGGGAGGCCATCCCTGTTGTAAGTTAGAGGAAGTGCAGACGTCTCTCTGCTCTTCTCCGTCGGTAGTGCTCTGATCCCTGGGTACACGACTCCACCGTGGAGACGAAGACCATCGTGAATCAAAGTGCCTCGGTCCAGCCCCATCGCTGCAAGGGGCGTCAACCTTGCATCCACCTGCACCATTAAACAAAAAAAAAAAAGAGTGCATCCATGAGCACAAAAACCAAACCTCTTCCATCATAATGTGGAGGAAAACAGAGACTGCTCCAAACAACCCATTATGACTTGTAAACACAATTTTAAATGGGAGCACTTACAATTATTTACACGCACATAAACAGGAAAAACAAAGCACGACACAAGAAAAGAGTATAATCAGTGTCCCGAACGAGCTCGGGTACTTGCCATGTTTTGTGTGATGTGGTTCCCTTGTCTTAGTTCCAGGTTGGTTTGTGCCTCAGCATCGACATCACGAACAGATGTTGCCCTGTGGAGATGAGCAAACAGTTAGCTGTGAGTGTCTTGGCTCTGCCACACACACACAGACATGTACAGGCCCACTCACACACAAAAAAAAACCACAGCTATGTTGGAATCCCATTGCCAAAAAAGGCACTTTATAAAATTTCCAAAAGAGAAAATACTTTGTAATTAAGTTTCATACATAGATCACTTACTGGGGCATAAATATGCACATAATCCATTAAAAAGCTATATAGAACTGAAATGTACAGAGATGCGTTATTGAAATGAGACAATGGAGCAAAAATACAAAGCTGAGAAATATAAGGACACCCTCATTGAAGCACTCAGCAGAGATGAAAGAAGTGTGTGGGCTCCCCTCCCCTCCCCTCCCATCCATCAACACCCACCCATCCTCCTGTTCCAACCCCCCACACACACACATACATTTTCTAAACTTCAACCTGCCCATCCCGTGCGCTGGACGTGCACTATGGGGCCACGTCTATTCAGTCACGTTCCTCACACACTGGTTTTCCTGCGCCCTCTCTCTCTTGGCCGCCTCAGCCGGCACAGCGAGGGAAGATTATGCATCACAGACCACTTCGGTGGGGGAACATCCCCCCCCCCCGCCAACACAGAGCCGCAGATCAGCCAACAGTAGCACACTAAAGTGTGGCACGCAAGAGAAGAGAACTAATGTAAACTTAACAATAAACCGTTTCAAACTATATCATATATGAACATGGCCATAGTCGGATGGATTATGTCTGTTTGAAGTTGTTTTCCTGGAAAAACACATAATAAGTAATTAAACATGGCAGAAGAGAAACAACATGTTTTTAGTACACATACAATTTCTTTAGCATAACCAGGTTATTTTATGTTAACAGCATGTGCCGTAAGTTGCAATAACTGGGTTACCTATTAGTCATAACGGCAGAAAGAACAAATTCAAGAAATGGTTGGTAAACCTGTTCTTGGCTCGGTGCCGTTGAAGACGATTTTAGAGGATGAAAGAATACGTCTATTAATATCAACTACACGATTACCTACGTGTGAAACCTCTGCCTAAATTCAGGCGGTTGTCGTTTCCTGTGTAAACATAAACAGCTACTTATTAGAAAGTCTGGTCAAACTTTATTGAGTACAAAGTGTGAGTAAATATCACTCTGTCCTGAGGGGAAAGAAAACTTGTGAAAAAGAAAACTGGAGCGTTGAAAACCTTTTAACCCAAAATATTTTAATTGAAGAAACACATTTGCCGTTTGTGATATTCACAAAGAAATTTGGACTGAGAAACAAAAATCTTATTAAATCTGTAAACATGTCTTCAATTTGATTGTATTTTTCTTAAAACTGAGGTTTGAACCCAACTTGAGGGTAAAATTAACTAAATCTACTCTCAACATTTTTTTTATCTAAACCTCTTTTGAACTATGAGTCACAAGATATCTATTTGTAGCTGTGGGGCCTTAAAATAACATTTGAACTGAATTGTGAGACAGATAGCAAATTACTTCAGAAACAATGAGACATAACCTCAAATTTGGACTAAACCCAGAGTCAAAACTAAAAACTTACCCCAAACCACAACTCAAAACGTGCACCAAACCATAAGTCAAATGTCAAAATTTTAATCAAATCATTTATCAAAACACAAAATTTGCACCAAACTAAGAGTTAAAGAAAAACGTGTCCCCATACACCCAGTGACTCATGACAACTTAACAGGGACATGGCTTCGTCTCAACAGTTTCCATTTTCCAAATATTCAAACCGGCAAAAGGTGGACAGATTGTTCTCTTTATAACCCAATAAAAACTGTTTCCCTTTGGATTCGGACTCGATTACACTTGAGGGTGGACAGTCAGGAGCGAGAAGGGACATAGTGAGAAAGACGCGGCTTTAAATAGAAGAAAAAAAAAGTGGAGCCCTGTGGTGCTCGGTGGTGCTGAGAGCAGCAGAGAATCTCGGCTCCTCGATCATTGCAGAGAAACGCCTCTGCGCCTCGCTGCCGCGCCGCTGGCACGCCACTTTTATTGCCGTGACCTGGGGCACATTAATCAGCCTGCTGTGGGCCCCTCGACACGGCTTCTCTCTCTGTCCCCGCCGTCCCATCCCCCACAGCCTCCCGCTCCGCAGCCAGTTCTGCTTCGACAACATCCGCATGTGACGGAACTGAAAACGGCGAGCGAGCGCGGCTAAAAGCGCAACAGTGTCTCGGTGAACGTGTGTCGGGCCACGTGTGCGTGCGCGTCTCACCGACTCACAGACGCCGTTGAGAAATCACACCAGTCCTGTTTCCTGTGTTTCCTGGAGCGTCTCGGGCTCTGTTTTTTTTTCTGTCTCCTTCTCTTAAGGTCTGAGCGCAGAGAGACCAGACAGGAAGACCGAGAATTAAGACTTTTCTAACGCAAATACGCACAACTTTGTGGACGCAGCCGTTCAACCGCAGGCCCAAATACAGTCAAGTATTTCTCTGGCACGGGGTTTCCTGGGCTGTGCGACTTCCCCCGACGGAAAGAAAGACGCCGGGGACTCAAAGGAAAGGAAATGATATGGTCTTGTTCAAATTAGTCGAGTCTCATGACAGAGCGCGTTACTCCGTGGCGCATCGTTTCCACCATGACTGCAATGTCGTCCAAGATACTGAAAAAAAAAAGTACTTGGATACAAGTTACTTTTCTACAAGGAGAGGCGTTACTTTACTAGTGACTAAAAATCTTTTGTGTTTCTTAATTATTAACTCTCAATGCAGTAGTTGGATTGCTGAGCCGTGAGCGTTCCTCTATTGATTTACATTGAGTTAGTTACATCAGTTATTGGAAGTCAGGTCAGGTGTCTCTCTCTCTCTCTCTCTCTCTCTCTCTCTCACGCGCACACATTATTTTGAGTTAATAGGTCTAAAGTAATCTGATAGGGACTCAACTTCCAACAGCCATGCAGATCTTGGCACAACACCTGTTTGTGGAAGGAAATAATGTATGAACAAGTGACAGATAAAAGGGGCTCTCTCGAAAAATATACAAGAAAGTAGCAGACAGCTCATAAAAAAAGCCTCGGATGCAACACAGGTATTGTGGACAAGATCCAACTTCAGTTAACAACAACAGAGAAGAAGTACAACTGTGCTCGAGGAAACTTCATTGTGACTGCAATTGTAATAGACTAAAAGAGGCTTTACAGGGACGAAACCTCATGGAAATAACCTCAAAGCTGCCTGCCAAACTTTTGTTTATGCAGTTTGTAAAGTGAGCCGTAGGTCATGTGTACATGGAAGAAGAAATGTATTTATACTTGCAATTATGAGGAAAAGTAATGTAGTTCAAAAAATATTCTTTAAAAGTACTCTGCTCAATACTAACTCCAAGTATTAGTAACTTTTATAACCCATTTAATGGCAATGTTAAGTGCAGGCCTTTTATTCAACACCACAGCCAAACAATGACTTTTACACTGATGCAGTTTGTTGGGAAAACAAATGCTGGATATCAAATGATAATCCTCGTGTTTAAATATCAAACGTATTAGATACAAAAACGCAGATCAAAAGGTTTGAATAATATATGCAATTGCAGTGGTATTCAAGTAGATTACCTAGATTTGAATTAAGTACAGGTAAAAATACACACTTGTATGAAGTACTATTGAAAGTAACACTAATCACAACTCAACTATACTATGTATTTGTAATCGATTACTTACAACCCTGGCAGGACCTAATGGATAAATCAAGTACACACTTTGGTGACAACATGGAGGGAAGAAAAGTCAAACCTGCTCTGCTCTTATTTTCTTAGCTTGATGCAAATCGTACTAAAACATCTTATTGCGGTTTAGAAAAAAGCGGAATTTATGTGTAAGAATAGTTGCTGATTGTTTATGACCTTATTAAAATGTGGCCTATATAGTTTACATTGCATATATAGGTATTTCAACGTGGTCTGTGAAGACATGATATCACAGCGCAAGTGGAAGGACGGATAAGGAGAAAGCAGGAGATAGGAAAGGAGGAAAGGCGGCGTGTTGACGCCCATCCCCGCTGCTAAGAATAGTTTGCGCAACAAACAACTCCCGACGGCCGTCCAATCCATCACAGTGGTCGGCGGCAGCAGCAGCAGCAGGCAAGAGGGGGGAGAGGAGGGGAGGGGAGTGGAGGAGGGGGGGGGGGGGCAGCGGTCGCTGCTGCGTTTATAAAGCAGACCGCTGGAGCGCAGCCCCGACGCGCACCATTAAACAGAAAACCACCGGGTGTTTTTAGCTGAACCTGGTTCGTCCCCCGCGCTCTGTATTGTTGTTGTTTTTTGGGGTTTTTTTAAGGGGAAAAGGGAGTAAACAAGGACAGAACAGTGATAAAAACAGAGGGGAAGACGGAGGAAAAACAAACTCCTTCCCTTCGTGCGATGACAAGAGACTTGAACTCTCCGTGACCCGCCGTGTGCGCACCAGAACAAACACCGGCACCGGGCCTGGTGTGCGCTCCCCCGCGCGGCACACCCGTACCAACAACACGCAGGCTGCGTCTGTCGGTGTGACGGCGGCGTCGCTATGAGCAACTTCATCCACAAGTAGATCAGCGAACCGCAGACGCACGCGGGACACCCGATTATTCATTATTGCTATTGCTCATCGATTAATCTCCATGATCTGCTTATTGCACATTTCCAACTTGGCTGCAATGACGGGAAATTACGGCTGTGGGTCCCGCCGTGTAACGGGAGAGGACAGGCGCCCTCTCGCTCTTTGTCCCTGGAGCTTTGCCAAAGCTCGCTGAAGCGCAGAGCTCCGATCAGCTCGAAAAAAATGCAGTGTGACGCAGGATAATCTCCGCAGCGACGGGGGTGGGGTGGGGATAAACACGGATTAAATGCGGGCGCGTACACGCACACGCACGAGCTACACACAGACACACACATACACTTCGCTGGAACACCGAGTGTGAGTTGACGCGCACGCCAGGAAAATAATTTGGCGCACGCTCCCGGTGAAGAAAATAGTGAGCCGCTGAGAGCGGAAAAAAAAACAAAAAACAAGAAAAGGCGTAAAAAAAGCGGACAAAACTCCAGCCGGGGCACTAACTCACTTCGCCCCGGGCAACACTAAACTCTCGGCAGCATTAACACCCGGCGTCATAATGAGAAAAGGCTGGGGAGACGCCGCCAGCCCATTTTTAATTGTTATTGATTATCAAGCCGACGTGTGCCAAATGGTCCAATTGATCATCTCTACGCACCCTCGGTGCAATCTGTGGAAAGTTGACATGCTGTTTCTCACTGTAGTTTTAGATCCGATAGAGAGAGAGCGAGAGAGCGAGAGAGCGAGAGAGAGATAAACGCTATAAAGAGTCACGGTGTGCGCGCCGCCGCCGGAGCGCAGAGCTGGAGGGAGATGGCGGCGTCTCTTCAGCTGTCACATTATTAGCGACCGAGTTGTAAACAAGGGGCCCCTGCGTCCTCCCGGGTCGACGCACTGCCGCATGCAAGTCGGTGCACGGTTCAATCCCCCCCTCAGCGGCACGGCCGTCAACAACGGCGACATTGTGAGCCCCCCCGTGCTGTCATAGGGCCCGGGCGGCGGCTGCTGAACTGGCTCTATTCATCCCCGGCCAAATGAGGACTAAATGGCCCTTTATGCCACCAAAGGAACCGATTGTAAAAGAGATGGGTATGCAAGTCGCCCCGCGTTTACCGGAGGTTTCTTGACGTTTTTTTATAATGCTGGTATATCGCTTCCACGCGTTCCTGGTGAAAACACATGACCCCGCATGGAAAATAAAGTTATCCGTAGAGAACTTTTCAAAGTGCATGACACAGGCAAGACAGGGGGATGGTTCGTCTGATCGTTTGAAGACAAATCCAGATTAATTGTGATGCGTAAAGACGTGGATTAAAGTGGAGGTAGATTAATCTTTCATACATCGCTATGAAAGATTCATTCTACCTCTACGGGTATCTTTCATACACTGACCCAGCCTAGATTCCTGACGTTTAAAGGTCACACCTAAAAGGACGCGTGCGTGGTGAAAATACCAAATTAATTCTCCACTAAATATGTAAAAAGTGTTTACTTGTTGGCGTGAAACCTTGTGAGGAGCCTCAGCTCGAGGTCAAAAGCTTTGTAGCCGACGTGCAACTGAGTGATGTTGCGCGCAGACAGCAGATAACACATTCCTGCTTTGAAGGCTATTGGCGTAATAAACTCCTATCGCGATCACCCCGCCGCGCTGCCAAGAGTCTGTGGGATTTCGTCAGAGATGCCCGAGGCACCAACGTCTAAAAACAAACGAGGAGGCTTGATCAAGACTGTGCCTGCAGAGCCTCGGAGGAAGGGAGGTGAGGTGTGTCATCATTACTCCGCCGCCGAATCAATCTTCCAATAGGCCAGAGCAAGGTCACTAAACTAAATACGATCTCGAGATTTACGTTTTAATTATAGTCCCCGTATTCATGTCACATCCACCCACTTTGCTGCCAAATGCTGGAAGGGTAAAAATCACCTAAATTGTCAACAACAACAACAACAACAACAACAAAAAAGTCAATTTCTGCTTAGTTGTGCGCAAATACATTGGGTTTAATACACTAGACAGTCGCTGGACTTGAGAATAATGTGATGTGGCTCCGTCCTGCTCGTCTCAGCGCGGGTGAAAAGCACTGGGGGGGCCCGACACATCTCTGCGGGGAAGTGACCCGTGCGCTCCAGACCTCGTCGAAACAAAAAGCTTTGTGGTGCGCTGCGAGAGCGAGAGAGAGAAAGAGGGAGGGGAGGGGGGGGGGGGGGGAGAAGGGGGGAGGCTCTCCTGTTTCATCGCGAGGTCCCGGGAGGCCAGCACGGAGCATAGCTTCAATCAAACCGTGACGTCTCCTCCGGGAGCTGCGCAGCGCCTGGAAAACCGATCTCTCCTCGGCTCTCCGCCGTGCCTCCGCTTTTGTTCACACGCATCTCGCCTCAGCAGCGAGCGCAGCGCCGGCAGCGACGAGACTGTTGTTTTATATCCCGGCTTGAGAGCGAGAGACGGAAAAGAAAAGAAAAAAAAAAACAAGCGCTGCAACAAAAAAGACAGCCCTCGTGCCTCTGTCTGGGTATTAAACACAACACGGGGATTTCTTTTGATGAATTTTTGCCCATTTCCTTCACTGCTTCCTCTTGACACATTAGGTTTGATAAGCAAAAGTGGCCCCCGTGATTGTACTGACACGCTCTCCCCGTGCTTAATACCACGACCCCCCCACCACCATTGATTCCAGATTAGAAAGGAAGGACAAACGGGAGGTTAATGGGTCTAAAATGGAGGCGGTGATGTGGCTGTCCCCATTCTCTTAAACGCAGCGGATCATCCAGCCGCCCCGCGGAGCGCCACGCTGACACATCCACTGTCACACATCACTCAGCATGACAATGAGCCCCAGCAGGCCGGCGGCTGGTGCTGCTGCTGCTGCCTCCAGGTGATTGCTTGCCCACCAACACGCACGCATCCTTAAACTCTTAACAAATTGATTTCTCCGAGCTGCTGAAATGTTTTCTACACGTTTTAAAACGCTCATTACGCGTTACGCACCCGCATCATTTTTTGTCCTCCTCAAACGGACTGCACCTGGAGAGATACGGCGGATAAATGTGATTAGTAAAAGGTTTTTGCTTTTTTGGCACATTTCTAATTAGCACCATTGGATTTTAATCCAATGCTGCCCGGGGTTCCTCCCCTTCAACTGCATTCTGACGACAATACGGTCCAGTTATGAAACTATTTACGGAAAAAGTGTGAAGTTTGTGTGTAAGAAAAAGAAAAAAAAACAATATGTCAATCTGTGGTAAGCAGCCCGCCCCTCTGTTCACGCACCTGGAAAACAGATCAGTCCCACACGGACTTCACAGCGCGCAGTGGAAAAATGATGCGCAACGCCCGAGTCCGACGGGGTACACTATAAATAAACTCGGCCCACACAAAATGTGAAGTAGCCCGTTTGTTTTAAGCTTCCACCACAGAATCACTTGGTGAGAGATCAGACTTAGAATTCATCAAAGTTTGTGGCTCACTGAAAACGTGGACGGAGAAGCAACACGGCGAGGAAAGATATTAGAAAACAGATGCCGAGTCCACTTTCATTTTACCAATGAGAATTAGGATCAAATCCTGACTTAATACACAAGTACAAAAATACGGTACCAATGTGTCCACCAGAACAAATGGGCCCTTTATACTAGTAGTTGGCTGTATGTTGAGTTGAACCATTTCCAAATCTTTTGCCCCGTTTAAATAAAATTAAACTTATCATCGATGATCTCCTAGTGTCCTTTCCTCGCATTAACAATAAGACCGACGTTTAATTTCAATACAATGCGGCTTTTGTTCTGCATCAAAGCCCTCTGAAGTAGCCTCCACCCCCCACCAGTTAATCCTCGCCTCTGTTCCTGCGAAAGGTCTCAAACACAAGGTCCTTCTCACCCCTTCCTGCCCCGAACCAGCCGGAGCAGCAAAGCGCGGGGACGTTTGCGTTCTGTGCGATTCTTAACTGCGCGGATCGGCTTCTGCTGGGGGAGGTGACGGTGGTGTTTTAGTAGCTGCTCCCCTCACTGAGCGCGTCAATGAGCTGGAGCCAGCCAATATGAGGTGCATCGATCGTCCTCGGAGAGCGTCTCCTTAATTAGAGGCTGCGTGGCTCCAGGACGCACTGACAGAAAAACTCCCCCGATAAGAGGCGCCGTCCTGCAGTGGACAGTGCGGGCCGAGAAAATCCTCTCAGGAAAATAAATAAATAAATAAAAGCCTGTTAAATGCCTTCTCGCTGGTCGTGAAGCGCAGTCTACGTAGCCCGCAGAGGAGCTTTAAAGAATCGTTAGGCAAGATGATTCAGTTTGGAACACATCCAAAATGCCTTGCAGCACTTATTTCAATTAAGTACCAACTTTATAAGAAGTAGTTCGTGCTGATTACTGTCGCCCACGATGGAGCAGGAGTGGAGGAGGGGACGTGGAAAGTAAAATGCTTCAAAGTTGGTTGCGGTATAGAAAACGCACTGAAACTAAGCGCACCAAAGTGACACGAAAATCACTGTTTAAGTGTTTTATTTTAATTGAAGAGTCTGTGTGACATTGGCATGCCTTTAAAGAGAAAATGAGTAGCGCATTAAAGGAGCTCCGGGGAAGACGGAGTCCAAAAGTGGCGCTTCACCGATCCTCTGTGCGCAAAATGTGTTTTCCTGCCGCGCAAGGAGGGCGCACAGAGTGCACAGCGAGTGCAAAGTCAAATCCGAGAACACCTGCAAGACAAGGCGTGTGCGTGCGTGCAAGTGTGGAGAGAAAGAGGAGAAGGCGAAGGGGAGAGAGAGAGAGAGAGAGAGAGAGAGAGAGAGAGAGAGAGAGGGGGGGGGGGGGGGGGGGAGCTGGCGCGGTGCCAAAGCGGTTTCCATCAACTCGACAGGAAGGTGAGCGGTGCAGTCCCGCGTCCCGTTCCTTCCCCAACCCCCCACACCTTTGCTCAACACCACCTCTGGGACCGAGGAGACAACTGATCAACGTCCACTCTGTCCAAACAAAGCCCCCCTCTCCCCAACACCCCCACCACACACACAAACAAACACGCGCGCCAGGCGGACTGGCACACACCGCGGGGATGCCCTCCAACTGAACTGAAGTGTGCGTAAACGGAGCAGCGCCGCTCGCTTTGCCTCTGGCAGGGCGAGGCTGGATTCCGTAACCTTGTTTAGCGCAGAAGCTCCGTGTGCGCGCACGCACACGCGTGTACACACACACACACACACACACTCCCATCCTCCTCGCCCCACAGGCACACTCGCACTCTCTCCGCCACACAACAGGGTGCGAAAAGCTTGAATATTCACCAACGTAGGACGGCGCCACTTTCAAGTTCGCTAATCTCTGGAACGTCCTTCTCACCTCCGCCCGGTTGACAGGACGGTTGTTAAGAGGCCAAACTCATTGTGTGTGTGTGTGTGTGTGTGCGTGTTATTTATCAACCACATGCCACTGCCCCGCCGAAACGCACAAAGACCACCCTATGCGCTATTCTTAGAAGTGGCCGATCTTCTCCCCCGGCGCTGCGCACCGCACCGGACTCTCGCGCACAGCTCCAACCTCTCAACAACAACGTTTTAAATTAAAAGCGACATAACAACACCACATCATTTAAAACATGCTTTCCGTTATAGGAGGCAACTATTATAAACAGCACGTTTGTCTTCTTTTTTCCAGTCACGCAGAGGTTTTCAGAATACGCACGTTGAAAAAATATATATTTCTCATTTGTCATTTATGTTCTCACCTGGTTAATTTGTCGCAAGTTCCAGCTGGAGTCCGAGTGCCACAACTCACGCCTTTTTCCTGTTTTGCCAAGTTATCTAGGAGGGGAGCGATCCGTGTGTACGTAGACGAGCCCGGTTACGGTCCTGTCTGCTGGGGACAGGCGATCCCGAGCCAAAGAGAAAAACAACTAAAAGTGTCTAACAGGTTATCCACTTGTCACAAAACAAACCCAAGTCTTATGCTTGGGGCTCTCGGTGTCTATTCTATTGTCTACACACAACTCCCATCCATTTTTCTATATTAGAAGTGGACTTTTCGCTGAAAATGTCACTTGTGTTTCCATAAAGAAACAAAAAAAGATCCTGCGCAGAGAGAAAAAAAAACACGCGCCGGGATAAAGAGAAATCCACACGAGAAATCCCCGTTGAGGTCCTTTAAGTCGGGAGAGCACTGCGCTGTTCGGCCCGGACCCCCCCAAAGGATACAGGTGGCGAGGTCGGCGGATTCGCGGAGAAATTAATTCAGCTCGGCCGTACCTCGCAGCAGCGCCATGTTGGGTTAGAGCGGAGCACGCCGCGCTCGGAAAAAGCCCCTTTTCTCCCGCTCTCCGTCACTTCATGTCCTCTTCCAAACGGCGGAATTCGCGCCTCGGGAGGCTCACTGTGAAGGTTATTCCGCGTCGCGTCTCGTCCCGCCTCTTCGTCGCGGATGGCAGACAAAACAGCGCCGGTCGGAGCCCCTCGGTTCGCGCCGAGGACGCACGGAGCTGTACGGGGAGTGCCGCGGCGCGCAGAATGGATGAACGAACGCTGCCGAGACCGAGCGACTCGCTCCACTCCCACTCGCGCAGACTCTACCCAGAAGGCCAGTCGGGAGACCGCAATTACCATAAGCCTCCAGCGCACGGCTCGGGCTGCGCGCGCACGCACGCACCAGACGGAGCCACACAGAAACAGACGCACGCACGGACACGCACGCGCGCGCAAACACACACACATTTGAGGCTCCGCGGAAACTCCAAAACAAGGAGAGGAGAGGTTTTTTAAACTGCAGAACCAGGCGGAAAACAAAGTAATAATAATAATAATAATAATAATAATAATAATAATAATAATAATAATAATAATAATAATAATAATAATAGGCAAAAAAGTCAGTTTATAGAAAAGAGAGCAGGGACCATATCATATATAGAGGAGCTTGGTTATTAGGCACATAGTGTGCACAAGTTAACAAGAAATGAATAACATGTAAATGTGTAAAATCCAATGAAATACAGATAAAATAAAAACGTTAAAAAAGTAAAGGTAATTAAAATGTCTTAGAAGGTATTAATTCACAAATATATAACACTGTGTTTTCTTAGATCTGATTTCATATAGTAACTTAATTTTGTTCCTATCTTCCCTTCAAAATTTAGGCTGTGGGTGTACATATAAATTAAATGTCAGCTCGGGGTTGGGTTTTTTCCAAGTCTAGAGATAAGGCAAATCTGTGAAGCACGAGTAGAGAGAGAGGGAGAGGGGGAGAGAGAGAGAGAGAGAGAGAGAGGAGGGGTGGGCTCAAGGCTGGGGCACATCTGTTAAGGCTCCCATGTCAAGTAAAAGAGGAGGAGGCTATGAATATCAAGCCTGAGGTGTGCATCATGTGCCTTCTTCTGTGAGTAGGAGAGAGGGAGAGAGAAAGAAAGAGAGAGAGAGAGAGAGAGAGAGAGAGAGAGAGAGAGAGAGAGAGAGAGAGAGAGAGAGAAGAAAGCCAGTAGACAGAAAGACAGACAGAAGTGGAGTAGGAGTCGGAAAAGAGGGAGACTTGGCAATGGGGGTTCTGGCTGCAGTTGCCACAGCTGTTGAAAGTAGGAGTTTAACCAGACAGTCATACACAAATAAACAGAAAGCTAGGAGAGCACTCACATATGGACACGTTTAAAAACCAAACTCATCGTGAAGGCCAAAATGTGCAAAAGTTTGTAGTCAAAGGCCTTAAGAACCAAAAGAAGGGATCCCTCTCAGTGAAATGAAAAGAAAAGGTAGCAGCATACAGTAATGCAGGGTGCTGAATGGAAGTTGAACTTTTTCTTGGATAACATTTCAAGCAATTTAAACAACCTTTTTTCTGGGGAAGAAAAAAAGGAAATAAAACAGGCTGGACTGCCGGGCCTGTTTGCCTGATCGGCCCTCCTCCACTTCCACCTCTCATGACAGAACTGGGCACCACGGCCACAGCTGCTAAACCACGAGACAGCACAACCAATGTTCACACTCGTTAATCTGAAAGAACTGTTTGTGTGAAACTGCTGAGTGGAGTTCCTACATTCTTTCCAACACAGAATCAAATGCATTTGAAGATTCGGGTCCGTCCAGGGCCGAGATCAGGTCCGTGTCAACTCACTGTACCTCAGACTCATCTCTTTGTCTCCTTCAACTGGATTTGTCAAGATTCAGTGACGTATATGAAAAGTAACTCCAAGTGTGTTTTCTGTTGTTAGAGTTTAGATCATAATTGAATAAATTATTTGCTGCTTGCAGTATTTGAAACTCTGTATTAGCGAGTGACGGAGTTTCTTTGAGCAGGTCCAGTATTCTTGCAACAGATACTGGAATCAGAACGTTTCACCAATAGATAAATGATCTAATCACTTCTTCCTCTCGCGGTCAGCAAAGTATAAAATGGTGCGTCTCAGCAACATCTGGCCAAAAGTGGGACAGTCTGGTTCCTTATGCTGCAAACTCTCTGTTCACTTCCTTTTCACTCTTTATGACGACAAATACGCCCGGCACTCTGTTAAGTTGGTCTCATTTGCATTTTCTTCTGCCTGTTTTCAGACCGCTAAAAGAGCAGAAATTAGTGAGGTGACTCTGTGTTATCTGTTGTACGACGGCTGCATTCACAATGAGCCCTTGCACGGAGAAAGGCACCTTGTTTGAATGCAGTCTGTCCGTCGACGTAGCGGCGGCTGCAACGCAAAGGGGCCTATCACAGAATCTTTCACAAAAACAGGAATAAATTATCTGGCAAACAGTCAAAACCAGGCTCAGCTTCTGCTCGACCGTGAACATCCTCTTGTTGGATGCTGAGGCTTGAGCACAACGTCTGTGGCCTTAAAATGGAAATCGAAGCACGTGGCCACAAAGATACTGTAGATTACATTTTATTGTCATGCAACTTTGCATTACAGTCGCATCATTTTTCGACAAATCGCGTCTGAAGGCACCATTTACTCTTAGAGCCAGTTTTACAAAACAATGCCATCTGAGTGATGGCGGCGATTTTATGCCAGAGTGGTAAGAAAATGATTATTTTTCAAATCTTAATAGGGCCTGGACAGGAGTCGCTCACAGATGGAATGGTGTATGCACCATACCACATGACGTTCAGTAGACTTTTTATATTCCTTTGAAGAACACAGCCGTGAATGGATTTGATGGTACAATTTTACATTAAAAAAAAAAAATGATGCGCCTTGCTGAAAGAAAGACAAGAGCTGGATGATATCCGGTGAAGACAAAGAGACAGTTGAACTCAAGAAGCTCCGGTGCTGTTTCATTGTCATCAGCATGCTGCTGATTTGAATGAATGTGGTATTATTTATGAGATATACAAAGATTTAGAGCGGTGCAGTGGTTTAAGCGTCACGGGTTAAGTCCAGATCTGGCTTTTCTACGTTTGACTTTTCCCACAAAACTTGGATGTGAGTGTGTGTTCCTGCCCGTCTCTGTGTCTGGGTTTGCCCTGGGATGGACTATTGACCAGTCCAGGGTGTGTCCAGCCGTCACCCCGTCGTTAGCTGGGATGGGCTCCAACACCCTGTGGTATAAGAAGATGGATGGATGGACAAGGAATTAGAGGCAGTTTATTCCAAGAAACTCAGCACGCGACGACTCCGGGCTGCACATTTCTACCTCCGAGATGAGACGAAAACCTGCCTGAACAGAGATCCAACTCATTTTTAGATTTTATGTGGTCACACAGTGACAGCTGGCATGCAGCATGAGCAACTCTCTTCCTGCCGGCATACCTGCGCTCACTACTGCAAAAGCATCGTGTTTGGCTCGCCTTCTTTTTTCTCAACAAAAACAAACCAGTGTTTATTTCCCCAGGACGTATACCACCATCTTTAGCCTTGGCAGTGGCAGTGTCAAACTTGACACATTCAGCCACATAGCGCCATATGTCTCATTTACTTGTGCTGCCCAGATTTTAGCAGGTAGGATCCAACCTGGCAACCCTATTTTACCCTCCACCACAGCATTTACTGTTTGTACCTTTGGTGTAAATATTGGCCTATAACGAGATTTCATGTGCTGCTTTTCAGCGCTTCAGCAGGAAGTTTTTTTTTTTAAATGTATCCGATTTCAGATTTTGCCTCCCAGTAGCCTTCTTTACAGCGAGCCGCATATTTAATACAAGCTATACAGAGCCGCAGAGAATGCTCTCATGATCATATGAACACTGAAATGCCCATAATACTAAGGTACCGGGCACTGAAACCAGAATCCCACTAATGTCACACACAACCTATTATCATGATGAAAGGTCAGCGTGGCATTGGAAAGACAGACAGCAAAAAGTCATGGCACAGGGCAGGTCTTTCCTCATCCTGTCTCCCTCCTGCTCTGACTCAGAGGGCGGAGAAGGCGAGCGGCTCCCTCCATCATTCACTGGAAAACTGGATTAGGATGAATATTGCTCCCAGGAACTGCAGGGCAAACCAGATTTCTGGCGCTCAACACAAAAACACACGGTTGTAGCTTCAGAAAAAAAACAACACACCTTTACCGAGGCTCTGACGGAGACACGAAAACAGGTCTGGAGAGCGAGTGCAGCCCTTTTTTTTTATGGCTGCAATTTTATGACTGTGTGTGAACTTTGTGGTTTGAAAAGCCAGCCCGAGAACAGCATGTGCCTTTGAAATCGCTCATGCCGGATGATGGTGACGAAAAAACGTACTTAAAATTGTGATCCCTTCCCCTTGCCATCGTTTTATGTCTTGTCGGGGATCTGTGCGTATAGATGTGTGTCTTGTAAAAACCAAAAGAGCGTGAACACACGCGCGCGCGTGTGCGCGCATGCGGATGCATCCTGGTGTGTAAAGTGCCGCGCTCTGGGAGGTCACAGTGATCCAGCCATCTGCTGTTGCAATCAGAGGCTGGAGCAGCGGCCTGCCTGGCAAACACACACACACACACACACACACACACACACACACACACACACACACACACACACACACACACACACACACACACACACACACACACACACACATTTGCAAGTTCACGTGTGCGCATACACGAGCAGACGCACCTTTGCGCACACGCGCCTTCGGAGACGCACGCAGCTGAAAGCGGACACGCTAGCGGCGCTCGGTGCCGACACACATTGTTGGATAGGGGCTGTTGGCAGACACACACACACACACACACACACACACACACACACACACACACACACGCACACACACACACACACACACACACACACACACACACACACACACACACACACACACACACAGTCAGTCGGCAGGCTCAGATTGCAGGAAGCTCTTTGCACGCAGCTCAGTCTACAGCAGCCGGTACTAATCAGCACAATCCACCTGCAGATCGTTATGGATCGCTTACTGCAACTCACACACACAAACTTGCCTGAACACTCACTACAGCACGCACAAGCTCGGGCATGTGCGCGTACAATCAATAGATCTAAGTTTGCAACACGGGCTTATAAAAACTTAACAGAGAGCGCATGTTCACTGTCAATGCGTAGAAGTCACCTTACATATAGCATCTTATTAACAAAGATATAAGGGTTATTGGGCATTTATTATGGTCAACAGTCATGTTTTATTGATTTAAGTATCACATTTTGATCAGTTGTCTGATAGTGTTTCTTTCCTTTTTTTATCCCAAAAGACGTGTGGTTCATGTAAGGACTTGAAATTGCCTTGATATACGCTCCTGAAATATCAACACAGCATCACTATCTCCCCCTGTGTGACACAAACGCGAAATCACACACGCGCGCTGGCACGCCCCCCCCCCCCTTCCACCCTCCCTCCACCCGGTGTTGTAGGGCTAACCGGTTCCCCACAGGCGCGCCACGCTGCGTTAGCGCGGCCTCACCGGGGATAATTACAGCCTGGCGCGGCAGGGCGAGCGTGGCTCCGAGCCAAACACTGCTGCCGCTGCTGCTGAGGGAAGGAGGGGGGAGGGGGGGGGGGGGGGGGGGGGGGGGGTGGGAGAGAGAGAGGCTCCGATAATTGGAGCTCCGGGAGACACGAACCTATAGATTACGCTGTAATCAATAGGTGGCTAAATTCATCGATGCGATCAATCAGTGGGCTCGTGACGACGCGATCAGTCACACGTGTCGAATTCCGACCTTGGGATCATTAAAAAAAACACCCCCCCCCCCCCTCCTCCTCTTTTTCTAAGACGCGCAGAAACGCCAAACAGTCGCGTCATTTTCATTTTATTTTATTTTTTATTTTTTTTATAGAATAAAGATGAAAACCTTCAAACGAACCTTATCTGAGAGGAAGGAGAAGCGGTGGCGGCTCTCAGCGCAGCACAAGAAAGATTTCCTCCCTCCCTCCCTCACCCCCCCTCACCCCCCCCTCCCCCCCCCCCCTCCTCCCCCTCCTTCTCTCGTCTGTCGGCCTCTGTCGAGTTCCGCTCATAACCTCGCCACCCACCCTCCCAGTTCCCCGCCTCTCCCTGCTTTCCGCTGCTGGCGGGGAGCGCACACACCGAGCACACACAGAGGCAGGGAAGCGCACACACACAGACACGCGCGCGTCCATGCACACATACACTCAACTGACACACACACACACACACACACACGCACACACTCTCCCTTTATTGCGCTCTCGCTCTGACACGCAACCACAAGCTCCGCGCGCGCGCGCGCACACACACACACACACACACACATACACACACACACACACACACACACACACACACACACACACACACACACACACACATGGGCAGGCAGGCAGCGTCAATAAAAAGCCCGGCGCTGTGAGAGGCCGCCGGCACTCCACTCCCCCCTCCTGCCACTGCGATTAGCGGAGGCTGGCTGGCTGGGGAGAGGCGCCCCTCTGTTATCTGGGGCGGTGGCAGGCTGTGTGTGTGTGTTGAGAGAGGGAGAGAGAGAGAGAGAGAGAGAGAGAGGGAGAGAGAGGGTAGAGAAAGAGATTAGTTTAACTCTTTCGGAGCCGACTCGCAGCGCTTGAAGCTGCGCTCGCCTCTGCGCTCCGCTCCGCTCCGCTCCGGCAGCAGCCAGCCGGGAAGCAGTCACATTAAAACGCACCAGTTTCAAGTAAAGGCTATAAATACAGGCAAGGTCGCGTCCTTGGTCATGTTTCTCGAAATCTGGAGATTAATTCACGGTTTGTTTTTATAGCTGATCCTTGATATATTCCGTGCTACATATTTCAAAACACGACTCATTATATAGGCGACAGGAGAAAAAAAAAAAAAGATAATGCAGCCTATCCACCGACATGCCTTTTAAGATTTAAGACGACTTATTGGAAATATACCTTTTAATTATACACTTACGTTATTTTATTTCACTTCGCTTTTGCATATATCTTCTTCATTTCCCACTGCTATTAGGTTGGTTATGTCCCCTTAGTTGGATTGTTCACTTCAACATCTGGTCCCTCAGTAGAGTGAAAAAGCATTTGCAGCTTCAGTGGTGCAACAAAAACAAACCTACTCCAGCATTGTTGGTTATTGTCAGTGTTTTTTATTCAGTTAAACAAATCTGAAATATCCACAAAACTGCCTTCAATGTTTTGGTTCTATACGTCGTGTAGAGCTTCATTTCCTCTTAAAAACAAAGTCCTGGGTGGTAAGCTTATATGACAATTGACTTAAAGGAGACATATCATGCTTTTAAATCCTTCCTTTTTACATATAAATCATACAGTTGTGGTCTATACAACGCGAAACTGCAATGCTTGGGTCTGAATTCCTCATTATTATAGCTCCACAGGCCCCTTTTCAACCCCTTTTCTGATGCGCTTCTGAGAGCAACTCGTTTTGGGGCGGTCTCTTCAAATGCAAATGAGACACTTCATACCCCGCCTCTTCTCCAGGTTGCAGAGGTCACACTCGGTTCAACGTCACCCTGTTCGGCCATCTTTGTAGTTTGATAGAACAGATACAATTATCTAGCGGCGCAGAAACTTTATATTCACACATTATTTACAAAATGTCAACAACGGAAGATTTGTCCATCCAGCCATACATGTTGGAGCCAGAGTCGGACCCGGCGGAGCGAGATGAAAATGACGATGATGCACCTACAGAACAACGTCTTCATATGGATGTAACGCAATGGTGTGTTACTATATTTACACTAACTTCTCCATCCATGCCCACTACTACAATACTGCCTGTATTACAACGACTATTTAACACAGAAGTTACATTATAATCTAAAACGAGCACACAGCGCTAACATATGAAGACGGTGCAACTGCTAATGCTAACAAAACAATGACAGGGACGTCTTATCATCACACTTTATAGCGTTATATACAGCTTACCGAAGTGCTCTGTTCGTCGTCTCCATAGATAGAAGGAACTGACCGCTCAATCAGACGAAGTCTTTCGGCAAATCCTTCTTTATACTGGCGGAGGTTGCTGAAGCAGTCGTCCTTAAAGTGATTCGCGCACACAAAAATGACCTTACCCACAGATGTGGGTACATTTCTGTGAAAAATAAAACTCAACCAGGCACTTCGAAAAGGTTCTGATGCTGGGAGACGGTGTAACGAAGCTTGTGGGTTACTACATCCAACAACCGAACATTTCGACTTATCCTCTCGTAACTTTGGTTGGACTACAAAATCGCAGCGAGAAACAAAAATGGCGGATTGCTCGAAACGTCGATGTCCTAATTTGGCAGTTCCGCTGAGAATACTGTGACGTCATTGTTCAAAAAACGTAATAGAGAATAGAAAAATCGAAACCGATCGCAAAATATGACCAAAACAGAATATAAAGATATCAACGGAGCACCTGAAGAGACTACTTTGAACTTTTCTGTACTTCTAAACACTCTAAATATACACCAAAATGCATTTAAGGGCTAAAAAAGTGGATTTAGCATGATATGTCCCCTTTAAAACCAGGGGACATGGGATGGCCAATCAAATTAGGTGCTGTGCCATGATGGGGGCTCCGCCAGATGAAACAACATCCCATTGCACTTTTTAATTCTTAGTTCACATCTTATCCATCGAAGCAGATCACAGTTAACTGAGGATGATCAATTAACCTCATATGCAAATTGTTGGGTTGATGACTGAGCCCCCCCCCCCCCCCCCCCCCCAACACACACACACAGGGAGAACATGCAAACTCCAGTCCTCCAGAATGCAAACTCCATACCCATACCTTCTTGCTATGAAGTAACAACACTCACTGGAGGAGCTGTGGTTTTTCTAGTTTTTAAAAGAATGTGATTAATTTGGCTGCCCCCCCTTTCAAAACACCACAGCAAGCCATAGCAGCTCGTACCTCAGACCTGGCCACCGTTCATACAACAAGCACCTCTCACTAAATGCTTAAATCTGCTTAAATCTGCTTGGCAGCTATTTTCTTTTCAGGTATACTTCAGGGAGATATATATATATATATATATATATATATAGGTCTGTGGCAAGAAAATTATCGTTTCAATATTTCTGAGATACTCCAAATGTGTTTGCAATGCAAATGATGAAAACTGGTCTCACTTGAAACAGGTGGCGCATGAATTATTGCACAGTGCCGCACGTTTTTAACCCTAAAGTTAAGTAGCATCTTGGCCTCCGACACCTTAAAACCAATTACACCACTTAACCTTAAAACCGTAAGTAGCTATTACCCTGTGTGTATTATATTACAGCACGCCGAGCATTGAAGTCATGAATATTGGTTTGATATTTGTGTTGGTGTTTAGAGTTGCTTAAAGTGCTGCTCCTGCACCGCGGGAAGGCTTTGCACAGCTCTGCTCTGAGCAAAGGATCACAGACTCAAGGACAGTGTTGAAGAAAAGGGTGAGGGTTTGGTACCGTCTGCTTTTTCTTATTGAGCCAGTATTTGGTTGAAAATTGGTGACAGGCTTGAAATCTTTTACTTGTGACACTACTTTGAAAGTGAGAGCAAGCTGATGAATTCATCTGGTTGATAGTTTTACTTGGGAGCTTTTGTGCTTTCAAATGACTTAAAACGTCCAAAATCTTCATTTGACTCACAATTTGACCAAAAATGTGAAGAATTGTGGTTGAATGTCAACATTTTTTAAATTTTTTTTGTTGTCAAATACCATACATGACAGCTCTGGATTTGAGAAGTAATAAGAACTTAACATTTCTGTGAACGTTTATGGCATTTTTGGGGGGCGTTGTTTCACCAGGACTCTAAAAGTCCAGGCAAACCCGTTTTTCCGGGCGACAAAGAAAAACGTTTGTTTTTTCGCAGCTGTTGGTGTTCAAACTTCACGACACAGAACTGCACTGTAATCCAAAATACCCCAAAAGTCTGCAGGAAGTAAACCAGGAAAGTTAAACCAGCGAAACGTGTGTCAGTTTCAAAGCTTTTAGAACAGTTTGGAAGTGATCCGTTCTGTCCCTGGGGCCTCGCGAATGTTGAGAATTTGCATGTTTTTTACGTGATTCGATTTACTCAGGTTTTTAAAACTCTGGACTGTTGTTGCCTATTCTCTTTAGTTGTTCTCCTAATCCTGATCACGATTCAGTGCTATTCTTCAAATTAGCAAGCTTAAATAGAAACCCTAAAAAGAGGGTCGAAATGCATTTGTGAAAACATCTAAATGTCCACAGGTGTGGATTGAGGAGAAACAGTGACGTAGTGGTTGTTTCAAGTTTGAACCTGAACCTGCAGTTTGAAGTTTGCACATTCTCCCTGCCCCTTGGTGTTCTAGCAATCCAGCTTTCTGCCACAATTCATAGATATGGTAGCTGGTAGCTGGCTAGATTCTCTTGTATGTATGATCTTTGCAAAGGACAGTTTTATGTAAGGGCAGTTCTACTGGATGACAGTATATTGTAGTGTACCTTATAAAATGACTGGTGAGTGTATAAACAAACTAGAATTTTTCAGATTTAATTTTGTGTGTGGCTGCTGCTCGCTGCCGGCGGGTATCTCCTCCATTTTGTGTTTTTCACCAAGGTCTCATCCGCTCTGACGGGCAAATGTTTAGCAGTTTTTGTGTGATTCCTGTTGAAGCAGCTTGCCGAATTGTTACCTAAGGTCAAAGCGCACCATTCCCAGAATGTTCTGCACGTTTTGATGTACAATTTTTTTGTACGTGCTTAAATTTTCACCAAAATCACTTCTGCTCTGACTGGCCAAATTTGTGGAGCAAACGGTTTGCCCAATTGTTTATCAAAGTCACAGCACAGTGTCCAAGTATTTTAACTTGAATTCTTCCATGTAGTCTGCCAGTTTGGCCCCACTGTTATAGTGACAATGGGTTTGCATTCTACCATGAGTTTCCCTCCATTTTCCACCATGTGGTCTCACCATTACAGAGATGTGCCGAATTGTCCCTCCTATCTCCTTATCTATCGATTTTTCCTTAAACCTGGAAGTGTTTCGTGTGGCGGCCACGATAAGGACTGTCCGAATTCTCAATAAGCAAAGGAAAGGAGGCTCGTTGCTTCCTTTAGAGCCTCCTTTAGCTTAAGAACCACTGGTGCCTCTTTCAGCAAAGGAGGCGAGCTCATGCTGGCCCACAATGCCTTGCAACGACAACATTTAAAGGGACCCGCTCATCGGAGTGTTGAGGGAAACTCACGATGACTCAAAGCAGATCATGTAAGTTACCAAAGCAATAATCTGCCTTGAACAACTTTAAATCATCTAAAACCCAGATCCCAAATATGAATGTTATGGATGCAGTAAAACCAACACAGTAAAGTAACTTTTTGTGCGGCTTATTCTCCGTTTGATTGGTTCTTTATTCACCTGGCAGCCGTTTCACTTTAGTTCCTCGTCGCCTGGCAGCCTCTTTTCCTTTGAGTTCCATTCAAACCTTGAGATATTTGAGTTTATATCAGCGGTTAGAGGCACAGGGGAAAGTGGTAGAAATGCGCTTTTTGTAGTCCATTTTTGGAAACTTGTAGTTCTTTCCATAGATGGTTCTTTCCCCCACCACGGCAGACGTCACGAACTTGCGCCGTCGTTGGATTATTATGACGTCACTAAGTGAAAGTTCGGTTGACTGCCACACCAACGTGATCGCCTTTCACTAACTCCTTTAGGAAGCCGACTAACACCTTTCTTTAACCCCGTGATGTCATCCAGGGGGTTACGGTAAAGTCCATAGATAAGGAGATAGGAGGGACAATGCAGACATGCCCAATAACCTGTTGATATGTAAACAAGTGACTAGAGCCTGGGAAACTGTCGCCCGCCTCAGAGGACAGGAGTCCACTGTGATTGGGCTGGAGAGGACAGGAAGGGACCAAACGGTCACTGGAGGCAGTTCACAAGACTGACGGGGGACAGAGTCTATAAATTTGGTTGTTTGTGTTGATTCTTTCTCCTACCGTAAGTTGGAGGAGAGCACGGCCGTCCTGTGCAAGCTTATTTGGGAATAGAGATAAAATAATCACTATTCCCAAATGTCTTTTTTTAAATTTTTAAATTTAAGTTTTGATGTGATTTTTGTGCACGCGTCGAAAATCCGGTGAAAGAAAAAGACTATTAAAAAAATAATCTTAATCTTCATTATCTTTGCGTCTCCTAAAGAGGCAGACACACAGAGAAAGTATAGAGTTCCCGCGTCCAATTACAAAAATGCGTCTTTCTGATGAAGTAGATTATTGTAGTTTGTTGAGTGAAATCCCTTAAAGTGAACCAACTGTGTTAAAGCCAGAGCTGAAAATAATCAATTCTGTAAAAAAAACAAAAAACCTTACAGATCACACTTGTTTATGTAATATTCATCAAAAACTGCAATAACCAGCAACTTTCTTATGCTGTTCAATACCATCAGCCTCGAGCGAAACTAGTTAATTAAAACATTTAAGGGCCACACCGCAACGTCCTTTCATCATTTATACTTTTAAGGCGGCAGTCATGCAGGCCGTAATCTCCCCATTAACCTTCTCCAGCCTTTTTTCCACTGTAAGCCGTGGGTGAGTGAGGTTTAGGAGGGTTACACCCTCCCCCACCACCCGGCCTGTAAATACTGCCGGGGATCTAATAAATAGCAGACGGGGGCTCCCGGTGGAAGCAGCGCCGAGGAGCCGCAGACACCCATCAGGCCCTGCTGCCTTTCGCTCGGAGGTGACGGAGCTCCAGCTTGTTTTTCAGCGTCTGGGCCGCCGCTGCTCTGTCGCCTCTCCCTCTCTCCACTTCTCCTCTCGCTGTTTCTGTGCGTCACAGCTAGATCATGGCCGGACTCCAACAATGGCTCCGGTTTCTTGAGCCACACGCACACACACACGCACCCCCCACACACACACACACACACACACACACACACAGGCACCGGGAGCACACAAACACAGATCTGACAAATGATAGGGTGGCGAAGCGAGGCGAGCTAATAGTAGGCAGTGCGCCTGCCGACATGCCCGTGGGCCGCGGGTGTTAAATTGTATCCAATTACGGCGCATGCGACGATATGAGGGGGGAATAATAATTCTTCTAGCGTGACAGGGAGATTCGCTTATTTCCCGGGATCTTTATATGAAGGGGGGGGGGGGGGGGGGGGGGCAGGGCTTGAAAACGTCCAAGGGTCTGTGGAAACGCTGTGTGTACGCAGGAGGAGGAAAACATCAGATTTTTCTCCTGGAGGACATGGTGCAAATATTCCATTAATCAAAATCCAGTTAACCATGTTTGGAGACACAAAAGGGCCGGCAGGGTCCAACCAATAATTAATAACCATTATTTAAGCAGCCCAGGTCTAAGAGATGCTTTAACACACGTTCACATGCACGCACATACATGCACAACAAACACTTTGCACGCTTCGGCGAAAGGGAATGAGGGATGGCATCAACGTGAAAATGAAATAAACACGCCCAGTCTCAGCTTTGTTATGAAATGTCTCTGCTGCTCATTTATTTGATGGAGTGCACAGTCAAGTAAAACCAGCAACAGTGCTACAAGAGATGTCGACACTCAGTGTAATTGTGTGTGTGTGTGTGTGTGTGTGTGTGTGTGTGTGTGTGTGTGTAATACAGTGGTGGGACGCTGTGAACTGCAAGCTAAAGTTGCACTTTGGTGTCACTGACGCCCAACAGAAAAGTTCAAAACCCCAAGAGTAAAAAAAAAAAAGGGGGTCAAGTGTCGGTTCATTAGTTCAGCTTGTCAGAGAGGCTGCTGACAGCCGGCAGAGCACGCCGTCGACGAAACCACCTGGATATTGGAAAACCAAACAGGCTGTGGTTGAATATAAAGTGGCTCCATTATCCTGCCAATCACACCTCAGCTGTCCCCTCAGCGCGACTGACAAAGGCCATGAGATGATGAACCATCAAAGGCTGTTCCTACGCTGTGGGTGCCGCTGTGTGTGTGTGTGTGTGTGTGTGTGTGTGTGTGTGTGTGTGTGTGTGTGTGTGTGTGTGTGTGTGTGTGTGTGTGTGTGTGTGTGTGTGTGTGTGTATGCGCGTGTCATATTTTCCAACCTGTTTTGACAAGCACCTCAGAAACACGCTTGTGTGTGTGTGGGGGGGTATTTGTTTGACTAATAGCTGCATTTTTTATTTATTTTTTTCTTCATTTGTTCGTAAGGCTACGTGTTCTGAATCAAGCTGCGTCTCCACTGTCACATGAGAGAGCAGCAGGTTTGGCTGGAGAAATAGTTCCTTTAAATTCCAGTCCAAGGCACGTACAAAAATAGAGCGTAGACTTAAATATATACAGTAAATTGATCTGTTATAAATATAGCAAACAAGTGTAATACTTCATAAAAAATACAAAACAACTTTTCAAGAAAATACTTGTGTGGAAGATTCTGGCGACGGTAACGTCATATGTAAAGAGACAGGGTCATCACACTGTCCGAGGAGGGAGAACTTGTATGTTTGGACATATTTGACTTATTTTGATTTCCCTTTCACCTTTAATCTATTTCGACATTACGCCCACCTTCTGACCAACTGGCAGCCACATTGTTCAGAATCAGAATCGGTCTCAGGGTAGATCTACAGGCTTTCATATCTGACGCACATGGAGCTTTTTATAAAGGCCCATTTTTCAACTCATCTCCTGTGGAGAAGTGAAAAGGTAATTGCTGCGCATGCTAAAGAAACACCTTGTTATGATTGCCTTTTAGCCGCCCTTTATGTTGTTTTTTTTTAAAAATTTATTTATATGTCCTGGCGTGCTCTAATGCTGCAGTACGCAGGAGTCAAGCAAAATTGTGCGGGGAGGAAAATGGTTTCAAGACCTTTAGGGATGCAGCAGACGACTTTAACATTAGAGGGATCTTTAGAGCCTCTCTCTGAGGGTGGCAATGCAGGGAGCTGGAGCTCTGCTCAGTATGTGTGCTGTGTGTGTCTTTAGGATATTAAATAGTAAAGGATGGGGATTAATAATGGAACCTGACAGCTCATCTCCGGCTCCTATCTGCCTGACTGTCCCCCCAATCTTCCCTTCCATTCCCTCCCTACCTCTTTTTCCTCCCTCTCAGTTTCTAATCCGCGGCGTTTCTCTCTGGCTGTGACCCTCCGTCGTGCTCTTTCCTCCACGTCCTTTGTCTCGCTCCCCTGCTCTCTCTCAGGGCCCTCGGTCTTTAAGGGTCATGTCAGGAGAGTAGAAGAGCACGTTGGCGTCGTCGTCGTCGTCATCGCCGAGGTCTGCCAGGTCAGCCTGTGTGTAGCGCACCGCCCCGGGGTAGTACTCGCCGATTCGAGTTCTGTCGCACAGCCGCGACTGCAGAGCCAGCTGGAAGGGAGACACACGCGTTGAATTAGTGCACACCATATTTTTCCACGCGGAAAGAATGTTCACACTGAAATATCGGAAACCCGGCTATTCTTCTAAAGCGTTGTCATCCGTGTGCACGCAACACGCAGGACACCTGTTAAACTGCATGTTGTGGTGACTTTTCCTCACACAAATCAGCCACATTGCTAAATTTAACACATGGTCAATTCTCTTTGGCTTAAGGATATGGGGCATCACGGGGAGTGAATGTGTGTGTGTGTGTGTGTGTGTGTGTGTGTGGGGGGGGGGTATGGTTAGCACTGCCACTTTGCAGAAAGAGTCGACATGTTCTTCCTATGGCTGCAAGGTGTTTTTTTTTCTTTTTCCAGATATTTCAGTTTTCTTCCCAAATCCAAGGACAGAGTTGTGAGTTGAATTGGTAACTGTAAATTGCTTGTTGGTGTGAATGTGTGAAAACTCTTAAGACCTATCCAGGGGCTTACACATCCTCTTGCCCTGTTTTAGCAGGGATTGTGTCCAGCCCGTTACATTAGTCTTTATACAACAGGTAGGAAAGAGAAATGGATGTAGATCTGGTAAATATGGCATGATGACGTTCAAAGTGTGTATCACAGCAGGGAGGAAAGGTAATTGCTTTATCGCAGCACAGTGGAATAGTCGTCATTACTGTCAACTCACAGCAAGAAGACTTGGATTTGCCAGTCGGAATAGATCATAATCAGTAGTGTTTGCATGTTCTCTCTGAGGTGCCCTGGTGCTTTCCTTTTCTCCCACGACACAAAGACGAGCTTGTTGAGTATATTAGTATTTGTTTGTCTCCCTGCATTGGCTGTGTGATGGACTGGCAACCTCTTCGAAGTGTGACCAAGTTGCCCCTTTGCACAATGTCTGGCAGAGTTTATCAAGATGCTAACATGGTTAAAGCGGGTATAGAGGATGGATGGATGGATGGATGGATGGATGGATGGATGGATGGATGGATGGATGGATGGATGGATGGATGGATGGATGGATGGATGGATGGATGGATGGATGGATGGATGGCAGCATTGTTGGTGCCAGACAGGATGGTCAACATGTTTAAGAGGCTTTTAACATTGAGATAGTCCAGGACTGGGTTCACTAGGGAGGGAGGGGAGCTGAGGGTTTTCACCCCTTCATTTGGTTCGGTGGCGTTCACATTAACTTTTGAGACCGGATCAAACCACCTGGGAAATGTCACGCAATTACACCAGCTGCTGGTTTGGGGGTGCTGTGGCCTGAAACAAACACTGACCAGAGAGGAAGTAAAGAAGAAACACGGCTCATTGATTGGTCCGGACCGAAACTGGCAGTCCCTCCGCTTTAGCTTGTGGTGGCTAGGCTAGTTAGCTCGTGGCTAATGGGTAACCACAAACAACCGCAATATTTAGTCTTCAGACCAGATATCGATAAGCGCCTTTTTCACTAATTCTTCCTCACTACTCCACGTCTGCCAGTGATATATTTTTCAAACTTTTGTTTCTGCGTCTGCTTCTTCTGATTTGCGGGGTTAGTTTGACTGTTTACTACCCAGAATGCACTGCGTCACATCCTCTCACCCCGCCCGCTAGAAAGGTCATTTACAAACGAACTGAGGCCTAGCATTTCAAGGGGACCAGATGCTCGTTGGCTCCGGTTCAGAGTTTGTGGTCGTGCTCGCGAAACAGTTTTTCCCTGAAGAAAACGCTGGTCCGGATCAAACGGGAACATGAACACACCCTAAGACGCTCCTGACCAACTGGAATTTCGTCCAACAAGAATCTCTCTAAGGTTTATGGAAAATGGTCAGAAAAAAAAATCCTTGTTGGTGGCAGATGCCTGAAGAGAATGGCCAAACTGGTAAACTGAGCTGCAAAGAAGGTATAGCTAAAATAAAAGGTCAGTCATCGCAGTGAAATTATGCAAAAGGAAATTGCAGAGCACAAAAAACATCAAAACTTGAGGCAGATGGGATGCAGCCGATCGCACTTTTCTTTGCCTGCTTACTAAAAACAGGACTCTCTAAGAAAAGCCAATGATTCAAATGGTCTCTCCAACGTTAGACAAGTGAAACTGAAATACGTTGCATAGTCTCATGAGTCTCATGAGAACATTTGGATGTACAGGGTCAGCAGTCAAACTGATGCCTCTCTTTTAACATACAAACTATAATTCTTTAAAACCTCTAAAAGTATGAGGTATGTGGTTATCTTCACATAATTTCTAGAAACTATAGTTCATATTTCCTTTATTGTCATTGTACAGGTACAACAGAGTTCTTTTTGGCAGTGTGAAGAGCGCACCAACACAGCGAGGCAGCCAGCGTGCGCAGCGCCCCATGCTTAGATGAAAAATGGAAAACAGGAGGTAAGGAGAGGTTAAAAAAAAAAAAAAAGCAGGTCCCAAACGACGCTCCTTTAGAGGGGGCACAGTGTGGCATTAGGAAAAAAAACTTCTCAGCACATAGAATCACCGAAAAACACAATTGCAAAAACAGAGCTCAAATTCGACGAGATAGCACATACGGGCGGGGGAGGGTGGCTGCATGGGTATTGTACAAACAATAATAAAATTAAATAAAATCTTGTGTTAATGGCACACAATGTGGTTTGTAAATAACTCATGTAACATACACTCACAACTCTTCATCTTGTGGGCATCTCCTTATCTGATTGTCACTTTATGCGATTGGACACTGCGGCATGACGGCGATTTGCATTACAGCAGCAACTGATTTTGATTCAACTTCTTCCCAGAAAACTGCTGTGGTACTTTCCAGCTCCCTGCTTGGCATCCCTGCAGCCTAAACGTTCCCCATGCATTCAAATGAATTGGTGGGCAAAAGTCTCTTGCCTGGTTTGATTTGAACGTGGCCTTCCAGACTTGAACTCAAAGTTGGCATTTCTGACTGAGTATTTAATCTGTGCAAAAAAGGCAGCCAACCTTAAATATCTCAAATAGTTTTTAAACGAATGTTGTCCGCGGGAGACAACATGCATGAAGCGGTTTCCCCCTGGAAAACTGAACATGAGTCGTTTTCATGTTGCTCTTATTTCCATAAACGTCCAGTGCTTCAAGCGATACGGAGTGAAAAGTTGATCACCAACCCTGTAAAATGTAATACTGCTGAACAACTGGGGCTTGAAATTAAATGTGCTTCAGTACAATCAAACATCAACTTCTTCGTTATGTGTCTGCATGTTGGAAACCAGAATAACATGACGGTCCAAAGTTAAGTTAACATGCTGCACATGTTCACACGCAGCATCATTCTCATGAGGAGCAAAAGAAGGCTTGATAGGATGAGTCCGAGCGTGTGACCGCAGAGGGATCCCGTGGGGAAAAAAATAAGTTTGGACAAAAGTGGCACAACTTTTGGTGGATTACTTTGGAACATGAAAGCTGTAAGTCTACTGTTTACCTCATTATTATTGCAATGAAAGAGGAAATTACTGCCCTCGTGATAGCCTTTTAGAGTAATAAAATTCTGTCTCACAGGCTTACAAACAACTGTGCAGTGTTCAGGCATCTGGTAGGCTCTCAAACTCATAGATCTGAACTGTCCTGCCATGATCGTATTTCATTACTTTACTGCTTTGCTTGAAAATCCACTGCTGCTTTAAAGCAGGTCTGTTTCTGATCTAACAAGCAAAAGTACGCACTTAGAGAGAGCTAATAGGCCAGCACGGCTGAGGGTTACGCAGTAGTGAATGGAACAAGGCCACAGTCTGTTATCAAAATAAACAATGACATGATGTATATCTCGTCATTAAACTGATTTAATCCGGTCAAGACAAAGAGGCCTGCTGAAAGCTTCTTCAGTTCTCTGAATATTGTCACTAATTCATGAGTTTGCATTAATCCCATTTCAACCGACTCACGTGGCAGATCCTTTTGTTCGCACCGACTTCTTAGTCAGGCCTCATCCAAGCCAAAGATGATCAAGGACAAGTCTTCAAGAAACGGTGCTGCCGCACTTAGTTCACAAGGCTTATAGGCCGGGAAGTAACACAAAAAAATCTCTGTTCAGCCTTTGTTTTTTTCAGAAAGTGTTAGAGAGTGGTGGCGAAATAAAAGCCATTTGATGCAATCAAGTACTTTTAACGCAGATTTTTATTCACACGACAGAAAGGAATTCAAATAGAGAGCGGCGAGGCGACGTTTACTTTGTAGGCCAACCTGGAAGTTAGCATCACCTTGGTTCACTGGATTGTGACGTCCATGAATGGATTGTTGCAGAAAATAAACTTTGTGGCCAACAAAGGTTTAGGATACAAAGTCATTTCAGTTGGCAAGATAATCTTTTCAACCAAACCGGTTTCATTAGCGTTTTAAGTTTCCACAACTTCCTTAAAACCTCATCTTCAAAAGTCTTTCATCTTATGACCTTGAAAATTCAAAGAACCTTAAAGTTTTTAAAACCAACAAACTGATGGGGCCACACAATGGTGTGGTGGTAAGTGATGGAGCCTCAATCCAAGAGAGTCTTTGTTCAAATATGTCTTCTTGTTCTATGTGCATGATTGCCCTGTGCTGGCTGGGACAGACGTGGGTCTGTCAGAACAGAAGAATCTGGACGCAGCAGATTCAATAGATGTATGAATGGAAGACTGAGCCAGGAAAGGTTGCAAAAACACAATTACAAAGATATTAAAAATTTAAAGGATGGCTAGACTTGTGTCTGGTGTATTAATGCTTCAGCAACATCTGTACTCTAGTATATCCTCCGGTTATTAATCACATAGGCAGAAAAATATTTTAAAAGTCATAGTTGTCGGATTTGGACCATTGTCAAACACACTGTTTTCACCACTCAGTCCTGCAACCTTCTATTGCAAGAGTCAAACATGTGGCCCGTGCGTCAAAGTTGGGCTTGTGAGATGAGTCTTTAAAGTATATATAAAAAAAAGACATTCCCAATAACGCTGTTCCTGAATTGTCCACTAGGAGTTGACTTGTTTTTGATTCAACCCATGAATCACGCCCCGTTTCCATAACGTTTCAAGTTGTTTTTTGTGTTTTCGTTTCAAAAAAGTTTCGCGTTTACATGGCAATGTTTTGAAAACGTTGTCCAATTATGCAGTACTACAAATGCTGAAAACAATTTAGTTGTCACAAGTCGGTGAAATAACACACACGTTTGCAGAAAACAATTCGCTATAAACATTAACAATGGCAGTACACGGACATTCGTATGGACAGACGATGAAGTTGGATTGCTATTACAGGTGACTTTCAAAAGCGTTTCAGAGAAGTGCTATTTTCCCTGTTTCCAGTCGGAGTGTTTTTGAAAAGTTCCACCTTGGACACTGTTGTCAACCAGTTGCGTTTTCAGTGGCTCTGAGCATGGGGTTTGAAACTTTGGATTTTTTTTGTTGTTGTTTAACTATTTGATTTATTTTTATTCCACTATTCAGTGTTTGTAATTTAAGTAACTTTTCTACTTTTGTAATCTCATTTATTGACGTGCATACTTTGCAAAAATTTATTATTTATTTATTATTATTTCCATCATTATACCTTATTTAATTTTGTATACAGTAAGTCTGAAGAGAATCACTTTTACGGAGAAGATTTCAGTTTGAATTTAGTTAATATATTATATACACACACACACACACACACACACACACACACACACACACACACACACACACACACACACACACACACACACACATATATAGAACACAACTTATTTAATCAAGACTGCAGACAAAAATCCAAGCCACATGGTCATTTATTGTTTCACAGTGTTACTTCCTGGTTTGAATTCAGCATATGGGGTCTTTCTGTGTAGTGTTTGCATTTTCTCTCAATATATGTTCTGTGTGTACTTTGGTTTTCCCCCACAGTCCTGAAACATCGATTTGAGGTGAACTGATGAATGTGAAATTGCCCATCGGCATGTATGCCAGTGTACGTGTCTGTCTATCTGTGCACCTGTCAGGGTGTACCCTGCATTCACCCACTGATAAGTTGGTATAGAAGATGGATTTATGGATGGATGATTAACAAAACCAGCCCCAACACCTGAACGAGAGCCTGCAGGTAGCCTCTCTGCAGGCAAATATGAGTGAAGTTACTTCCCTGGACTGGCTGAGACAGAGAGCATGTGCCGCTGTAGTTTGTTGACTGAGATTTTGCAGGGATTTCAGTTGCACAGTGGCAGCTCTGCCAGAAGGGAAGAGAGAACAAAATATAGTTCAAGTGCTTGTAGGATACCAAACAGATGTTTAACCAGACAACGCTCAGCCGATAACAAGACTATCGTCAGTCTTTCAGTAAATGAAGATGTGAAGCACAGTTTTGATATTTTCCTGGCCGGACAACAAAAATGACCTGAAGAGGCACAAATTATTCACAAATATAAACCACAACAAAAAAATAAAAATAAAAATCAACTGGCTTTGTGTTGAGATTGCGGCGGTGCTGAGGGATACTGGGAATTGGAGGAGCTCTTTCCTGCTTGCACACTTGCGTACATACAGACGAAGTGAGCTGTGAGCTCATTGCAGAGCCACAGGCGGTTCAGCTGTATGGCTAGAATGCAGATCAATATCAGGGAAGGAGCGAGAGGAAGAGGGGGAGGGAGAGAGAGCGAGAGAGTGACGGAGAGTACACAGGTGGGAGGGAGCCGCTACACAAAGGAGAGCAGCGAAAAATAATGTAAGAGAGATAAATGCCAGAGATGCTGTAACAGGGAACTGGGAACAGACGAGCGAGGGAAAGAGACGCTTAGAGAACACAGAGAAACAGAGGGAGCTGGAGACGGGGAGAAAGAGTGGAGTCAAAGGCTACTGGGGAAGAAAGAAAGAAAAGGGATGAGAAAAAGCAGAAGAGGCAATGTGGAGAGAGAGAGAGAGAGAGAGAGAGAGAGAGAGAGAGAGAGAGAGAGAGAGAGAGAGAGAGAGAGAGAGAGAGACCAGGAGGTGTACATGCAACAGAGAATCAGGGTAATTGAAAAAATTAGGTTACAAACAATGTGTGTATGAGCGCTTTATTAACCTCGTTACTTAAACTCATGAATGAGGTCTGCAGGAAGAGAAGGACAGCGGCCGAGCTACATTCTTAGTCGAGGCAATTCTGCCTGCTGCAGACTGCTGTAGAAAGAGGGAGGGAAAGCTGAGATATTCAGTATAATGTATGAAACATAACTTCTGTCAGAAAAGTGTGAGGGAGCATGTAGTACTGGCACTTTAATTTCCGAACAGTGATCTCCCTCCCTGGTCCTGGTTTACACGGAGGCAGAGGGGGAGCGTTTTCAAAAAGTTGCATTTTCAGTGCTCATCAAGCCCCTCACTACTACCTGGTGGGTTGCAACAGGGAGAGACAATGATACAAACAGGACAGCTGATTTCCAGGACCAGGGTTGAAAACTGCTGCTTTAGAAAATGGAAATCCAGAGTTTGAAGAAAAAAAAAAAAAAAAGGTAAATTGTCTTTTAATCAACCAAAGGTGATTTTCATCAACATATTTTGCCTCAATATTTGTTGTTTTGCAATAACAGAAGCTGGTTCACAGAAGTCTCCAGCTTTAATGCATTTGACCCTAACTGACTCAGTTATCCATGTGACCAAACTGTAAATTGACTTTTGAAGGGATTTTACTTACATCCCACATTTTCACGGCTTCATCAACCCCAGCCATCTTTACACAATTAGTCACATTAATTCATTCATGCACACCCGCACCAATAGCTGCAGCCATTAGGAGAGCCATGGGGCTCAGTGTCCTTCCCAGGGAGACTGGAATTGAACCGTCAATATCGGGATTGGAAACCGACCGGCTCAACCAGCAGTCACACGCCGATATCACTAAACAGAACCACAATTTCCTCTGATGCTATTTTAAGTTGACATGGAAGCTGGGATAGTAAATGCTCTGATGAGGACAATTTATGATTGTCTTATATAAATATGGACACTTGTGTTTCTCCAACTCTCAATTACATGTGCAGCCCCCCACCTATCTCTATCATGCATCATTTTTCATTCATTACCACTACATATATAACAACATCTTTATTCTCCAGATTAAAAGAACAAGCAGACACGTACATTAACAAAACATGAATAATGTTGTTGCTACCAATTAGAATAAAAACGCTGCAGTAAAGAGTCCCGAAGCCGACAATTTTTTTTTTGCTCTTTAAGAATTTTACTTCCTGTGTTCTTCAACTCAAGGTGTTTTGTGAAAGGGCTTTTGGATGGATAACCGAAATAATGTTCATTTTGAACCCGTGGCCCATCGAGTTTCAAGTGTTATTTAACAATCTGTCATTGAATAGTTTATTGCTGTTTTTTTATGGCTGCTAAAGAGTGGCTAAATGACACTACAAAGGCCATCTGAGATATCAGGTCATCATGAGTGAGGCCAACTAACCCTTTCAACATTTTTGAATGACACTTTCAAACTTGTATATTTAAAAAAAAAAAGAAGAAGTAAATACTTTTACGGTCCTAAGGCCCTGTTCACGTTACGTTTCAAGTGAAAACGCATCGTTTTTGCGTTTTCGTTTCAAAGTTCCACATATAAACATCAACATTTTGAAAACGACGTCTGTTTTCACAGAAACGCTGAAAACAATGTAATTTTCATGTAGGGCCCCTAGTGGGTGCTGTTATTTATTTTTGTAATGAAACCTCACACACCTGAACAGAAAATAAAACACTACCAATATTAACGATGGCAATCATATGGACAGACGACAAAGTTGATTTTTCCTCCGTCTGCACGGAGTAGAGGCTGTAGGGTTTTCAAAAAGTTTCACCTTTGGAGCCGTTTTCAAAAAGTTGCATTTTCAGTGGCTCCAAGCACCGTTGTCGTGCAAACAGACTCCCATAACGCAACGAAAGTTTTCCGTATTCACTTGAAAACAGCCTGATGCGTAGTTTGTCTTCAGCTTCATTAAGTTTCAGCCCTGAAGTGTTGATAAGGGTTCAAAAAGGTTCAAATCAGTGATTGTTTTTCCTAAAGAAATATGTATCATCAACTTTTGTGTGTCAAAGAAATGACTACCAAGAAACGACTAAAAACATTCTGCATTCTTCTTGCTGAAGAAATCAGGATGATGTTAAAGACTGGGTTGGCCCACAGAGATGTTTAATCCCTGCAGTAAATTCTTGCTACACCGGATCACAATATCAACTTGACGCAACACAAATGTTATGTTTAAAAGCACTAACAGAAGCTGTTTTAATTCTCAATCACACCAGAGACGGAAACATTTCTTCTTCTTCTTTTTTTTTTAGAAGTGTAGAACTACGACATAAGAATCCAGCAAAATGTTAAATTTATCGGGTTGCCTTCCTTAATTGACAGATTTACTAAGTGAGGTGAGACTGAGCTAACACAGAGAGCAGTGATATGCACCGCTGCCTCACAGCAAGAGGGTCTAAGTTTGAATCCGAGTTGGGATTCTCCTTCCCCTCCATCCTTGCCCAATCCAAACACGGGCTTATTGGGTTCACTGGTGACTGTAAATTGGCTGGAGGTGTTATTGTGTCAGTCTGAGATGGACCAGCAACCTGGCCATGGTGTGCTCTGGCTTTTGTCCAATGTTAGGTGGGACGGGCTTCTGTAGTCCCCGAGACCCAAGTATGGATAAAACAGGTACAGAAAATGGATGATGAAACTGTAATGCAATACCTTATTGTAATTCTCAACTGAGACTCTATCACCATTTACACTCGAGCCAGGTTAGGATAAAGCCTCAACGGCCCCAAATCAGAGTTTCTGTTCTAGCAGGGGTCAAAAGAGGACAGGGATCGAGATCCCTCAGAAAATAGTTTACACCCTATTCTCAAAGAAACACTGAATGGATCACTTCAGTTCCATTATGGAAGCGAGTCATGATTACAGCCACAGGATATACAGCATGTGAGTAGTGACAAAGAACGCTTCAAAGAAAAAGACAAAAAAATAAATAAATAAATTGGAGCCTATCCTTTAAATCATGCAAATGCACTAAAGGCAAACAGCAACAGGAATGGAAAGGCGGAGAGCTGCTGAGCGAGCGCGAGGAGTCGGGGTTAGGAGGGCTGGGGGAGGAGGGGGTGGAAGGAGGGGGGGGGGGGGGGGGGGTTATCTGGTGCGAAAGCGCAGATTCGTCGCTTTGAGAGAGGAATGTTTTGACGCTGTTACAACCCTCCACCCCGCCGCCGTCGCCGTCGCCGCCTCCTCTCCCTTACCCCTCCTCTCCTCCGCCAATCTCACACCTGATGTGTGGGGGCTGCTGGGAGCCGCATGCCAAGATGAATAACAACCGGCTGTTAGTCACGATAGCGCACGAACACACACGCCGCCTGTCTCTCTCTTCCCCTCTGCCTCTCTCTCTCTCTCTCTCTCTCTCTCCTCCGTTCTTCCTCGCTGTCGTTTTCTTTCTCACCTTCTCCCTCTTTCTCTCTGACACGCACACAAACAGCATTTTCTCCGTGATTTACGAACACATTGAGATTCCATTTCACTCCTCTGTCTCTCCGTCTCCCCACTCACCACGGCGCAACATTGACATTTGGGTTGAAGGTCATACCACACATTCCACTCTTCCACGTTGCGCTCATGACCTGTTATCAGCGTGGCTGCTGATACCGAGTAGGTGACGATGTGTGTGTGTGTGTGTGCGTGCGTGCGTGCGTGTGCGTCCACGTGAATGATCGACCACCGAGATTTCTTTTTTTGCGCGTGGTTCAATATCAGCTCTGCCTCGTATCTGCAGGTACAGTCAATGTTTGCAGATTGAGACAAATCTGCGGAGGACTGTATCGATTGTGGTGTTTATTGAAATGCAACCAATGAGGTTTGCGGTTCCAAACGTAAAAACATAATCTTTCCTGGTAATTTTGTCATCATTACTTTTTTCCTAAAAGCTCAATTTGAAAAAGGACTTGAAAATAAAATCTCTGATTTGTAATTTTACCCTCTGAAAAAGGGGGAATTTTGGCATCAGGAGCAACTATTATTTCCAGTATAGGTGATTTGTGAACACCTGTGACAGATGGAGTTCGTCAATGTGGGAAGTTAAATAGTGTAATTAACAATTCTGAAGCAATTAAATCTCACGAGAAAGAACGTTGAAAACACGTAGCATGCAGCGGGCTATTGGCTGCATTTGCACAAGTGTCGCCGGTTGCTTAAATCTGGCATTTTTTCATTGATTGCCATACAAAAATGAACAAGGTTTCTTAAGTGCAAAGAATCATCATTTATAGTTCTACGTTTGTTTGTGCTTCCGATTAACAGTTTACATTGCGTTAAAAATATACGTGGTTTGACCAAAACTCAAGGCAATCACACAAAGAAAATTAGAAAAAAACCAAAACTTTTTTATCTGAAGATTTTACACGGCAACTTAAAACTCAATACTTTAGTTCAAAGACACGAAGTTTGAATTGTTATTGTAGCAGGTTCAATTCCTCTCTTATATATGTCAAAGAAAATTCTCTTCCAAGGTTTCCACTCTGCTTTTCCTTTGTGTGTTTCGTTTTATTGTTTGCATTTAGGGCTTTGAACAGCATGCCAACAGAAGTACTGCGCAATTTGCACAAACACAACCTTCTCATGTGCGCTCACAATTTGTGCAATAAAGTGAGACACGAAATAAAAGAAATTCAAAATAGAAATATTCTGCTTGACTGAAGTGGGAATGTTTAACTGCTGAAAATCTGTGAAATGCAATGAAAGTGCCGCTGGAATCAAAGTCCACAAGTTGAAGAATATTGGTCAAATTACACCACGCCATCATTACCTTTGGCTAAGCGATGTGGCGAGGTTGTTGCTCATGTTTAAATATGACCCTACAAGCTGTGTCCCTCTGGCAGGTGCATGTGAAGATTGATTGCTTCAGTTATGTGCAACAAGGCTGTCCCATTTCGATGGCGCCGTCACGAGCCGTCCACAAACCGGTTCTTAGTTTCCAAGACAACAAAGTATAAAAAAAGAAACCTCACAAATCCCAGAATTTATAACGCCAATCAATTTTCCTGAACTACGCAACATCGCGAACAAGCGCATGTTCTTGAACTGACCCAGCATTTGAGTGAGTATTAGGTTTTTTTTTGACTCAATGAAATGAGAAACAATAATTACAAATAAACGTAAGTGTATATCAGAGGTGGTAACTGGAGCATATCAAGCTTCTTGTACAAAATTATTTAAAATTTATTGCAACAACGTTCCCACCCCTAAAAAGAAAAGGTTTATTTGAAACAATGGACTGAAACACACAAGCAGGATGTTTTTGACAGATTTTTTCCACGAAGCATCGGGTAAGACGAGGCCATAAATGACCTCCTATCGGTCCAGGACACAAACGTGTTGATCATAAAAACTGTGTGGTTTATTCTTTAGGAGAATTCAGACTGCTAATGCTTGCCCAGGGAACGTCCTTGTCTGTGTTGGGACACGTTTTTACAGAGCTGCGGTTTTGCCTACTTGATATCGAGATCATCGTATTCTTCACTGATTTGGCTGCATATGTCAGAGGATCTTTTGATGTTTTAAGATCTGACCAATCGCCATCTCAACCTGTCCAGTGTTTCTAATGAACCTTTTCTTTGTAGAAGTTTCAACAACTTGGAAGTTTAAAGTTGATTCTTCACAATAAGTTGTTTTTAAACCTTCCATGTGTGGGACAAACACCACAGTGTTGCTGCTTCATGATTCACCCGCGACGCCGGTAATGTTCCTTATTTCTCTCATTCAGTGAAATTTAGCCTGCAAACTACCCAGGCTTTGGAGGAATCGTTATCTGAAGACTGCCAAGTTGTAGCCCCCCCCGATTTGAGACATAATAGTTAGTAATAATCCATAATAGTTGTCTTGAATTTGGAATTATATTTTTTTTATTGAAATAGGCCCAAAAAACCAAAAGAAATCTGAAAAGCGTATCACTACAATGCAACGCAGAAAAAAAATCTGGAGATAACCAGGAAAGCTGTTCTTGTTCTTTCAGCATAAATAAAAAACATTACACCCGTTTTCATTCAGAAGAACAGCACCATTTTAAACCCACAGGAGAGACAGTAAAAAAAGATCTACGTATGACTTATTGAAATGGTTAAAAAAAAAAGACTTTTTTAGGGCTGTAAAAGCAACACGAAACCAAAACATTTCCGTTCATAAAAAGTTTCCCATACACACCAAGCCGCATCAAGAAATGTATCTGTCCACACAAAACAAAGAAAGACACTGAAGTATTTAGTGGAGATGCTCCCATCAGGTTTTATGATGCCGATTCTGATCAGCCATGAGCGCCTATCACTGTCATCGATAGCGATCACATGGAATGGCTGTAAAGTTTTTGCTTTAGTTCTGATGAGAGCTACTTCTTCCAGAGAAAAACAAAAACACAAACCTGAGAGGCACAATGCAGCAACTACTCAGTCAGAAGGAAAACTGAAAAACACTTAACTTTACCTGATATCACGCAATCTTTAACTTATTAAAAACATTATGGCTCCCAACAGGATAATTAGTGCAAATAAATAAAATTGAATATATCTCACAACATCGCCTAAATCAATTATTGTCACATGTCTTGAGCATCCCAAGCGTGGGCTGCGTTAACTGCTGTCTGACTGTTGCTGCTCTTGTCCTTTTCCCCTTTGGGTGTGCGTCACGAGGGGTGTTTTGGGGTGGTTGCCCTCTCATTTTACCAGATTGCACTAAGCTCGTCATTAGAACATCATAATTTACTTTCGCCAAGTATCCATTTTTACCAAACTGAGCTTGAACGCAACACAACCTAAATCAATGCAACCTCCCTGAGCTGTTGGTTGCAGCCACCGGCTGCTCAGAGGTAACGATAACGTGCTTCCGGCGGAAGTATTTTTTTCAATGCATGTATCTAGATCACTCTCACAGATCGTATAAAAGTTCTACACAGCAGACATGTTTGCCGGAGGTTTGCTGCAGAGCGTCTGCGCAGCGTGAAGGAAAGGGAGACGAGGACGCTGCACGAGACACAGTATGAGATACAGGGTTTTGTGATCGGTACCGGATCACATACTTTAATTTGGAAATCGGCCGATCATGGCCGGTGGCCCATTAGTCAGAGCTTCACTAGTATTTAGGCCACGCCTGCCGTGGGGCTGTAATGCCGCTAATCAGAAGCGGAAGGTTTTTCCACCACCTGCGTTCTCCAAGTGTAAACACATCAGGACAACTGGAACGCACCGTTACTCATCTCCTTCACTGAGGAACAGCAGTGTCAGAATGAGCCACGGATTTTATTACTCTGCTGCCACAGCCCCTCAACGCGGACACGCAGAGAAATGCCGGCATCTCTGGCTTTCAGACGAGACCAGCGAAGGCCTTGCTGGTGGGAGGAAATAGAAAATGATGCGCTTGTTCCTGAAAATAAAAAAGGCGAGCGAACTTTCACATGTCAAGAACATCAAGTGAGCCGCTGTGCCTTCACACTGGAGGGCAGACGTCTCTGCTTTAGTATGCCATTATATTTGTGTGGACAGTTTTTTTTTTTTTTTTTTTAAGGAACACTTGTGTGAATGATTTTTTTAAAAATGGTGGAAGAAAAAGCTTAAGCTTTAATTTTCAATCTAAAAAATGGCTTCTACCTATTAGATAAGAAAGATGTATTGAAAACTTTGTTATCATTGACCTCATTTGTTTATAGCTATTTCGACTGCACTATCATTATTGAGATTGGAAAACCTTGACATTCTCACTTTGTACTATTGATCATTTAACAGTGGATAAAAACAGAAATTCTTCCTCTATTTGGTGAAAATGTGGTTGAAAGTCGAGTTTGGAAGAAAAATGTGCATCTTTCAAAAAAAGCGAGAATCTTTGTGAATTTATTACAGCAAAGATCCCCAGTTAACAGCAAGACATCAAACAATGGTGAAAAATATGAGACAGAGCGCTGACCAAGTCTGACAAGATATATTTTTAGCAGGGGCTGGGAGACATGGCCGAAATGAGACTGAGAATTGGATAAGTGGCCACAATCGATTTATGACAAACAAATTGTGGAGAACTAGGAAGGAGAGATGATATTCTTGGTTGTTTTGTGAGAATTCTCAGGCTGGTTGGACGGCATGTAAGACGAGTGTTTAGTGCTGCATTACTACAGCAACAAGGTTCCTGGTTTGATCCAGGAGGTTTTTCCATGTCCTCATTGTGCTGGTGTAGATTTTCACTACATGTGATGTGAGGGTAACTGGTGATTATAGAGTGACCTAAGGTTTCAATGTGTGGATAAGTGTCTGTCTCCCTGTGGCGACTCTGTGGTGGACTAAGGTGTCCTGTGTGTACCGTGGCTCTCGCCGAAATGTCAGCTGGGACACGGCCCAACTCCCTGCACTCATGTCTGAATAACAGGAGTATGAAAGATGAATGGAAAGAATCCCAGATAGAACGACTTTTAGCTAAGCTGGCTTTGTTTGATTTATTTTGCAAATATTGTGATTGGCTGAGTATTGTGAAAGAAATGTGCCCCACAGATTAACAACTCATTGCCATAGCAAAAAGCTGTTCCATACACTGAGGGGGGAAGTTTACAATGTTTTGTTAAATAAACAAAGACATTTTTCTGTAGTTGCAGATGAAAGTATTAAAATCACTTAAAAGCTCTATTTGTATATGCATCCAACCAACAAAGTAAAAACCAACAAACAAACAAAAACTCTCTCCTGCACCAACGTGGAGTAATGCTTTGAGGTCTGAGTTGTTTCACTGATCCTCTTCGGGACTGACCATTTTTCAATTTTTCTCTTCCCTGTTCGGGATTTTCATCTGTTTTGCGTTCTTCCAAACAAGCATTAATAATCGGCTCATATTTCACTCGGTTACAACCTATGAAATGACTCTTGTCAGCTTCCAAAAATCGTCTCTCAAATCACAATGATGCTCACATCAACATCTGTCATAGATTGTCAATTACGAGGCTCCTTAGTATAACAACTGACAATAGCGTATTGCTGAGAGCTCCACAAAGCTTGTTAATCAATCTCAATGACTCGACAATTACTTTACCAGGCACTGAGATTGGTGACTTTTAATATGCACTTTCTGCATTGTGAATCACTGCCTCCTCAGGAGTGTGCAGTTTATTTCCTCTTGCCGGTCATGTCTCTCATCCAGACAGAAAATTGGGCTTTAAAGTGTGTTTTCCTCAAAGTCCTGAGACCTGTTGATGCTGCAGTCCCTGAATCATGATATAAATGGTTCAATCTGATTAAACTGATTGCTCACACAAGGTCAGTAATAAGCCCAGCAAGAAATTATCCAACAAGGACACATGGACGATTTGGTGAATTTGTATGGTTGTAAACATAAAGTAGTTAAATCTCCCAAGGAGCCAGTTTCTCCAAAAATATGCATATATTTTAAGCACTTAATAGACCATCTAATTGCACAAATGTATTTTATAGAATCTTTTAGAGTTTAAAGCAGGGAACAGTCAATATTAGTAGAGTTACTATGTTTGGTTTATAGCTAAAAAGTGCTGCGGGGGTCCCCGTGAAGCATTTGTTTCTAAATATGCTCATCTTTCAGCTGACATCAAGAATCCCTTTTCGAGCAGCAGACAGGAACCTGAAGGATTCTACAATATTTCAAGTGCACATGCCTTGGGAAAACAGAGAACATGTCACCCACTCAGTCATAGGCCTTTCAGTCAAAGCATGCTGGGATGGGCTTCATCCACCTGTAACCCTGACAGCGCTACGCAAAGGTACACTGCCGAGAACAGATGGCATTCAGACGTTTAGAAAGCCATTTGTATATGCAGAATCTGTGACATTGCTGACTGCATATCTGTTAAAGTAATGGCTTTTTAAATGATGCCGGCTCTAAGAATGAAAAATTTAGTCTTTCTGTTGGTCTACCACAGACTGAAATATTTGCTCAACCACTGTGTCACAGACATTTGTGATTTCTGCACAATTTATCCGCGTGACTCTAATGATATTCTTGGTTTTTGTTTTTGTTTTTTTAAATCAAATGCGACCACATGGCTGGTTTAGGTTTTTTTTCCCCCATTCAAATGTCACATAAATAAGACAGATTGCCATCAAATTGTTACGGACCTTCAAGTCTACCTCATGATCTCATAATTCCAACTGTCAAAATCCCCCAAAAAAGTAGTAAAAGTAGCTAAAAAGCTTCCATTTGTTTGTACCAAGATCATCAATTGGATTTCACATGAAGCCACATATATCACCTAAGTAAGCTAAAAAGAAAAAGATTTGGCTTGTAGAATCAAGTAAAAACTCTTCAGCATTCACATGTAGGATAATCAGTTGTGTTTATATTTATGTATAGAAGAATACCTTCCTTGAATTTATGCAAGTGAGTGTCTTAGAGGGCTATTGTCGGCTTGCTCTAGTACTTTAAAAGAAATAAAGGAGGGGAAACGCATTGGGCTTCAAGCCCCATAATATACCCTCCACGATCTCCACAAGCACCTTTGATTTGAGGGCAAATTACTTCTTATTTGGCATCTTTTCACAGTAAATGCCCCATCACATTCATTGGATGCCCTAACAGAAAAGATCCTTTACTGAAAAAAGGCCAAAATTTTCACTGCTTGGCAAATCTGACAACCATAACTTCAAGAACTAAAGTGTAAGTGCAACATCCCCAAAAACATTCTCCCTATGTGCCTTAGATTTGTGGTTCCCAACTGTCTTACTCCAGAAACCTGTAAAATTGTCTCAAAGAAAAGTGGCAGGTCCTTTCTGCAATCGAACATTACAGTGAAGCCAAACACTGGCAGACACACTCACTCTAACAAACATGCAGAAGCAGGAGTTTTCCAGATTAAATTAGTGCCAAAGGTATGCTCTATATTGTAGAAATCTAAATTTGACGACAATCTTTAATAAAAAAATAAAATAAATAAAGCAGAACCTTCACAGAGATAAAACTTTAACATTTAGAAAGTTGGGGCAATAAATGTGTGTGTGCAGTCTCTGTACCTGCATGCCAGTAGGGCTCAGTAGGCTCCACCAATCCCTATCCAGGCCAAAGACGAAGGCATTGGCCAAACCGTGTAGCGGTGCCGAAAGGACGTGCAACAGGGTGAGTGGGAAGGATGGATCCTGAGGGTACAAGGCATTGTGGAGTCTGGTGGGGGAGAGAGAGAGAGAGAGAGAGAGAGAGAGAGAGAGAGAGAGAGAGAGAGAGAGAGAGAGAAAGAGAGAGAGAGACCGGTTGAGTTCACACATTAAAAAAAGACATAAACTTTGCAACCTGAAAGAGCTTTCGAGGATGAAGATGAAGTAATTGAAGGAGAAGTCAGTTGGAAAAAGAAAGACAGGCAGGGTGGGGGGTGGGGGAGGGGATAGGAAGTAAGAGCTTGATAGAGCAACAGAAAGAGAGTGAAAGAGAGGCAGAGGACAAGTGAGTGACAGAGTGAGGGACAGGGCGAGAACGAGAGGTAATGAGAGCGAGCGGCAGAAGCAGAAAAAGAGGGGGAGAGAGAGAGAGGAAAAGAGGAGGGCGAAAGAGCGAGTGAGCTTTATATCAGCGTTTAAGAGCCCATTAGGCAGCGTGAGACGGCTGGGCTGACACATTCTTGGCTGCCGCTTCGACAGCACGCAGCACTTTACAAGGACAGGGAGATGTGTAGCGCTCAACTCCCTTCCTCTCCTTCTCGCCCTGTTCTCTCATCTCAGTTTCCTGCTTCTCCTGACCACAATTTCACCGTCCCATCTCGTCCTCTCCTTTCCATTCCGCGCACGTCTCGCGCACACTGCCGAGCCTCCCTCTGATATCCCCGATTTCTCTGCATCCAGCATCATCTACCGGGATATCTAATTTTCATCTTGACTCACAAGTGTGATCTTCTTTTCTTTTCTTTTCAATTTCCCTGCCGCTGCCCGAGAACCTGGGGCAGGACTACAAAAAGAGCCTGATATTGTATGGTGAGACTGAGAACTAATGGCTGCCTCTGAGAATGATGCTGCTCAGCCATTAACCCTGGATTAACCCTGTATTAGCGCTGCTCACTGGGCTAGCCCTGCCACTAATGTCTTTTATTGATCTATTAGCCAGAGAATCAAACCGCACACGGCTCGTGGCATTTTCTGCATGTGTTGTGAACTAAGTGGCCGCTGTGGTTGACCTCTGGGGTGGGAAAGTCATCTCCGCGCTGCCTGCGTCCCACAAGGGGGGAAGATACGAAACCAACCATTTGAAAAAAAAAAAAAAGAAAAAGAAGAGCAGCTGTGGCATTTGTGGTTAGAGGAAGTTTTGTGAGACTTGCCAGTTGCTCACCTCTACGTGACTGAAACAGTCGGTGGATAACCATTGTCATGTAGTTCAAATGGTAGGATGGTGGTGAACGGAAGCACAACCGCTGTGTTTTGGTCCATTGTACACATGAAACACGTAACAGTTACTAATGTGGCTTGTTGTGAGAGTACAACAACTAGCTGAAAAACACAACAGGATAGGACATATTTATCAGAAATTGCGCAAGCACATCATCAGGATTGTTTCTTTTTCCATTTCTTGATCAAAGTTTGGGGCCAGATTCCCGGGCAAAATACTGCTCTGCCTCATTAAGAACTCAAGTGTTAGTTATTACTATGTGAAGCTACATTTGAAATGTAAATATAAACTAGTGGAGCAAATGAGGTCAGTCAGAGTTTTACCGACAATTTTAAAACTTTGGTGCAGTGAGAAGGTGTTTAACAATGCCTACACTTTATGAACAGAAAAGAAAAAAATATGTTGAGGGTGTGTGGACTATGTGTGCAATGAGTTGCCATTAAACGTAAGATTGCGTGATATGAGACTGCTGGAGACCAAGGCAGAGCACCGTGTGGGCATCAGAGCTTTTTAAACTGCAGCACAATTACACTTTATGTGACTTTATAGTGGGAAAATGATAAAACTATCCAAGAGCTGAGTCAGTTGGACATGTCTTGCAACCTTCTGACCTCAATGATTTATTTGATTGAAGGCTGCAAGTGGGGTCGCCTTATCTGATGCTGTTGGATTTTCTTTAAAATCGTGTTATACTGGCATTTTTACATTGTATATGAAGGTTGCAGAGTGGTTACATGGTGGTTTATCTCGGTACTCTGGTTTCCTCCCATAGTCATTTGAAGAGAGATGGTGGCTCTAAGGCCCCATTCACACGTCAATGTTTCAAGAGAAAACGCACCACTTTTTCGTTTCTGAAAAAGTTTTGCGTTTACATGGCAATGTTTTCAAAGACGACGGGAACAGCAGAAACGCTGAGAACAAAGTAGTTTCACAAAGTAGCATGCCACGCCACAACATTAACATTAACCTTAACTCTGGAAGTCGCCATTGCTGTTTTGGTCCATCTACTTGCACCTGTGCAGAAGAACTATATAGTATGGCCATGGTGCACGTGCGTAGGAGCAGCATCTCCGCCGTCTACACGTGATGGAGCCCAAGCGTTTCCAGAAAGCTGTGTTTAAACGGCGACGGATTACGAGCATTTTAGAAAATTTCCACCTTGGGAGCCGTTCTCAAAAAAGTTGAATTATTCAGTGGCTCTGAGCACCATTGCTGTGGAAACGGACACCCAAGATACAACAAAAGTTTTGTGTTTTCACTTGAAAATGTTGTTGTATACATAGGCCCTTAATTGCCAGTCGGTGTGATCATGTGTGTGTGTCTCTATGTGTGCGATGGACAAGCGGCATGCATCCTGCTTTCCCCCATAATAAGCTGGGATCAAACCATGCCCCTTCCCGTGTACAAGAATTATATTGAATTTAAGAAAAGGTCCAGCAGAACTTTCAAGAAAAGATAATTATTCATACTAAACAAAACAAGTCAGTAATTAGACATGAAATGGATGCACTTTGAATAAGTGCAGGAGAAAAGTCTTTAAGAAATGTTCTTAACCGACATTACCTGCCATCACCCAATTAAAAATATAATACAATGTCCTCTAACCTTTAAGGTTAATGGAAAAAAATTGTGTTTAGTTGACAAATATCTTTGAAATACTTTGGTGAGTTCATTACATCTGTTTTATAGATTTAAATCTTTGTTTAAAATATATATTGAATTAGATGTACCACACTCAGCTAAATCATTAAAAAAGCTACAAAGGAATAGTAATGCATATATAGGAAAATATCTTATAATAATGATTCATATTTATCGCGCAGCTTCACCCTCCTTAAGCCAGAATTTGCCTACATGACCAGTGAGGCGTCTCTTTTTCCTGCACCAGCTCTTTTTTTTATTTTTATCTTCACCCATGTGTCCAACTGTGATTTCCCTCATTTCCCATTTTCTCCATCAGAATTACACTACCGGGTGCTCACAGGTAATATTGTTTAAACCATGAGGTCAACTGATGCTGGCTTTCCCTGCATTGTTCCTGAAAACTAACAGAAGCTCGCTGGCTCACAGTGAATTTAAACATTTAAATTAGTTTTACTGAATCTCATCCTAATCTCACATTTTTTGATATAAGAAATCTGCCTAAAACAAGATCTGGTCGTTAGTTTTAATCAGATCCTGATTAAATATGAAATTATTATAGAAAAGTTAGTAGTTTCCATTGAAATGTGTCACACCGTAGTCTTTACAGGCTCCCGAAATCAATCCGTGAAGGTGCTGGATAAAAATAATTAATAAACTATGAATTAGTAATAACAAACAAACAGAGGTCAAGCTGGGTGAATCCAGCTCCTGATAATGACAAGATACGCTGCAATAACAAATGTCTCAATTGTTGAAGCTGGGGCAGCAGTGATGCTCAGTCTCCTGGAGGCTGTACAGCTGAGAGCAACAGATCATTTCTATAATGGGTTGCCATCAACCCATTATAGACGTAACGTTAATTTTTGCCAGTTTATATAAACTGCTGCCATCAATTTATGTCATTTTAAGACATTAAGAACAAGGTGCTCAGCGTGTATGCTTTTCTCTTTGTGTTTGGCTTGAGCTTTTTCAATGACGACGTCATTTGAAAGATCTGCGACTGATGAAATTGCTTGTGATGCACAGAAACACCCATGGAAAGAGAACAAATCTCACAGCGTCCATTGGGAAACGCACAAACAGTCATGACGTCTGAATAGTTTAACCAGCTCATACTGCTGCCTGCACTGGTTAAACATAGGAAGCTGCAAGCCTAATACATTATGAACTGATTGTTGGACAAAGGGACAAGAAATAGCAGATTATTCGCTTTTGGAGATTAGTGCAGCAACATATTTCACCATCAACGGTGTCCATCACATGTGCGACCGTGTAATGTTTTGTACATTCCCAGATGTACATTTTTTTTATGTATATGACAAGACATGCACTTAAATACTCAGCAATCATTATGAAGTCTGGAAACAAAGATCAACAAAACACAGCAAAGTACAGAGGAGAAAAACAATGTCAGAGTTTGATTAACCTTCTTTCAACTAATACTGATTCACAGAAATTATTTCAGGATCAGCCCAAATACCGATATACCCAGTATTAGATTTTTGACATCCCTAACACTGAAGAAAATGTTTTTACTCTTAATGTGGTTGTAAACCAATGAAAGAAGTTGCGTACACACAAAAGCAGAATATTGAAGAATGGACAGAACAAAGTTACTGTCATAACTTGGAAAACTATATTTCAGAAAAACGTCTACAGGCTTTGTTGCACATTTGAATTACACGTTCCCTAACTCTTGCACACCGAGCAACACTGAAAAAAGCAGATTTCTTCCTCCTTTAAACACCCACAGTGAGAACTGCAGGAGAACAGCACAGAAGATGATTATGGAGATTCATCCACAAATCTGGTTATAATCCTCTCTTATCCTCTTTTGCAGCGTGAGGTTGCAAGGTTTATTTGCCATTAATCTGTCTCCATTTACCTTCCAACAACCCTTTGAAAAGTTGTGACAGGGGGGGAAACCACAAGTTGAGTTGGCCAGAAGTTGAGGGTAAACCTGTGCTGAGAACCTACCTGCTGTCGTTCTGGGTACGGGTGTCAACTAAATGTATAAACACAGCTTAAAATAAAACCAACAGAGCAGCAAGTGGAGCGTAGACGAGCCCTGGCGCTCGTCAGCGCGAGGACCATTTCAGAGCAACGCTGCCTGTTTTCTGGGTTAGCCTACCGCGGTATCTCCGAGGACCAGACCAGCTGCTGCTCACATTCATTTCACTTCCCATTAAAGGTGAAATAAATCAGGAGTCCCCACACAACCTCCTAAGAGACGAAGGAAACACACACACACGCACATACATGAACGCACGCACACGCGCCCGCACACGCACACACACCACAAACACACAGAGTTTGGCACATGTGAGTACAAATAAACACACGTCGCTGCTTTACATGTGTGCAAAGGTGTCTACCTAAAGTATAACCCCGGACGCGTGCACTGAGTACGGCAGAAGCAGAGAAAATGCTGTGGATGTGCATTTGTGTGTGCGTCTGCCTGCAAGTGTGTTTCTCTGACAGCGCAGCGGTGAGAGTGAGTGGGTCTGTGTGAAGGGGGGCTATTTCTGGCGTCTCTCTCCCTCTCTCTCTCCCTCTCTCTCCCTCTCTCTCTCTCTCTTTTTTTTTTTCCTGCTGCCGCAAAGAAACGCGATCGGCGTCCGGGAAACGAGAGCTGGCAGCAAGCAATCATCTGCCTGCCACACACACACAGACGCGCACGCACACGCACGTGTACACACAGACAGCACCTCGCAGCGCTGAGCAACACGCGCCATGGCAACGGAACAGCCGCAATTAGAGGCGAAGAGCCTTTCCCCTCCATCGAGGGAGAGACGGAGAGCGAAATGAAAGGAAGAAAGAGAGCAGGCGAGAGGGAGAGAAAGAGAGACGGGAAGGTGGGGGGGTGGGGGGGGGGTGGAGACGAGTGTCAGAGAAACAGCACTGCTCAGAATGGAGAGAGGGAGAGAGAGGGAGAGTGGGAGAGGAAAGGAGAACACGATAAAGAGGTGAAAATGTGCGCAAGCGAGGCTGTGAAGGGGAACGAGGGCCGAGAGCGATGGAGGAGGAGGAGGAGGAGGAGGTGGAGGAGGAGAGAGGAGGGCAACGGGGTGAAGGAGTAAGGCTGAATGGAAAAGACTAAAAAGCAGAGGAGAGCAGAGAGTGCGGAAGAGGAGGAGGAGAAGGAGGTGGAGAGATATCCAAAAAGACAGATTGCAAGACATGAGTGAGACAAACAAAAGAGATTACGTGCGAGAGAAGCGAAGATAAGACGGGAAGGAAAAAAGGCAGGGAGGTTATATAGGGGGGGGGGGGGGGGGGGGGGGGGGGGGTGGAGCGACGGGTGGAGGCGTGCAGAGATGGGGGGTGGGGGGTAGGCTGTTTCTCCTGTGTGAGCCAGGCTAATGAAAGATGAATGAGGGAGGCAGTGGTGGGAAGGAGAGCGTGGCTGCGGGCGATGCCTGGCTGGGCTCCTGTGTGTGTGTGTGTGTCAGGGTTTGTTTGTGTGTGTGTGTGTGTGTGTGTGTGTGTGTGTGTGTGTGTGTGTGTGTGTGTGTGTGTGTGTGTGTGTGTGTGTGTGTGTGTGTGTGTGTGTGTGTGCGTGTGTGTGTGTGTGTGTCAGGGTTTGTTTGTGTGTGTGTGTGTGTGTGTGTGTGTGTGTGTGTGTGTGTGTGTGTGTGTGTGTGTGTGGTAGTGAAGCGCGTCTCACAACAAGGACGATACTGTGTATACAGTATCAGGAGCAAATGGTCAACAACAATAAAGGCACACACGTGTATGTCCACACACACACACACACACACACGTATGTAGCTTTAAGTCTCAGTCTGCCACCACCTGTAAGCATGCAGTCAATCATTAGCACTCGCACGGCGTCTCCGAGCCTTGCTCACTTATTCAGACCTTCCATCTATCATGCTGTCAGTCACTCTTTGAACCAGTCTCTCTCTCTCTCTCCCCAGATTCCTCTGACAAAATCCCTCAGTCGTTGCCTCTCCTCATCTCCTCCAATATCCCACCATGACAGTTCATGCGCCTTTCCAAACCCCCCCCCCCCCCCCAATCTCCAAGTTCACCTTTTTGTCTGCCTCTAATTGTCGTGCCACACATCCTCCGAGTTTTGGGTGAACCGCACTTTAACAGCTCGGACGAGAACTCCTTCCCAAGAGTGGAAGATGGCCAGACAGAGAAGCCATCCTGAACTCGATTGCACTTCCTCCACTCTGACTGACTGCCTTACTTTTTTTTTTTTTTTCCTCTCCCTCCAGACAAATCACATGTTTCAGAGTGTCCAACAAGACCCTGATGTTGCTTACTGATGCTGACAGAAAATCAAAAAAATCTCCTGAAAAAAAAAAAAAAGAGACTATACTGCAAGTATGACCTTGATTTGAAAGACTGAATTCTAAATGGGGAAAACAGTCATTGCAGTGAATATTTTATGTTTATCAAAATTAATGTATATAAAATGATCCTGAGTTCAAAGGTGTGGACTTAAATAACATGAAAAAGACAAATAAAATTGTTATTTGTTCCTGAAGTCTAATTCTGTGTAATTGATTTATTCCCTTTGTGTAGAATCTGCCTTACAAAAACATACACAGTCTTGTGGTTTAAGCTCCAAACGATCTTATTAAGACTCATCATCACCTTTGTGGGGTTACCTTTGATTTTTTTTTCTTTTTAAACATGTATTTTCTATTGCAAATGAAGTAAATGAACCGTGTTGGGTGTTCATTTTTAATGAGGTCAAAGAGTGCAACAATTAGGTTAACTGCATAATTTATTGAATTCTTTGAAGAGAATCAATTAAGTCAACTCAAAAGGAAATCATTTATACGAGTGCCAGCTCCAGAAACAAGAGCCCTAAATGACATTTTGATGTCAAATCACAAACATAGACTGCGACTAGCACTGCTGAAGGACAGGGTTTCTGGAAGCAGAGTAATCTAGAGATTTTACAGGCTAATTAAGAGAAAGTTATCCATGTACAGCGGCAACCGGTGAGACACTGAAGCCGATGTCAAATTACAAGCAGATGGTGCACTTTAGCATTGCTGAAAAACATACTTTCTGGAGAACAAAAATAATTTTTTTTATACTGGAGGTTGGTATGAGACGAATAAATGACTTTTTTGGACTGTGAATCATTAAAAGCTACCCCAGTGGATTCCCTGGAAAGGGAGAAGCAACAACCCTGAAAATCATTTTTGGGAAGTGCTGAACTTGAGCATTGGCTGATTTACATGTGCTGTAGCCTGTAGAGCACAAGTACAAGGACAGGCTTTCCGTTGAACAGCGGCAATATGATTGTGCACGAAGCTCTAATGCTCGTGAAGTATCTGCAGGAATGTGGTGTAATCTAACATGTGAACCTTCTGTCCCCTGGGTGCAGCATCAACTAAATAAAATATGGTCTGCAGTGTTGCATAAGTGTGTCTGCATGGAAAAGTTGTGAGCTGAAAACGGGAAACAAATCTTCTTTGATCAAGAGGTCAACATGTGGAAAACTGCCAAGGGTAGGGCTACAGTCAAGCATGCATAGTGCATGAACACACGTGCCGCTTTAACCCTCCTGTGTGATAATTTCCCTGAATATTTCTGGAACTAGGCTGATACATATGTATAAACAAGCACACGCACACCTGCATGGGATGCACACGGCAGCAGACAAAGAGGCACACAAAGACCCTGGGGACTAAAGCGGCTAACGTTCACCAACAGAATAAAACCCAAACAAAGAGACATCCTGTTTCCTGGAACACAACACTGCTCAACCCGCTGTGCTGGGAGCTAGTAAACACACACACACACACACACACACACACACACGCACACACACACGCACGCGAACACACACACACACACACACGCACGCGAACACGCAAAAAAATCTGTTCATCGCACATCGCCGCGCATGTGGTTCCCCAGCGCCGGATTCATGTACCTGCGTGTGTCTGTGTGTCCGGCGATGCCACTGGCGATGCCTTCGAGTGTTTGTGCACGTGAGTGGCTGTGGCTGGAACTTTGTGCGTGCGCGACTGTGTGTGTGCGAGCGAGCGAGCCAGCGAGCGATAGAGAGCGGAGGGAGGGAAGGAGAGCAGATGATAGAGTAGGCTTTAGCGATTCCCTGGAGTGTGAGGCAGCGTTTACGGCACTCTCAGAGCAGCCAGAGTGATGAATATTTAAAGACGTGCCTGAAAGAGCAGAGGGAGGGGGAACCGGGTGTGTGTGGGTGCGTGTGTGTGCGTCAATGTGTTTGTGTTTGCACGCACCAGCTAACTTGTGCGCGAAAGAGTGTGCGTGGAGGTTATCTAGTATCTCCTTTAGCGTTTCCGCAAGTCTACCATAAGCATGTGCATGAATGTATGTATATACGTGCCTGTATGTGGTGTGCACGTCTGTAGAGGGATCTATATAACTGTATGGCTTATGTATGTATATAGGGACCTGCAGGTCAGTGTATAATTTAATTACCTTGAGCAATTGAAAATGCCCATACATAGAAGTTGTGTGTGTGTGTGTGTGTGTGTGTGTGTGTGTGTGTGTGTGTGTGTGTGTGTGTGTGTGTGTGTGTGTGCGTGCGTGCGTGCGTGCGTGCGTGCGTGAAACCTTCACATGCATGCAAATATATACATCTAATCTGCTGTATATAGCCGTTTCTTTCCAATAACAGTGAACCTACAGTGTTGGTGCGTGTATCTGTGTGTGTCCAGTGAGGGCTGCGGTGTCGGCCCTGCATGTGTATGTGCACACTTAACACAGCCCTGTAGGCCAGCTCTCTGTCTCGCTAAATGGGGATGAATAGCGAAGCGTCACTGCTGTTCAATGAGAGACGAATGGCTGCGTGGCTCTCAGTCCCCCGTTACTCAGAGTAACACCACAATGCATGAGGGCCATATACAAAGAGTAGAAATGTTGAGAACGTGGTGGACGGGTTGAAAATAAATTAAAAGAAAATCGCAAGAAAACTCTTAACACTTGAAACAAAGGAAGGAAATTGGGAATAGAAGCAGACTGACAACATGTAAGTAAAAAGTTGAGAATAAAAACAAAAGGTCGCCATTAAAGTTGAGACTGAAAAGGAATTATGAAGAATAAATGCAAAATGTCATAAAGGATGATATTATGTTCAGACTAAGGATGAACTGTAGAAAAACTTGAAACTTTTGGAAAATTGAAACGAAGAAGACAGGACAAGAATACAGATAAAATGTAAAATGTATTATCAAAATACTAAAAACTAAGTAGAAAGGTTAATCCCAAAGAAGAAACATAAAGACTTTACAACAAATTATAAACAATAAGGAGAAAATAGTTGACATAAAGTTTCTATTTTACCAATAAAGACAGAATGCTGACAAACTTTTAAAAAGTCACAGGTGAAGAAAAAATGTCTCAAAGAACGATGAGAAAACTGACAAAATACTGAGAATCAACACACAAACTCAAAAATTAAACTGATTTGGCAAGACAAGAATAACAAGGAAAGCTAAAAAAAATAATGTCAAACTGTTGAGATTGGAGACCCAACATCAATAATAAACACTAAACTGAACACTAAACACTGAAAAATACAAAACATCAATTAAAAACTAATTGTCAGGGATTAAACATTCAACATGGAAAATAACACAAAAATGCCAACAACATAGGCGATCAGTAAAAATGGGATTTCAGGAAAATAAAATGTGAAAACACTGAGATAACTCACAATGTTGAAAACCAAAGACTGAGGCCCCGTTTACACATCGTTTCAAATGAAAACGCATCATTTTGGAGTTTCAGTTTTCAGAAAAATTTTGTCTTTACGCAGCACAGTTTTGAAAACAATGTGGTTCGCATGCCAGGCCACAAGTTTGCGCTGTTAGTTGTTTCGTAATGAAACCACACACACACACACGTGCGCAGAGAACAATAGGCTATATACATTAACGATGGCGAGTACACAGACATTCTTATGGGCAGATGACCAAACTGAATCGCGACTTACTCACAACTATAAAACTACTAAGTTCCAGGAGAATATGGACGGGGAGTCGTGACACTCGGGAGGCAAACATTGTCGTTATTGTCCATCTACTCAAAGATGTACAGAAGAACTGTTTACCACGGCCATGGTGAGCATGCGATGGAGCAGTGTTTTCAAAAAGTTGCATTTTCGCCCCGTTTACATGGAGACGGAGCATTTTTCAAAAAGCTTTCAGTGGCTCCGAGCAGCACCGTCCGACACCCGAAACACAACGAAAGTTATCCGTTTTCACTTGAGCATGTTGTCGCGTAAACAGGGTCTGAACCTAAAGGAGGAATACTGACAAAAGATGTAATGACAGAGAGAACGGAGAGAAATCTGTATTTCAATGATATCCTCTAGAGTTTTGACTTAAACACTTTTATGTTAAATGCTATTTAAAATTTATCAAATATAAATGCAGGCCTGAGCAAAACGTGTCCTCCTTGTTTATGACTTTAATTAATGTTGCTCTAAAATAAGCAGAAGTGGTCACATATCCTTTATCTGGGTCACACAGCCACATGTGGCCGTGCTGTCACTCGGGCGATCAACCGTGTTCAAAGAGCACGACCTTCAACATCACAAACAACTCAGACATACAAACCTTTACGACGTCTTTGAGAGAATTAGGAAAAATATGTCGAGTGTAATCTGGCCGAGTCCTCAGTCTAGGTGCATTCTTAATGAGATAACTTGCAAGTTGCAGTTAAAAAAAACTTTGGTGGCAACATCATTGAGGCTCTGATGTCACTCTTGCAAAAGCCATGCAATTTAAAGTCACACGAGAAAAAAAAAAGAGAGGATAAAAGACTTTTACCTCACAGGTTGGGGAAAAAGGACCAAAAATATCTGTATCAAGTTCAAAACTTTTTTATTCGAACCAAATGGGTTGGTGCTGGTGCCCGCACAGTAAATTAAAAGGGAAAAGATGGTTAAATAGAGAAAGCGTGCAGACAAATAAAGATGAGAGTTGGAACCTTCCACATTGCCTGAAAACATCAGCTCTTCTTCCAAGTAAACAAAATTCTCCACCAAAGATAGTAGGTTATACAGTAGAAACCACACACACCAGCCTACACACACACACACCAAGGCCCAAACACATGTGCATGCGCGCCAACTGTGAGATATTTTGAGAGGCATGGAGGCAAGAAACGGAAGGAAAGAAGTGTAGAAAGGAAAGAGAGGAGCGCGAAAGGCAGAGGGAGAGAAAAAGCGCATCCTGGGATGCAGAATGCCGAATACAGTGAGATAAGAGTTAATGTATCCCCCCCACCCCTCCTTCATCCCTCCCGTTTGGCTCTCTCTTTCTTCCTTCCTCCCTCCATCCATCCCGCCGTCCCTCCTCCTCCTCCTCCTCCGCCGCCGCCACCACCGCCTCCTCCCCGTTCTCTTTGAGGGATGAATAATAACTGCTGCTCTGAGATTTCCTCCCTCGTTTTTCAAAGCGCAGAACGGAGATGGGGAAGGTCTGCCTGGCCCGGGCTGCGCGTGTTCGCGCACACACACACACACACAAACACACACAAAAGTGCAGACACACAACGGAGCACACACAGATGCGCGCACACACTGTCTTGTTCTCGCTGCTCGCCTGGAGCAGGGAAATCAGATCTCCAGAGAAAGGCGGGGGGCTTAGGCGCTGTAGGGAGCCCATACAAAAATCCCCTGCAAGCACGTATAGGCCCATACACACCACGAAACCCACACGCAGCATCGAGGGAAACCAAGAATAACTGGGAGGATGCAAGCAACCTCCTGGAGCGACAGGGTGAACTCAAGGTTACAGACACATCACCGGTTCAAGCCCTGCCGGCAGGGCCAATCTATCCTTGCTGAAGCACCCGTCCTCGAGGTACGTAACCCTGATTGCTCAAAGGCAACAGCTTTACAAACGGGAGTTCGGTCTTCTAGACAAAGCCTGACAGAAAAAGAGCGTGGAGGGGAAAAAAAAAACACAGACATTGAATAGAGAGGCCAATTTCTCCCCGCTTGGTGTTAAAATGGGAAAGCGGTGTGTTTGAGGAGCGCACAAAGTCCTCGTAAAAGACGGGGAGGCTGTCCAGGAGGAGCACTTGCACATCAAGCCGCGACGCGCCACAGAAATCAGCAGCTAGGTTCCGAGGAGAGGGCTTATTTATGCAAACAAGCATACAAGCGCGCACAGTAGGAATCTAGACAAGCCTTGTAAACAAACACACACCCACACCATAAAGCACACAGGGGAGGCGATGTGAGAAGCAGACTGTGAAAACTCTAGTCGTGCCCAGGCAGTGCTTACACACCGCGCACACTCTCACACAAAGAGCTGCGAGAGAGACTGAAGTGGGATGGAGCGACAGAAAGAGGGAGAACGAGAAAGGGGAGGAGAAGGAGGAGGGATAAGTGCGAAGGTGTAAGTGTCTGGTGCTACTTTTGTGTGGCCAAATGAGGGCAAGTGAATGAGTGAGTGTGAGAGAGAGAGAGAGCGAGAGAGAGAGACAGAGAGAGAGAGAGAGAGAGAGAGAGAGAGAGGTGTACGGCAAAATGATATATAATGACTTGTCCATGCGTGTGTGAGCAAGCGCGAGCGAGGAAAAGTAGGAGCACTTTCCCGTTTCAATTCGCAACAGCTGGTGTCGAATTAACACATTTACCAGTGTGCATTTGGAACAGATTAAAATTGCGTGTGACTGTGTGCATGTTTGTGTGCGTGCGCGTTTGTGCGCGGCAGCAGATGAGGGCCAAAACAACAGTGTGTTTGTGTGTGGGAGTGTCTGTGTATTAACGCAATGGATCAGGGCAGGGAGAAATGGCACAGAGAGAGAGAGAGCAGCAGAGACGGTGCAGAGCGAGCGAGCGAGCGAGCGAGGGAGTGAGAAAGAGAGCGCTCTACCCGACGGCTTTAGCTGCTGCCCTGGGCCGTCTCTCTAAGCCCTGTTTAGGAGGCTTTGGAGCTCAGATAGAAATAATCCCCCACTCAGACACACACATGGTAGGCATGCACACACAAAATATGTGTGTGTGTGTGTGTGTGCGCGTGCACACACACACACCCACAGTCCAGCTGAAGTGGACAAACAAGTGCACACACATGCACACACAAACACACACGCCCGGCAACAAGCAGAGACAGCACATTCGCCTTGACACGAAACCAACCACCCACCTACACGCACACTAACACACATATACAGGACACAACACACACACACACACACACACACACACACACACACACACACACACACACACACACACACACACACACACACACACACACACACACACACACACACACACACACACACACACACACAGAGCCTGTCTGCCGTGCGGAAGCAGAGCACAGCGACATCGGCACGGCACCGTGACAAACACTTTACACACTCCAGCACTCAGCGGCGGGGAGGGAGGGAAGGAAGGAGGGAGAGATGGAGAAAGAGGGGAGGAGGAGGAGGCGGAGGAGGATATGAGCCGGGGGAGGGAGGCAAGCGAGCAGGGAAAGGGGGGAAAGGGAGGGGAGGCTAACAAATTAATAGGAGCCGGAGATATATACAGCCAGCGCTGCTGAACGGGGGAGGAGGAGGAGGGAGAGGTGGAGGACGACGCCGAGAGAGCAATTCATTCCCGTTTTCTCCTCGTTCGCTCTCTGGAGAAAGGCAGAGGCTGAGCGAAAGCGTATTTGCTCAAGAGAGAGAGAGAGAGAGAGAGAGAGAAAGAGAGAGGGCTTTGTGTGGCTGTGGAGAGGAAAAGTGGAGGAGGAAGGTGGTGGTGGGGGGACATGAAAACACAGAAGCCGAAAGATGGAGAGCACGAATGTGAAAGAGTGAAAATAAGGGGGCAATAACAAAGACTTTTTGAGCGCAAAAAGAGGCTGAGAGGAAGGGATGACAGGGATGGAAAGGTTTTGGGGGGTGGAGGGGTGGGATGTGTGGAGGTGGGGGGTTAGCACAGGATGCAGTTTGTCATCTTCATCAGCCAACAGCCGGGACACTGAGGGGGTGTGGAGGGTGGGTGGGTGAGGGGTTGGGGGGGGGGGGGGGGAAGAGGGCGGCACAAGGGGAAGGTGAGTGGGGGGATGGGCAGTTGTTTCAGCAGAGCCTTTGAAAGACGTTGACCCTGTAATTGACCTGTGTCTCCGCCTACATCGCCGTGGCGACAAGCAGAGCCGCTGCAGCTAATCACTTAGTAACCCTGACCTGTCAATCACACCGGCTCCATGTGGAAGGGGTGAGGGAAGGTGGGAGGGATGGGGAGGAGGGGGGACGGCAGCAAATGAAAAAAGGAAAAAGGAGGGGGGGAGTGAAGGAGTAATAACAGCGCCGGGGTTATCATTTACTGGACCACCCGCCTCCTCCCGCCAGCCCTCAGCCGACGAAGCTCTGGTTTTATAAAAGCCAATAAAATGCTCTATACCTCCATCTCGCTCTCTCGCTCGCTCTCTCACACACACACACACACACACACACACACACACACACACACACACACACACACACACACACACACACACACACACACACACACACACACACACACACACACACACACACACACACACACACACACACACACACACACACACACACACACACACACAATCTCCCTTCAGTGTTCTTCCTGCCACAGAAAGCGCATAGATTTCTCGGAGTTCAGATAACAGAGCAGCAGAGGAGGATTTGAAAGGCAGGGTGTTGTGTGTGTGTGTGTGTGTGTGTGTGTGTGTGTGTGTGTGTGTGTGTGTGTGTGTGTGTGTGTGTGTGCGTGCGCTCGTTCCTATGTGTGTATCGGCAATAAGAGACAAGATAGCGGAGTGAAGCTAATATGCAAATAAAAATGACAGGAGACAAAGTTTATGGGCCGTGGTGCTGTGTCCGCGTGTGCGTTACCTGTTGATGAGGGGAAAAATGGAGACCAGCAGGTAAACGGAGGGGTACCACTTCAGCGGCTTGATCTCCTCCGCCAAGGACACCTGGAAGGAAAGAAAAGTGACTGCTGACCCATGCGGGGGAACTGGATGCTCACATTAACACTCATGTCTCGTCTTTCTAGCACACACACGCACATGCAGTCGGTGTCTTAGCGGGAAGATCAGAGCGACTGAGGGAAACAACAAAGGCCAATTAAAACCTAATAAAATATTAACCTGCTGATAATACGCAATATCCACACAGTTATGAGAAGAAACTAGGATTCCAATTAATGCTAATACTTTGCAGGAATGTGGAGGGGATGAATTCAGTATCTCGACAGGCGGGCGGGCGGGCGGGCAGGAGCGGCTAAAAGTCGAGGAGGGGGAGAGCCTGGTGCTGGAGAGCTTTTACAAGCCGTTATCTAATTCCCGGGAGAGGAGAACTCTTGCGTCCGGAAGAGGCTGAGAAGCGCGGCCCCTGGATCGATTTTCTGTGCTTGAGCTGCCCCCCCCTCCTCTAGGCTACGACGCAGTAGCCATGCCAGCGCAAAGCCTCCTTCCCCTTTTTTCTCACACACACACACACACACACACACACACACACACACACACACACACACACACACACACACACACACACACACACACACACACACACACACACACACACACACACACACACACACACACACACACACACACACACACACACACACACACACACACAGTTGGAGCCAGGAGGCAAGCCCACAAGCTCTGGTCTCTACCCCCACATGCTGGAAATTAATTACTCACCAGAAAGACCCTGAGGCGTGCAAGCTCTAACGCAGGCATTTTAAACAATTCAAACGAAAATCCGCTGCTGTTTTATCTTTTGCGTGTGCGCGCGCATGCTAGAGGTGCGTGGGGTGGGGGTGGGGGTGGGGGGTTGAACACAAGAGCCAAGGTTAACGAATGGAGGCTGTGTTTGTGTGTGTTTGTGTGTGTGCGTGTGTGTGATCAACTGAACAGACACCAGTCGTGTTTTCCACATCGCTGTCTGTAGCAGTGTAACCCAAAGGCAAACATTAAGCTCAGCCCTATTAGTGTCCATTATTACGGGAGGCTCTGACATCACGGGCCATGTCAGGATCTGCCTATTGTCAAGCACGTGCGTCATTGTGTGTGCACGGGGAGGAATGTCTCATCGGAACAGAGGAAAAGGGCAAGCCAGAAGCCCGAAGGATGCTCTGTGGAAAAGAGATTTGTGGCTCTATGAGCCCAGAGTGTGTGTGTGTGCGTATTTTTGTTGAGAAGGGTTTCCAGAAAAAGGCTTTAAAAGACCGCACGGAGCCAAGTTATCTCAGATCAAATTTAGGTGAGGTGTAGAGAGAGGCATTTGAGGAATTTCAGTGCACAGACGAGAGGATGCAGAATGGAAGAAGAGGAGGAGGAAGAGCATTGGTAAAGTGCCGCGTGTTTTTAATCACAGTCCTCCGGTGTCAGAGGCCCCAACGCTGCTCGGGAAGCAGAGGGGAATGAAACCGTAATTATGTGGAGTGGGCGCAGCGGTCCCAACGTTAATGACACACGCTAGATTACAGACAGTTATCGGGAGCAACCCATCCCCTCCGCCACCCACAGCACTCGCCCCCGCTCACGCTCGTCTCGGAAAAAGCTTCCTCTAAAAATAACAGCGGCACTTTTTACTAAAGGCACTTCAACGGGAAATTCGAGGACTTTTCAAGGATTTTTGGGAGTAGAATTCAGAGACTAAACATGATCAAAAATCACATTACATTTTCTGAGGCCATTTCCCCTCCCCACACAGTAAATTGCACTCAACTTTTTCAGCAACAGAATTAACACAAATATCCACTTTTTTCTCTCCGACGATTTGACGTATTGGGACGTTTTAAAAAATTGGGCTGATGAAATTTTGCTGCATTTGTTTCCAAATTTTCAATCTCAATTTGGAAGCCGCCAAGGAATGGCACTCCTGAAAGTCCTGTGACAAAAAAACAACAACTCACGACTGACGACTAAATTAACAACTTGTCAGGGAAGACTGTGTAATACAATCACAGACAAGCTGATTGGTGAGATTGTTCTGGCAACTAAAACGATATGATTTTGCTAGGAATATTGAAAACAATTACAAATGCTTTGACTTTTAATTACTTCTCAGAAAAGTTTCAAGCCCAAATGCATTATTTTGATGAACCAGAAACACTTGTGAGTAGTCCTGCTGGTTGCCTTGCAGCTGTAGAGTCGATCCCTCCAACAGAAGATGTACTGTGCGCACTTTTGTGTCCTGATTTAGAAACTCTGAGACACAAACCCAGCTGTCCTCGCAATGTAAGGCTCTTACAGACTGTGCAATTTTAGCAGTCTTATAAGTTTATGAACTACGACACTATGTGAAGTGGATTTTTCAGAAACTCGGGGCACGACAGAAAGTTTAACTGCACAATGTCGCTCTCCACTGAATCGGAGGCGTCAACCGCCACAATGGATAGAGTCCGATAGAGGTTGTAAAGACGTGAGCTATAATAGTTCCTCACATATTTTATACCAGAACTTAAGATGTCTTTTGCATTTTAAAATATTTGATAAGTATTAATATTAGACATGTGTGAAAACAATATTGCTTAGGGGAACTTAAGGTTGTTTTTTCTTTGTTTTATTTCACTTTTCCTAGTGGAAGATGGTATTTTCCATCGACTTCGATTAATCTTTTAAAACCTTTTTTTGTGCACTAACTCAGACAGTAAAAAAGAAAAGAAAAATCACCGTAACCCAAACTGGGAAGGTCAGAAACAATGCAAAATATCCTTAAACATTGTAAATCAAGTTAAAAATTGGAATACAATTTGTATAGTTTCTGTTGATATTATGAAAATATTGTTCATTTTGTGACAATATGGTGATCATTATATTTATTAGCCTATGATAGTTGTCAGGGGATAATCTTATCTGTTATATGAACCAAGTAATGAATAGTGGTTCTGGTGGAGGATTTTAATTCCTTGTAAATCTGCAAACTTTTTTTCAAAGTGCAGCACTTTGATGACGGAGCCATTTTCTGCTGCTTTACTATTTGGTGGGAGTAGCTGTAGTTCGTAGTGCTGGATAGTGAGACGGCGATCGTGACATTTCTGACACTATCAGAAGATAATCTCAGGCCGTCCGTGGTCACACACCTGTCAAAACTGCTGTCCGTGATATAAGACCAAATATTTGAAGCTACAATTGCCCGTCTTTCATCTGGGACCGCCAAAATCGCAACGTGTCTAACGCCTTAACTCAAACTTACTCCTTCTGTTGGCGACAGGAAATCCAAGTTTGATGGACAAGCGAGGAAACGCCCTTGTTGAGGCAACACGGTGACGACACAAGGTTTTACGTCGCTCCCATTCACATGTACACCAATACTCAAGTACACACGTTACATTGTTAATCGAGTCAAAGCTTCTGTGGTTCAGTAAACCAGCGACCTGAGATGATAACGAACAAGTGGCTCGTCATGTGCTCCCGACACGTTTAGCCACTACCGGACGGAACTGAGCTGCTTTTGTGTGACTGCTCTCCCATCCTCTGGCTGCCACACAGCTGCAAGACATCATGGGGCTCATGCGCCGCAAACAAATCATTCAAGACACATGCAGGCAGGTCACAACCATGATAAGCCCTCATAGAATCCAGCACTAAGTTTGCATATCATCACTTCAGCCAGAAAGACAGAATGTTGGTGCGGATGGGTGTGTGTGTGTGTGTGTGTGTGTGTGTGTGTGTGTGTGGGGGGGGGGGGGGGGGGGGGGGGGGCTGCAAAAACTGCGTGCATGACCAAAAAAACACGATGAGCGCACGCGTGTGTATGTGACACAGTAACAGAGCATGGAAGGAGAAAGATGTGGTGAAGTGGATGGAAATCACCAAAGCCAGCGGTCTTCAGACACCCAGCAGGAATCGCTTTCTCTGGTTTACACCTGCTGCTACACACACTCATACACACATGAACCAGAGCTCGCTGGCTTGGCAAGCACAATCTGGGAGGCTGTTGTTGTTGTTTTAAAGCATCGCAGCGCGTGCATAAACTCTCATAAATATTCATGTCCATGAACCTGGCTTGCTGCTTTATTCATGCTGGGTACGAGTACAAGAGTGAGCGAGAGAGAGAGAGAGAGACGGAGGGAAGGAGTGAGAAAGACAGCGAAGGGAGAGACGGGGAGAAAAGAGAGCAAGCGCAAAGTGAAAGGCAGAGTGAAAAACAGATGGAAATGAGGAGAGCGATGGGGAAAGAGAAATACGAGGAAAGAGAGAGTGTGATAAAAACCACTGCTGACTTATTTACACTCTGTGCTACACATAGCAATTAGCCCACATGAAGAGTGTGAGAGCTGCAGCCACACATTCAAGCGCACACACATGACACCAGCGAGGGTTACGCCAGTTCAGTGTGCAGTAATTATCACTGCCACTTAGGGGCAGCATCTACATAACCTTAACCCTAACCTGCCCTCTACACCTCCTGCTGTTGGGTATTGATGCAACACAGTGGAGCGGGAGCAGAGGAAGAAAGGGTGATCAATAAAGGTAGTCCACAAGGGATAGCTGCTGATAGTCTTACTGTTGTACTAGTTATGCTACTTCACTGGTCAGTCTTACTGTTGTACTAGTTATGCTACTTCACTGGTCAGCTCTGTGGAAGACACTGTGGTTCAGTCAGATCTAGGCTACAAAGTACCAAAGTTCATTATGTGGTTGGAAACTCTAATACATTTAAACAACCATTTCTCTCACTTTATTGTGAATGAATGGTGGCACAACACCTTTACGTCCCTGCATATGTTTTTTGGTGTTAGGACCACTTTAGATAAAGACGTTCCATCCAGGCCTCATCTAAACTCGAGGACACTTGCTTTCTTCACACAAACAAAATCACAGGTCACTTTAAATATGTATGGTCTTAAAAAGATTACTTTAAGGTTATTTAGTGCACTTACAGTAAAGAAAGGTACACATTCTGAAAAGCCCTGAAGTAAAAAGTGGTAGAAGTTTGATTTTAAATATCTGTTTATAAGGCTGCACCATTTTTAGACATATGGTTAAAAAAGTTTTAGAAAAAAAAAAAAAGGCTTTTTCTTCCTCGCTTGCTTGCTCAGACTTAGTTTTATCTTTTTACATCTGTTGTGTAAAAATAAATTCCACTGATAGAGACGGTCTAAATCTGATGGAACAAATCTGTTTTGAAATCTTGTACAGTCAGTAAAGTCAATATTCACGGTGAAATGCAAAAGAGTAAAGGTCAAATGTCAGGAACTTGCGGTTGCACTCAACCACAATCAGTGAAATTTCCATTAGAATAGGCTCAGTTATCTTTCTCCTCCAATTTGATCTATTTTCCTCTTTTCCCTCAATGCTGTAGTTTTTCTCAGCTGTAATCCTTTCATGTTCATCACTAATTCATTAAGGTTCAAGGTTTCAACACATTTCTATATACATGCCAGAGCGCGCAGGCGGGAATCGAGTCAAGAGGTCAAATTGCTCCCTGCTGTGTTTGACACCTACCCAGTGTGACGGCCAGAGCTAATCCTGCAGACGCTCTAATCCTCACGCTCTGTGTGTGTGTGTGTGTGTGTGTGTGTGTGTGTGTGTGTGTGTGTGTGTGTGTGTGTGTGTGTGTGTGTGTGTGTGTGTGTGTGTGTGTGTGTGTGTGTGTGTGTGTGTGTGTGTGTGTGTGTGTGTGTGTGTGTGTGTGTGTGTGTGTGTGTGTGTGTGTGTGTGTGTGAGTTGGAAATGTGATGGTCAGACCGTTACCTTTCGTCTCTCCCTCTCTGGGTTGAAGGTTCCCAACCATGACTGCATCTGTGCAAAAAAGGACAGGGTCAGTGCAATTAGTTTGGAAAGGGTTTGTGGTTGTTTCATAATTTCAATCAGGTTTTTTTTTATTGGTTTTTTTTTACTCAGAAAGTGTGGCACTGTGTTTAGAGGTCAGAATCAGCAGTCACAAGTTGGAACAAAAATAACACAGACGATCACACCAATGCCAAATCTCTCCACCTTCTCACCCACCGCTGCAAAATTGGCCACTTCACACCAGAGTGTTAAGCTCAGAAGCAGAGGCGAGCACTTAAACAGCTTGCAGCATCTCACGAAAACGGATCAGCTCCAGTGCACACAATATGACAGCGGAAGAAGAAAACAAGGGAAGATGGTAGAGAGAATGAGGAGAATTCTTTGGAAATGAAAAAAAAAAAAAAAAAAGTGTCATGGAAAAAAAAAAAATGGAGCAAACACAGCGGATCTCAGATCTCGGCAAAGAACGTGGGAAATAGTTTTCAGTCTTCCTCTGTGTCCCCTCTCTAGGGAATGAGTGGAAAATGTCAACAGACACGCGCAGAAACACAGATGCCGAAACACACATATCCAGGCAAGAGGCTGGGATTTGCAATGCTGGGATAGTGGTGCGGGGGGGCCGAAGCAAAGCAGGAGGTTTATGTAACCCAAGACATCAGAGACGGATCTCTGGAGACCCCGAGTGAGCTTCAGACGCACAAAACGGCGGCACGTTCTGCTATTTATTAACTCAATGTTGCCATGGTTTCTCCGCGCTGACGTGATTGTCGCTGTAAATCTTTGTGTGACCATGGTGTATTAATGCAGCGCAGCGGGGGGAAAAAAAACTGAATAGCTGTTGGTGGTTCGACAAAACTTCTTCCACAGCAGCACTCTGCTGTCCAGCTGAACAACACGATCCAACAAAATCAACAAAGAATGAAGATAAGTGGCAATAAAATTAGGCTTTGGCCAGGTCTCCGGTGTGTACACCCGGCATTTGCTTCAATCTCACCAAAGCCACGCCACAGAAAGACGAGCAGCTCTGCAAGATAAGTGTTGAGCTTGGATGGAAAGAGGCGGGCGTGCACAAATTGCATCCTTACAACAAATACTACTACACACCCGCCCGAAATGACTCATTAGCTTCTTTCTCGTTAGTCTGAGCTCGCACAGCAACTCGGCAAATCCATGATTTACAGTCATTTCACCCCATTCTCACCTATCGGTCTCTGCAAAGTGGAAAAACTTCTTCGTCCAGCTAACATCCCACCTCTCTTCACTCAGCCCCCTCTTCTTTATCCTTTTCTCCATTGCGTCGCCACCTACCCTGCTTTCAAAGCTTTTGAAATTCTTTCAAGTGAGACAGCCTGCAGCTGAAAAGAGATAAGGCTTGAGCTCTTCATAAATATGATAGAGAAAGCAAAACGGCAAAGAGAAGGGGGAGAGACACATGGAATGGGGTGGGGGGGACAGGAAAATGAGTGGGAATAGAGACAGACAGATAAATGCTAAAAGGAAAGAAGGGAAAAGACAGAAAATAATGAAGGTAGAAAAGAGATTCACAGATGGGGGGGAGAGGGGAAGATCGCTGAATACTGTGAGCTGAATGAGTTATGAGATGCAGGTTGAAAACCAGCTATATTCATTCATTCTCTTTATCACTGTCATGATAAAGAGCTGCACAGCCTCTTTTCCTCTTCATGCCCCTCAGCTACCTGCTGTCTGTCTCTGTTGTCATCTCTCTGCAGCCTGGCTATCAGTGAAAATCCTCCTCACTCCAAAAAAACTGAAAATAAAAAAAAAATCTCAACATTCAGGATGACACTACACTGCAAGTCCAGTGAGGTTTTCGCGGGATTGTCGCTTCTTCTCCTCCCGTTTTCGAAGAATCACACTCGAAACTTCCATGCGTTTTGTTGCGACACAAGTCTGCCAGCATTGTTCTGTCTGCGGTGTCGTCAGATCAGGGGAATGGCAGCTATGTGAACTTTGTGGAATGCTTGCTGCCTTTGGGCTCCTGCAGTTCGTTCACAATGACAAGCAACATGAAAATGCTGCAAGCCAGCAATGGAAGCACATGAGCTAATCAACTGATTACATGCCAAATAGAACTGAAAGGAAGAAAAACCCTCACTTTTCAGTGGCTGGAACAGGTGCATGATGGATGTACAATATATCTGACCTTGGTAAATTACATATAAGATATAAGATTTAAAAAAAAAATAAAAAAGAAGACAATTAGAAAGATAAACAGTCAATGTTTTCACACCAGTAAACAAGTAATATATGTAAATAGTCCAACCTGTCTTTAAATTTAGCAGTTTTGACCAGTATTGCTCTTGGCAAAAGCAGCCGCAAAGTTAATCTGAGCCCAGCTGTAATTATTTCACAAGAGTACGGCACTCACACAGTTCTTAAACAAACACGCTCTTTTTCTGAGTGTATTTGAAGAAAGAGAACAAAGGCAAAGAAAAAAAGTATCGCCTGAACTGTCTGCATTATAAACCAGCATCGTTGTTTACAAGCTGAAATCTTGGTTTAGATTTACCTCCAAATAAAGCAGCTCAAACAATCAGAGTTGGCTTGTTTACAACCTGTTCAGGATGTTACTGAGGAAATGTCAACAAATTCCAGCAGCGGGGTGAGTACAGCCCAATATTTAGTGTTAGATGATGGTTGAAGGTTTGAAAGCGAAACCACACACACAAGAAATATCCCTCAAATGAATACGGCTTATCAGAGGGCATCTGGATTCTTTTTAACTAAAACTGTTCTCTCCTGTTAACTGTCATGCAGCTATGCGGTCCTCTCTGAAGGTTCACTGCAGTTCACACAGTTTTTACAAGTTTGCTGTGCATCCGTTGTATGTTATGTGTTTGTTGCCCTGGGTTGCAAGCATGCGGTGTACTCACTCTCTCATTGGCCACGCAGATGATCCTGGCGTAGCAAAAGATCATCAAGAAGATGAGAGTGAAAAGAGGCACGTACCATCTGAAAGAGCAAGAAAAAGAAAAAAAAAAGACACAAGAAGTTTCTTTGTTTTAAAAAGTAATAACGAGATCTGTTATTTCACTTCTGCTGTTTTGTGTGTACTTGTTGCTTCTTTGGCAACCAACAGAAAATCTAGGGAGAATATTAAAGGATTCCCGTGGGCTCACCACCTGCAGGAAGGTTCTTAAATGGTGCATTGTGATCTGGGTGACAGACAGTGCTCGGACTGTCACCCCCGCGACCCGGAAACGGATAAGCGGAAGAAAATGAATGAATGAATGAATATTAAAGGAAAACACAGGATCACACAGGACTTAATGACAATCCTCATGCCTAAGAACAATGTCACAAGGAAATGCATCCAATAGGAGGAGATACGATAACAGCATACTGGGTGTCCAATATATTGATATTAGCGCTGCCCAAATAGATTAGACATTAGACCGTGGAAATGCTTTTAATAAGACTCTCTCTGCAGGACTGTAACTTGAGTAGGGTTTCATTGTTGAATATGATTTGGAGCAGCTGTGATGAAGAGCTTGTTAACAGGTAATGCTCTCGGAAACATTGTTATACAGTATTTAAATTATCTTAAAATTCTCGTTTACAATAAGGTAACTCCTCCTTTTTGCATTTTCCCGTAACACGTTTTTTTCGTGGCACGAAACCACCTAAGAGTGACAATTAGAGAAGTACATTGACTAATCTAGATATTCAAAATAACTCAGACTCATGTTTCTTTCTAAATTAATCAACGTTAATATGCTAAAACGAAAAGGAGAAGTGGCATCAACCTACAACAAATAATCACCTGTGCGCCCTGCTCATCCAGTTTCACAGAGGGTTTCTCTTCATTGTTACCCTCTCTCTACCTTCTCTTCAATTACCCTCATTGCTTCATACCTTCTTTTTCAGGTGCAGCAAGCAGCTGTTCTGAGCAAAAGATCTCAAAAGACATTGTACACTACTTGCACAGCACCAAATTGCCCATTTGCATCATAGCTAGTTACCATATAGAAGCATTTAGGAACCACAGAGCCAGATATTTCTCTCAATAGCTGGTGGAGACCAAATCAGAGCGATGGAGAATGATTACTTGACTCGTATTAACCAGGCAGCCACAGGAATGACTGTCACGTTAATGTTGCACACAAGCTAAATCACTACAAATCAACAATTCTTCGCTAACAAGTCGGTTATATCAACACTGGTGATGATGATATGCAAGTGCTGTGCATGCAATTTATCAAGCTGAGACCATTTTTTTGTGCCGAGACTAGAGAGAGTTATTCTAAAGAGGTGATGCATAGTGGACTCACAATACAGTGTACACAAAAACAGTAGATGGAAAAGCACTGACTAAGCACCCCTGGACTTTTCAGCACCTACTGCACAGTTTCAATGCAGTAGAGAGAGAACAAAGGATAATGCCAGCAAAGTCACAGCGTCGGAAATGCACTGCATTCCTACGGGATGAAGCGGTGCCAATCAAGGGAGGCGTGGGAGAGTAATATGTCAGGTATTTCTGAGCGGATGAAACGGAGCAAGATGAGTGGAGAGAAAAGAGGGTGATGGCTTTGTCGGAGTGGCAGCGTCGTGTTATGTAACCTCCGGGGAGGTGATGTAAGCTCCGAGGAGTTTCAACCTCTCCCTGTAATCATGAAACGCGTCTTTGTCTCACTTTGATAGACGGGTTTCTGGCCAGCATGTCTCAACTCTAGGCTCTCACAACTGTGCTTTGCGACACTTAGGCCATCCTGAAAAATCTTGCTGCGTGACGAATAGATTGGGACAGTGATGAAGACAACGAACTTCAGTCACTGCACTCATTATCCCAAGAAAAACCTTCAACTGGTATTTATATTAAACAGAGGCTGAATCTGTCTCTGACCCATTAAAAATATGAGTCTTTCAAAGTAAATCATACTGGGAATAAGCGTCCAACACTGAGGCTGAAAAATCTTTGACATCTGTGCTGCAAATGCATCTTTGAGAAGTAACTCAGGAGGTCCTTGGCCTAATTTAAGCTTGCCCGTGCCTGTCCTCCAGGCCTTAGGACTGATAGAAACTCAGTGAGCATCATCAAATTAAACTTTTTATTGGCAGGGGAATCTGAGATAGTGGGCGTTCGTTTCACCGCAGGAAACGAGGGGAATGGAAAGGCTGCGTGCTTTATACATGGTGTTCTTTCACTTCTTGTAGGGAAGTGCAACATACAAAGGATAGTCTCTCTCTTTGAACGTGAACGTGTGTGTGTGTGTGTGTGTGTGTGTGTGTGTGTGTGTGTGTGTGTGTGTGTGTGTGTGTGTGTGTGTGTGTGTGTGTGTGTGTGTGTGTGTGTGTGTGTGTGTGTGTGTGTGTGTGTGTGTGTGTGTGTGTGTGTGTGTGTCCGTGCGGGTTCAATAATGGCATGGGACAATGATGAAAGCGTTTCAGGGGAGACCTGTGCGAGCGTCACCTCGGTGTGATTTAATAACCCGCTCTCCGGAATAAACAGCGTCCAATTACGCCAGCGCACGTCCCGTTAATGATGGAAAGACGAGCTTGGGTGGGGTGGGCTGGGGGGGCTGGTGGAGAGGGAAAAGGAGGGGGTGGCCTTTTTAACGATAGTGTGGGGGGCTGTGAGGAGGAGAGAATGACGGGCGGCAGCTACAAAGTGCTCTAATTAGCATGATAATGATCTGCCATTAGAGTCCGCTGTGCTCTACAGCTGAGCACTACCCAGAGAGAGAGAGAGAGAGAGAGAGAGAGAGAAAGAGAGAGAGAGAGAGCAGGAGGGAGACGGAGAGGAGAGAGGGAGCGAGAATGGAACAGAAACAGCGAAAGAGAGAGGGAGAAGATTCAGAGTGGGCAGACGATGATAAAAGAATAGAGGTTGGCGATGCAAAGGTGGATGGTGGTGGATTGTGGCTAAGGACCAGAAAGAGCAGAAATAAGGAAAAAAGAAAAAAAAAGAAAAAAGAAAGAGCTCTGGGTGATTAAAAGACAGGGAGAGGGATAAGGTCATGGGGGAATGAAAGGAGCAGCAGACAGAAGCTGCACCCAATAGATGGACTTGGGAAGGATGGACAGAAATACAGATAACCACAGAGACTCTTTGAGAGGACAACAGTGGATACCCTGAGAGTGGCAGAAAGAAATATCATCACGGACGTGCGCAGATTCAATCACTCTGCCTTAGCCTGGCCTCCCCTCCAGTGCTGCTCTGAAGTGAAGAATGGCGTCTGGATGAAAGAAGTTTTAATTGAAGTGCACGGTGGAAAATGAGAGCGCGGTGGGGACTCGTATATGCAGGGTAGCACTCAACTGCAACTGTCAACCCTCACCCTGAAGATCTTGCTGCAAAGACAAAGATCACGATCTACCTGTTCAACCACTTTCTCCGTGAGAGACAGCCTGAGAAAGAGACAGGGAGGCGGCGACACAGAGATAGGACAGATGAGCGAGGGGTGTGGGGTGAAGGTTATGTCACCGTGCACAAAACTAAAGCTGACAATAAAGTAAAATCATAAATACACAGCCATGATAACCTCCTAGTATTTTCCAGAGTAGTTTAGACTGTTAGTGTGTATATATTTGCCATTTAGCACTAAATACAAGGTGAAGCTGAGGTTGATGGGACGGTACAAGTTTGAATTAACCTGATGAGGGTCATAAAATGTTTAGCAAATTTTATGGGGGCACATCTAATAAAATACACATAAAGAGTAAGGAGATTTTTGTTTGGTAAATTATTCCTTTGTTGTGACCTAACTTCTTGGTAGTACATCTTAGACTATTGGAAAGCCTGATTATATCCCTTTTAAAGGCTGCCACATTTGAGAGGAATTTGTGGGATGAGCAGCAGAGCCAAGAATGTGGGTTGCGTCCATTGAAGATATGCTAAATCCGCTCTGCCAATGCCAAACACCTTTTCTTTGCTGCCATATGGTGGATAGGAAGATTGAAGTCTGAAGAAACTAGACATATTGGAATTCAACAATGCATTCATTTAACGTGCTGTGTAAACGGCTCTTCCACATGCAACCGGGGCTCCCACTGTTAAATGAAAAAACTGTTACATTATCCAGTATGTCTTGTTTCTTCAGACTTCAAGCATCAAATACACCAAAAAGCACCAAAGAAAAGCTGTTTGGCTGTGGCAGAGAAGATTTGGCAACTTTTCAAGGCACGGCTCACATACTCAGCTCAGCTGCTCATCCCACAAATGCGTGTAAGTTACAAATGTGGCAAGATTCAAATGGTAATGGTGTAATGCATCTCATTGTCAAGATCCATTGCTCCAGTGAAGAAATATTACATTTGCTTTTTATGCATAGATTTAGTTATGTAAGTCCGTCTCAAACCAGAAATGTGACCTCAGAGTGGCGCTAAAATGTAAGCCAGGTCTTTTAAAAAGGTATGAGGAGTGATCCTCAGAGAACTAAATGCCCTGTGTCAACAGGTTTTTTTTGGCACATAAATGCTGATGATAGATGACTACACAGTGTTTAGAGTGTCAACCTTCAACGAAATCATCAGTGTAATCAATGGGCGTATTTCTTTAGTCAAGCAGTCTTTGTTATGAGTAAGGTGACTTCCAGGCTGACAGGTAGTTTCCAATGCTTTGGGTAATACAACCAAAATAAAAAATTAAGCAGCAACATTCAGTGTTTGGACAATGAGCTCACGCGAGCAGGCTTTTCTGTTTCTGTTATGATAGTTCCTACATATCTGGATAGATCATAAAAATCTGGATATGCAGGTACAGTGAGAACATGCGTTTCCTAAAGAGTGAAATGTCTTGTTTCATCCGCAGTGCTTGTTTGTCTTAAAAACCAATCATGTGCATGACTTTTCTGAGCAGCAGCTGCACAAAACAGTTTGAGCACTTAGAAACAGGGCGCTAGATGCTGCGTTTCCTCTCAAGGCAGTCGCTCGCTGAACAGTGAGAAATGAGAACAATTGAAAATGGCACTATGGCTCAGGAAAAAAAAAATGCAGAGTGGATATAATGCTAATGTAAAAATCCACGAAATGTTGAAATTTTGAGTCCGAACCAAAGAGGTGTTAAGGTCAACCGAGTTATAACAAAGCTTTCCTGTTAGCAATATGGTTCAAATGTAGTAATTACAAGCTTTCATTCACAAATGTCTTTTCCCCGGGTGTTTATCAGTGCTGTCTTTCTGGAGGCCATCGTACACACCAATGGGGACCTCCAAGAGTGGTGACTCAGCTAAGCTCGAGTGCTTTCAATTGCTGACTCAACCCCTGAAACTCTGCACCTCCATCACACAGCGCTGTCCTCTGCTTTTCATTCTCCTTCCTCTTTCATGCCGGCTCGCAGCCCTCCTCCCCGCAGCCTCCCCTGCCTCCTCTGTCCTGTCTGCGCGCTTCGCTGAACTCTGATGAAGACACACTGCAGGGCGTGGGCAGTGACGAGGACAATCCATTTCTCTGACTCTCCTTCCCATCCTGCCACGCCGCCCCTCTTTCCCCTCTCCTACTGAGTAATTCCCCGTCTTCCTAACCGTACCCTGTATGGCTCCCCTCCCACCTTTTTCACTTCTCACCTTTAGTTCTCCAACCTCTGGCCTCCTCCAAGCTGTCAGTGGGCCGTGCATATTTGAGAGCATGTGGTTTTTTTTTTTTCCTTGACGGGTGCTGCCGTGGCCTCTAATCTCTCGTCTGGTTTGATGTAATTAGAGCTAATGAAGATTCCCTGATCCTCTGAGCTGCTCGTCCCCCCGGGGCCACGACAGCGTGGAAAACTAGAAAGCCGGGGAGCAGAGGAGCACTGATAAAAGAGACACAGGCTCGTTTAGCACAGCTGATAGCTATGTGTTGTTCTCTGTGGGTGTGTATGTGTGTGAGTGCGTGTTTGTGCGTGCATGTGTGTGTGTGTGTGTGTGTGTGTGTGTGTGTGTGTGTGTGTTTGTCTGTGTGTGTGCGTGCGTGCTTATTTGTTTATAAAGATTGATTCCCTGCTGATGCTGCGAGCAGCAACGCGATTACCTTGGCTCATAGCGAACTGCTGCGGCGTGCATGTGTGTGTGTGTTTAAGTGTCTGCACCAGGGGATTGGCAGAGCCCTCGCAGACTTAGGGCCAGTTGCAGAAAGCAGTAGACAGGCATAATCCTTCATAGCCATCCTAAACACTTAAATACACAGTGTAGCAACTCCCCTAAATCTGACAAGGCAGCGGCAGACACATCCACATCCACACACATGCACGCACGTACACACAGACACTTATTGGCCTTACACCAAGAGGGAAAAAACCCCGTAGGCTCCCCTGACATGCAACCCTTCACATTTCCCCGCAGAGACAGCCCTCGTCCTCCTCCTCCCCATCTCCCCCAGTGGGGGAAGCTTTGATGGCGGCGCTGAAAGGGTCTACTTACATCCCAAATCTCCAGGCTACGTGATCGTCTGTGATCCAGCTGGGGAAGGAGAGAGAGAGAGAGAGAGAGAGAGAGAGAGAGAGAGAGATGAGGGGGTTACAAAGGAAAGGGAGAGCGTGAGCGGAAGAGAGAGTTGTGTGACTGCGGAGGGGAAAAGCTGTGCAGCTGTAGCTATTAATAAGCTGAGAGTGGAAAGAGGAGAGTCGAGCCCGGAGATTAAGGCTCTGTCCCAATTCTCATTCCACCGCCTCCTCTCCCCGGCCTCTTCCCCTATACCTCACCCCTTTAACTCCCCTCCAAACAAATAATGCCTTTCCGATTCACTGCAAGAACTGGCAAGTGTGAGGAGGTGTTTTACTGTGATCAGATGTACTGATAATTGCCAATTTTTATCACATAAAGTCTTATGAAGGTGGGAGCTGGAATGAGGCCAGTGCTATGGCCTTACTTGAAAGGAAAGACATTTAACAGAAAAATACGCTGTCTCTAGCGCAGGAAAAGGATAAAAACAGAAGCTAGATAGTTTGGCTGTACTCACCACCAGGCTCCTGCGGGGCCGTAGTAACTCTTTAGCAGTGGCAAGGAGGCCATGACCAAAGGGACCCCCCATGCCATCACATGATACGACCTGATAAAAAGCAGACATTGACTTCATTATAAAAACAGACAACAAGCCACTCAGCTCTGGTGGAAAAAAAACCAACAACCTACAAATAAAGCTATTCTTTTGTTCTGTAGTTCATCCCTTGTTGGCACTGGTATGAGGGTCATTTTTCAGGTGCAGACAAACGTCTATAGAGCCAGACAGCCAATTACTCATGTTAATATAAGCCCTAATTACCCTAACTGTTGGGGAAAAGATGATGTTCGGAGGAAAGGTCCGCATCAAAAACCACAGCCACATTCTCTGCTTGCGAAATGTAAACTTGAGGACAAAACAGGCTAAATTGAGCACAAAAGATTATAATTTTTTTCCTGACTGCAGAAATAGCCCACTTTTGAAAGGAAAAGGTTAAAGAGGCTAGAGAGGCTCACACTGGCTATCACTGATGAATGACAGCTTCAGTGACGGCCTTCTAAGGTGTGTGTGTGTGTGTGTGTGTGTGTGTGTGTGTGTGTGTGTGTGTGTGTGTGTGTGTGTGTGTGTGTGTGTGTGTGTGTGTGTGTGTGTGTGTGTGTGTGTGTGTGTGTGTGTGTGTGTGTCTCAGACAGATGAGGCGTGTGCTCCAGTGTCTTGGTCGTCTGTGCGGGAGTCGATACTTTATAGAGCGTACAGCGTTGCCTGGTCAATAGAGTGGAAGTCCTGCCCTGACTTGTTCCAAGTACGGTCAATCGAGCAGTGGTGACACGGCTGACACACACTCAATCCCACTCGAGTTGTGTGCGCCACACACACACACACACACACACACACACACACACACACACACACACACACACACACACACACACACACACACACACACACACACACACACACACACACACACAGAGTCTCTTTATTTCAGTGGGGCACACTGGAAGACCTCCTCTTCCTCCAATCCCCCCTGTGATGGACAGCGGTAAGTGAGTGTAGGAGGAGGTGGGAGGCTGCGGGTTGAAATATAACTGAATAATAAGTTGGAGAGAGCCATGGGTAATATATGGATGCAACGAGAGGTTTTGTTTAGCTTGAACATGAGGATAAGCATAAGAGAGAGAAAATAACAGGAAATGAGTGAAAAGTGCTGAAAGCGAGAAGGCAACAGAGCAGAGGAGCGAGAGCAGGAGGAAGAGAAACGCAAGCGCGGGTGAGTGAGAACGACACAAAGGCAGTCTGCGTAGTGAGAGGCGGAGAGAGAGAGAGAGAAATTGGTAAAATTGGCGCTGCCAGTCCACGGCGTGACGATTGGTGTGAGAAGGGGGGCTGGGGGTGTCAGGAAATCAATGTTGAGCTCATGCGCGCGCACGCGCGCGCAAACACACACGCGCAGGCAGGCAGTGCTCGGAGAGGGAGATGACGAGGTCCGGAGCTGCGCGCAACATGGGCTTAATGAGGCACAGCAGGGCTGCTATGCGCTCTGCATTTCACACACCTGCAAGCACACCCACACGTGTTCTCAACATGAGCGCACACACACACACACACACACACACACACACACACACACACACACACACACACACACACACACACACACACACACACACACACACACACACACACACACACACACACACACACACACACACACACACACACACACACACACACACACACACACACACACACACACACACACACACACACACGCCTGTGCAGAAATCTCTCTTGAGGCTCGATCACATTTCTAACTGCCTCACATCACTTCTTTTTTTTAATACCTTTTCCCTCCATCTTCAGCTTGATCACTATCTCTTCCTTCTGCGCACAACGGACTCACTTCAACTGAAAGCTTACAGCAAACACCCCAAAACACTCACACACACGATCATCCTGCCTCTGTTCTTCAACTCCTCTGGCAATTTGTTCATCCATAAGCCATCAGCGTTGTCACTGTGTGGATGTGTGTGTGTGTGCGTGAGTTGCCAGCGAGAGGGTGGGAGGTTGGGTTAAGAGGCCAGGGGGTAATTGTGCATGCATGCAAAACTGCATTCGCGCCTGCCTAAACACATACAGCTTATTTATGTGCAGTCAATACATGGGAGCCCCAGTGACACCTTGTCTTTGCTTCATTCTAACCTATTAAAGCTCTGCGCTTTCCCCCCACAGCGCATCGTACCGGACCAGCCAGAAAAATTCAGACGTATCCTCCTCCCACGTTACTCCCTCTGGACTTATAAGAGGCGTGAGGCTGATAACGCTCTGAAGCGAGCCGGTTTTGGCCTCGATGCCTGCCCCTTCCTTGCGCACATAAAGCCGTCTCCTTATGAGTTATAACACCATTATACTGTCTGGCTTATTGCTAATCAATGCAGGAAAACTCCCATGGGGGGTAGGGGGTGGTGCACCTCCCTTAATGGTCGAATCTCTCACATGCAGAAGGGTGGGGACGGTTTGTGCCCACCCAAACTCATCTGCGGGATACAACCATGAACAATTGACTTGACGTAGCGCACGCAGCTGCCTCCTTTTTCCCGCCTACAGAGCGCATACATTTAGATTGTGTTTCTGTCATAAGGCTTTGCGCCTGGCATAGAAAATGCTAAAATATAATACCCACGTGCAGGCAAATTCACACTTGTGCTGTGGAAAGCGCTCATGGGAGTTTGAGTGACAGAAACACAGAGCCACAAAGCGTGAAGATGGCCATGCGTGCACGCACACACACGAGCACGCACTTAACGGCTGACACTCACTCCCTTTTCAATTAGAGTGTCGGCTGGCTGGAACAGAAAAGGGGGGCGGGGGAGGGGGGGGGTGTCTGTCAATGCTCCGTGGGGAGACACATGCTTTGGCAAATAACAGGCACAGGCACAGGCACACGCACACACACACACGCACGCACGCGCGCAAAGGAGGTACCCAAAGCAAAAAAAGAAAAAAGAACATTTAAAAGAGGAAATGAAAGGCAGTCATATTGACGATGAACAATCTGAGTGCACGAGTTTGGAAAATCTGTTAATTTAGGTTTAAACAGTAGATCAATTAATTAATACATTTCTGTCTGACTAGTCTTGTCTCTTTGCATTAGCCTTGTAATGGACTACAAATTGTCCAGGGAGCTTTGCCTTTTTACCAGCCATAGAGCGCTTTTGTTTGGATAAGAGAAAATCACCTGGACTGTTTCTTTTTCTGCTAAAAACTTTAGATTTGAGTGAATTGATTTTGATTTGAGCAATCATTTGGTTTCTACATATATAAGTTTGATCACTTATTCACAAAACATATATATATGCTCCTACAAAATATCAAATAATATTTCTTTAATGCTGTTAACCATCTCCAGCTTGACGCGTTCATGAGCACTGCATGGCTCCGTGCGGCCGAATTATGTAATTTCAGCCGCCAGGCCCTTCCAGGCGCCTCCAAATTATTCTGACTACACGGACAGAGACGTGAGTAAAAAAGGCGGAGCAGAAGAGGAGGAGCAAATACTTTGTTTTAAAGACCCAAAAAGCCTAAAGGTGCATATCCACAATGAAAACACAAGATTTGACTCATAGATGTCAATTTTCTTCAGTGTCAGACTTTACCGGAGGGAAAATTTAATTCGAAACAATAGTTGCATGCTCCGGTCCGCTCTCCACTTGCAAGATCACCTGCTGGTGTCGAAGAGAAGAAGTCTACTTCTAATTCAATACTGCGGTGGAAGTGTGTTTGCGATGCACTGCCCCCTGCAGTTTGGGAGCGGGAGCCGCGTCTAGTATAAATGGCACACACGTTCTCTCACGCTGATTCCGCACATCAAAGTTCTGCACGTCACTCCCGTGCGTCAAGCATTAAAGAGCCTTCACAGTGGACTGGACCAAACGAACACTTTAATGATGAAAGCCAGCAGAATTTAAAAGAAAAAAATATATACATGTAGGTTCCCTACTTACATCTCATATCTGTTGGTGCTTATTTCTCTGACCAGGTTGAGGTACAGGTTCAGTGTGATGAGACAAACCCAGGCCAAGGCACTCCAGTCTGCAGATATACACACACACACACACACACACACACACACACACACACACACACACACACACACACACACACACACACACACACACACACACACACACACACACACACACACACACACACACACACACACACACACACACACACACACACACACACACACACACACACACACACACAGAAAAACACCAAGGTCAAATTACAACATGGCTCGCTGCCACAACAGCGCGTGTGTGTCCTGAACATGCACGTATGCATGAGAGTGTGTGGAGCGTGCATGTGTTCCACTTTTTGATAAATGAAGGCCCATTCTGCAGTAATATGAGGGAAACCTGTAGCTTAGGGTGATGGATGAGAGGTGGGAGCTCAAAGGGAGATAATGATGAACTGTGGAAAAGCAGAGAGAGATAACGCAGAAGGGTGGGGGTGGGGGGTGGGGGGGTGGCTGTAGGGGGGTGGCTGTAAGGGAAGGAGAAAAAAAAAAAGGAGAGGAAATCGAGGTGCAGGGACACGGAAGGGGGGTGGCAGCACAGACTGAAGTGAGACACTGAAAAGAAGATATGAAGAAAGGAAAGAGAAGGCACAGTCAGCAGAGGAGTGAAATTAATGTATATGACTAAAACTCGAGAGGGCAACCTTCCCTTTTCCTTCTCACCTCCACAGCTTTTACCTTGGGTGTGCAGGATTATGTGTGTTCCTTTTGACTGGACATGTGGGGCAGGTGATCACCAATAGAAAAAATAAAAAATCCATGCATACATATACAAATCTATTGTAAACAATATACACTTGCAATATATTGAGCACTCTTTGGGAATGACAGAAAGACAGCAGTCTGTCCACATTTTTATTATTATTAAAAGCCGCCATCACTGTCATTGCAAATGCATCTTACATAAGGAGAAAACAGCCAAGGCATTGCTTTTGCCAAAGATAACATGACACACCTTCACTACCTGTACTGGTGGCGCTGCCTGTGCTATCATCTTCCTCCATTTCAAACACATTTCAAAACATTTTATAGATGATAGTTAAAAGCAGAGCTGTGCAATGCAGCTCCCACTCGTCTTTGCAACAGAACAAAGTGTCTGTTCAGCCTGTGTTTATGTACAGCCGTTTGTCCTCAGCGTGAGGATCCTCATGATAAACCGAGGTGACACACACCAACCTCTGCAGCACTAACTCACTGCCCATTACCCTGTATCAGCGTGTGTGTGTGTGTGTGTGTGTGTGTGTGTGTGTGTGTGTGTGTGTGTGTGTGTGTGTGTGTGTGTGTGTGTGTGTGTGTGTGTGTGTGTGTGTGTGTGTGTGTGTGTGTGTGTGTGTGTGAAAGCAGGTGAGTGTCTGCCAGCGAGACCAATAAAACGAGGCTGGCAAAGTGTCGCATTAGCAGCCAGTCCTAACTAAAAATCCTTATGCTAATCAAAGCTAAGGGAGCTGTAATTGCGACAAATGCCAGCAATGCAAATACAACCAGGACTCCCCGCTTACAAGCAATTCAGCCGCAATCGTTTGAATCCCAAAGAAATTGTTCCACTTCCACTTGTAGATTTGCCTGATTATCCCAAATGAATCAGTGGAGCCCTGTGCTGCCATTGGCGGAAAATCCTCTCCTCACACAGGAGACAGTAATGCAACGGTCTTAGTGCTTGACTCACTAATATTACACCATTGCTATGGGTGTGTTAATCCTTGGCATGGGTGTGTGAATTCTCCTGAATAATGAGCAAGCCTAACCACTGCATTACCAACAAATGCCGTCACCTTTAATTGTAAACCTCTGTAGGAGACACAGGATGGACAATCGTGCCATAAACGAGGAAAATAAAGGCACTCTAAACTTCCTGAAAGAGTGAATGTCTGTGTATGTTGCTTTCTGTCTCTCTGTTTGCTCTGTGATGGACTGTCAGTCTGTCCAGGACATACTACCCTGCTGATGCCAACAGTCAGCAGGGATTAGCTCATCCCCCCACAACCCAGAGTTGGACATAATGGTGTAGAAAACGAATGGATGATCATCTCATCTCACAGCCATGACATGCATAGCTTCATCTATTGGATTAAGATCTGGGGAGTTAGGAGGCCAAAACAACTCAAAACAATAGTTGTTGTGTTCCTCAAACCATTACAGAACCATTTCTGCCTCTCGCAGGGAGCATTCCGCTGCTGAAAGACCACGGGGTGTGGACGGAAAAGTCGACAAAGACGATCATCTGTTGAAAAAATATGAAGTAATCGCCCCCCTCTTCGGCCAATGTCACCTAATAACCACAACAATCACGGACTACGAGCTCCGGTGGAGCTGCAGAAGCTACTGACGACGGTAGAAGCAGGAGGAGCGGAGCCATAGACCTATAGAACGAGCGTTATATAGTGGTTTATGAGCAGGAGTCTACTTCTAAATTTCTATGTGCTCTGTCTTCTTCTGCATTTTTACTGTGCTTGGTGCATCACAGTGCCCCTAAAGGCCTGGCATGTGTACTACATGCCCTGAAGTTTACAAGGGATGCAACTTGTTTCTCTCGTTATAGAGAACCTGACTACTTGATAACTTGAATGTGGCCATTTTCGAGTAAACTCTTTGTAATATGCATATTTAGAATTTGTTCATAAGAGATTGTATTATTAATACTTTGTGTTTGCAGGAAATTTAGGTTATTTTATACTTTTAAAAGTCGTTCTTATTTCAAGTAATCTGTGCTTATTAGCTCTTCAATAAATCTTAACAACTAAAAGTACTTATTTTGTATTTTCTTTATTTATTTTCAGACAGTGTAGTTTTACAGTCCTTTACAATCCTTTAAAGTGGCAATAAATAGCTCCAGGGGAGTCATACTATCACTCTAACTGCCACATCTAGTGGCCAAACATTTTTTTGTGCAGGGGTCACAGTGGAGTAGTTATCGTCCATTTATCGTTATCGAGGTGAACTGCTCAACATATCGTGATATTGATTTGAGGCCATATCGTCCAGCCCTAGTACATGGTATGCAAAAATGCCAAGGTAGATGCTACATGTCAAAGTAATATCCATATGGATGGCAGGACCCAGATTTCCAGCAGAGTATTATCCAAGGTGCCACGCTGCCTCTTCCACATTGTGCATTCTGGTGCTGTGTGTTCCCTGGGTAAGTGACAAAATGTGATTCATCAGACCAAAGCCTTCATCTCCTATTTTTCAGAGGCCCAGCTCCGACGCTGACATTCCCTATGTTGTTCTCGACTCTGTCCGAGAGGGTCAGCATGACACATCAAACTGCAATGCACTAAGTATTCTGGCAACTTTGTCTTAGAAGCGGGACAAAGATCTGCAGCAAAGCAGGACAAACTTATTCTCTGTTTGATCTGATCACACAGACTTTCCGGCCTGCACTCGCCACATGCATTGTTAAAGCTTGGCTGACCCAAGTTCACTCTTGGACCATTTTAGATAAATAAAGACCAGTTTTGTAGATGCTCTCACATCACAATTTGCCTCGTGTCAAATTCACTCAAATCTAGGGCTGAAACAACTCATCATTTTAATCGATTAAAATTGATGATTAAAATAGTGTGACATTAATAAAGAAAGTCTTACCAAAGTATGTTAGCCACCAGGCTTGGAAGTCACAAAGAGATCCTTCTGGATGGGAGTCACCCTAAGCAATAAGAGCGACAGAGGGAAGCATTTTATATATTTTTCAAAACCTCCCAAAAAAGCCACATATTCGTGTTTGGCGAAGCGAAGAAGAGGAACTCACCATGACATATGCTACGCTGTCGAAGAAGGCGGCGACAGTCAGGCTAAGAATCATCTTCTGTACAGTAGAAATTAATAAGAAGACATGAAGAGGGATCCTCCGACAACAAATTCCTCGTATGAAAAAAAAAAAAAAAGGCACAGCATTTACATTCACTTTGAGACGAGGGCAGATTACAGCTCAAATGATCACTGAAGTGGCTGACAGTTTGACACGCGCCATCCCTGGTGATAACTCAGTGAAACTCTCAGAATATCAGAGGAGAGAGTCTTCTTATTTCCACTCCGCACAGACCCGACTCGAAATCTTTTAAAGAATATGAATCAATAATTCGTATGCAACAAGATTTCCGGAGCGGAGCTGCTCTGCACACTGGATGTGAGTCTCAGTTAAACATCTATTCTTGGATCGGTGGTGACAAACTGGCGAGGACACACAGACAAACAAACACGCACATCTTTTCATCAATCTCTGTCTAGCAATGACCCTGCCAAGGCTGCGGAGGGGGAGGACAGAGCACGAGAGGAGGAGACGGACTGAGAGAAGAAGAAAAAAAAAAAAAAGAGCAGGAGGGCCTTGAGAGCACTAAAGACTATTGACTGACAGATAACCTTTGTGAGTTAGGAGAGGGTTTATATGGTATCAAAGAAGGAAGAGGGGGAGGGGGAGGAGGAGGAGGAGGGCGAAGAGCGGAGGGGGAAGAAGAGCTGAATAACGTGAAGTCGTTCGCTCTAACCTGGTCCAGAGGTAATAGGATCTATGTTAAGAAGTCATTTATTTCAGATTAGGCGGATAACGTGCAGCGTTGCTAAACCTGACCGACCTGCTGGACCGGATTCAAAAAACACGAAGCCATCCACAAGCGGCACAGATTTTTTTAAAAAAACTAAAGAAAACAAAACAAAAAAAACAACAGAAAAAGCCCAACACACTTGAGTAAATTATATTAAAATCTTATCCGTTTGGGAGAAGAGGCATAAAACCAGTGGAGGAATCATTCTAACATCATTTAGTTTATATCCAATATATTTAATACATATTAAACCTCAACATTTGGAGATGGAAGGAAAAAATATGAGACGGCAGCCACAATGAGAGCGACCATGAGTCAATTAACTCCACATTTCATTAATCTGTGCATTTTAATTGGGTTCAATTATACTAAGATTTGTCACGGCTAATTGAACATATTTCCGGTGGCAACGAAGCAAACAGAAAAAGGGAAAGACGTGTAAAAAAACACTGCGAACACTGTAGTGCAAATTTACCTGAGCCAAGGAGTGATATCTACGGAGCAGCCAGATGACAAACAGCATGAAAACGCTGAAAATAAGAGAATAGAGAGGAAAGAAAGAAGAAAAAACAAAAGCACAAGTGAGATTTACTAATTGCAAGGGCAGCTATTTCAGCTTTGCGGGCCAAATGCTGCCCTGCACATCAACACAACACCACCAGGAATCCCTGCAAGCTCCTTTATAGTGCGAGTGTTAATATTCCTTAGCTTGAAGTAAGATCAGTGACCATGAAAGCTTGTTTAGGATGCTTATTTATCAGGGAAAAAGAAGTACCAAACACCTGCTTGAAAACATTTGACGGATTAAGTTCTCACCAGAAAAGAAACATGGCTAAATGTTGTAAAGTAAATGTAGATTACTGAAAAGTTAATAAAAAAAAAAAAAAAGCAACGATGACAACAAAGCACAGTTAACAACTGATTTCGCTGTTCAAATAATAACAGCGGTTCTCGTGAACTGATTTGTTGTCCTGTGGCTAATGTTTGCCATTCTAAGCTTTGTAAGGAGTGAGGCAAATATTTATTCTCATTTTAAATTCAATACAAATCATATGGACATCAGCCACAGTCACGTCTATTCAAACCGTCTAGTATTATCAACTTACCACCTTGTAAAGACGCCACGGATTTGAATGACTTTTGACATGTGGGGGTGTGTCAGTGTGACCACAGCTTGTAAACACAAAACGCAATCACCATGGACACAGAGTCAACAGTTCCGGAATGCTTTAGAAATATATTACTTATTGTGCTGGGAACACAAAAAGGTGAAATCAGCCTGTAAGGGTCGGCGTTACCTGTCACACTCACTCTGACCAAACCTACTTTTATTACAGTAAGTCTGCGATAGCCTACATATTCCCTCTGAATTTCCATTAATGTGGAAACGATTTGAGAAAAGTTTTAGGCATTACAGTGTAGACCTTTATGATGAAGGCAAGTGCATTATTACATTTTCACTTGGGCAACAGTTAATGATTCTGACTGTTCTGTTAAATATCTTCTTCAGGGGTGGAGATAAGCTACTTGATCAGGAACTGATGGAAAAAAAATGAGGTGTGGTCTGAAATGTTATTTTTTTCAGACTAATCGTCCACACCTTAAATATTATGAGCATTACATTGTGAAGAATTACGGCACCGAAGTCATACCCAATCTAATCTCAGCTCAAGAGAAATAAGTCTGTTTTTCCTCCCAATTTTTGGCAGAAAAATCATTGGTATTGTGCACATCTGTGTGGGAATGTTGACCTTATAATGACGTCGTGTCATTGCTATGAAATCGGCAGTTCGATACAGACCAACTTAAAGTCTTTTCTACATAGTTTGAGGCTACCCTGTATTATACACACAAACAGAAATGGTACACACTCGAGTCATCTGTACCTATTATTAATTAGAGCAGTTAGAGATACACTGACCTACCATCAATGAAGTGTCACACAATCTCAGCCCAGAGGGTTGACTTTGAGGATCTATGGAAGATTCTACTGAGTTAGAAAATTGATAACAATTATACCAATCATTTAAAGGGTTGTTTGATATCTTAGCCATTAAAATATGCTTTCTGAAGTAACTTATTATTGCTAAAAATCCCAAATATAAATGAGACTGATGAGAGGAATTAGGACTTTAGGAACACTCCAAATTTAGCCAGTCAGAAGCTACTTTTTGAAGGAATCTAATTATTTATTTTTGTTATATTGCCCCCGATTGTGAAGCCTTTCTCCAACTTTGGTTCAGTGAAACCCTTTCGTTAACGCCTTTTTTCATTAAAACGTGTGCGAGCAAGTTTGATCTGTTTTAAAGTAAAACAATGTTCTAAATTTGCATCTAATGGTGTATCTTTAATGCCTTTAAATCCATGAAGTACAGAAATATCCTTCAACAGCACCTCAAGAGTTTACACCTATTTTAGTCGGAGTATGTATGGGTACTATTGTAAAAAGAATCAAGAGTTCATGACAAAGAATAATTGAGGGATTAAAAAAGAGAAATATTCACCATCCTACTAAGGAGAAGGTTCCTGTGGCTCGCTTAACAGTTAAAATCACCACCTGAAAAACAAAAACAGTTTAAACAACACTTTAGATGACATGAACATCGTCCGTGTGCCGCGTTTGTTTCAAGTAAAATGTTATCAACCAAAGTGAAATATCATGTAAATACTGTGTTATCATCATTGTAATCATATGCTAAGAAACTAGCGGGCTGACAAGGCTGCCATTTATTCCTGCGTGTCTTCTGTGTGTTTGTGCGCTAGTATGCAAACACGTGTGCAAATCAATGACGAGAAGAATAACAAAATGGGGTTTGCATACCAACAAGGAGAGCCAAGATTCAGAAATGTAAATATTTGGAGAGGAACGACACCTCACACATCAGCGCAGGTTTTGAGCCATTTTAACATGCTAGGAGCACGGCGTGCAGATAAATGACAGCTGAAGGGAACGACACAGATACGGGCAGATTTGTTAAGGCTGAAGCCTGATACTCCACATATTTTGTTAAAAGCTGCGTGTGACCCGAAACCGATCCCAGCCAACCCAGAGTGATAACGAAAGAACAAAGGAATGTTGAGAATGACCGAAGCGCCAGTGTGTCCTGAGAGCTTCCGGCAAAACGAAAGAGAGTCCTGCATACAAAACACAGACGGGAATGTCCACAGGACCAGACGAGTGAAATCCCCGTCTGCCTGCACACGTCCTGCACGTTCCCGCTCAGATCCCACTCAACAGCCCACACGGATCACCATAAACCAGCCCCATAACTGTAAACACTCCCTGCTAATGCACAGCCGTGCCAAGAAACGGGGACAACCAAAACAAAAGAAAAATATACATCTATGGAGGAGACACATGGTCATGTACTGCTTAACGGTTTCGACTCACAATAAAATCATCTCAGGTGTGACGCGGACGTTGGGCGTCTTTCTGTGCGGGCTTGGCTTGCTCCGGTTTCCTCCCTTGTGTAAACATTAAAATTTCTATCGGCTAAATCTTGTATTGTGTTCCCTGTGTGGTCCATGCGCGGTGTGACTGTGGGTTTGTTGTATTGCTCTGTGATATATTTAACAAGTGAATTCAACTGAAATGGTAGAAAATTATCTATTCAAAGGCTTATTCTACAGCCTTTCTTTGAGCCTTTGCTTGTTTTTTTTTTCCAGTATTTCCATCAAGTGTACATCTGTAGTTTCCACAAATGTTTCAGGAGTTGCTGAAATTGTTGATTTTGGTCATTTTTCCTTGATGTTTGCGCTGGGTGGTCATTTCAGGCAATAGAGGTCTATCTGATTGGCCAAAATTGACATGCAGAGTGCAAGGAATCAAAGTTGGCCACAGTTGAGTCTTTGCGATGTGTTGATGCCACTATAACAATAAATTTGCCATATATTGTGCAGCACTACTGACAGTACAGGTACATGTGGAGGGAATTTAACAGTCACTAATGATGAGCCTACAAACCAACGTTTTTGGACTGTGGGAGGACATTGAAGAAGCCAGAGAAAACCTTGCATGGATTTTGGAACCAGGCATTTTAGGCAGCATTTACACAACGACGTTTCATCATTTTAATGTTTTCATTTCAAAAAAAGATTCACGGTCACACAGCAATGTCTTGAAAACGATTTAAAAGGAAATGGCAGAAATACTGAAATGATGTAGTGTTCATGTTGGACCACTAGTGGGTGCTGCTGTTTGCTTTTGTAATGAAACCCCGCACTCATGCACGCAGAGAACAATATGCTATAAACAATGGCACAGAGACGAAGTCGAAGCATTTCTGAAAAGTTCCAACTTGGGAGCCATTTTCAAAAGGTTTTTTTCACTGGCTCCGAGCACCGCTGTCGTGTTAACTGACACCTAAAGGTTTTGCGTTTTCACTTGAAAATCTTGTGTAAATGGATCATTTTACCTGTGAAGAGATCGTTAACCACTATATCACCATGTAGGAGAATGCTTTAAAATTAGTGTTGCTGATATATAACAATAAAAGAATTAACAAAGCAGTGAGATCTTTGGTTAACTGCAAATACATATTTTCCAGCTTAATACTGCTCCATGATTTTTGAAAGACAGGTTGATAAAAATGGCACAATTACAAAGGGACGTTGCAGGCACGTATGAATAGTTTGAGTGTGAATATTCCCTCTTCAAAGTTTGACAGAAAATTCAAACCGATATAGCTCGCCAAGTCAATGTGGGCCATCTGTATCTAGGTTATTTCAGCAGTGTACGGGACACATCAGCTGCTTCCCGACTGTGAGTTATTAGTCGTCACAAAAAAAGACATTCAGGGCTTAAGGCAAGACGACATTACTGCCGCATTCTTCCTATTATATAGCTGGGTTAAGAGAGCGGTGATAACCTGCAGCCTGATGCTGCTGACACGCAAAGCTCAACGTACTGACATTCTCACGTTCACAGCACCAGAGAGAGAGAGAGAGAGAGAGAGAGAGAGAGAGAGGGGGAGGGAGGTGTCCTCTATCTGCTTGACCTCAGGGCATGCCAAGCTTAATTTACCAACAGGTGATTTTCCTAATAGATGATCCAACACTCGGGTATTGTTTTGAAAGGGAATATCAATCATCTTTTATTCAAAACAACAGGGTGTGGACGCTGTGTCAAAGCTTCCTGTAACTTCAGCCAGATCTGATTAGAAGTTACATTTATGATACTTTGTGTCTTTACATTTCCCAACTTGTGATCCTTGGAGTCCCTCAGATTGCCTATAAGAACTACGGGCATTCCTCCTCTTCGATCTCTGATTTGCCAAATCATTACAGTGAAGCCACATGCTGGTGGACACTCCCACTCTCAACCAACTACCTTAAAGATAAGCAATGGCAGTTTCTCAGGCATGCCCTACATTCTAGAAATTACTCTTTATATATATATATATATATATATGCAAATACATTTTTGACAACCTCAAGGCAAGAAAACCAGAGAACTTCCTGATGCTTTGCGACCAAGGAGGTTAAGGCGATCCTGGACTTCAGTGAAGATTTAGCAACTAAGACCTCATTTACGCGATAACATCTTCCAAGTGAAAGCTCATCGCATTTTGGGTGTTTACACAGCAACGGTGCACGGAGCTACTGAAAACACAACTTCTAGCGAACGACTCCCGGTTGGAACTCTTTAGAAATGGCCCAGGCTCCATCGTCGTGTAAACGGAGGGAAAATGCAACTTTCTGGAAACGCTTGGGTTCCTTCCCCATGTAGACGGCAGAAACGCAGCTTCTGCACATCACGGCCATAGTAAACACTTCTTCTGCACAAGCACAAGTAGATGGACAATAACAACAATGGCGGTCTCCAGAGTGTCATGACTCCCAGTGCACATTTTCCTGAAAACCAGACAGTTTTCAGCATTTCTGAATTTTTCAGAAGCGAAAAGGAAACAATGAAGAATTTTCACTTGAAACGTTCTTGTGTGAACCGGGGCCTGACACTGCCAAGAGGAGTGACAGAGAACCTGCTCAGGTTGGGTTCTCAATGTCTTTGAGGTAAGAAACAACAAATTCCCGCAAGAACACAGTTGTAATCTGGGTCGAAGAAAAAAACAGCTGCTGTGAGTAACAGAAATTTGACATTTGTAAATTTTAAGGGCCACACTTGAAGATTTTTTCCACACTAGCAGCAGAGGGATGCTGGCAGAGGTGGAAGATTTAGTAATCCCAACAGAAGATGAGCCCCTGAGCCAAGTTCATGGTGAGAAGGTGAAAAATAAATCTCACTGATGCAACTGCTGTTAAATTCTTAGGATTAAAAATGCACCTCTTCCGTTAAATCAAAAGTCCCTGACACAGTCTCAACAACACCAGAACACTGAAATCTTCACAAAGTTACTATTCATTCCTGCGTGTGACCTGAATTAAAATAATCATTTGGATTATTTTTTTGAAGTAAAAAGAACATCAAACTGCACCACAGAACAAGGAAAAAAACTTCTTACTCAAGTAGTAATCTCTACAGTAAATTGTATATTTACACTATTTTGCCCACCACGGCCATATCAATGGCTCTTCTGCACATTGCCTTGAGAGAGGCATGACCCTCAGTTCATAATCTCCTGGGAATTGGTAGTTTAATAGTTGAGTGATCCGTAATAACAATCCAACTTAATGGTGTGTCTATATGAACGACTGTATACTCCCATTGTTTGTGTTTATAGAGTAATGATCTCTGCATGTGTGCGTGGTTTCTTACAAAAACAACTCATCAGTGCCAACTTGTGGCCTGACACACTAACTACATCGTTTTCAGTGTTTCTGCCATTTCAATGTAAACGGACATCGTTTTCAAAACATTGCTGTGTAAACGTAAAACCTTTCTGAGACACTCAAAACGTTGTCGTGTAAATGGGGCCTAAAAGTTGTGGCGTTGTGGTATCTTCATTTAGTAACCAGTGGGCATGTTTGATGGTCACAGGGTGCTTTAGTGCCTCTGGTGTGGGCAGCTTACCCATCGAGAATGGCACCATCAATGATGAAATGTTGGCTGTATATTTCAGTAAAACAACGCCAGAACAGTGTGGCTTCATAGAAGAGTCCAGGTGCTGAATTTATTTATCTGCAGTCCAACACAGCTGCAACAAGCAGGTACAAATCACCAAAAAGATAAGGAGCCACTGGTGTTGACATAATTTGTTTGCATTATATTTGTTTTTCAAAAGCAAGCACAAAAGTAGAATTGTATATTATAACTGTATCGTCTGAAACAGCTGATATCCACGTTAAAATAAACATTGAATATTTAACCAGTGCTATCGTGTCATGGTTTATCTATTGACTTATTCAATGATGCAAATATTTTGTGAAGACACATCTCTACGACAATGTTAAAATCTTATTATGAATGGATTCTTAAATCATCCTATGCTGTCTGAATAAAATTGTATTATTATTATTTAATATCTAATTTAATAAGACAGTATTGTTGCTGAGTTGAAGTGAGTTTTCTGTTGAAATCCTGGACAAACTGAAGTTACAAATGGAGGGATAGAGATGAGGATTGTGCAAGTTGGGTTGCAGACATGTCTTTCCTGATTGCAAAGAATAAATAAAAGTCTGAATTATCATGGAGTGGCCGGGTACTTTGCTCACCTAATAGAGGGCAAAATCAAGCTTGAAATGACTCATGATATAAAATGTATAGTAATCTATAATGAGATTCACCATTTTCTACGGGATGACACATAGCCATGGCTTCAAGGTGTTGTTGTGTTTAATGATCTTTCACTGTGAGAACATCCACAGCTTTAGTCTGTTTAGGGCATTTCTGCGTAGTGTTTATATGTTCTCCTTGTGTGTGCCTGGGTTTTCTCTGGTTACTCTGGTTTCCTCCCACAGTGCAAACATGAGTGTGGGACTCTCTGTCTTTGTACTTGTTGTGTGATGGATTGGTGTCTGGGGTGTACCCTGCCTTCGCCCAAAGTGCGATCGGCTCCAGCTCCACCTCACCTTGAAATGAATGTAAAATTGGGCCACATAGCAATGTTTTCTCTGGAATTGAACACAATTAAAACAACTATTAGAAGGGTCAAAATGTCATTATGGAGCGTCCCCTAAAAAAGTTGAGGCCCAAAACAAGAAAAATAACACGACAACCAACAAAACGAGCAAAACTCAGTTACAAAGTTGACAAAACCGAACTAATCGAGACCCAAGGAGGAACAGGGTGTCTGTCCACGGGGCAAATGTGGACATTGCAGAGGAGTGAATATATCTGGGGGTATAAATTGGACTGGGTAAAGAACACCGAAGCCCTTTACAGGAAGGGCCAAAGCGTTCCCTACTTTTTAAAATGGCTGAGGTCCTTCAACATCTGCTGCACTCAGCTGAAGGTGTTCTATGAGTCGGTGGTGGCGAGCGCCATCCTGTTTTTTGTTGCATGCTGGGGCAGCAAGCCGAGGGCGGCCGACACAAACAGGCTCAACAAACTCAGGCCAGCGACTTAGTGGGGGGTGGAGATGGACTCTGTACAGGTGGGCTCAGAACGGGGGTGGGTCCAGTCCAAACTGAGGTCCGTCCCGAACAATGTCCTGGTCAGCAGCAGGATCACCTTCAGTAGGACTCACACCATTGAAGTGAAAGATCCCTCATTCCTTCCTGTGGCCATAAGACTTCACGACTCCTTGAAAATAGAGTTTCTTGTGTTTTTCTGTTGTTCTTTCTATACTTATTCTAGTCACTGCTTAGCCCTGTGTATATTAATATCTAACATTACTTTTAATTTCATTTTGTCTTATGGATATTTAAACTTCTATTGTATTTATTGTGTTCTATTCTGTGAGGAGGAACGCCATAAAGAATTTCCCTCTGGCCTTAATAAAAGTATATATATCCTCTGGAGCAAATACTGAGCAGCAATACTGGTTCAAAACGATGCAGAACAACTCAAGCGCGTTCGGCTGTGCAGTATTACGTGTCGTTTGTCGATATGTACACCCAGAAGTCATTACTTTAATAATCCGCCTGTAGGTGAGACTCATTGAGAGGCCTAATGTCATGTTAATTAGTGCCGTTAATGAAACATTACAGTTAAATAAGCCAATTAACGCAGCTAGCATGACGGACGGCTCAATGCTACCGATGGAGCTTAGTGTCAAGAGCCTTGCGGGTGTCAGGCCTTTGTTCATTACCTAATCAATCGAGTAATTAATGAGAAAGAGGTCAACATCAGTGAGTGGTTTAAATCCGCTCACCTGAGACCTCCATAGCAGAAAGACGCGATGCAGCTAACTGGCTAATTAGCCCAAAAGCTAAAGTAGTTCAGTGACGTTAGGTACTTACGCATCGATAGTCCTCTGAGTCTGTATTAAAGAAACCGCAGCGTGAGTGCTTACTCGTCAGCTTTGGTGTTACACTGTCCATTTTTTTATTAACATCAATTTTGAGACAATTTAGCTCCGATTTGTTTTTGTTTTTGCAGCTAGCGTCAAGATTACTTCCGGTTTCTACGGTGCGCTCAGAAGGACAAAAAGTATGACTACGCGTCTGAGCCGAGAGCTTCCCGAAGTTACAGCTCATACCGATATCACATGTTTTCAATGTCATATTTATGTATTGAAAGAGAATAAACTACAATGACCGCTAGGTCCAGAACGCATAGACATAATACTCAATGTTGTCACACAGATTAACTCGAGACAATACACAGACAGAACGATCCTATACTAAATTCACTTTTTATTCAAATGTTTTCAAAAGGCAAGGCGAATTTATTCATATAGCACCATTCAGACACAATGCAATCCACAGTGCTTTACAATGAAATATAGGAAATACATGAAAACATGCCATTTCAGAGTCAAAATCGATTAAAATGATGAAATACCATAAAACAAAGTGATTAAGAATGGCATAATAAATAAAGTTAAACTTTTATCAAAATAAAGGTAATAAAATGAGCACAATCTATTGTTCAATAGAAAGACTGAGCAAATAATAGTGTTAAGGCCTGATTTAAAAGAAAAGTGAGAGTGTCAGCAGGAAGTGTTTTCCACAGGTGAGGAGTGTAGTAACTAATAGCCGCTTCACCTTGTTTCTACTGACTGGCAACACTTAGTGAAGCTCTTCCTGAGGACCTCGGGGGTCTGGAAGTTTCATATTCTTCTCGTAAATCTGAGATGTATTTAAGCCCGAGACCATTCAGAGCTTTATAGACAAGAAAAAGACAAAGTACGCACTCAAATTAATGATTTGGGTTGAACGTCATATTTCATTTCTGATACAGGCAATAAAAGTTTTGGAATACAAGAGTGAAATGACACGGTCAGAAAATGTCTCTGTATCTTCCTAAATGTCAGTTGTTGAAAAAAAGTTCTCATCTGCGGTGCAGACTGCACATCATTTGGCTGCAAAACTTAAGCACAATATACAAAGACAGCTATGTTTCCCAAAAATTCAACTAGTCCAGTCCAACTGTTTCATTAAATGAGGCAAAGTAAAAGACAAAGAAACGCTTGTGACCCTTCATCTCTCAGACAATGAACAGGAAATGTGGTCGAAGTTGTTTTTTGTTTTTAGTGTTACAGCTGATGCATCACCTTGTACTGAACCAGGCTGTAATAGGAGTTGACAAAGAAGCGAGTAAACGGAGATGCTGCCTCCTCCTATAGTCCTGCTCATATCTCAGCATTAAGATCAGTATCTCATGCCTCTTTTATGGAATATTTAAGAGACAGGTCTGAGGTCTTTGATACTAAATGCTCAGAACCCAGAGCTTTTTGTAAATGGATGGTCGGGTGGGCGATCGTGCTGGACTCAACTCAGAAAGATTTTCTTGAAGCGGTGTCTGAACTGGAGACAGCGCCGAAAGAAAAAAGTGACGTTGAAAGTTTGAACTTCAACTAAGCAAAGAATGCAAACTGATCTTTGCTCTACAGCTCTGCTGGAGTTTCAATATGTATCTTCCTCCACATAGGATATGCGCTTTCTTTACACGTGACAATTAATGCACAAAATGTAACGCAAAAAGAGCACAAACCCGGGAAGGAGCTGAGGTCTATTTCTGCAGGTACTGTTTCCTGCCTCCATTATAAAAATGCAAATACAGGTGAATAAAATACACCTGTGATGAGACCCTGTGACATTCTTAATGTTTATTATCCGTGATCCACTGAACTGAAGCAATAGCCTCAAGTAATCACCTTAAGGCCAATGATACGGTTCATCTGAGCAGGAGGCCAGCATGTTGAAAAGTGTGTTACTTTAGTTCTTAAGGTGGACCACAGTGGCTGCATTGCTTGTAAACAGGCTCGAGCACAAATGAGAGATAATTTTCATGGTGTGTCGGTTTAATGAGATTTAATGAGACTCTTTTCGATTGACTTCACCTACACCCTACTCCTCCTACTTATCTCTGTTGACAGGATTTGACATTCTTCTTATATCCGGCAACTCCCCGACTTGTTTTTGACATGAACTCCAGTCAAGAGCAACCAGATAAATAGACCTTCGTCTCCAGTTTTTTTCTTTGTGGCCTTGGTGGACTTCTGAGGTACAGTCAGCCCATCGTAGAAAAGATTCACCACCATTTTACACGTTTGTAACAAGACCTCTTCAGTACCATCAAAAACAGATAGTAATATTGAAGAACTGGAAGATGTTGATATTTTAGTGGGGAGCCGAGGCAGAAGCGCTCGCCCATTGTACATTTTTGCCTATACAGCCATAAAATCTAACTAAATCCAAGTAGCGTGATCTCAAAAGGGATTTGTTGAGCAATTTTGAGACAAACAAGACAACCTACATTTAATCAAAACTTTTCTGATTTTGGTCTGTTAAGTTATTCATCCAGAGTCATTTATTGAACATAAAACATGACAAATATCAAATGGCAATCTACCGAAGAGGAATTTTGAAGTATAGCTCATACAAACTTGCTCATCCTTTGTTATGCAGTGTTTCAGGTGTTTATTGGAGTACAGGCAATCCTACAGCTTTGTGTTCTCAAAGTTGCTGTATGAGAACTGAGAGTTGAAACCTTTTAGGAGAAATTGACGAAACGTTTTGGAGGATTTCGTTTCCAGGCAGGAGTTTGTGAGGAGAAAAAAAAAAAAAAAAGAGTCAGTGGAAAATGAGACTCAGCTGGAAATGGGTGTGTTGCTCCTTATTGACCTATTGTGGGACTGAAACTACAGCTGTACCCGATGGCCTTTGGAACCGTCACCGTCAATTACTCAAACTTCACTGGAGAATCTCTGATATTTCGACAAATAACCTAAAACAGCACGAGCAGCCATGTATCCGAGAAGTACACAACACTCGACTGTATTCACTGAGATACAATAACTTGAACCCAGAAAGCAATCAAATTTTATTTAACAATGTTTGCTGGTTTTAGGTTTTACAGTTTGTAAAGAAAATCCACCTGAAAATATCACACAATGTGAGAATTTTAAAAGAAAGTGTTTATAATTGCATTCAAAATGATCTTACGTGGACTCCTGCAGTACCTGCTTAGGCTGTGTAGTTTCACAGTTTAAGTAGTTCAAGGTGTACCCGCTTGAAACTTGACTGACAGGTAAAGGTAGCATTCCTCATCCTGCAGGTAATTGTTGATCCACCTCTTCCTGGTATCTATAGGAGCAGTTTCATTTAACTGGTTGTGTTCTGCTAATCTTTCGCCACCTTTACGAGCACAGATAATCCTACAAATTGCATGAACACACTGAATATTAGTTTTTAAAAGGTTGCAAATATGAACCAAAGATATGTGGTTTGATCCAGTTTTTGTTTCCTGGAAGGAGCACAGTCTTCTTGTTTTTTTTTTTTTTTTTAAGATATTGCATAATGTCATTTATGGAGCCCATTTTATTCAGGTGGCTTAGAGCAAACAGAATGTGCAGGGAACAAGTTCCAAGAGCGAAGTTCAGAAAGTGAACAAGATAAACAATGATATTGTTTATACAGCAATAATTGTATTTTAAAGTTATTGGGATGGAGATAAATACATCCATGAGAGATGCATAAAAAGTAAATTTTTTTTTGGGGGGGGGGGGGGGTACTGTTGTCAGTTGATGCATAATGACCTGAAATTTGTGTCTAATAATTTATGTCCAGATGAAGTTTAGCTGTTAAATGTCAGTGCACCTGAGAACTTTGAGGGTTCTCGTCTACATGCTCCAAGATACATTACTTTTACCCAAATGTCCCCTATGAATTAAGATATATAATCAAAGTGAGCCAATTCTGTTTACGAAATAAGAAATGGATGCATCTAGTCAAGTGTAATCATGCACGACACAAAATCCAAGAGTAAAATTCATATAAAAGTTTATTTTTGAAACAAATGTCCGTATAAAAAGAGTGCACAAGATGCACACAAAAGCACTTGCTGAATTTGACAGATGGACCTCATCATAGTATTACCACAACAGAGAACAGACTAAAAGACAGTGACAACAATGACAGCATCTCATGGAAACCCTCATTATTCTCCATAAAAAGGAGAATTATCATACGATTCCAGTTCACTGGCCATGTAGGACGCCAGGAGATCATGGACAGCTACAATAAGCGTCTGCCTCCTTCCAAGCAAAACAATTTAAAAGACACGAGACACGTCAGACTGAAAGGATCAGTCATCATACACAGACAAGTCTATCCGAACACACCGACATCATCAGCGCCACAGACAGGATGCTAAATCTTTTGTCAATATTCCCTCGGAGGGGCAGTTCGAAAGCACACGTCACTGGCTGACACCATCCACTCCTTTTTAAAAACATTGAAATAAAAACAGGCTCTTAAACATACAGTGTGAGGTAATAAATACACTTTAAATAAAAGTATTAAATATGTTTCATTTGTGTTTCACGTGATCTGAATGCACATTGTGTAAAACACCCGAGTGCAAAGCATGAGAGTTTAGTAACAAGTACACAAAGGCTTTCCACGGGATCAACACATCCACATCCAGTCATTACAGCAGGGTAGACCAACACCATGTGGGCCCGTGGACAGTCAAAGGCTGCTTCAAATACTTTGTCCATTGATTTCATCACTATGGTGGCAGCAACACGGCCCATTGAGAAAAGTCAGTTCAGGCACTCCAACCAACAGAGAAAAAAAAAAAAAAAGAAAAAGGAAAGCTTTTCAGTATTTGTGGTCACAGAGTGATCACCGGGTGTTACTGGCCCCAGCCTCCGATGCCAGCCTCCTTCTTGTAGCACTTTGTCAGACAGTTGGCCTGCTGCGTCAGCTTGGACAGCACTCCGTGGAGCCCGACCAGGTGAAACTGGAACTGCTTCTCCAGATCCTCTTCCTCGTCGTCGTCGTCCTCCTCCTCGGAGGACGACAGCGACATGGAGGAAAAGGAGGAAGAGGAGGACGAGGTGGAGGCGGAGGAGTTCGTGCGGTTGATCTTCAGGCTCTCCTTGCACCTCTCGTCGGCCGCGGCGCACCGGACGCCCCACTCGATGTCAGTGCGGATGGACTTGAGCAGCTGGTAGTGGCTGTACATGTCTCCCTCGTCCACGTCCGCCTTCAGGGAGCTCAGCTCACTGTGCTCGTCCACGGGGACGTCCCGCAGCAGGCTGGGCACCATGACGGTCTGGTCCATGTTGTTCACGGCGCCGATGAAGCTGTTCATGGCGTTGAAAAGGGAGTTCTTCTGCTTGGGGGTCTCCTGCATCTGCATCTGCATCTGCATCATCATCATGTCTGCGAGTTGTCTTCTTTTCTTTGTCAGAGCCCTGATTTGAGTCTGATCGGCTTAAAGAAGAGGCTGCTTGTCTGTAATGCGGTTGCAGGGATTGGCTGTCCCGTAAATCAGACGAGTGGTGTTGCTGGTTGGCCTCACTTCCTGAGTTTCTTTTTTCGCCCACCTCTCTTGGGTGTCTGTGCTCGTTTCCTTCTTGCTGAAAAGTGCGGCGCGTGAGCACGTCTTATAAGCAGGTGGTTTATTTGAAGGCGGTCCTCGCAACCTGTTTGTCAAGTTCCTCCCAAAGCACCGTAACCGGACCCAAATGACCTGAAATAGCACCCAACAGAAAGGTTTAGAGGCTGTAGGAGAGGCTCCAAGTTGACAGATCGGACAGACAACACAGTAAACAAGCATCTTCTGCAAGTCAGAAGCAACAAGCACATGGGTTGTTAATGTTTGACGCGCGGCGCTTCGCCGTGCGCTTTTTTACGCACGGCTCTACTCACCGTCTGCGGTGCGCTTTGCCCGATGGAGACGAAAGAACCGAGGGCTGTTACATCACCTCTACATACGCTGTTCCGACGAGCCACGCAGCTGCAGCGTGTAGAGGAGATGTCTGATCGGGCTGACCGGTCTCATGAATATTCATCAGCCGAGCCATCAGCCCACCGCTCGGGCTCCCGGTGAAGCCAATCACACGGCCATGTCCGCTTCAGAGGCGGGACAAATCAAGTGAAGTGCTCTGATTAAATGAAAAAAAAAAAAAAAAAAAAAAAAGTAGAAGTAGAAGCAACATGTGCCGGTGGTCTCTCACGCTTTTTGGACTTTATTCAAACTCTAAACTACCGTGGTTTTTCCCGGAAGTCATCAGATAGCCTTTTACATTTATTTTATTTATAGTTTTATGTGTTTGCAGTCTGTCTGTGACAATGTCATCATGACTTTTCAGATTAGTGCAGTCTCTGCCCACAACCACTGTAACTCTTCAATACTGTGCTGACTGGCGTTCTACCGCTGTTCAAGAAATACCTTTATTTAAGTACAATATGTTATGCCTGAAAGAACCAGGGTGAAGAACTCAGATAATATACAATATATTAAAATAAATGGTTAAATTGATTGTTTTTCTTTAGTGACATTACTCACATCAAAATATCTGATTGAGTTAACAAGAGTGGCACTGTTCTGTTTATTTAACAATGAATAAAGACATGCATTTCTTATTGTTTAATGTTAATCTGAATCATGGTTTTAAAAGTTCAGGATATTGTAATTGTGACATTGAAATTCAGCAGTATTTAGTAAGAATAGTAATGTTTATTTGACTTTCCTCTATCCGAAATATATTTTCTCTGGTCCTTGTGACCTGATACTGTATGGAAATCTACCGGGATATTTAATGATATTTTGTGCATTATCGGAGCAACGAATAATAATCCAAATTAGTAGAGAAATTGTGTGAAGTAATTGGCATAATATTAAGAAGTATCCCACCAAAAATACATCCTTGTTTTAACTGCCCAATTACAAGGCCGTTATAGTGATAAAATAGGTTGTGAAAATATCATAAAAGGGCAAGTTTACTCTTTACTGAGTTCTACTTTCACACCAGCAGGAATATATCAGGCCTGCTTATTTCCCCTTAGGGTATCTTTAGTCTCTAACCCAGGTGAAGCACTGACTGGATTTTCAGATTACACTAAAAAGCAAATTGTTGCACCAGCCGGTTTCCAGCAGCGATGGTGGATAGCTGATTTTCCTCTACCCTTCTGTTGCTGGTAAACAGGAGGACTCCCACACAGCCCCTGCATTAAAAATAGCCCAGCATTAGCACTTCATACATTATATGCACTGGTGGGAGGACTCAGCCTGAAATTTGAGCTTTGGTAAACACTTCTGGTAAAGGTGAAACAGTCTAAACATGTTTTGTTGCAGTGTGACTATCAACAGAATGTGTATGAGCAATATCCCCAGAGAGGAAATGTTCCCAAATGGTCCTCCCAGGGCCTTTTTTTTTTAATGCACATTAGTCATTGTCTTGAAGTTGTGTGAAAAGACTTCTCAGCTGTGTATATTTGCCTTCATAGGTTTTACCGTCAAGCCCTAGAAACGGATGTATCATTAATTGTAAGTAGTTTTAATGTGTTCACACTCCATTTAGGTCATCCTAAACTCCTGGGTAAACAGTGAGATCATCATGTCGTACCATAACTTACTGTACCATGTCGGAACATTCCGTATTGTACTCGATTGTATTACCGGAGCATTCCAACTCAGTCAGGATTACTTTGTGTTGCATAATATCACATTGCATCATGCAGAAGTGGGAGAATGTCCATCAGGCCTAAAGGTGGGGGGGCATCCTATTAATCTGCACTGCTGATGTCACTTTAGATTTAAATGAATATAGTGACATTAATAAAAGTTAACTTCCATATAAGTTCAACCAGGCATTGTGATATTGGGAAGAGTCATAAAAAAAAGTCATCATTCAGGAGAAGCTTGTTTATATCTCACGGTTTACTGACAACATGCACAATTACAAATGAATCAACTTTGTTGTCTCTAAATGTATTCTGGTGTAAAAGACTGGTTTCCTATTGTACCTTACCAGATCATGTGGTATAATATTGTGTGATATCAAAATATATTGTGTAAAAAGGTATTGTACAATTTAGTGTTGAGATGTTTGGTTTCAAATAATATCATATTGCATTATATCATGTTGATCACCTTGTCATGCATTATATTGTACTTCATTTTTGGGCATATTGCACCATGGCAGATCTCACATGTTGTTGGAAGTCACATCATAATTGTATTACAATATATAGTAAAATAAACAACAACATATATGTGATCATGATTTACGACCCGAGTGAAAGGTGTTTCTCTGAGGTCCTTTCTGAAATTCCTTGAGAGTTTCATCGAAAGACATCTTTTGTTTTTTCGAAAGTGGAACTCACCGCCTCCGGACATCAGGATGACAAAGCCTCTTGGTATTTTAAGTTTCTTCTCGATGATCAAGCTTGTGATGGGGTCAGTGGTCCACATGTATAAAGCTGATTCATGGACTTTACCTGATGTTTAACCTGTTTGTTTGATTTTTAACAGCCAACCACTTTGGGTTGCTTATTGATCATGTTTTAAAGTGGTAGAAGAACAAAATCCTGCCTTGTTTCTAATGTGAGACGAAGCTTGAATAACCCACAAAGAAGTTTAAATGCATTAAACTGGTTTAAAAACATCTGAATGGGCTTGGACCTTAAAACAGGGCAGAGACAGTGAGCTGGCACTGAAATATGACACTATGTGCTCAGGAAGCTATTCATGTGGGTACAGTTTGTTTTAGATACAGAAAAATTAATCAGCATTCAAAAATTGTTGCTCAGCAGGAACAAGAAGTATGTGAGCAGGAATGTAAAACCTGCCCTGTGAGCTTTTTCTTTCTTTCTCTCTCCATCCCGTCCTACTTCCGTGTCCTTTCTTGGTCACGTCCCTCTTCTCTTCATTTTTTCGTGACACTGCAGACACACTAATGACCTCGTCTGAGACTTGGGCTCGGGGATGTACTGGCTTCAAACGATAACGCAGTGGAAAGCTGTTAAATATTAAAACCAATGTATCTTTATTATCAGTAACATCTACGAGACGTAAAGCAGCATCTATGCAGAAAGGCCCCACAAACTCTTCTTGTATCACACCTGGTTTATTCACATATAAATCTGATTTTTAACATAGTCTAAGTCAGACTTTATTATTTCAGTTTCAGTGATTATCAGCATCAGGATTCATTCCATTGGTGAACAAGCTGACAAATAACAGTTGCTGGGTGAAAGAAAGGCGGCCGGCCTATTCTGCTTTGACAGGAGGTCACAGCAATCAGTCATTGCAACTCGCACGGTTCTCAGATTTTTTATGCTGGAGGCATTTCCTGCCACAACTGGGATTTGAACCAAGGTTCCCCACACTTAAAGCGTGGAGCCCGAAGAAAGTACTTGTTGTAAACTGTTGTAAATAACACAAAACTCAGTTCTGAACTCTGAAGGGGAGTGGATGTAAAAAAAAAAAAGAAAAAGGCATAAAATCAAGTACTTTATAATGTATTTAGTCACTTTCCACTTGCCACATTCCCTCGATCCCAAATCTGCCCCGGAAGCGACATTTCAGGAACACATATGTACTAATCTTAGCCCCCCCCTCTGGAGATAAGCAGATCCTCGTTCTAGTCAGGGAAAAAAAAAAAAAAGCAGGTCAGCAGAGCCACAGTGCCACTACTGCCGAGCAGAGATCTGATAGAAACGGTCTCTGGCTTTGCTTTCTCAACAGGGCTGTCAATCACAGGCCCCACCTCGCTGACTCTCTCTATTCTCCTGTGAGAGGCCTTTCCTCTTGTCAGAGGACGCACTGCGCCTCAATGCAACAGCGAACCCTGGATCAGTTCGGGAGGGTTTCTCGATTGTGTGTCATGTCAGAAGCTGAGCATCCACCGATTACGGCGGGTGTCATCATCATCCCAGCGGCTTCAAAGAGTGAGGAAGAGGGGAGAAAGTGGAGGTGCCGGGGAGGGCTGCAGGGGGGGGGGGGGGACTGGTGCGCTGTGCAATAGGAACAGGCAGCTTGAGAGGGAACTCTCGTACTTGTCATCACGACTGCGTGTTGCTCAAAAGTGTGAGGCGGCCTGGGTGTCTGCCTTCAGCAGGCGAGCTGGAGGCGAAGCAGCAGCAACAATTAGAACAACAGCAGCAAGAACAACGACTCCGACAGACCGCGGGGGAAAGGACAGGACTGCTGTGTGTGTGTGTGTGTGTGTGTGTGTGTGTGTGTGTGTGTGTGTGTGTGTGTGTGTGTGTGTGTGTGTGTGTGTGTGTGTGTGTGTGTGTGTGGTTCTTGCACGGAGAGGGCACTTTACAACCCGCCCCTCCCCCACCCTGCAAGTTTTGAAAATGAAATTCATAATAAGATCACATTAAAGCAGTCAAAGTAATTCCTGTCATGAATTTAATAAGAGTTTTAATCTGATTAAACCGCCATTTGAAAACATTTCCTTTATACCGAGCTGGGTGAGCCACTCAATTAGTATTATAATTTGTTGCAGTTCATCTCTGAAACAACTGATACGTGCTACCCAACAGCAGTCACTTCAAAACAGTGGCGCTAGAGAGCTTTGGGGAGGGACGCAATCTAATTGCCGTGGGGTTGCTATTTCACAGCATCAATTTTTTTCTGTAAGTTTAAAACTGAATCGTGATGGAAATTAAAAAGTGTCATGAAATAGGTTTCAGGACAAAATGACAAAAGCAACGGTGACAACAGTTACAGACTACAAATAAAAAGCTGATGTTTTAAATGAAAATATTTGTGGTTTTGATTGCCAACAGGTCAAAACAGCTGTTACCAATAATACTTTAAAATATGAAAAAACATTAACAGATCCATGTTCAACATTCATCCTCAAACTGCAACTTGACGTGAGACAGTATCTGTGTGTTGTGGGAGTTTTGAGTGCTTCATTTTTATTTTCAATATTTTTTGATGTGTTATATGTGAATCTCAAGCCAACACAACCTAAAAACCCAGTTTCAGTATTCATAATACAAACATGACAGAGACACGTCCCAATGCTGGTCGAAGTCATTGCTCACTGCGTTCTCACACTCGATCATGATAACATCAGTAGATTGTTAACTATTGTTGAATGTGGTTGTTTAGGACAGACAAGGGAAGTTTATGTCCTGCGTGAGAAAAAACAAAACAAAAACAAAGGTTGTTCTTTTTCCTCACTTTGTACAAGGTTTGAGAAATCGTGTTGCTGTAGTTCATGCGTTAGATGCCACCCTGCTCCGAGACAGATGGCTGCACTAAATAACTTGCTGTCAGGCTTTCTGGAGGGCTTGATGATGACAGATTCTCTGAATTCAGGTGTGTTGGAGCGGAAGTCATCTGACAGATGTAGGACAGTATTCCTTTCAAGATCGGGGCTGGACATCACTGATCTGAACTGATAGATGTGTCGGCTATTTTGGCTTTTGTTCTCTGACATAAACTCAGAGCACAAAATTTGAGGCTTTCCAATTAAAAGGCCAGTCTTTTACCCTTTTGTTTGGGGGAGTGACCTCATTTGGTAACTTCTCCATTTCTTATCGCGTCCTTCTAAACCTTAATTATAGCTTGATTGAGAGAATAAGTACTCATGCCAAACACAGATATGTGCTGTCGAAGTGCAAGTCACTAATATGTGCTTTAACCAAAACGTGAGCCCATATCTATTTATTTTATTACGTTATATAGTATAACAGCACGAACCAAGACCGTATTTGTGATAGAAAAAGAAACACATGTGTGCTTTTGGTCAGTTTAAGGCTCATCACCACAAGTCTTTGTGTAAGTGGCACATAATTCACATACACGAAGCAATTTAAAACGGCTAAATTGCTTCTCTGTGATTGACATTTTCAACATTTCCAAGCATTTCAAGGAGTGACCTATAGACCACAAGACATGGTGAAAGAAAAAATCCAGGTTACATTCTAATTTATTGTGGAATATGTTTTCAATTAAAAAAAAAAAAAGAAAGAAAAAAAACATACAATGATGTCAAACCACTTTTTGTTTTAATTAAAAAAAAAAAAAAAAAAGGTGTGTAAATGGTCTCCCCTCTCAGTAATTAGACCGGTCCTGGTCCTGGAGGGCTGCTGCCCTGCATGTCTCAGATGCCACACGGCGCCAAGACACCTGATTACGATGAGTAATCCGCTATCAGGCTTTCTGCTGTGCTTGATGATGACACATTAATTAGATTCAGGTCAGTTGGAGCGGGGAGACAACCAAAGGGTGCAGGATTGTCCTTTTCTCAGGCCCTGGAAAACATCTGGTCCGATGACCAGACTTTGCTTTCTATGATTAGAATGACTGAGTCTTACCGCGTGTGTTTCAGATGCAACCCTACTCCAAGTAATCTGATGACGGCAACATCATCATATTAGAACGGCTGCCTCCAGCTCTGGTTCCCTGGATGTTTCAGATGCCACACTGCTTCAAGACACCAGGTTGCAACGAGGTGTTATCAGGCTCTCAGCAGCACTCCGTCACAGATTTATTAGAATCAGGTGTTTTAGGGCCAGGAGGTCTGCAGCCATTTCATCTCGAGTGGGTCGGACCGGTTAAAAAGAGCCACAATAAATTAAGTTTGAACTGTAAAGGTTCACTTTGTGGCGCTGAGTGTATATGTGATGAAAGTAAAATGTTTATATGTTCGCAAAACCAAACATTTACGGAAAATTCCCGCAATCTCAACGTAAAATCAATTTTAATGAAACCTTGTCATGAACAATAGAGTGAAATGTCCCAAATAACATATCCTAAATCTTATCCTATCCTCATCATTTGAGGAAAGTTTGATAGCAACAAGATTGGTCTGTTTCATGGCAGAATCACTGATATCTCAGCTCGGGTTGTAGTGCAGTGTTGTGTTGTGTTGTGTTGTGTGGTGTTGTGTGGTGTTGTGTTCGCGACTCTCAAAAATTTTGCTTGACCTATTTTGAGTTGATTTTCTTTGATTATACAAACCCAATTGCTAAAGCTTATTGTCGACAGAGCTTATCACCTACATCCTTGGACATTAAATTAAAGCGAACACCTTGTAGTTCCTAGTGATGTGTAAAACCTTACAAACTGCGTATAGTAAAAAAAAACAAAAAAACAAGAACATTTGAAAACCTCTGGAACACTGGGTGAAGAAAAATACATCATTTTCAGGGAGGACAGTCCTCAAGGGGGAAAAAAAATCAATGATTTCTTTGCCATTTTTGTAATTTGCTTGTTGGTTTGACGGACCAGATTGAAGCCTCTTGCCGGCCGGTTTTGGCCCACGGGCCTTACGTTAGACACCCACGACATAGGACCAGCCAGGACGGTAGCACTTTAGAGCCAGGAGTGACCACTCCTCTCTCCTCTCTCCTCTCTGACAAATGTGGGTTATTTGCAGCCCCCCGCCCCCCCCCCCCCCCCCCCCTCTTTTTTTTTTTTAGCCGATGACAATAAAAGACGCGCAAAATGCAAATTAGCGGCTTCGCCCTAAAGAGTCTGGTGATTAATGTCTATGGGGAATCACACTCTGCGTTGCTGGATGAGGCGTTATAAAATCACAAGGCTACGATCAAACCTTTCAATAAAAGTCTGAAGATGTCTAAAGATTGTGTTTGAATGGGAGAGAAATAAAAAAAAAAAAAAAAAAAAAAAAAAAACGCGGGCCGCCGACTAGATTCGCCGTTCCATAATTAGACTGGCTGCGCACGAACGTGTCTGCGCGCCCCGGACTCCCGTTTTGTGTGTCTGCGTGAGTAATAGCGCTTCCCCGGTGAATGCCTCCCTCCAGCCTATAACCCATTATGTGCAGTCAGGAGGCGGAGGCGCGGTCGAGGCAGGGCGCACGAGCCAGAGGCACGCACGCTCCATTAGCGGACCCACTGCCGCGTCACTCTGCCGGTAATTTGCGTAACGAGATCGGAGCGAGCCCCGTCTGTCGGTCGGCTCGGTATCCCCCCCCCCCCCCCCACACCTCCATATCCGTCCTCTGTTTTTCCTGCCTTGTTTCCGATGCAGCCCGCAGCAGCAGCAGAGGAGGAGGAGGAGGAGGAGGAGGAGGAGGAGGAGGAGGAGGGGGAGGGGGAGGAGGAGGAGGGGGAGGAGGAGGAGGAGGAGAGACGGGGAGAGACGGGAGATGTGTGCGCGATGCTCCCACGAATGCGGTTTCCTCTCCGCGTTTTCCTTTTTTTCTAAAGGCGCCAGAGTTCCGTTTTCCACCGATACCCAAGCGCCATCACGTGGATGCGGATGGTATTAACTCAGTGCGTAAAAAAAAACAAAAAACATCGATGGTGAACCTCCGTGAAATACACACACCTTTTTTTTTTTTATAACATTAAAGAAATACACTATATTAAGCCTTTTGTTTTTAAACGCGCTTTTACTTTCTTAATATGTGGTTTTATTTCAATCATGTTAATGTAATATTATGTACATCTTTGCCTTGAATATGAACGGTTCTAAACAAATAAACCTGTCTTAGAGTGTTTTTTCCAGAATTGATTTTTAGTGTGTTTTGCCTAAATGTGCAGAATGTTTGCAGGCTGGCATGACGCAGAAACCATTTCTTCTAAGTGAGGTGGCCAGGTCTACACACGAGGCAGTTATTAAATCCACCTATTCATTATTTGTACCTCCTATCACCTCCCTCATCCCCTGCTGATTATTTAATAAGTGGTTGGCAATAACGAGCACCTTCACCCACACTGCCGCGTGTAGTTCTCCATCTGTACAGTGGAGAACAGGGAGGACTTACAACACAGAAGCACCCCGACCTCCCCTCAGAGGCATTATCACAAGCAGCAACAAAAGGTGTGAGTGACAACACGCGACTCTGGACATCATCTGTTTTCTGTTTGCACTCGTTTATTTCCTATTTATTCTTCACATTATTCAATTTGATTCACCAGTTAGAGCTGCTCGAGCTTCTAACAGCAATACGCGTCCCCCATTGCCTGTGTATGAGACCCCACAGTTCAAGAAAGTATGTCATCTCAAATATGTGCACATACATTGTTGGCAAACTGTATAATATGGGAACTTTAACTATTTATTTGGAAACTGATGAGGACTCCATCCCGTCACGTTAATGAAAATCAGTGTGTCTTTTATATTTTCTGACTACATGCAGACTTGAACGGTTTGATCTCAGGTGAATGAAGACCTCCACACTGTCACACACACACATCAGTGCTCCGCACTAACAAAATTTGTTTATCTTGGTATTGGACAACCTTTGGGACAAACATGGATGTCTCATGCTGAACATGCTCAGATCGAAAAACTATCCTACACTGCTGCGCTATGACTAAATCAACATCAAGTCACTTAATTTTATTGTTTGAAATGAGGTCAAACTCTTTTATACACTTAAAATAAAACATCTAACGTTTTCAGTTTTAGCTCAAACTTTGATGCTTGTATCATTTCTTGTTTAAATGTTATTCCTCTTTTATCTTTCATTGTGTTTGATAGGTTCGCAATAAAGCATTTGGAACATTGGTTTTGATGAGTAAAACGTGATTATCTTTTCTAACAGTTATCACAATATATTTTTATTGCTCCAAATCTTGAGGTCAACCGTGAATCTGACCTTTTTGAATGCCCGAGATGAAACGTGTCACTTGTGATCCTGATTTAAAGCACAAAAGGTCACTTCAAGGGGTCTTCCAATGGAAGCACAGTGTTTGTTTCATAAACCGACTCATCCAGCAGGTGTTTAAAGTGACATTCACAAGGTTTTAATGTCAGAAACGGTCTCGTGGAAATAATTTCAAGCCATGCAAATGGAAAAAGAGCACACAATTGCATCTAAATTAAATAAATTACAAGCTATATTCACTCTAAATCACCAACGGCGGAAAGAAAAACACTCCAAACAAAACTGTTATTCAGTATATTTATTGATAATAAGACCACTGATGGTGAGTTAGTCAATAGTAGACAGCATGGTGCTTCTTGAGTGTCTAGTGACCCCATGTGTAAGCTGGATGGTATTACAATTTATTATTTACAGGACATTATCTGTTAGAGAAGGTAAAATAAGTTTCAGAGTATTGGAAAACATACATTCACTAAATAAATTTACAGCTTCAAAAGCAATAGTTTCAAAAAGCAACAACAAAATACTGACCAAAATTGAATACGACAGGTTTCACCAATCCTAAACTCTCTCTCTCTCTCTTTCTCTCTCTCTCTCTCTCTCTTTCTCTCACTCTCATGCACTCACACACACTCACACACACACACACACACACACACACACACACACACACACACACACACACACACACACACACACACACACACACACACACACACACACACACACACACACACACACACACACACACACAGTTACAGAGAAACAAAATCTCAGACACGCCACACACTCCTGAAAGAGCCAGAAAACCCACTTGGTTGAAAGTGTAAACCCAACGCCGACCAAAACTAGAATAAATATATAGCTAAATTGAAACAGCTACGTGTTGCGTGTTATACTCCCAACAGAACATCGGCCACAATTATTTTTCCAGTGCGAGCGTTCCTATAAACTATTAAACAAATACGGATTAACAGCACAAAGTGTGGATTCAAAACTGCGACACAACACTTATACTGATCAGGGTGTTAGAATGAGAAACGTTACATCATATAAATTACATTTCCAATACATATCTACAGATGACGATGGTGACGATGGCGGTGGGTTGAAGCACTACACAGAATCTTGTAAATACTTGATGAACACCGTTTGAGTCCTGCTAATGCTGACTTCTCTCACTGTGACAGACTGCTGGCATTATAAGAAGAAAACGAGTCCTGATCCTAACGGCTTGATATGACCTCAGTATGCGTGAAAGTGATGCTGTGCCTTTCTTTACAAAGTAGAACTCGGAACATCAGCTAGTTTGACTTGTACATTAAAAAAACATTATATCACTGAGGAATGCTTCATGTGCAGTTCTCATTGGCTCCTCAATCGGCTTCCTAAATGATTTTTCTTTCGGCACACTAAACGTCTCTTCCTCATTATTTTCATCTGACAATCAGATGAAGCAGAATAAATCTGATGTTTCATTTCAATTCAGCACCCTCTGAATTGACAGCAAGTTTTTTGTTGTTGTTGAAACAACCACAAACATGAACTTGAAGCATGTAAACCTTAACGCTCACTCAGTGCCGAGGCTTAATTTAGATCCTGAGAAGGCCTGATCACACCTGTATTTAAAACCATGTTTTAATTGTGAAAGAACCTCGTCAAATTAGTAAATTACCCCGTGAAAGGAAAGTAGCTTTAGGTAATCTTTTTTTAATGTTGTTTTTCCTGTTTGTGCCGACAGAAATGAGCATGTCTGACCTTTGAAAAGCACCCGTCAAAGCCAAAGAGTCTGCGATAGACTACCGATAAGGTCTTTTTCATTAAAAAGACCAAATGTCGCGGTTTGCTTTCATTTATTTTTTCCTGTCAAACCTAAAATTGTCCACTAAAAACAAAAAAAGGGGGCAGTTATCATACAAAAAAAAAATGAAGGTTATATATCATGAATAGACAGTTTATTGCTTTGCTGTTCGTGCGGTTGGTGTGATCAGGCCTTCATCTGCATGAGTGTTGTTTGAGTTCCACTTAGAAGTGACTGACGAGCATGAAATAACAAGTGACCTCTAGGTTGAGGCTCCAACTGCCGCGTGTGAGAAGTTGATCTATACTTTAAGTTTTACGACACTGATTCACATTTGGTATATGTGTGTCATTGTGGATTGATTTCAGATTAAAGCTTCAACTTATGCCGTCATTTCTCATTTATTTCAATGAAATATTTTTGGACCAAAAAAATATCATATTTTGTCTTTAAGGTAAAAATACTCTACAATAATTTTTCCTTTTCTTTTCTTCACCAGTTCCCCATTTTTGATAGAAACGTAAAATATCCTCCGTATTAGTACACGTTTAGTTCACTAAAATGTCACAACAAAGGAATATACAATGAAGCGCAATAGCAAAGTCAAATGCAAAAACAGCCTACCTATTAAAGTAATACTTTCAAGCTTTAGTCGTGTTATTCTGTACAGAGATGTGCAGCGGGTCGTCGGATGACGCTCGGCGGCGCATGCTGCAACCGAGAGGCCGAGTTGCACCCAGTCGCCTATCTGAGACCAAAAGTCTGGCCTTCCTGCTCACCGTGTGCTCTACCGATCCGAGATGTGACCAGCAGCTCCTACGCCGGGCAGCGATGTGATGATGTGTGGTATCGAAAGCTTTGATGCAACTGTGGCGAGTCAAGGAATGGTGCTTTACAATAAGATACATTAAGATATTACATCGAGATTGCAGGCAGAGAGACGGGGAGGGAGATAAATTCCTCTTCAGATGTTTGCGATAGTGTTGTGGGAATTTACTCTGGTCACGCGGCGACACTCTTTGTCTCGTCGTCTCTTCATCTCCCTGAGAAGAGAAAGATGGTTCACAGAATTAAAGACCCCCACCTCATCAATATTACTACTTTTTAAACTCTTACAGGAGAAGCCTCACTTATTGCTTTTAACTTGACTCAGAGTTGCACTGGACTGCTTTTGGCTACAATTCCTAGTCAGAATTCCAAGATATCAGAGACATGAGGACGAGAGAAGAGCGCATCACTAAAGTTGCAGATATTGTGTATGAGGAGAGGCACTGAGCTCGGTAGGAATCAAACAGATTAAATAAATCTGCGGGAGATGTAAAGTAGCACGGAATGTATAGCTTCTGTTGCAGTCACTGGCAGATGAATACTGGAGCAGCACAAGCTAAAAACTGAGTGTTATGTTTCCTTCCTGACTGAGGAGGAAGGTGGAGGAAGGTGGAGGGAGGCTACATTAGCATTGGATCAGGAGAGCAAGATTAAAACGGTGCCTCCAGACCAGGGTCATATGGCTGAGCGAGCGAAACGTTTTGCACATAAGAAAATGTTTATGGATGCAGGCAACCTTCGAAAGACTTGTGGCTGTTGTTCTCGCCACAGTCCTGATACATCGAACCCTCGTAGGGAAGGCTGCATTATCCGCTCTTTTTCCGACCTCTCGCACGAGCTTCTTTAGATTCCTGACTCAGCAGTCGCATTCAAAACACGGGACTCGGTTTACGACCCGCTGTGTTGCAGCATTTTCTCTGTCGGAACAACAGCCGACGCTGTAAACTCACAGCTACTTTACGCCTCTTGCGGCACACGTTGGCCTGCGCCGGTCTCTGGCTACTCTCTATATTGTGCAACTATACGTTGTTTATTACTCACAAGGCTCGTATGACAAAACAGTATAAATCTGGAATGAAATCCCTCTCACCTGCCACATCACATCAGCTAGACCATCTCATACTGATTGGCTGTGATGATCCTGGACAGACAGCAGGCCAGCAACATGCCGATCAGCTGAAAGACAAACAAAAGACAGCACCTTTTCAGAGCACCGATTGGCTGCAGGCCAGCAAGCTCTTTGTCACGACGCTCACCTGAGAGAAGGCGATCCCAAACGTCACTCCAGCAATGATGGCCATGTTGGTTTCCATGAATGAAGTGACCAGCTCAAAGCAGCCCTGAAAGACAGGTGGCAGGTTAGTTCGCAGCGGGTCGAGGGATAAGTTATATGCGCAAATGAGCGGCAAGGCTGGAATCTGGGAGAATATCTGAGGCAGATGTTAGTGTATGGAGAAGAAAGCCGGTTTGGGAAAGTACGTGTCAGATGATAAATCCGGTCACCTTCCGAGTCATCGACTGACGAGCAGCCGAGGAGAGAAACTGAACAAAACACCGACCTGGTGGTAGACTTTGCTCGGGGCGAGAGTTGCGTTGCGGAGGTCGTCTGGGTTGCAGTCGGAGGAGTTGAAACAGCAGCTGGCAGGAATGCCTTTAGAGGGGTAATACACACTGCCAAACCAACTGGTGTAGTTATAAACTCCGCAGCAGCGCAGCTGAAAACAGACAGGAAATAGACAAAGTGCTGAGACCAGAAATTGTGGATACATTTATCAAACATTTGTCGTGTAAATCTTTAAAGAATTGTCCAGAATTTTAGTTTTTACGAAGCTCAGCAATTTCCAGGCACAGCTGGACTCCAGGGTTTGATTCATCGCTTCATTTATTTTGCTTGATTAGTTATTCAGTCGGGCAGAATGTCTCTTATTTACATTCTCTATCTGTGAGTCTTCCTCTTGCTCCAGAGTAATTGTATCTGCGGACTGAGAGCTTCTTCCCTGAGTTAAACCAGCCTGCCTGTGAGCCCATCAGTTTGCTGGTGTCAGAATTTAAATCTGTTCCTTTCTCTCCTGCTGTCAGCTGTCATTTCAGTGTCAGATCGATGCAGCTCTTCCCCTCCTTGACTTCGGTGCCTATGACACCTTTCAGTGAGCTCATCCATATTCCTGTCCTTCCATCACATCAATCAACATTTTGCAATCAGTCTGGATTCCCTGCTCCGTACTTTGCACCAGCAGCAGCAGCTAGACCTAATTCCTGAGACATCCCTGTACGGTTTGTGACACAACGAACTTTATCATCTTTTTTTTTTTCTTCTGTAACTTTGCTTTTACCTTCTCTTCTCTTCTACTTTCGCTCTAAACCGTTTTCTCTTGATTGAACTTGACAGATTTGCATGGACACTCACCCTGATCTGCAGCTTATCGACGGCACGGCTCGCCTCATCCTCCGCATTGTAGTTCAGGACTGCGTCGGTGTACGTTCTGCGAAAGGTTCCTTTAATCTGTAAATAATAAGGAATGTTAGCCGCCTTCATTGTTGAAAAACCAATGATTGCAGCGGTTGATTTGTTTCCTGACCTCATGGCGAAACACGAACCCAGAGATCCCTGCCACCAGCTCAGCGAGGAAGACCAGCGACAGAAACATGGCGTACTGCGGAGAGAGAGAAAGATTTGCATAGTTTGCATGTAAACCCTCTGCCTTAGCTGAATATAATTTCCCTGTGGTCGCACATCCTCACACACACACACACCACACACACACACACACACACACACACACACACACACACACACACACACACACACACACACACACACACACACACACACACACACACACACACACGCACACACACACACACACACACACACGACCACCATTAACGGAGTAAAGTGCCCAGCGGCCCCTGAATGCCTCGTCCCTCTCTGCAGGATACATGTCGGCCATTATGTCCTGCTATCACTGGACCTGAGGCTAATTATTAATCAGCATTTATAACACCACTCACTCTCCCGGCAAAACCCTCCTCCCGCACCCACTAACCAGCTTCAGCATCCATGGGCTTCCTCTGCAGGTGGCGAAGCATCCAAACAGGCCGAAGACGATGATGACGGTCCCGGTGCCGATGAGGACGTACGGGGCGTTGGTGGAATTGTCGGCTATCAGAGAGATGTACGGGCCCAGCATCAACTTCCCCCATACTCCCACTGCCAGCAGGATGGCTCCCGTTATCTAAAGGGCAGGGGTTGGAGAGATGAATGTGAAAAAGGAAAGCACAGGGAGCCGAATGAAAGCGGGGAACAGGCCTTTATCTCGACGCTTCTGCGGTACAACAATAGTTGTGTTTTAGCGGCGTGACGACGGGGGGAGGAGGAGGAGGAAAGAGGATCAAGGTGGAACAAGAAAGGGGAGCAATTAGAGTAAGGAGGAGGAGACGGAAGACAGAAGACACGGATTTATCTGGAGTACGGGATGGTGATCACCTGCTCTATGAATATGCCTGCCTGCACGCACACACACACACACACACACACACACACACACACACACACACACACACACACACACACACACACACACACACACACAGAAGGAGAGAGAAAGAAAAGAGGACAAATCAAAGACGCTCTTTGATCCGAGGCGAGACGCTTCCTCCTGTTGCCTCTCTTAGCATTTCAAATGAAGGCTGCGGATAAAAGAGTGTGTTGTACGAGGCAGCTGAAGCGGCGTGTGTCTCAGCTGGGTCTGTCTTGTTGGCATCGGAAAGAGAGCGGGGTGTGGAACGGCTGCTGATGATCTGACTCCAGCAAGGGCCGACTCGTCATACTAATCTTCCTCCTTCCAAGCTGAGGCTGTTTTTCTTTCCGATGCCAGACCTTCTGACTGGGCAGGGGGCCCGCATGGGCAAAACATCTCTGTGCACAATGAAACCTCCCGAACAAATAATAATGATGCACTCAGTCCTCCACAGTTAAGTTATACCTATAAGATTCCCCCCGCCAAAAAAAACCCCAAACAAACAAAACAGGTAATATTATCATAAACACATTTTTTCAGAGGCTGCCTTTAGAAACAGTTTAAAAACAGGTTAATGATGGTGTTGACAACATTTACACTTTGCCCCCGTTGGCAGGATGCTCTCGTAGTGACTGGACCATGACCAATCACCAGCTCAGGCTACGCTCTCGTCTGATGCCCACACTTTTTCAAACTCTAGTAGTTTTCATCTTAATACACATACAGGAGATAATACCTAGTTTCTGAGTTTAAAGTGTTTGCAAATAAAGAAAACACTGAAAAACAGAAAAAAATATTTTTCCCTGAAAGCATTTGTTAAAGGTGACACTTGTTTTTTTTTTTGTAATAACAAATTCAGTAATAATCTCATCTACAAATTGTCAGAAATGTTTTAAAAATATCTGTGAACTTTACTAGAAAAACACAAATTTGATATGCGTCAAATTTTGAGTATCAATGATGACCTTTGTGCAGTCAGAAGCTGAGATCAATCGTATGATGGACTGATAAGCAAATTTTTCTTTTATTGTATCAGCTGTTCTTCTTTTTTGTCCTTTTGTTTGACAGTGGTTGTGTTTGCTCCAGTCCCCGCTGACAGAAGAGAAGCAAAAGTCACTTAAACATCAATTAAAGAAGGAAAGAGAAATGAAGAGTTCATCAGAATCCTTCTACATGAGTGATCAGGTAAGTTGGTAGTAAAAGTAGTATTGATTAGAAAAGTGTCAAACAATCAAAGGTTAGAGCAACATTTAGCCTGAAAAGGTTGGGTTTTTTTTTAAACTTAAAAGAGACTTAGTTATCTCTAGCTATCACAAATATTTCTGTCTTTTCTTCCTACAACCTCTTAAGCGCTTCTTACAAGGGATAATATATTGTGATCATCATCGATCAACAGTTAGAGCTCGAGTGAAATTCTGTTGGCAGCCAGCTCACGGACGAATGTATTTTATGGCTAATGCTCCAAATTAAAATACCTGACAAATAAATACACTTCATCACTTTATTGATGCAAAAATCATTATAAAATCCAATTCTGCCATAAACCAGCTGTGGTCATTGTTTCACTGTGTTCCACACTGCAGCAGAGAGCACTGGTCATCCTCTTTTCTTTTTTTTTTTAAATTACAGTGATGGCTTTAGGTTATTTCTGATGCTGTTTGCCTGTGAGTAAATAGGTAACATGAAATGTTAGGCTTTTTAAAACAATCCAATTATCATTAAGCAATTTAAACCTGTGCAAAAATTAATGTAACGGCAATGTAATAAAGACAAATGAAAATGACGAAAATAGGTTGTGGTGCAAAACCTTAATTGCTTATACATAATGACCAACCCAACTGGCTTCTACTTTAAAAAGAAACCTCAAACTATTAAGTTTCTCATATTGTTTTAAATTGCTGATGGATCCCAACAGCTGTTCATAAAAGTTTTTTTTTTATTATTGTGTAATTAAAAAAATTTATCTAATATCAGGAAAATCAGCAACAGTTGTATGTAAGAGCTTAGAGTTAATCATGTAAATTCCACTGTCAATGTGAGAGGAAAATGGCAGCCCTATTTCATTTTGACTTTTAAATCAAAGTAGCTTTACTCATTTATCACTTTGAGAAAAAAAGAAAACTTTTACAGAAGGAATATCATTCAGCAGGAGGTATGTTGACCAGAGGAAAGGGGGACTAACCCCCCATGCAACCCTGCAAATTGCACCAAGAAAATATCTGTCCTTTGCAGATCCCACCCAGCAGAACGTAATTAGAATAAGCTCATGATTCAAATAGTTCACAATGAAATCGAATATTTCCAATTCTAAAAGCCCCGAGGATACTGTCATCCCATCCCTCCTGATAACGACACACTCACTGCTCATGCTCCAAAGCATCACTAACAAATCGACCGGCCCACAGATTTTCTGTTGAATATAGATACAGCATCACCCCGTCTTTGCTTAAAGTGTTAATTTTGAAGGCAACTGGGAAATCAGGCCCAGGGAGCCGGGGTGAATCATCTATACTTGCAGACTTCTGCTGCTGAATTCCAAACAGTCTCAGACAGCCTCTTGCCTCCTCCTCCTCTCCCGGCCACCCACCGCCCGCACGTTTTGTTTGAAATTCAATGCCAGGCTGGCCACCCTGGTTACAGCACCGAGTTTGAAAACGGATTGCCCCTCCTCCCACCCCCCCCCCACCCCCCTCTCTCTCCCTCCCTCCCTCCCTCGGCCTAATAAAGAAACAGAAGGTGTGATGACAAAATATGCTGGCGAGGAGACAACACAGTCTCCGCCACCTGCTCTGCATACCACTGTGAGCGAGCACCTAAAGTGCGGATCCGCGGCTCCTCACACTCAAGACATTATTTGCCGCGACAAGCTGCTGACAGTGAAACCGAGGCCTGACATGAAGGTCGCTCTCCCAGTGGGTACTCCGTGCCAGCGCCCTCTCAGAGCCTCAGCCCTCGAGGTGGGGGGGGGGGGGGCGGGCGGAGGAGACCTACTGAGCTGTGAGACACTTCTGCACTCTGGGCTCCTGAAACCTGATGCTGCAGAGCCCAAAGACCATCCAATCCAGACTAAATATAAAAAGTTCCTATCTGTGACACCAGAGCAGCGAGGACACGGCTCCTCTCTTCAACCCTCCACGAACTGCCGAGCTGCGCTCAGTTTTAACTCCACTAAGTTACAGTTTTTAGAGTTGTTGAAAAGCCCAATATCAAAATCTATTTTCACTTAGTCCAGCTGAGAGTCATTATTGGGAAGCAGCGTTTTATAAGAACAGATAAAATCCTTCTATTTGCTTGTATTAAATATTTTTTTACCTTGCTGTCACCAGGCAGAATGGAGGGCCTCCATTTTTTTCCAATTATGGCTAAAAATGATAAAAAATTACAATTTTGTGTTTAGCCTGGTTAATATGTGATCTGGGATTTCTTCTACTACTTGTTACTAGATAAATGTTAAATCATATTTGAAGGAAAAACCCGGTAATCAAAAAGCAAACTGAAAGAAACTCGGAGGCACTGAAAACAAGATGATGAGAAATAATATTTCGCTCCTCACTTCAGTCAATACATCTCAGAGTAACTTTAGCTGAAGTAGGTAAAATAATTGTCTGAGTGGCCTTGATGGTCGGAATAGTGAAGATGCTCATCATAGTCATCGCGTTAGATAAAGCGAGGCAGAAGCCATCCTTCAAAGGAGCCTTGTTTCATGCAGCCTTCTTAGCAGCTTTGCAATAACTCATATTAGTGTGAAGTCGAGCTGCAGAGGACTTTAGTGAAAGTCTATCAGAGGTATTGATTCAGCTCTTGGAGTGATAGATGTTCCTCTGTGCTGTTGCGTTGATTGCACGGTCGAGGTTCTCCTTCGTACAGTTGGGCATTATTAGAAGCTTCTTAAGATGGGGTATTAATTTACAGCATTAAATGAGCAGATTGTAAGTGACGCTGGCTTGTCAGTTCATTTGTCGAGTTCATAGAAGAAATCTGTCATAACATCGAATACCAGATTAAGTCACCAAATCATTTTAAAAGAGAATTAAAGACTGTCTTCAATATCAACACAATCTTCACAATCTGATCTATGCTTATTTTGTACAACCGGCTTTTTGTTTGCAAACGTGTTACCCTGATGAGGTTGATTACAACACTGCATCAGAAGAATCAAAACTCCATTGTGGTCTCAACTCCAAAACTGTAAAGAAGTATTTCATTTTTGTAGATATTCATATAATATGAAGCAGAAATAGAATAAAGTCTTTGGATCTTGCCACATGAATGCCAGAACTTGTGTATTTACCCCGTCAAGCATGATAAACAACCGCATGCGTTTGTGCTTTGCATTGTCGATCAGACTAAACAAGCAGTTCGTAGGAGTCCCTCAATGATGTTGAGCATTTATCACCATTTTCGAGCGTCATCCGCAGCTCCCGACTAATTTGCTAATCAATAAAACAATTTACAGAATAATGATGATAAAACTAGACCATCCAAACCTCAAAACACAGCAACTACTGAGGTGATATAATAAATTCCCTACAGTAAAACGGGGAAAAGTACTTCAGGTTTGATACATTAACAGAAATATAATCTCTGGAGCTTCTCGAGTGTCAAGCTTTACTGATTTTACTAATCTGAATATTATGGGCAACAAGTTCAACAAAAGTGCATTTTTAGGTTTTGATCAATTACCTGTGGAAATGAAAACTAATAATAATGAAAAGCTGCAGCTCTGCCTTAAACAAAGTGTTGTGTCTTCTATATTTGTGATGTAATTTGTGACCCACAGGGTGCAGCCAAACGCGTGGAATCAATACGTAAACCGTAAATAGTTTCGATATGAAGAAAACATTTGCGATAACTTAATCCTGGTAGATCTCTGATGTCTGTATTTGACTTTTATGACTACTTTTACTTCCCGAGTGAATGTTGGTTATTTTTACTTCCAACGTCTATTAATTCGAAAGTGATCTTTTCATATACATCTTTACTGCGCGCCCTTGAAGAAACTCGTTCTGCTGCTGACAACTACAAGAACTTCAAAAATACAATAGCAAAACGAATGATTAGATTATACAAAAGGTTTTAAGCTACTAATACATGGATTTATTTCTTGCGGTGTTAATCGACTGGATGAGTAAAATGTGTGAAGATATGTGAGGAACATTGTACGAACCTGCTTTAAAAACATGCATGAGGTTTGGTAAAATATTTAGTATATGCTATTGTTGATTCTGTGTCACTTACAATGACATTAACGCCATCTTAACATAATTCTGAGTTAAAAACAATCAACGATGCTGATTGTTTTATGTGTTGATAATCGTTATGATTGGTGTGTTGTTGTTATATACATAGTCAATATTCAATATTATGAATTCACTTCCAGTCGCCCACCCACTTTGCATCAGGTTCCCTGATACAAACTGGTTGGTAACCCAGGCAGCCTCTGAACCACTGTGACTCTGTATCCTGGCCGTTCATTATATATGAGGCAGACAGGAAGCGTTAATGGCCTTACCAAAGGGCCTACATTGACCTCATCCTAACCGGTCAGTGGTGTTACAAAGTGAAATATCCAGCAGCATCGACGTTGGAACGGCATTCAGGCTCAGTAAGTGTGTTCACATGGTCTCTGAAAGAGTAGAGGTTGTCAGAACTGAAGACAACCAGATGTTTACATAGCAGATGTTGGAGAAAGGCAACAAGTACCTTGGGATCCTGCACGTAAATGGAAACCATGACGAGTTCCCATGAAGAGAAATAAGCCATAGATTAATGCTTAAGTTTTACTCCACGGAGTAAAGCAAGTCTTGGAAAGGCAGCCGAGTGGGAAGAACGGGGTCTGGGCTATCGGCACCTGTGCCTTGCCAGTCATCAGACACCCTACTGGCAGAATAGGAGGTTGAGGCAAACAGACACAAAGAAACCCCTTGACAATGCATGAAGGATTCAAACTGAAGCCAGAATATCTGGAGCACAACGAAGGATGTCTGAGACCAGTGTGCGTGAAAAGTCACCACACAGGATAAAACAACAACGATCTCTGATTGCATAAAGAAGAAGGGATGTTTGTTGAATATCTCAAGCAATAGAAGAAAATCAAGGTAGAAGAACCAGTGGACTGACCCCTCCATGGTATGTACTATCAGCACATTGAAGGTGGCTCATATCAGAAAAACCTATACTTGTGTGTGACTGACCGGCTGCACTGAAGTCAGTCCAGCTTGTAGCAGTGGGGCGCTACAACTGAGCAGGCAGGCAATACATTCATGAAAGGCCACAGGTCTACAACAACATCTGTGCCGATATGAATCCCCAACTCAAATAGGTTCCATATACCGACCGAGCTCACAACCAGTTGGACTTCCATCAGGACAAAGACAAGAAAACAAACCTTAGTAGTCTCCTTTACGTGGTGATCCCAAATCCTAGCAATATTGAAAGAAGAAACCAAGAGATGCTCAAGAACTACAAACATCTGAGGCTTAGACGAGACATGACAAACAAAGTCTGTGTGGTAATCGGATCACTTGTGGCTGTGACCCCAATACTGCAGAGTGTCATGGCTGTAGGGTGCATGGCTCGGGCAGGTTCAAGGAACAACAGACGATAAGATCTCTTTTCAGAAGTGTGAAGTCCGAGGGGCAGGGGAGCGTGAAGCTTACAAAAGGTGAGAGGCAGGGCACACCATGGACAGGTCACCCGTCCATCAGCTACATATACCACGGGCCATCAATAGTCTTCTGTCTCAATTTATACATTTTGAGCGGGAGAAATATGAACATATCATTTCAGATAGATAGAATTAAAGATTTCACCTGCCCACACGACAATCAAAATAACATAAATAAAAATACACATAATCATTTATATTATTCTAAAGAGAAATACACTTCTAATGTTAAATGAACTAAGAACAAGTTACTGACTTACATATATACATGCAAATGAATTAGACGCACAATATATTTATCCGCCATATATTTAGGATAAACAGTAAACATCTGGTAGATAAATCATGTGCATCGTTTCATTTTGGGGTGTGGTAAATCTCTACTATACGTAAGTGCAAGCACATAAATAATGGGAATGGGGTGGAGTGGCCTATAGGTGGAGGGATCCACGACATGCACGGCGTGTCTCCACAAATAAACGGGCCTGATCGCAAACACCGGGGCCCTGATATATAACGGTGGTCTGATCAGGCGGCGATGTTAACATCTGACAGCGACCATGATGCGATGTGCGGCGAACACACACACACACAGACACGCGCGCGCGCGCGCACAGACGCCCACAAGCAGCCCGCATTTAATATATCAGTAACCTGTGCGGCTAAAAGCAAAAAGAAAACAAAGACATTTAACGTGGAAAACAGACAAGATGATCCGCCCTGGTGGTTAAACCGTCCGTTAATGTGTCGGGAGATGATGCTGGCCGTCCACTCCTTCATCACGCACAACAAAAACACCGGATCGAGATGGACTCCCGTCGCTCTTAAATTAAAAACAACAAAAAGGAGGGAGAGACGGAGGCTACGTACCCAGAACACGAAGGAGTAGACGATGAGGAGGGTTTTGAGGCAGGTGATGACCGGTTTGGTCTCCATTGTGGAGCAAACGTGTGGAAATAACGGCAGCGGAAAAACACTGAGGCAGCGTGCGGTCGGTCGGTCGGTCGGTCGGTCGCGAGCTGCGGTGTTGCGCCCTCCGCTGATGCAGCCGCGCGGCGTCACTACACCCAGCAGCAGGTCACAACACTGTGATCATTTATCATCACGTAATAACGGCATCCTGTCACATCGAGTGTTACAGTCTGGAAATGTTCACTCGATTTAAAAGGCAAAAAAAAAAGAAGATATAAAAACAGGTTGGGTTTGGAAATGTTTTAATCACACAGAATCCAAAAAACATGCATTAGAGCAGGGGTGTGAAACATGAGGTCCGTGGGCCTAAACCGTACTGGAAGAGGCTCCAATCTGGAAAATATAAAGATAATATTGATTGTTTAACACATTTCTTAAAGGACTCATCACCTGATATCCTCACATGCCCAATCTCCTTTAAATTGTATTTTAAATCAATTCCTAGAATTTATAAGGAAAAAAATAATCAATTATAGAGCTCATTCTGACCCTTTGTCATAATGCAAAATCCTCTCGTGAGAGGACTTGTGAGATTTTGACTGGTACGGATGTTAGGCACACGTTGATTTACCACAGGAACTGTCAATCATAGCCGTAGCATAGCCGTAGCATAGCCATAGCATCGCCGTAGGATAGCCATAGCATAGCCGTAGGATAGCCATAGCTTAGCCATAGCATAACCATAGCATAGCCGTAGCATAGCACTCCCTTGCTCACACGAAAAATAACAATAAAAAACATCTCCAAACATCCACGCCGCAGAGCAACACACCTCGGAGATTTAAAATAAAATACAGGGGTCATTTGTAAATCACGTAGAGTTCAACGTTTATACCAGTCCTGCTAGCGGCTAGCAGTTAGCAGCGAACCACTAGATTTAACCAAGGTGGGTTTTCTTATTTCAACCTGCTGAGTTCATGACAACACTCAAGAATAATCCAAACCTCCCGCCTTTGTGGGCAATTCTGGTTTGAACAAAAGCCCCGAACAAAAAAAAAACATCCACTTTCAAACTCCAGATTTTCTAGCCAGTTTCAACTGAGGTCCAACACCAATATAAATGTTTTACAAAGGAAAAAAGTGATTTCCGGATCATGACTCCTTTAAAAAGTTTCCCGTCAACACGGGAAACATCTACGTTGATGCAACACCATTAAAACGACTCAAAATATGTCAGGCCTGTAGGTGGCGCTGTATCACTGACACAGACATACACCAGAAATGGAAAAGAAGACACGGGGCATGCAAAAACTCAGAAATCGACAAATCTAACATTTCGCCTTATTGACCCAAATGGCATCCGTTGCTTCTGCAGCACGACCTGGAGCATGCAGTCCGCCATTGTTGTTGCTGTTAAGTGACGTCGCGGAGAGGGTCGCGGGGTTATCAGCTTGAGAGGTGGGGCGATGACGTCATTGTTTTCGGCGAATGGGCCTCTTGACCAATCCACACCTCAAATCCAAGGCTGCGTTTTGAAATTTCTACTTCAACTTCAACTTTATTTATACAGCACCACATACAACACAGTCATTTCCGGGTGCTTTTAACAGAAAGAAACCCAACAAATCCACATGAGCAGGCATGAGCGACGGTGGAAAGGAAACACTCTGACCCTCGAACACGAAGAAACCTTTGCAGAACCAGACTCAGAGGTGGCGGCTTTCTGCTAATCCGGTTGGGGTGAGGGGATAGAGGAGCGAAAAGGATAGGACAGACAGACCCTGGTTTGGGTAGGGGGTAGGAAACACACCCCTTTTCTTTTTAAAAACTCTGGAACCCGTTTTTAACCATTTTAAAGGCTTTATTTTTTTAACTTTTTTAACATGCAGAATGCAACAGCTGATAGAAGTGTTTTGAAAATGTCGCCGTGTTTTTCACCCAGAAGGCAAAGCCAGCCATAAGCAACATATGCCTGTACATATGGCCTCGATGACCACCAAAGAGACACCAACAGCATGTGAAATTTAGAATAAAAAAAATTAATAAATGCAAACACGTTGAGAGAAAAAGGTGGCATAACTCTTCAGAGCGATGGAATTCATGTACCGGTAAGCTTCATCAAAAAATGCTTGGTTGCTCATTGCCTGCACTGTGCCTGTATTGGTTGCCTCTGCTGAGAGGAGCTTTTCCAAACTAAAAGTGAAACAAAAAAAAATACCTCCGATTATCAGCGACTCAGTGAACTTGCAGTTATTAGCATTAATAACAAAGCTGAACAAGAGACCGATTACAAGGATGTCATTGGTGATTTTGCCTCCAGCAAAGCTGGAAAGCACAGAGTCTGATAACATTGAAATAATGTTAATGATAATTGTTAATAGTCAACCTCAAATGAGATGGAGGTGGTATGGAGGGATTGTACTGTAATTGTAATGTTATCACAGTTTGATGTACTATTTTTTTTTCCCGTCAATCTCCAAAGGAAAATATTAAGTTGTGGGGAAATAGCACAGTGGAGTGCTCAGCATTTATTAAATGAGAGTGGAAAAGGCTGATTTGGTAGATAGTTTTGTGTAACAGACAGTGGCGGCTGCTGATAAATGTCTTCGGTGGGGCTCTTTATTATTATTTGATTTCAGCCAACTTCATTTAAACACAGTGTGTTTATTACAATAATCTTGCCTTTTTTTAGATTGAGAGAGACCTCAGTGATGAAAGTTATTATACTTTTAAACAGTTAGTGAACAGAGAGCACTTATTAAGACTCTTTTATTAGGATATTAGTAAACAAATACAAGCAGATGCTTCATTAGTCCTATTTAGTGTTTTGGGGCTGGTTTACTTGAAATGACATTTAGTCTGAGTTTAAGAAAAACAAAAGGTATATCAGGTATATTTTCAAACGACACATCAATCCATCTTTCAAAGCATTATAGAATGCTTTGAAAGAAACATCAAAAAAGAATTGCCAAATAAACTCTGCTCTTTTTTTTTTTTTACACTTACATTTTCAGTCATTAAGAAATATGAGCATATCTAAACATTAATAAACATTAACAATCCTGTACACATTTGCAAAATTCTCAACACATTTCTGTTTGTGTGTATTTAAAAATAACAATGATGGAGGAAGTTGAACCTGACCTGCAGCTTTTCAGCCAAATTTCTCCTTTCAAACGGTAAATTAGAAGAGACGTGACAGAGTTAATAATCAGAGACTCACAGCTTGTTGTCTTCATATCAACATCTGTAGAAAAACGTGAGAACAAACCAGAACCGACTTTAAATCAATCACTGAGCAGGTCTGGTGCCGGGCGTTTAAAAGTCGCCCCAAGTCAGCTGATTGGTTTGATTTGATGTCAGTCACTCTGGTGTTACTCAGTGATTGGTCTGATCACTACTAAACCCCGCCTCCTCGGGGCGGCTTTCTGCAGCCCCCAGGCTACACACACACACACGCACACGCACACACACACACACACACACACACACACACACGCACACACACACACACACACACACACACACACACACACACACACACACACACACACACACACACACACACACAGACACAGGCACACGTTCATTACCAGAGAGAGAAATCGAGAAATCCTCTCTTTTATTGATTATCTATAGAAAATTAAGCAAATATACTTCTGAGCCCATTGTTAGTTTGTTGGTATAAACAGTGGCGGAATTACAGTATATTAATATATTTTATTATAATTATTTTACAAATCCTTCTTGATCCCATGGAGGGCGGCGCCCTGGCGCCCTCTATCGGTCAGCCGCCACTGGTAACAGTTGTACAACTTAAGCTATTTTAGGAGATACAAATTCTGCTCGATAATAAATGCACTGTTGATTTTTATTTATTTTTTTACACCCGGGATGAACAGTTCGCACAAGAAGAGTACCGGGTACTCCAACTAATAAATCTACAGAAAAAAAAAAAATCAACCAACACACATTATGACAAATGAGTTGCAGCTTTTGAAATACTCTAAACGTGCCATCTACCTCAGGTTTACCCATTTCCTCTATTTCTAACACTTTAAGGAAAATAAATCCTTTGTTGCCAGCTAATATGACCCTCCCACTGACACGATATAGGAGATCTGTGTTATTTACTTGAAATTGTCATATTGTGTTCTTGTTGCGGTGGCTGACGGGTAAACACTCCAACATGACCTAGAAAAGAAAAATAGGTCAATCTGAAGGCTTCAGAAGAAACAAAATGAAACAAAATACAGTGACATTAATAATGAAGAGGTCCCGGTGTCGTCTAACAGGCCATTGTGTGAGGAGCTGTTGCTCCGGTGGTAGACCCTCACCAGTCTGAAAGTTAAATCCCACTTCCAGCCGTCCAGCTGTGCCGAGCGTCCGTCTACGAAGAAGACAAAGACTGCAGGTTTCTCACAAACGAGGACGAGCACCTGGCATGGCAATTCCACCAACACAACTAACATGTGTGTGTGTGTGTGTGTGTGTGAGTGAGTGTGTGTGAGAGTGAGTGTGTGTGTGTGTGTGTGTAGCACTTTCAGTGGCTCAGGTAGTAAAGATGCGCTTGTGTTGATGAGGCTAATTTAGGCTGAAAGTGCAGGTGGGACAGACATCGGAGAAAACATATGGTCGCAATTAGTCATAGACGATTGTGTTAATTAATCGGCCTTTTACCTCGTATAGTAGATCGTCTGCTCCTGGAAACAGGGAAAATGTCTCACTGTGGCAGAGTAAAAGCCCTCGACCGGAAACCTGTCTGCTTCTGACAGTCCTCCGTGAGGAAGTGTGGTCTCTGCAGGGGTTTTTTGTTGAATACAACTCTGGTCACGTCGCCAGCAAACTGAACTGGGGTTCTTTTTATCACAGCGAGTGGAAATGAGGCCAACGTATTATTTTTAAGCTTTCAACAGTTATCTGAAGGCAAAAAAAAAGAAGTAAAAGTCAAGGAAGGGTCTTTAGTCGTGGCCTGCGCACGATTTGCTTGGTTTTTTTTCCGTTATTTGATTGGAAGTAAATGTAATTGTGTGACTCTGGTTTCCCCCTGTGACATCCGATCGGTCCCTGTGACGAGTGTCCAGACCTCCATCACTCATCTGGCTGAAATGAAGGAGGACGTATGAATGGATGGATCCATTCATTTGTCTCAATCAGTAGGGCTGTGTCTTTCTTGGGATAATCTGATCATCTTTGTCAGGATAGTGCCGTTTGCTGCTCTGATTGCCGATCACATCTGACGGCTCATTAGCGGGCTGAAAGACAGCCTTCAGCGTGTGCCAGCGTCAGCAGACCTGCTGACGTTGCTGTCAAGACTCACTTATTTGACCGAGTGTGCCTGAAAGCTTCCGACTCAAACTCGATTCAGTGTCGTTTTCCTGAGCGTTTGACCACATCACAGAGTCTTCACAGAGTCTTAAGTGTTGACATGTAGGCCCGTCAGCTGACTCAGCACTTTAAAAGAGGCCTCATTCATGCAACGTTAAAGAGTTCATTTAAGTTCAACTCAAATCTTGCAGCTCAAATGTCAACGGACCCGTATCAACTTCTTGTGGACTTTAAGGTTGTATTTGTTTATTAAATGTGCAGGGATCTCCAACTGTTACTTTAAATATCTGCAGCATTCGTGAAATGTGACTAACAAGCGAAACAGTTTCAGCCCAAATATCAGTTAAATGACATTTTACTGGATTTTAATTTGCTTAAAATAGGATGTCCTAAAAGTCTGAGGCAAAACAAGCGCGCTGGACCGAGTTTATCAATAATTCACAACACACTCATATCGGCACTCTGCTCACCCCAATCCTCCAAGTGGGTCACAAATAGGATTTATCTGTTTACTTAAAACAAGCAGCGCGATTCATCCGTGTAAATATGACATGTAAACAAGAAGGACGCAACATTGCAGGTAAGACTTCAGTTAATCTTTAATAGAAAACAAATGTACGTACACCTGTTGGTCACATTTATTTTGTAGGACTACCTTTGTCTGAAGAGAACTAAAACCACAAAAACAAGTATCAAAAACAACAAAAAAAGAGACAAACATATAAACAAACATATCAACGGTCACCACATGACAGTGCAGGTAAATTCAAGTGTGTTCAGTCAGTAGTAAATACTTGGTTTGCTCCTGAAAATACATGAAAAGTGCTGCTAAGGACTTATAAACGGCCTCATTCAAAAACAAAGGTACTCATATATCTGATAGCATTTGATAGTGAAACGTAGGATTAGGATTTTCATCCTTTTGGTGGGAGAAAGTTACTGTACCACTCCAAACGAAGGGATTTGTGCATCTACCTGAGAAATAGTATTTCTTCTTGATGCCTTATGTAATAATTATTCTGATCAATCCAGACTAATTGGTAATTTTCTATGTGGAGAAATGAAGTCCACAAATAATACTGACAAAAAAAAAACACAAAAAAAAAAACAAATGCCATGGATAAAAATTATTTTCATGTCACCATGTTGATGGTTTAAACAGATCTATAACATTTCTGGGGAAACAACTTGAAACGAGCCTAATCTGTCTGACACATCTTAATCTGCTTTGCTGTGATGACACAACCTGAGCAGCAGCATTGACATGTTGACATTCTGGATTAGTGTGTTTTCCGGTCAGCACTGCTGATAGCAGGACGGACTTTAACCTGTGCAAAGTGACCGTTAGACCGCGACCTTTTTGAAAGAGCGCCGCCTTGAAAAGGAGCAGAACATGAGTCTAACGACCAGACTTCACTAACGCTTTCTCAACAAATGTACGTAATGCAGTTGCAGGAATGTTCTTCTTCTGGACCGAAGCCTAACATGTAAAACTAGAGTGCAGTCCCTATCTGTGGGTATTGTGCTACTTTTTACAATAAAAGTTCACAACTAGCACTGGAACCAGCTCCGTGGAAAAGGATTACATTTCCTGTCCACCTTTATTGTAAAAAAAAAAAAAAAAAAAAAGTCATTCTAAAATGAGATGAAATCTTCCTGGATGATGAAAATCTTTCCACATGTGACCTTGCTGACGCAAAACTGAGGGATTATTTTATGCGCTCTCAAAGGCACCAGGCTTCACCTGTTCAAAGCTTTGGGTCCCACGTCCAAGGATCAGGGCCCTCTGCGATCGGTCGTCACGGTTCCCTATACTGATCCAAACTCGGCCATCCAGGCTTCGTACTTTTCCAGGTCTGCAGCGGAGACGGACTTCGAAATCTTCTTGAGCGTCAGGGTGAAGTCCTCCATGGTCACAGGCATCTGCAGCTCGTCTTTGGAGAGCGCCCGGATCTCCTCGGGGCTCAGGCCTTGGATCCGGCGGCGCATGGCCATCATAGACGCATCCCTGATGCACACAAGCAGCAGAGTACCACATGGTCACTTCTCCTGTTTGGAATATCTGGAGAGTATTCAAGTACTACAGGCCGGGTGTGACAATGTCACTTTGAACACACGCGGGAAAACATTGCCATATCTCTTTCCACAGACTCTATCGCGTAGATAATATTATGATAAAATAGGGTCAAAGGGCAGGTTGGATTGTAGATAAAAACAGTCGTTAATAACTGACCCAAGCATAAAAACATTTCTAGGTGTTTGTAAGTCACAAATAAAAGACCATCAGAGTGTGAATGTATGTGATACTGCCTTTTTTAATTGACTCAACTTTAATCCTGTAGCACTTTAAAAATAACCATAGCTGAAAATAAATGACCATAAAAACACAAAAAATGCAAACAACCGCATGATGCTTCGATTCTACTCTGAGCAAAACGAAGTGTCTCCGTACTGAGCTTCAGGAACAGGATTTTTTTTTTTTTTATAAATCCAAGCATTTTTTTTTTTTTAAATCACTAATGACACTATCTTGTGTAGACCTACTGCAGGGACACTGTGTGATCACACTTCGTCTGGTGCATTTTTTTAAATTTAGTATTTCATCAATGTCTTCCAGGATCCAGCGAGAGTAAAATTGCACCATCAGTAATTGCATAAAGGATGAAGAAACGTTCCCTGAAGCTACATGGACTCCTGGAAACGTCACAGGAGGAAGTCTGACTTGAGATGACAACATTATTTGGAGCCAGCCTCTAAATAGCCGAGCAGTTTTGCTGGATTCACGCATCTGAATTTCTCGGAAGTTTAAATCAAACCTGTCAGAAAGACTCTGTCAACCACTGACTCGACAATCTGTCTGGTGATTTATTTTTTTTACACCGACCTGCACACGTTCGTGATGTCTGCCCCCGAGTAGCCTTCGATCTTCTCTGCAATGAGATCCAGGTCCACATCCGCAGCCACCTCCACCTCTCTCAGGTTGATCTTCAGAAGCTCCACGCGGCCAACAGCTACACAAAACCACACAGATTAACTGCAACATCACGGAACATCGAACACTTCACAATCCATATCAATATGTCTTACAGTATATTACATTCTCCCAGCTAAGAGTGGAGCCAGACAAGTATTATTATTGTTTTACCTGTAGGCAGGGGGATGTAGATGCGCTTCTCCAGCCGCCGCCTCAGCGCTTCATCGATGTCCCAGGGGAAGTTTGTGGCAGCGAGGACCATCACCATCTTAGAGGGGTCGTCGTTCTCAAGAGCTCCGCCCACACCTGATCACACAACACTCAACTTGAAACCGCGACAATTCAACCAAAAAGCACGTTACTGTGCAACCGATGCGGCGTCCAGTATTTTATCTTAAGTTTCCACATCGTTTACGTTGCTGCACCTTTTTTTAACCAGAGTGTGAGAATGAAGACATAAGATCGTGGGTTGGTGATACTGAAACATCGAAGAGCATTTAGCAACTTTGTGAGAATTCAGGTGAAGAGAGAGAACTAATATTTACATACCGGTAATGCATAAAAAGGGGAATTTCTCCATAGCTGATGGTTGTATTGCAGCACGGATATTCTATTATTTCAGCTCATTAAAAAAAAAAAAAAAAGTTAAATTATCGTTAAATTGCTTTCCACAGACGTGTTCACACAAATGCAACTCTAGACTGCTGGGAATCAATTGATTGGAACGGAAACTGTGGTTTCCAAACCTGAAATGTTGAAATTTCCACAGTTTGTCTTAGAGGCTGCTGATCACCCCCAAACCAAACGAAGTACGTACACATAACCAAAATGTTCATTCTTCCAAAGTATGATCCACCAGAAAATCTAGACTCTTCTTTTCATCAAACATTTGTTAGCAGAAATTCATCAACATTTGACGACTTTTACGCTCTTATTTTCCAGAAATCCATCCCCTAGCAACGCCCGCATGGCGTCAACTTCCCGTCCTGTAGATTTACTAACCATCCATCTGAATCAGAAGTTCAGATTTCACCCTGCGACTGGCTTCGTGCTCATCAGATGTTCCTCTCCTGCCACAGATGGAGTCGATCTCGTCGATAAAGATGGTTGTGGGGGCGTAAAATCGAGCCTAAGAGAACAACGAAGGAAGTGATTTCTGGTACAAAGTGCGAAATGGTAAGATCACTTTGTGGTAACATACACAAATACACTGGCTGGCCCAAAAAAAAGTCACCACCTGGATTTAACTCAGCAAATAGGTACAAGCCTCCTATCGGGTAATTACTGCATGGGCAATTATCTTTCAGCTGGCAACAAGTTATTTAACCCCTAACTTCCCATTTCTTAAACAACCATGGTGAAGGACACACCCTGTGGTTGTGGAAAAGGCATCTGTTTAAGAAAGGTTAAATCACTGGCGTGCATCAAGCAGAGAAAACATCTAAGGAGATTGCAGAAACGACTAAAACTGGGTTAAGAACTGTGCAACACATTATTAAAAACTGGAAGGATGGTGGGGAACCATCGTCTTTCAGGAAGAAACGTGGTCGAAAAAAATCATGAATGATCGTGATCGGCGATCACTTAAAGGTTTGGCCAAATCAAATCCAAGAAAAAAAAACAGTAGAACTCTGGAGTATGTTTAATATGTGAAAACAAGAGCATTTCCATTTTAGCACAATGTGAAGGGAACTCAAGGGATTGGGATTGAACAGCTGTGTCGCTGTAAGAAAACCACTAATCAGTAAAGCTAACCTGAAAAAAAGGCTTCAGTTTGCTCGGGAGCATAAAGATTGGACTCTGGAGGAAAGGAAGAAGGTCATGTGATCTGATGAGTCCAGATTGACCCTGTTCCAGTGTGATGGGGCATCGGGGGTAAGAAGAGAGGCAGGTGAAGAGATGCACCCATCATGTCTAGTCCTACTGTACCAGCCTGTGGGGGGCGGTGCTGCAGTTGCTCAGGTGGAGGTTCAGCAACATTATGAGGTCAGCTGATGACCTGAATGACCAGATTATTCCATCAATGGATTTTTCTGGCCACAGTGAATGGTGTTATCAAAGGTAAAGGCGGTCCACCGAAATATTAGAGTGTTTGACCTTTTTTTTTTGGTGGCGACTGTTTGTTTGGCCAGGCAGTGTATCTGAAAGATGACCGCTTGAAAATGATATAAACAATATTGCTGCTGTCAGCTTTTTAGGGAGAAAGATCATCCAGTTAAAAGAAAGGTGAACAGCCTGCAGTCTGAAGGACCAATAGATAAGACAGTTTTGTGGAATTTGTAAACAATATAGCCTTGAGGGAATCAGATGATAGTTTCTATCTGCTCTCAGTCACGTAAGCATTTATTCATTCCAACAGTAACAAAGTCCCTAAAACTGACGGCACCTAAGTGGAATCTTAGTCAAAAAACAAAACAAACTCAACAATAAAAACATGTCAACAATCATGATTTTGTGTGCAAAGTATATATTTTGTGGTACCTACCAACTGGCACACACACACACTCACCATTTCAAACAGCAGGCGGACAAGCTTCTCAGACTCGCCTCGGTATTTGGAGGAGAGAGTGGAGGAAGAAACGTTGAAGAAAGTAGTCCCGCATTCTGTGGCCACAGCTTTGGCTAACATGGTCTTCCCAGTCCCTGGAGGGCCCACCATTAACACGCCCTGAGACACAATGGGACAATGTAAAGTCTCCCTGTGATGATCTTCAGAACCAAAAAGATCAGCCAGACCTCATCTAAAGTCAGAAGATCCATCTGCCAACATCTCCAAAACTATTCAGTTGGGACGTTGTTTGAAAAGCCTTTCACATGCACATGGATTGTCAACGCCCACATTATCACTTTATTTTCTTGCTCTGCTTTTGTGTAACCAGTATTTACATTTTAAGTAATTATGCACAACATTAAACAAAACCCAGATCCAAATCTCCTCTGTAATGATGACAAATACCAGTTACTCTGATGTCCAACGTTTCGTTTTCCTGGCTTTTGTCTTTACCTTATGGAGATTACATGAACCACAAAAGAAGTGTGAGCCACAATAATTTATTACGAAACCCGAGAAACGCTCAATACTTCAGAATCCATTTATGTTAAAGTGTCCTAAAATCCCTGTGGGACGGATCAGACAGATTTTCCATATAAAGCACGGACACAGACGGGGAGGTTCAGAGTCTCAGCAGGTGGGAGGGGACGGACACCCGCGGAGAGCGCACCAAAACACCCGGAAATCCTCCACGGGAAGCCAGACGGATCTAAACCACTAACAAAATAAATGCCAGTTAATCTTAAAGGTCATTTCTCTTTTGCCGTATTTACCTAACCCTTATATCTCCATCCTTCTGCTGCTGACAGGAGTTGGGCATCTTACGTCTCATTACTAAAAGTCCTAGATTGTTAATGAGATCTCTAAAACTACTAGAAAGCAGACAAACAGAGCTTTTGCACAGTTCCACTCCAGGGTTTCCTCTGCTTGGCCATCCGATAACATGAAGATTCACCAGCGCCTCACACATAAGAAACACGAGCTTCAGTACTGAAGAACTTCCAGGTATTAAAGTTAAATTTATCTTGAGCAAATCGATTGAAGTACAGTTTCGACTGCATTCTACAGCCATGAAATCTTAAAGAAATGCAGGCGTCCTACTCATATAAGAGGGCTAAAGTGGAGTATGTGCATGCATATACCAGAAAAATGAAAAGCACTGTTCTGCAGTGAAAAAAAACAACAAACAAACATTGATTATTGACCCTCACATGGCGGCCCTGCGGCAGAAAGCCTCACATGGTGACATTTAACACAAGCAGACACAAGAGAAATATTCCCGAGTGGCCATACAGAGGCATAAAACAGTGAAAGCTGTAGATGTGTGTGCAGCAGTGTCAGGGGTCGCACTGAAAACTGGCTGCACTGTACAAGTAAACACAGCAGTGACCCACACACCTACTTGCACAGGTGTAAGCTGTTCATTACTTCTTGTAAGAAGAAATGATGCGTGAGTCAGAGTCGATATTTAGTTTTTCCAGATGACCGTTGTCTTGGAAACTGAGAAAAGCTGCTTTCGTCTGCATCTAACCAGCAGAGCTCACAAATGTAAATGCAGGATGTTTACAGCTTCTGCGTACAGTGGACCATCACAAATCAGCATTGACGAGATTGTCCCGGCGGAAATGACACTGATCTGAGCCGCAGTGCAAAACCTGAAGAACTTAGCTTGACCTGCATCCATGGGCGGCGTGAGAAAGCACAATAAACAGGTGAAAGAGGCCAGCGGAGCATCATGCACACGAGCAATTAGTGCTTAAAAACACAAAGTTACAGCAGATCTTTCTACATCCGTATCCATGCTGATCTTACGCGTGACTATATCTGCATGGCTGTGCTGCACTTCTAGACATTAGGTCTGCACTGTTTCTGCTGGAGGCACTGCTGCGTCAGCTGGTTTGTTGATTGCCGTCATATTTAGTGAGGAGGCTTGTGGAGAGCACTACTTGGACAATAAGGGGCACAACAAGATTCACAAAGAAATTATCTGGAATTCGTTGTCAGCTTTAGAGAGCACAAAAGAATAGAATAAATATACACGTCGACGTCCAGAAAGAACACGGTAGCAATCACGCGTGTGGGTGTAGGTGCCGTACCTTCCATGGGCGACGTATGCCTTTAAAAAAGTCAGGCATCCACATGGGCAACACCACTGCTTCCCTCAAAAGCTTCTTTGCATCTTCCAGATCAGCAATGTCTTCCCTGCAGAGCAGCAGATCAGTCAGCCAGCAGGGCGAGGAGCATGTCCCACTATAGACAAACACTGTGCAATAATTGGAGAGTGCTAGTATACCAGTGTACGTTGGGGTTACGAGACACAATATCTCTCTCCAATGAGTCCACTAAGTCACTGTCATGTCCGGTGCCATCAAACTTCTTCTGCTCGACATCAGCATCTCCACCTTTCTTTCCCTGCAGAAGAAATTATTATATATGTTTTTGAAACTTTACAAAAAACAAAAATTATTTACTTGACCATTAATTCACTGGTGCGATCTGACCTTGTCGTCTTTCGACTTTGCGCCTCTGGATTCTTTGTATCCCGGTCGCTCTGATTTAGGGTTGGGCGGACCGCGGCCCCCCGGCCCTGCCCCTCGATGCTGCAGGCCAGGGGAGTCCTTCCTCTGCTGCTTCACTGCACTGTTAGGCCTCTTCAGCGCAACGGGATTTCTATGGTGAGATACCCACAGGGATGAAGCCATACAAAAATAATAACCTGAGGACACACCTGCCTACAGAGACATCAAAGATAATTGCCAATGGGAAACCGATGGTGACGCCAAGTGTGCCAAATGTTCCCGTAAAGTAGCAGCAATTTACCACCAGTAAAAAAAAAAAAACCATGGTGAGCCACATTGTGCACATAGAGATGAAACAGATTGTGCAAAACACGTCTCTTTGCTCTTCAAAGAGCTTTCATAAAAAGGCGTTTTGTTCCACAGACTTTTTGCGGTTCATTGTTATCAGTTCAGCCAAAAGTGACACTAACAAAGCAAAAAATGAAAAAATAAAAAATCTGAATCACAGTTGGCCACTGAGAAGGTGTTTGAAATCCACACAGACTGATAACAAAATACCCACAAGCTGTCATCCTGCTCCCAGGTCTTTAATCCCACATGAAATGAAAGTGGGGACAGGACGGCAGTGGGCAGGTATTTTTCTGTTCTCAGTCTTTGAGCTTCATTATATGAAATGGTTGGATCTACTAAGTAGAGGCGCCAAGGAAAATGTTGACAACATCACTTTTTTTTTTTAAGGGTTGTGGAACTTGTATAAAGACGAAGCTTTGTCCATCTTCAGGTTTCAAATTCTACACATGCCTGTGTTCTGCAGGGATGGGGGGAGGCCAAACCGCTGGATCTCCAATTTGCTCCTCTGGCTGAGGGGCAAGGATGTCCACCGGCTTCTCCGACTTAAAGTTCTCCAGTGTTGTCACAATGCCTTTAACTTGTTCGCACTCCTCCGTCAGCTTCTGCCTCACCTGGTTACAAGCAGAAGAAGAGTGAGTCCAGTGGTCGCGCCACTAAAGACACTCATTTTAGTTCAGGGGCGACATAGACGACACATTTGATCTCAAATGGGCTGAACCTGCAAAAAAAGTGGTAAACTTATGAGTTCTTAGTATACTCCTGAAACGTTTAATACAAAATAAATATGTTGACAGTATTACATGTCATCATTGTAAAAAAAATTAATTCAGAATGAAACATTTAAAACAAGATATGAATAGGTAAAAATCTATTCAAGTTAAGGAGCCATGGAGTCACGTCACGGGTTCCCCATCCACAGCTGTCATTTTTCATTTAGTCTCGTGAAAATGAACTGCCCACATTTGGTTTTGCATATTTGGCTCATTTACACATTGAATTGATAAGAAATCTACAAGAATTGTGGTATCCCATTAATCTAAAGACAGAATAATAATAAGGATTGTCTTGAGTACTTAATTTGAAGTCCATGGGGGGGTTGAGGGCCCTACTTTGTGGAGTTTGCCTTTTTCTTTTTCCCTGGGTGTGGCAGCTTTCCACCAGATTCCTCCACGCAGTCTAAAAAACATGCCTCCGAGGTTAACTGGTGCTTCTAAATGAAAGCGAGTGTTCACACTGCCTTCATCAGTCTGCAAACCTGCAGTAGAATAAAATGAAGTTGAGCCTGAAGCAATGTTTTTTCTGCTCATTTCAAAACACTGCAAATGTCAGAAAGTCAATAAACTCAGACTCTATTGATTTCCCTTAATCTATAGCATCAAATCAAAGCTCAACTTTTAAGTGTGTAGGACCAGCACATCCAGGTGGGTGTGAATACTCACTTGCTGCCACCTGACTTTAAGTGCAGGGTCTCGGAGGGTCTGGCAGTACTTGTGGATCTGTTGAATGACCCCCTGGTAGTACACAATGGAGGAGTCATAGTTCCCAAGCAGGGCGTACTCACGACCCTTCTTGGCGTTATCATATATCTCAGCCAGATTCATGCTGAATAGCAGCTATATGTTGAAGAAGGGGACACAAGAAGCACAATCAAAGTCAAGGAAACACACGGCCACAAGGCAAAATAAGGACAAAACAAACAGCACTGATATTCAAATTAATAGACAATCTAGTGCAATCATGTTTACATAACTGATCCCAGTCATTATAAATTATTATTAAAGAGTGGTGCAAATCCTTGCATGAAAACTTATAATGGTTGTTGTTTTTTCTTCTTTTTTTTTAATCTATCTGGAGCGTTAATGAGCGCAGACGGTTCAGCTGACAGCTAAAAACGTCCCAGCCCCAGAGACGAGCCTCTCCTCCAGCCCACACCCTGCAGCCTCCCCCGACATTAGCTCCCCGGCTAGCCCGCCGCTCAAAGGCCGGGCAGCAAACAAATAAATAAACGACACTTTAATCCTCGGCAGCGTGCGCGGGACAGTGCGTTCGGACAAAAACAACCAACCCGTGAACCGAATCACATTTTAACTGCAATTTCAGCAGCGGAGTGAATGTCCCTACCCGCATGAAAAGGCGACCGTTTGAGAGGTTTCGTTGGTGAATCAGCGGTCGGGTATTGAGGAAAGTGTTACCATGGCCGCGGACAGACGCCGCGTGAGGAATACAGACGACCCGGTTACCGTGCTGCCTCCATGGACTCGATACAAGCTGGGAAATATCAAAACAAACGTTTTCTATAGAGATTTTCCACCAAGACAGCAGCTCAAACGTGTGTATTATTCCAAATTGGTAACCTCTACCATGTGGAAACAAGTTTATTATTTCAAAATGAAGATTATAAATCACGTTATTAGCGATATAAGTGCTTTGAAGTGACCCTGTATATTTTACGAGTCTTTAAACGCACCATCAGAATGCATGCTCTTACACGTATTGACCACTGGGGGTCGCTAAAAGGCGGTCACACAGTAAAATCAAACAGAAGTAAGTGGAGGCATTTAACCCTCAACAAATAAAGAAACTAATTTCAATAAATTTCATATAATTAAAAAATGAACTATTGAATTAATAATTCATCTGTTTACAGCAGGGGTGCCAAATACATTTTAATTCAGGAGCCACATACAGCCCCATTTCATCTGGAGTAGGCTGGATCAGTGAAATAATGTCATAATAACATTTAAATTTAACACTCATGCTGTGTTTGTTTCATGTCAAACTTTTTTGTGTTCCTGGTCAAAAATGACTGATCCATTTAAACTCATCATAAAAACTACAATATTACATATATTATCACTACTTGTTGTGTTAGATCTTTCTATCAACTTCAGTTATTGTGAACATTACAAGTTTTGACTTTCTATTTGTTATTTATGGCCTGTATACCTCACTGATCTGAGCGCATACATCTTGAATTCCAGTTCTAAAAAGCATAATTTCTGGATTATTTTGGCTATAAAAATAATCAGATGAAACATAGTATATTATATTGTTTATCACAGATTACTTAGAGCCAAAAGTTACCAACAACATCTGTTTTGAAAGCATTTCTTTTTTTTATACAGTCACATAAAAACACTAGTCATGTTCCCGGTCAAAAGTGACCGGAATATTTTATTTGTGTACAAAGGAAATTATCCCAAAACAATTTCACAATGTTACAAGATCAATGTCTTCATACATTAAAGAACAACTAACAAGAACAATAAAATGATAATATTCATCCCTCTGTCAGATGTGTTTTTTGCCTGATAACAGAAAAATAACTGAAAACTGTTAAAAATCAGGCTTCTAACCTGGGAGTGGGTTGACTCAAACTTCTCATGCACATTTTGGACAATATGTGCAGGTTGTTGGATGTGCCTTGCACACATATGCGTTGCACTTCTGGCACGTTATGTTTGTTTTTGCACCTCTTGGTGCACACAGACTGCACCTTTTCCTTTTGTCACCTCTCTCTCTTGCAGCGGGTGATCTTGCTTCTCCGCCTTGTATCTCTCTCATCAATCCTGCAGAGGCTGGCGTTCGGGGAAGGTGTTGGCGTCGTTGAATGCAGGGCGCCAGCATGGCTTTCCCCAACTCTTCCAGGAATAGCCTCCTCTTGAAACATTTCCCCTGCTTCCATCTTGGATTCACCTCCATCCACAGCACGAATGCATTGTACGCTGACACATCTAACATGATGAAAAACACCACCATGTGCCGACGTGCTGTCTTGGCATATTTTGTAGGTCCTGGGGTCGTCCTGATGACATTTTCAGCTGAAACTCTATCTTGATTCTCAGGTAGGGATGAAGACCAGGATAAATTCCCATTCTTTGATTCGAATGTGATAGCAGCCTCGGCATGGCCATCCTCTTCATCACTGGATTCCTCCCCATCAGGTAATTCTTGGTCTGGATTATATTCTGTGTTGTCTTCATATTCTGACACTTCCTCCTCGAATCCATCCTCAGTTTCCTGGCCTCTCTCTTCCTCACCGATGCGGTGATCACATATGTAATCAATAGCCTCACTTACGATATATGGACGTGCCATGCTGCTGCGACACAATGAACTGTGAGGAAGGCCTCAAAAAAGCATTTATATAGGCGGCCAAAGCTGCGAGAAAAGTTCAATATTATTGAAACAATGTTTGGAACTTTCTGAGAACAGGTGATGTTCCCACGGGAGAGAGACTCTAACTGGGCTAAGGTTCCCATGGTGGTAGCCTGGGAACCAAGGTGTGTGTGTGTTGTTTGTGTGTGTGTGTGTGTGTGTGTGTGTGTGTGTGTGTGTGTGTGTGTGTCCATATGACAAATGAGAATGTACCTGAGATCCGTTTTTCTCCACTAATTGGAGTCTCCCCCATTCATTTCTAATGACTGGTCATTTTTGACCGGGAACACCAAGAGTGTACAAAAGTTGAATAAAATACACAAAATTGTATGCAAATAAATACTATTTATGTTGTATGTTAAAATCCTCTTTGTGGACAAAGTCATGGACTCTTAGGTCAGTCTGATCAATTTAAGTACTTTTTTCAGACATAAAACTTTTAAATCGGTCAGATTTGACCGGAACACAACATAAAGGTTAAACTTTAAAGTTTTTTTTGTTGTGGTGCAGAGTACAGTATATGTCATGAAAACATTAATATTTTTGCAAAACCAACTGAAAATTACAACAATCGCAACAATTTTAATGACACCCTCTGGTGGAAAATACAGTAAACAGCGTTTCATTATGAACTGTTTACTGCATTTGTACAAACCCACCCTGACAGTAAGGCTTCGAGGCAAATGCCAGTTTGAATGTTCGCAATGAGGGAGTCAGCGTTCATGGCAGCATCACCTTTATCTCAGCTCAGATCTCGGTGTTATCTGACATCTGACAATCGGGCCGTGCTCCCGATGCTCGGAAAGAGGGAGATCGGGATTAAAATCGGCGGGATTATCCTGCAGTGTGTGCCGGCTTTTTAAGTTTTCTCAAATATATGAACCACTTTTGAGTTTTTGTGTTACAATTCCAAATGGTTGAGTTTTCTTAAATTTATTTTATAGCACCTAGGACATGGCTGGGGCTGCATTTTCAACTATTGCTTAGGATCCTCATCCCTTTAGTTTTATCTACATTTCAAACTATCCTTATTTCCCCCCACAATTTGTTTTAACTTTCCACTTAATGTCGATATCTAAAGACTCTTATACATTGTTCAGTGTTCATAACATCAAATCCAGACTCTGGGCCTTCCTGTGCCCAGTTTGCAGTTTCACCTGGTACTGCAGTACTTCTCCAAAAACATGTATTCCAGGTAAATCGGTGACTCGACACTGACCTGACATGTGAATGGGAGTATACGATTGTATGTCTTCTTGTGTTCACCCGTCCAGTGAGCCGTCCACGGTGTAATCTGACTCCACCCGTAGCCAGCAGGGATCGGCTCCATCAGAGTTATAAATCTGTACAGTAGATGAGGGGAAGTTTGTTTGTTGTGCTGTATGAACGTTGACTCATCTGCAGAGAACAATCATTTTAAAAACATGACCATATAGAAAATACTTAAGTTTTATTGAGTTGCAGCTTTACAGTTTGGAGTTGAGAACTTCATGACATATTTCATACATGCGACGTTATCCTTTATGAATTCTCTCAATTTCAAGGACCGCTGAGCTGGTAGGCAGCCATGTTTGTCAGGTGAACTATGCAGACTTGCAATTTCTTTGATATGACAGCTACATTTTGTCATTTCCGTTCTTGCTCTTCACCGAGTCACCCGCGAAGAAATGTGTAGGACAATTGAGCAGAGGCAAAACATTAAATAACTGCACCAACTGGTTAACACGTACATGTTTCAAACTTCTTCTGAAGTCAATGGTTGCAGCTTTTTTCACAGTTTCATTGTATCTCATTGGTCCCTTTACACACACAGAAATCAACGGGTCTCCGTATTCACTGTGCACCTTGTTTTTCTGGATGTGCTACAGGTGTGTAGTGCTGTTGGGACAGTGTATGATTGCATATCATTCGTCTAATAAAGTGCAGTCGGCAATGTTCTGCCAACTCAAAAGTGATTTTCATGTGCAGTCGAAGCTACAAATACTTGGCATACATCCATATGCGTTCATGCTTTTCTTGAAATGTTGATTTGGAATTGTGCAAACTTATAGGCACATACTGTCACTAGCTGGGCCATAAGATCAGGCGGACGTCTGTCCTTCCTGCCTAATCAATATGGGAGATATAGGACGCTCTGATCAACACTGCTTAACTCAGCATCGTTACTATTCCTGAAGGCTGTAGTTGCCTTCTTACACTTTAGAATCATCCGTAAAAGACGACGACGGTCTCAGCACTGACAAGTTCCTTCATCCTGCTCACTTTGGTTCCACAGCTGCGTGACATCGCTCACGCTCGGCTGCTTCAGTCTCAGAGGTTTGTGGCTCTTCAGCCTGTAAGCTAAAGTCAGAAATATCGCATCGACATGCTCCTTCTCAGCGGGGTCTTTGGCCGAAGTCTCAAACAGAGGGAAGTCGTAGCTGTCGGCGAAACGTTGGGCTGCCGACGTGGGCACCTCCCGGCGATCCCTCAGGTCACACTTGTTTCCCACCATGATGCGGGGCACCAGGGGCCCCACGGAGTGTCGGCTGCACTCCTCGATCCAGTCCGGGATGCTGTGGAAGGAGGTGAGGCTGGTCACGTCGTACACGAAGATGACGGCGTGAACGCTGCGATAGTAATGCTCCACCATGCTCTCTCTGAATCGCTCCTGGCCGGCCGTGTCCCAAATCTGCAACTGCAACAGCACAAACGAGGAAATACAGGGTGAACGACGGGCCTGGTATTACCCCGTGAAGCTAATACTGCAAACCAATTGATCAGTCAATGTAATTATCTTCTAAATCCATCCTGTGGGTGAAAGGCAGTCTTCGCTGAACAGGTTACAAACATCTATGAGTTTGGACATGAGGAGGATGCCCAGAGGAGCCGGAGAAAAGCCAGTTCCACATAGGGAGAGCGTGAGAACTAATCACAGCTCGTCCTTGCGAGGCCATAGCGGCCCATTTCTGAAAAAGGCAAAATAATGAATTAAAGTGCATATTTGTGAAGCGGGCAGCTTGTAAGGAAATATTTGCAATCATTATCAAACACATTTGTGCCGATATTTATGGCATCAGAAAGGAGCAAGTGGAATTTGCTCAAACGGAAGCAATGACCACCATAAAGTGAATACACATCAGTTGGGAATAGCGGTTCGACTTTTGCATTTTAATATTTTTTTAACATCTGTTGACAATCAGGAAAACACAAGGATATGTGGTTAGCAGAGTCTTCTCACAGGAAAAAGACCCCGTTTGATTCCAGAGCAGTGAGGAGTTTGCATGTGCTCCTATCTGGGTGTTTCATCTTCCTCCAAGAATACAAAACGGCACATTTGATTAATTCGTGACTCTAAATCGGTTGTCAGTGCGACATTGTGTGTGCCCTTCTGCAACGCCTCTGTGACTCAGCAGATTCCAACTTTTTTTCTCTGGAGACAACCGGATTGTCGAAGCAAAAATACGAGCAAATTATCTCAATCTCACTAATAGATTTATTCAACATACAAGTAATGAGCAGTTTCCTAGGTCAGATCTATGTTCCAAGAAGTATCTTACTATGGCAGATTTTCTAATTTTGTGAACTTCTTAGCAGGCAAAGCCTCAGATCCACTGGAATCAGGTAGAGAACTGTTCCTGTGAGAGACTATTAATCTGTCCAGTGCCGTCCTAACATGGAGAGGAGCAGGGACAAATTGAGGACGGGTGTAAAACAGGAGACGCAGATACATTTTTAGTTCAGGGGCCACATACACCCCAAATTTATCTCGAGTGGTAAAACTGTACCATACTAACGCTTAAATTTCAGCTCTAAAGTTTTTATTTGTTGTGATGCAGAATACACGCGATAGAAAAACAATCACTATGGAAACTTACGACAACCTCAACATAAGGCCAATTCTAATTGCATTGCACCCTATGGTGCAAAAGATGGCGAATAATAAAAAAAAAAGTCTCCTTTGAGACTAATGCTAGTTTGCATGTTCACAATGAGGTAGCTGGCCTTCATGCCAACATGTCAGGTCTGAATGTTGTGTTTGCTACTCAAAAAATCTGTGTTTTCTTAGAAATGTTTACAATTTGCTTGGTAATTTGGCGACTAGTGTTTTGGATTAACTGGTTTCCCTGTCAACTGGTGACCGACGTCCATTGTTGTTGTTGCTGCTCGGAACAGCAGATGGTAAAAACCCAACAGAAATCCAGAGCTGTCCTGACGAAAGCCGTTGAACTACATTTATAATACAGTTTCAAAATGTCGGACTTTGCGTAAGTCTCTATCCTATCATTTTTTGTTTTTGTTTTTTTTACTAGCAGTAGGCAAGTCACCAGTTAACAGGGAAACCAGGGAATCCGAAACACGGCCTGTTTTGGTCCACGGGCCTTATGTTTGACACCAATAATCCTGCTCAGAGGGAAACAAATGTACAGGGAGACAAACCTGAAACAAGCATGAGGAAATACACAAATATAAATCACCGCTCAGTTCCCCAATAATTATCGTGATTTTCCATCCACAGATAAAAGATGGATGTAATGAGATGGTTTAACCCAGGCCACCGCTTTGTGGTGTTTCCACACAGCTCTCAACACTATCAGCTGAATAAATCAGTGTGTTGGTCTATAACTGCGTTTGCATTTGTCGTCCCACCTTGATGCTCTCTCCGTCCAGCTCCACCGTCCTCTCTCTGAAATCCACCCCGATAGTTGCCTCGGGGTTCTTCAGGAAAGTGCCCCCACAGAACCGGTAAGTCAGACACGTCTTCCCCACATTCGAGTCGCCTATCACGATTATTTTGAAGATGCGAGCCTTCGCCGGGTCGTATTCCCGATGGCAGGAGAGCTCCAGGGAGTCATTTCGACTGAAAACTGTGTGAAATTCCTCCTCACGTTTGTTTTCTATTGCCATTGCTCATCTTCTCGCGGTCTGAGTAGCGGTGCCGCCGAAATATCGCGAGACTTCATGAAAGACAACGCCGTCGATAGATGTCGCTGAAATGTCTCTGATACTGAAGTTAAGAGTTTATTACGGGTTTATTGTCTTTGTGTTATAGGAATTTTTTATTTCAAGTCTCTTAATATATCCCTCTGCTTTTTTGAATGAGCTTACCCATCACAAAACAGTATTGAAGGTAAGTTTCTTAAAGCAAAAAACTTGTTTACACACTTCTCATTTAGTCCATTTATTCACGTATTTTTTCATTCACATATATTATTCAAAATTTTCTGTACATTCATTTGATTGATGTACCAGTACAACATCTCAGCTTTATCTATAAATTTGACATTGTTGTTCTTTCTGGCCTGTGTGTAATTATTTTGCATATAAGCATGTTTTTGAAATGTGCAGATAAACTGGAATATGTGGAGAAATCCCACACACACAGGATGTCACACTGAAAAACCTGCCCCAGATTTGAATCTACAACCTTGTTGCTACGAGGCCGAATTTGATCTTTCAAGCAAGTAATTCTCGTGGATAGCATTCTTGCCTCATAGCGAGTATATCCACGGTTTGAATCTGGGGTTGGGGGCTGCGAGTGTGAGGTTGTATGCCTCCCTGTGGTGACTTTCTAGTGTGTACCTTATATAACCATGCTGCACCAACATGGAAAAGAGCAGGCAGGTTCCTCTTCACCCACTCACCTGGAATTGACTGTAGAAGATAGATGTCTTCCACCACGTGAAGTCCTTATATCTTCATGCGTGTAACTTTTAGTTTTAACACAAAACTCTTTTGCAAGAATCAACAACTGTTTTTCATTCATCCGACACAAATCTTTATTTTGACACCAAAACAGCTTTATAAACCACAATCAATGACCCGGTCCTGGTCTCACACATCAACAGACATGGATCACTTCCACAAGCCATCACAGAGAGGGGAGCACTATAGGACCACACTCAGTTATCAGTTTATTAGTACAACCAGCTGAAGCTGGGGAAGTTTAACAAAACTCCAAAAATATAAACTGAGCTTTTTTTGTGTGATTGTAGGTGCTTCTTATTAATTATGGCGATACATTAAACCCATGTATATTTTTTTTTTCTAAACTATGTATGTCAGTCAGGGCAAGAAGCTTGTAAACTGATAACTGAGTGTCGGGGGTTGACTGCTGAGGTCAACAGCAGCTCGGCAGTTTCATGAAAATTGGAAGAAAAATCATTCAGGTAAAATAATTCATCAGAACAAAACAATATTGAAAACTGAAAACATGATTAATTTATCATTTGTAACTCAAGTATTAACTTTAAAAAAAAAATAAGGAAATCACATATACACACAAAACAACTTTCAATAAATGTAATATCTATCACTGCAACGATCTAATTTCACACGTTCAAAAGTAAAAGTCTGTCATGGCAATGAGGCTCTCAAAGAAGCCTAAACCTGAGTGAGTGCACAGTACATTGGCTTCAAGGTTTCAGACGGTAGCTTTCAAAACTCCGGCTGTGTGCGTGACTCATCAGCAACATGAAGAGGCCCATTGGTTTTAAAGCCCCGTTTTACGAGCCGTTGTTTTTGAAGTCATAAACACGAGGCACTTGAGCTGCCCGTCATTCCAAACACCCCAGTCACAAATATACACCGATGTTAAGCAGGTGTGTTCGTTTATTCAAGCTTGATATCAGATTTCACACACACACACACACCATGTCTCCCGTAATCAGAAATACCAACCGTTAAAGCAATAACGGAACCCCTCGATGATTTATCATATCAGTTTATGAGCTTCGAGAGCAATACTGGGCATTCGCGCGCAGTTTCACAAGTAAGAATGCGTTCGCTTGGGTTTTAGGGGCGTGCGTATAACGAGCGAGAGAGGGGAGGAGTGTGGACGCTCATGAAGCAGCAGTGCGTACACTTTACTGCACATAAAAGACAGAAAGCTGAATGAGATTCACGGCCCTTTATACAGCAGAAATGGGTCTCGTCAAAGCAGGGGAAGCACAGGTGGGCCCAATAACAGTATTAATGGCTCTGCTCTAGCAGTTATTGCAAACGGGCTCAGCAATTAATTATCTTGTTAGTATCTCCTCTGGCAAAAAATCTCTACTGTAAAACTGCAAGACGTTTTTTCCCCCCATTTCATGCGGCAACTCTTTGAGATCTCATCGTAGGAGTCAATGATTCTAGGATGTGTACGATCCAATGTTTAGTAAAGCACAGACTCGGAGGGGGGGGGGATTTCATGATGCAGCAGCTTCTATTGTTTTGTATTTCTTTGTTCATCTTTTGAGGACAATCTCTTTAGATTGAAATGAATTATAATACTTCATACGTGCCTTATCGTTGTGCTTAATATAGAAGACACATCATCGACTGCACGCCAATACTAATGCCACACATGCTTTGGCTCCTGGTTTTGTACCAGACGTCCTCAGGTTTTCACCTTACATCGTTATTAACAGCTGCTGGGATCCATAGGTTGTAAAAACGCTAATCTCTTCCCATGCTGCTAAACTGATATTTTCTGAATATCTGGTAAAACTGTTGTAACTGTTCCGCTGCAACGACTAAACGGCTCTGATGCCCTCCAGAGGCCCAACCCCGTATGAATGACTTCGACCTATTCAAATCTGTCTTTTCTTCTTTTTTTAAATAGGAAACTGAAATGGTAGACATCTGCTCGCTTGATCGGCTTGTGCTTTTTATTATAGATGGCTACTTCAAGAGTTTGCTGATTCTGTGACCGCTCCTGGCAGACAAAAGCACCCTGTAAAACTCCATTAAAATTCACTTTGCTTTGACACAGAATCATATTTCACTACCAGTTCTCGTCTGAGAACGAGCTCGAGCTGCCAGAGTCAGAATCGGCATCCGTCAGCCCATCGAAGTCCCAGTCGGCGCTGGAGCCGCTGTCATCGTCCTCCTCTGTGGAGAAGCTGTGAGCGGAGCCCAAACACACTGGGTACACGCGTGTTGAGACGCACACGGGCCCCAGAGTGGACACATACACCGCCATGACATTCTTCCACGTGTCCCTGGCGGGGTCGTACTCGTGGATGAGGACTCTGTTTTTGTTGTGCTGCAGTAAGGTCTGAGTGAGAAGGAGCAGCTTGCTGTTGTGCTGGATCACTTGGTAATTTAGAGCTCGACTGTCAATAGGAATGTCGCCCAGCCTCTTCCACTCACCCCTGGTGGGGCTGTAGGCTTTCACCACCGGGATGTCACACACGCAGATGATCTGCTCTTGGAACACACAGGCCTTGTGAAGCTTGTCTCTCCTGAGCGACCCACAGTGGCGCCAGCGGTTCCTCTTGGGATCGTAGCACAACATTCTCCTTTTGTTCACCACATATAAATGGTCATTTAGTGCCACCACCTGCATTTTACCTAAAGAGTGAGGTAGAGGGGCCACAAATGTCCACTGGTTCCTCTGGATGCTGTAACACTCGACCTCCTTCAGTCTGGCATCTGTCACTGGATTTCTGCCTCCCAACAGGTACACGTGACCATTGAGGTAGCCCATCCCGGAGTGTATCCTCCCCAGTGGCCTCTCTGCCAACTCCTGCCAGCTGTTGAGCACAGGGTTATACAGCCAGAAGTGTTTCGAGAGGTGGGAGGCCAGGTACAGGTTGTTTTCAGGCGTGGCACAGGCGATTAAGGACTCCATAGTAGAGCGTTTGTAGTCCTGATTACTGAGATCTTCTAAAGGAGGAGCCATGAAGTACAAGTCCTCAGAGTATGGGTCACAGCACATGATGTTGTCATTGGGTAGGCCAAAGAAGAGGATCATTTCTTTCGCACTCACGCCAATTCTTTGTTTTGGTACATCCAGAGTCGCAGGCATCCCGCAGCCATCCTCTGGAGACCTGTTAAAAAACGATGCAAGATACTTCTCAATCAAAGGTCGTGCCATGAGGCTCTCCAGGTAACACTTGTCCTTCTCTGTAAACAAGTTCCAGCGCACACACTTGAGGGCCTGCAATGCATCCTCCTTCTTCTGTGGCGTGTTTGCCTCTATCCACTGCAAAGCGGCAGAGCACACCTTCTTCTCGCAATCCACATCCAAAGTGTCCAGAGACAGCAGCTCCTTCAGCTGCACCAGGTCCAGCTCGCACAGCTCGCCTCCTTGACACACCTGGCTGAAGTTCCTGGCTATGAAAGCTTGGGCGTTCTCCTTCAGCTCAGGGTTGTCATAGGTGTCTGCGAACTTCAATATGCCCACACAGTTGGAGAGGTCCAGCCTCCTCGTCATGAAACTGGAGCAAGCCTTCCTGATGTACTCCAGCTGCAGCATGTTGGCCGCCGCGTACAGCCTCTGGACGTTACCTTCCGTGATGGTCACCCTGCCCGTGTAACAGTAATCGATGATGACGGACATCGATTCGGAGTCCACCCCGCGGATGACCACCCTGTCCCGCATGCTCTCGTTCAAGCCCCCGGTGAACATGCTCTTGAAGTACGGGCTGGCGGCGGCGAGGACGTTGCGGCTGCACAAGAAAAGCTGGGCGAGGTCACCTTTGGCCGGGTCGCCCCCGGGCTCCGGGGACTCCTCGTCACTCTCCACCCCGATGGTCACGTCCCCGAGCAGCCGGCAGTCGTACAGCGACCTCAGCTCGTCCACCAGGCTGCGGGCGTGATTCGAGTCCTCCAGCACCTCCGGACCGCTGAAGCAACTCAACGCCGAAGCCATCGCTTCGCCTGCAGCCGGCAAAATTCGCTATTTCACGTCGGAATAACACCGTATCACGCGGTCGACATACTCACGGGGGACGGAGGGTCCTCGCGCTGGTGATGACACAAACGTCACGGCGTGAAAATCCTGCATATGTTTGAGGAGAAATACTACGGAGCGAGCAGCTGAGCGCGCGCCTGCGTGTGTGACGCCGACATTTCTCTGTCTCCAGACGACCACAATGTCGCGTTCGGATCACAAAAAACACGGAAACCAAACAGAGTCTCTCTGACGGCAGCGACGGCTTATAAAAGGTCTTTTTGTCGTTGTTTTGATGTGTTTTGGCTGCAGCAGGCAATCATCACTCTTCGGAGATAAAAGTGTCAGATGTGCCAGGGCTGGTACTACAACTTCCGGAAAAACCTTACAAAATAAAATAATTACCTCCCGTAAGTGTGACACTAAATCAGTTAAATGGAATTGCACTGCCAGTAACAAGCCCTTAGATATGGTAGAAAGTTATTATAAACATTTAAACCTCGTATTTACCAAAACGAATTGTTTAAATGAGAGTTTAGGAGACATTATCTCTTACTTTGAAGATAATTTTCTTTGATTTCCGTTTTGAGTGACTGTGAGCTCACACAACCTTGATGGTCAGCGTTTTGCCTTCATGATTGGTTAATTTATCTGGGTCAATTCAAGTCCGGTTGAGCAGCAATGACGGTCTCAAGGCAGTTGCTGTTTTTATTATCGAGATAATTATAAATACAATCAAAGCAATGCCATGTTTGATTCCCTTTTATTAAAGTGTGATGAGCTATAGGTTGATCAGAAGCAAAACATGTGCAAATATTACAAATATGAGTCGACCAGTGTAACAATTTATTTATATATATATATATATATACATATGTGTGTGTGTGTGTATATACACAACAGTATATCAGATTTGGTGGGGTTATCTCTGTTAAAAGCATCTAGAAATTACTGTGTTGTATTTGGTGTGATTGAACTGAATTGAATTGAATATCCAACTTAATGTATTCATATAGTTGTAAATTACGTAAGAAGTGTTTTGTCAAGACTCAGCGACATATGCCAGAGTTGATTGTCAATGATTCATGGAAGATTTATTTACAAGCACCAACATTTATTACACAAACTCAGACTTAAAAGTTATTTGCAAATCATTTAGATTACTCAGTAAATAAAAAAACCCACTATAAAAGTATTGATAGAATTATAGCAAATGATAACCCAATTTTGAATTGACTCTACTTTGCGTTTTAGTTCCGATATCGTAATTTTTAACATTATATTTTACGGACCATCTAAAAAATTTAAGTGTTTTAATTTTATTTTAAACTCTGAGTTTAAAGTCATAATTCTGACAATGAAGTCAGAATCATCTCTTTAAAGTGAAAACACAGGAGAATAAAGTCAGAATGAGTTTATAGAAAATATAAAAAAAGATTACATACTTTTTTTTAAGGTGACCCTAATCCTCTTCTGTAATTCATGGAATGTTCAAACTAATTGTTTTTGTCAGAACTAAGACGTCAATGCCCTTCCGACTCTTCACACAAAAAAAGAATAAAAATAAATCAGAATTTTCAGAATAAAGTAAGAATTCTAATTTCATAAACGCCATATTTGACTTCCGCAATGAGCGAAAAGTCACTTGAGGAGAAAAATCAAAGTCCCACATTGACATACATTGCAAAGCTTTACTTTTTACAAAACTAAAAGTGACTTATACTATTTTATATCAATTACACAGACATACACACAACTTCATAACTCCAGCCTTAAGTAAATCTTCGATTGAGATCATTGATTCTGCGTAGTGCATCTTGGTTGTGGATGGTCTTGTGGACTGTGATGAGGAAAGGAAATGCAGAGGGAAGCTCCACCCTTCGGCTCAGTTTCTGGTGGCCCCAGTGGAGGCAGTGAAGTGTCTCAGCAAGGTCACGTCTTCCGACTCGTTCCAGTCCGTCTCGCAGCAGTTTGGTCTTGTTGTGTTTGTCCCATGACTTCTCATACCTGCAAAAAACAAAAAGAGGAAAACGTGAGGAGCATTTCTGACGTCTAGCAAATTGAGTGTGTTTGAAGTTCTGGACTCAAACACAAAGTTAATAAAAATTACAAATAACCTGTTGATCTTAGATAATGGGAACGTTCGAAAAGATTTATTTTTGCAGGGTTGAAACAAACAAAACAAACTGTTCTGAACACTGTTAGTCACTACATCAACTATAACACACAGTCACACGCACACATATTTATATCGCACACACAGTTGTACCAGCTTTCCAGCATGGCCCTGGCCTGAGCGGTTTTATCTGTTGATTTGGTGTGGAAGCGTCCGATCTCCGCTCTGTTGAAGCCGAGCTCGTACGCCAACACCGTCCACTCAAAGCCAAGCTGCTTGGAGATCTCCTGCAGAGTCTTCAGGTTGATCACAGCATCCTAAAAACCAAACAAAATAACCAAACAATTTATTTACATTTTTTTTTACTTTCCTTTACTGAAAATAGCATTGGATGCTAAGAGTACATTGAAATTGAAAGGTAAACACTCACACATACCTCTTGGGCCTTGTTGGGCATAATGAAAAATTCCCCCAAAATTAACGGCGCGCGTAACACTTGAAGTATTTGTCTTCAGTTGTATGTCCCGACTCTGAGAGGAATAGAAAACATGCACTTATGGTGCCAGTAAGGTTTTTGTTGCTTCGTCTGAAGTACAGCACATCAGAAGTGAGCGTGGTTCGAGTGTTACTGGGGAGATTCAGCATCAACATACTAACTTGTTAAACATTAGTCACTTCAGTGACTCTTGGCATGGTGACAAGTGTGAGCTTGAATTCTTCATCTTACTACGATGTAAACAAATGGAACGTTCTGGAAGTCGCAAAGTTGTTATATTTGTGAGAAGTCAGAAATTTCCAGTCATCTTCAGAAACGGAGGCTAAATATTGTCTCGTGTGCAAGAAATTATTCAGGATGACATGTGTGATTCATCTCTCTTGGAGTTTTTATTTTCATTTCACCAAAGTTATTTGATTCACAGCAACATGTTTCCACTCTGAAGCTCCTCCTGCTTTAATTACTTTACAAATCGAAAGCTTTTATTGAACAGCAGTCCTGATATAAGGATGGTAACTGCTTTGCATTCATTTTCCCCAAAATACATTTGGATACTGCTCAGGGAAAACATGCAAACTCCACATAAGAATCCAGATATGAGACAAGAACACTAACCACTACACAACTGTACTGCCTTCGCTACTTTCATTACCATTAAGATCATGTCCACATTAATACATTTTCAACGCCAATTCTCTTTTAAACAAAGTTTTAACCACTTTATGGGTCGACTGTGGCTCAGTTCATAAGAGTGGGTCGTCTTCAAATCGCAGAGTTCGTAATGCAATCCCCCGTTTTACCTGGTCCATTCATCAAATGTACTTAGGCAAGACACTGAACCCCAAATTGCTCATGATGGCGGTAAAACAACCTGCAAGGCAGTTGTGAAGTGCTTTGAGTGAAAATGAGCTATGTAAATAAAGTTCATTTTAAGTTAACAAACAACTGGCCAGCAAATTGGCTTAAAGGTTTTTTACCATAGACAGTAGACAGACAATAAAAATCATTATTAATAATGTAATTTCCTGTATGATGTCTTCTTCGTAGCAACAGTCAAATGATATATATATATAAAAAAAGACAATTCAAGTTTGTTTTGAAATACTTTTATTCACTTTAAAAACTCATCTCCTTAACTTCTTGTCTTCCATAAAAAGCGTCAGAACTCGATGTGCAATATCAGTGCAGCAATTATTTATCAAAGAACATGGAAAAACTTCATGTAAATAATAAATCCAAACTAGCTGGAGAACACTGACGGTAATGAATACAATAGCAAATCATTTTTTAAAATCTGTTCACAGTAATTTAGATTCAATGTGCTGCAAAGGACCAGCCGATAAATAAAACTAATAGGAATTACACTTTCTTTCTTCTTTTCTTTATTTTACCAGGCACAGGGAAAAAAACAACAACCTGGTAGGTTCAACTTAGTTTCTGACACCAAACTGAGGAAACAATGATTGAAAATCAGTGATAAGAAATCATTAAAACCATGTACAAAAGCCTGGGCTCTTTGTTTTTTTTTTTCTAAGTCTCCCGTTGAAGAGAGATTTATATGAACTATACACAAAGACAAACCCCAAAATAAAAACACCTTTAAAGAAGATCCGTTTCACAGTTAACAATTAACCATCAGAGTATTGCCTGGTTGTTTCATAGTGTGTCGATCTGTGTTTCAGCAGTAGTTGGGTGAAGATCCAGCCTGCTGGACCTGTTAAGTGTCACCAGTCTTTTTCCTTGTGAAGAGTGAAGAGTAGTGCCTTTTTTTTCTCTCTCTCCATTTTAACAGTCACTTGGATCACTGCCCAAGATCGGGGACTGTCAACGCAGACAGCATCCAGTTGAAGAAGTTGGTTAACTGTGAAGGGTTACCCTGTGCACTTCTAAAACGTTCAGTTTATTTGGGTCAGAAGCAGCCGTCTTTCCAGCTGCTGTCACGCAGGGCGCTCATAGCAGCCAGGCTCTTTGGAGGAGTCAACAAACTGCAGAGGGAAGCAAACAACCCCATTAATAATAATCTCAATAAAGACCCAGCAATACTTCAAAGGAATACAGTGATTTAACTTGATTTCAAACTCAAATTATAGCACTTCATTCGAGGCAGAGGGACTCCACCGAGAAGGACTCAAACCAGGGATATCAACACTACAAGGCCAGAATGTTAACAACTCCACCACTGTGCCTATACTAATCATACACAAATCATCATAAAAATCCAATCTGGATGGTAACTATCCCTGGATATGTTATTTTAAGAAAGTATCTATTCCTTTGTAGAAGGATTACTGCAGCATTAGTCCAATACTGTGCTTTCGCAGCTGTGTTATTTACTGTCTAGTATTTAAGTCCACTGTTTACTGAGAACAGACTGGATGCCAGGGTCGCTCACTGCACCGTCTTATATAACTTGGAAGAACTTGGTGAGCTTCCTAATTTCAGTTAATACACCCACAAGACAAATCACACGATCATTGCTTAGTTCCTGTCTTCTTGGAGCTTCCTGTTTAATTCTCTCGTCTTACTCTCCTCCTGTTTCAGGTCATTTTTGTCTTTCCCAGAGACGGCGTTTAACCCGACTGCTTGTTTCACAATTCACACTGATTGTTTCCATGAGTTCTCTTTTACCACGTGGACCTAAATATTCTGCGTTTAACCACATGTATCAGAGAAGTCCTACCCACTCATGCACCCTGACAGGTTTTGTAGAGTCACTGCTTTCCCCAAGTCTTCAATATAACATTTTGTTCCGCCTTTGTTCAGTCTTTGAAGCCGTTTTTTCCTCAAGATTGAGCTTTTGAATTCTCTTTTTTCGTACATTGTGAATGAAAAAAAATCTTTATTAGTACTTTCCCTTTTGCGTTGTACCTTTGGGTCCAAGTCCTTCTTCAGTTGTGGCAGTATTTCATCAGTAGTAAAGAATGTGAGTGCAGTTATCTCAGCTCAGACATGTCTTATTGACGCAGTGGTTTTGATTCCTGGACCTGGAGAGCCACTTTCCTGCATGTTCCCTGCCTTCCTCCTTCAACACGCCTGGCTCTGTTAAACCTCTGCTAAAGGTCTTGTAACAACCTGCTCATTACAGTCGAGTGTGTAAGAGCAAGACACACTCGAGGACACATTGATACTGTAGGTCTTGATGCTTAATTCTGCGTTTTCGCCGAGATTGAATTTAGTTGAGCGGTTGTACATGTAATATAAATGCAGCCAGCAGCAGTGTGAGCTGCCTGTTGGCCTTTTAAGTGCTGCATAGAATATAACATTTAATGGGATTTTGATCACGTTTGGATATTTGTCAGTTAAAACGAGTATGTGAACTTACCTGCGTGTGGGTTGGATGATATTACTCGCTCGTGGAATTCCGTTTGTTCCGACGAAGGAGGCTGGGCGAGAGAGGGAACTGCGCGAGATACCCGACTGGCCCGTGTTGGCCTTCAGGGACTGTGGTAGCAGACTGCTGCTGGGTTGTAGGGTCTGAGACACCGCGGCACTGCCGGGGATGGAGTGTAGACTGATGGAGGTGGTCAGAGGGCTGGAGGTGGGATTCTGCTGCACTGTCGGGTTCACATAGGCTGTGGCCTTCAGGGGGCGTCGTGCGGTGGGAGCGAAGTTTCCCACGCTCTGGACTCGCTGACTGAGTTGACCTGGGAAAGGAACTGCAGGGGAAATATTGAGGTGAGGTTGGGTTGATTATTGTACAATTACTGCACTTGAAACAGCCACGCAAACAAAGGTGCACACTCAATCATTTATTCATGAGCGAATAACTGAGCTCCGCGAAACTGATTTATTCATAAACACAAGTTTCTTACTGGAGGACTGGAGTCGTGCCAGCCCATTGGATGAGTCAAAACTCTGGCTGCTCCGCAGGGAGGGCATCACTGGCAGGGAGGAGGGGCCATAGGAGGGTGGGTTGACAGGGGAAGCCAGGCAAGGCATACTGGGAACGCTAGGCATGCTGGGAGCTCGGATGAGGTTGGGCATGCTTCTTCGCAGCTTGTCTATGCAACAATATGAACAAACCGGGTCAGGGGTTCAGGCGTCGAGCCAATGTGGAGCATTAGAAGTCTCTCAATTACATCATTTAAGGTAATTTTTTGTCATTTGGAGAACTGTAAAAAATCAAGTCATTGAACTTTGCCTAAAAAATGTCTCAACAAACATGGACACAGCCATGTTTGCCATGTCCAACCACATATTCATCCTTCATCATGATGGCAGCTGAATCTGTCTTACACCACAGCAGTTAGTCATGCAAATAGAAGTTGGTCCGAAATAAACTCTTTCAGTCCATCACTGTTTCAGAAGAGTTGCAGTCGAGGAACAACCACAAAGCAACGGCAGGCACAAAACAAAAAGGTCATATTTCTTTCACTGGTTTGAGACCGAAGCAGTCGTCGTCATATCGGTGATATGTTGTTCACTGTCAGTGCTTGTTAAATAGCAGAAGTACCTGCGTCAATCTGTGTGCTTTGCGGGCACTTTACTCAAAAGCTAAGATGAGGAGGAGTGCACTGATGGCACGCTGCTATTATATTTTGATAGAAAACAACTGGGCTGATCGTTGTCTGGTTGTGCCTCAGGTATGCAGCTGTCTGCAGGACTATGCACTGAGGCAGAACACATTTACACACGTAGCAGCAGCAACACTGTTATTTACTTGCGCCTGATATTGGTTGGGATCTAACAGCAGACATCACTTTTTATTTTTCCCTCACCTGAAACGTATTTATCCTGAGTTATCATGTGACACGGTGATACAGTCATTATCACTACTGTTTGTCACACAGCTGTTCGTTTCACACTGACTCCCGTTTAATTTTGCAAAGCTCATGTTAATTTTTAGTAGTTGCTTTGTCTTTCAGAGTGCTGCTTATATTTTAAAAGCTTTTTTTTTTTTTTTTTTGCACAGAAAAGCAATTTTTAGAACAAATCTTGAAAGCACTTTATGTTGAAAATTAAAATCTTATAATGCAACAATGATAAGACAGGATGCTCTTTTTATAATTTCACTATTCAAAATGTACAGACAGATTCTGCCTGTTAAAATTAAGTTCTTGGGTAATTGTACAGTGCAAAAGCGCCATGAATTCATTGCCCACTCACCCGAGCTATTCCTGTATGCTGTGTTTGCTTCTGTGATCAGGCTGGAGGGCCCAGAGTACTGGGGGAGTCCACTGAGAGAAAACTGAGAGGTGGTTGAGCTGCGTCTGCAGTCTCTGATACTGGAGAAGGTGTGTGAGTGAGGCAGGCTGGCCCGCTGCATAGACTTCCCACGGAACAGTCGAGGCTGGGGGGGAGGCAGCTGGTTGTAGCCCTCATCCTCCTCATCCTCCTCCTCCAGATCCATCTCGCTGCGTCTGAGAGAGTGCAGGGAGAAGCTGGAGCTGCGACGGCTGGGTGTGGCTGAGGTAGAGGCGCAGTCCTCTCGTAGGCCTGCAAGGTGGGAGATCGCTGACTTTTATCCGTGGATAAAAAAAAATTAAAAATCACAAACGTGAACCTCATACAGCAACCATATCATGAATTTCCTCCTGAAGGAGCCGCTCATCCATTATTTAGTTACTGGGTCGCTAGACTCCGCTGATACGAGGACATTTTTCTGAAATGTTCTGCATAATTTAACAAGACACAAGATATGCTTGTCTGCTCAAGTCCAACTGTTCAGAGGTCAAACAATTATTTTTATTTTCAGCCATTTATATCTATTTCAACACAGTAATTAATTTCAGTCTCTCCTGAGAGTGATGCATCTTTATTTAATAACATGAATCTATATGTCAAACAGAAGCATCGGCTAAAGAATGAATGCATCCTTCGCACCAGTATTAATACAATTGTTTTATTGTGTTTATAAATAGTTAACTATGAATTCTACAAACAGTATGCAAACACCTTATTTTAAATTATCTAAAAATCTGAATTTTAAAATCACAATCTCAAGTAATAGTTATGTAAGAATATATTTATCCGTTTCTTTGGAATCAGCTATATCTCCAAATCTTTGTGCTCCGTTTAAATGATAAGCGAATGTATTTAAGGATGGATAAAGAGTCCTCTGACTATCCTGGTGACCTCCGCCAGGGAAATGGACGAGGACATCCCAGGAGCCTCAGGACCTGCCTCTTGTAAGGGAGGAATGTCCCCCAAGTTCAGGAGATCCTCAAAGTGCTCTTTCTACCTCTGGAGGATATCCTCATTGGAGTATGTCCGAGTGTGTGTTCAATAAAAGTAATATAAAATGTTTATTTAAGTATAATTTTCTGAAAGCTTCATAAATCTTATGATTTATTTAATTTTATGTTTCTCCTTCCTGTTGCTCTTACGGTGTTTCCTGAGGAAAACAGAAAAGGACAGGAAAATAAGTGTTTGTAATAAATGCCCGTTGAAACACCAGTTTGCTTCACCGTTGTCTGGCTGGGGTTTGCTACAAGCGATACGGTCCCTACAACCTTCGATGTGGGTCACAGGAGAGGGAGCATTCTGCACTCAGTGACTGTGTTACTGAGGGACCGATCTCAGTGGTGGTTATTTATATCAAAATCTTAAGACATTCCGGTAAATGGTGGACTCACTCTCCTCCTGAAGTCGTGCCATGACCACCACATCTGTCATGTCCTCCAGTTTGTAGCCCATAGAGATGGAGTCGTACTCCAGCTCGGACCCGCCCACCTCGCTGTCCACGGAAGACTGAGGGGTGACTGTCGCCTGCCGCCGGCCCACATCTGAAAGATTAACATTTTTTTTTGAAGCAAAATGAAAAGGAAAACAAGGGGGGAAAGGGTTCATTCTGAGAGTTACATGAGCTCTTCACACATCGGAAATGTGTGATGTTTGTGTATATATATGACTCAGTGATGAATAACGTTTGATAGGATGGAAAATTCCCAAAACTCTTACATAAACCTGCTTGAAAAGCAATGTGATTTATTGAACGCCACAGATTTTGTTCACGTTAAGTTTCATGTGAAATAAAAAAGGTATCTATACAAATGAAGAAGTGGCGAATGCACTGACTGTATGTGGCGCATTTTTCTACTTGAGCCGTCTTAATGCGTATTCACTCGCACACTAACGGTGACGGCTGCAAGGTGTGAGGCGCTCACACAGCACAGGGATAACTTAGGATTCAGACATTTGCTCAATGACACTTTCACACAGGGACAGGTTGAGCTTGGGGGTTTAACCTCGAAACTCTGGACGGGAAGAAAACCCACTCCAACTCCAACTACCAGAACTGATGGCCTAAAACAGCCAACTTGTCACGGGAGGTTTAAATCAGGGATTGAATCCCACTGAGCCCAAATCCCTGTGAGGTTTGCTTCAAGAGTGTAAAATTTGCTCCAAGTCTAGCAGCCGATCAAGATTTGCTGTGGGAGCAGCCAAAAGACGATTGTGGTCATGAGCCTTTAAACAGTAAATTGAATCTTGTAGCCACAAGGAACGCAGAAAATACTCAAACCTTTTGAAGGGTGCATCAACTAATTTCCTCTCTTTTTTTTTGTGATTACAACAGTTTGAGGCACATTGAAGTCCATTTCAAAAAACATGTGCAAGCTTAGGAAAACAGTCTTTGAGACGGATGTTTACTCACACCTGACGAAAGTGCAGAACTGAATAACAGAGCAGAGAAGATGCCAGGTCAAAGGGTTCTTACTGTGGGGAGTGGAGTTGGACAGGAAGGTGGGCGCTCTGTCAGTGAGGCTGCTGCTGGCTCTGAGAGGGGGAGTCGACTGGAGAAAAGACTGGCCAGATGATGGCAAAGGGGCTTCGAAGGAGACAAACACAACAAGCGAGTGAGGATTGATTCCCAAGTGACCAGCCAAACGCATCCACCTAAACCCAGCTTTTGCTCACTGCTGTCTGTGTTAGTGATGTGAAATATGGATGAACAGGCAAAAGAAGCTTTTCTTCGGTGGAGTTAAACATTGCTTATCTCCGTCTGTCAGATGGTACAACCTTTTAATCTCTTCCCTACAAAGTGCTCTAATCTGATTGTGAATGTCAACTAGTAGGTTGTTTAAAAATCTGGGTTATGTATGCATGGTGACCTCCGACACTATTTAGCAAGTAACAGATGTTTTAGGCTTTTTTGAAAAATAAAATAACATAATTATTTGGGAAAAAAATGGAGCCAAAAGTTGAACAGACTTTAAATCATGCTCGTAGCAAATGTGAACCATCTTTTCATAGATTTGCCTGGCTTAAATTGCTAACTTGTACCATCATGTAGTTGTAATTTGGCACCAGCATCGACGGCTTCACCAGCTGCTGTTAAGCTAAAAATGTTCAACAAAAATGTTCAACTTGAGTCAATTTTCCCCGCTGATGCCAAAAACCCGTTATGAATACCAACCACAAAAGAGATTAGTGTATGTTTGAGGATGTATGCAGCTTATCAGATGTTTGCTTCAGATTTAGCGTTATCAGGGATTATAATACACCAGTTGCTGTTACCTGGGGTCTCGGTTAGTGCAGCAGGTTTAGTGTAAGGCAGGACGGGGCTGCTGAGGGTGGACAGCCCCTCTGTGCAGCTGTATGGACGGACGGATGAGACTCCTCGCCACCATTTTGCTGAAGAGAAAAACGATTGAAATGCATGTTAGAATGACCATTTAACACACACACACACACACACACACACACACACACACACACACACACACACACACACACACACACACACACACACACACACACACACACACACACACACACACACACACATATGCAGGACATTGTGCATTTACACACATTGTGTCCAAATGTTAATCTGCTTCTTCTTACAGATCCGTATTGACTGGTCACAGCTGATACAGTAAGACGAGGTTTAGCTTAACACAGCGGCTTATTGGGCTAAAGTGCCGTTTTTTTTTTTTTTTAATGTTTGGAGGGATCTTGGGATAAGCAGGGATTGAACATGTAGGCTACAACGCATTTCCAAAATCAGAACTGGGTCTGCTGTGGTCTACTTTGGGGCTTGGAGGTTATTTATAATCATAGCATTTCACATTAGGATTTTCCTGCTGTAACCAACAACTTTATTGTTGACTAATGGTTTTGCTCAATTAAAAAAAGAAAAGCCTTCACAAATGACAATTACAGAAACAAACTGCACCTCACAGGCTTTTAAAACCCTTATTAGAGGAGGACACTCTTATTAATTAGTTTATTTCTGCCAAACAGCCACGGCAGTAATGAGCACACTTTACATGGTTTCCTAATGTGTGTTCGGTGTGTAAACACAGAGTGTGCCCCTGCTGATTGGTAGTCAGGGAGGCGCTCACCGGACAAAGTGGAGCATTTGGCATTCCTGACACAATTATGCTCAACCACTAAAGGATACAACTAGAATTCAGAGCAAGTTAAACCAACATCGGCTACTGGATCTCAGGCACAAGGATGTATTCATGACCTGGAGGAGGTGAGCCAGGCTTTACTCAATACAGCTTTAGAGTGAGATGAGGACCTTGAGATGTACACACACACACACACACCAGTAAACATCCACACAAACATGTCAAAAGCATTACTGAATCAACAGCGTAGTCGAAACCCACAACATGAAATTGGAGGATTATAGTAAATGCTCCAGTATTTTACTATGAAAGCACACACTTATGCAGCATTTCAGCCGTGTCAAACCAGAGTGGACACTTACACACACTATAAGTTTCTTCTACGTGCTCTTGGAGCAGCGAGGACTTCAAGGCAAATCTGCTTCCTCCAAAACCCAGTTAATGTAAGTGGGTTTCCATGGTAACCATACCCCCATGCATGCACAAGAGTGGAAAAGTGAAAAAGCCCCAGATTTATAATTGGGTCCAGCAGCAAAATGCCATGTCGTCCCATCCCGGCTACCGGGAATACATACTTGACATGCAAACTATTTTCCGGGTCTAACCTAAAGCTCCTACGTTTACTGATAAACAGGAACTGTAAACGTGAGCTGCTGCAGCAGAAGTAACACTGAGAATTTCACACATTCTCTGGAGAGGCTGACTGCTCTCCGACAGCACAGTCCAGGGAGACGACCAGCAGACCTGCATCTGTCCTGTCACCGACAGTCATCATCGGCCTGGGAGATGTTAAAGTCGAGTATGCAGGCAGGTAAAATGTCAAGTGTTGGACGCGTCGGGCTGATACTGCACTATATTCAATTTGTGATATAAATGTAGAATCCTCTGGCTATACACTGGAAGCTGTACTTTATATTAAACCAACTCCGACATTTGGAAAACATGCCGAGTCATTTCGCTCCCACGAGTTAGATAAGCGGATTTATAACACACATATTAGCTGCAGTCAGAAAATCATTAGTTAAGCTTGATATAAAGGGCATTTTAGACATGCATGTTTCCATATAGATTAACGCACATGATAAGCAGTGATTTTTAGAGCTTTTTGGTGGAATATATACAATCTTTTTATCTGTTTTTACCAGAAAACAAATTTTTTCCACTCATAAAATGTCAAACTAGTCCCCAAATCCTTTAGAAATATAAATATGACCGTTTAAAGTGCAGTTACTTTTAACTGCACTTTTTTAGGTAATGTTTAAGGAAGTATTTGCATAGAGGTAGGTAAAAATGGCAACGTGAGAAAACTTTTTCAATCTTCATAAACAAATACAACAACATATTCAAATTAATATTGTTTTTCTTTTATCTTCAGACGAAGAGGGAATAAATGTGCTCAAACTCAAAATCACACGTAAACCTGTGCCCATCTAATCCAGCAGCCATAGAAACAATCATTCTGCACGAAAGCTGAGGCAAACAACCACAATTTAGTGAATCAAGCGGAGCAGCCAAAGCCGCCTGCAATGAGAAGCTCCCACGGTTCGGACGCCGCAGCTGAAATCCTGTTGCACGTGGAGACATTTTGTGTCAAACTGTGTTGCAGCTTATGATCACATGTCAGCAGCGGCCGGGAGCCAGATGTGGCAGCAGATGAAATCTGTTAATCTGGCCGTCAAATACCACAAGTACCTTGGTCCAGTCTGTGGAGGAACTTCAACTTGGCCAGCTTCAGCTCGGGCCCCGGGTTGTCCAGGACCTGCCTGCGCCACTGCAGAGTGCTGAGGACGCTCTCGCTGCGCGGCTTGGCTTTGGGATTCACATACAGCCTGAAACACACGAGCAACACTCACAGTTAGGCCCGGACACTTTTATAGAAAGACAATATTGTTATTTTACGACAACGAGTGACGTCGAATAAGCTCAAGGTAGCTATATCTATTTGGAGAACGATCTCTACCCACAAAAAAATAAAAATAACAGCTGCAGCTCTCAAGAGGTGAGTGTTATAGCAATGATATATTTTGTCTGAGGCGAGGCCAACTTATAAACCACGGCTGAGTGAGCTTTATAAAGTCGAAAAAAAAAACCTTTCCTGCCTAAGGGTGCCTCAAAGAGTAACTGCCACATTGCCAATTTTAACGGTGACCACGTACGCAAGGAAACCAACTGTGTGAAAATGAAGTATCAGGCGGCGACAGCTTCATCAGCAGCAGTGACATTCAGTGTCTGAATGCTGTCTCATCTTACCGCTCCACCTGAAACAACTAATCACTTCACAGGGTGGTAACTGCTGAGTCCTCACACTTCATGGCGATAAAATCCTCAGTTTGAATCCGGTTGAGCTCCTTTCTGTGTGCGATTTACGTGACCTGCCCCGTGCGTGGCCGTCGGGTTTTCCTCCCACTATTTGCCTCAACACTACAAAAACGTGTGTTTGAGGTTAACCCTTAAGTTATGATGACTCCACAGTTTCCTGTAGGTGTGAATGTCAGCGTGTGTCTGTCTGTCGCTCGGTGTTTCCCCTGTGATGGACCGGCGAATTGTCCAGGGTGTTCCCCTGCTTTCCTCCCATGTGACTCTGATAAAGCAGCAGAGAAGATGAATGGTGAACGGATAACCCATTGAATGTGGACAGTGCCATTAATTCTGTGGGATCATGGATGTTATTTACATATAAATAAAATAGTGTACATTTAAAATGTTTCAACTTTGATATAAACTATTGTAAATCAAAACTTGTTTCATTAGTTGGATTGTAATAGCTTTAACTGGTGTGACCATGGTAAACGATCGGCATCGGCTTTCTTTATTTTCCGACATTTAAAAAGAAAAGGTGACGGGATTAATAAAGAAATCAATAGGATAATGGTTGCTAAAGAATCTATCACCATTTTTTGGGCAGCCAGAGATGAATGGAAAACAAAAAGGAAAGCGTGTGACTGAGATTTCTGCTTATAATAGCAGGTTTTTTTAACAGGGTTCCTGTGTACAAGTTCAATAATTAAAACAAAACAAAAAGAAAGATCACAAGGAACTGAAGTGACTTGTGGTTGTGAAACTAGGCCAGAGTGACACTGACTTCGGGGTCAGCTGGTAATGCTAAATGGAGTATGAACAGACACACTGGATCCCGTCCGTTCAAACTGTGCTACATTTTCCACCTCATCACATCAGATGCATAAATGTAGAAACGGTTCAGTAGTCAGCGTGTCAAATGTGTGAGCTTCCTCAAGTCAGCAGCTTCAAAGTAGATCAGCCCGGGGCAGTACACTCCACACAAAGCCAGGCTGTTTGATGGGGGGGGGGGTATTGTTTCTAATTCCATCCTGAGAGCATGAGTACCTGTGCATGGTGCATGCTGGGATGCCCAAAGCTTGTGTTGAATGTGTTTTTCTTTCTTTTTGCTCCAGTAAAAAAAAAAAAAAAAAAAAACACTCACTCCGTTTGCCAGTGTCTGCAAGTCTCCTCTTACCAGAAAAAGGATCAATAATGAAATCGATTAAAGGATGCATGAGGGTTACATTACAGTCACAAAACTGACAGTGCTGTGGCCTATGGAGCATCTATTGGGATCAGACAGGGGACGCTGTAAATTCATTAAAATACCAGCAAAATAAACAAACAAACAAACAAACAAACAAACATAAAGACACATGTGCAGCAGATCAGACATGTATGGATCAGTTACCAGGTCTCGGGATCTTCGATGAACAGCAAAGTGTCCAGATCCAAAACATCCACCTCATCCAGAACAGTCGTTCCTCCGCCGGCGCCGCTGTCCTCCGCCTCGGCATCAGGGGACCCGGAGCTCGGCTGGAAATAGGCGATCGGCTCCTCCGGGGCGCACAGATTTACCCGTGTCGGACTCAGAGCGTCACATTCCGGGGAGAAACGCTCCGCCGGGGGTCCGCGCAGGCACGACAGGGAGGTCTGGAGCTGGGAGCGATTGTTCACAGCGTTCGCTCGAGTCCGCAATTGTTCGTTCTCCCTCTCCAGCCTCCGGACGAGCTCCTGCAGCTTCAGCACCTCCAGCTCCGCGGTGCCGATCTTATTGTTCCCGTTGACGTCCGCCATCATCACCTGGGGGTTCAACACCTCTGCTTCCATCTGGTAACAAGCACATCGAGGCGGGAGGGAATCTGGAGGCGCTCGGAAATGAAAACACGGCCTGCACCAGCGAGAGGGTCTGTTCAATTCAGAGAGGGTGTCCAGATTCTCCCGTTCAACACACTGCCACACACACACTCTCTCTCACACACACACACTCTCTCACACACACACTCTCTCTCAGACACACACTGATGCTGCTGCTGCTGCTGGATGACTACACAGACTCTCTCATTGGTCAGCAGATGGAGTTTAACTCCCATCACACCACTGCCGAGGACTTCCTACACACACTCACATGCATGAATGCATAATAAGCCCGGGATTAAAACAAAACAAAACAAAAAGAACACACACACACACACACACACACACACACACACACACACACACACACACACACACACACACACACACACACACACACACACACACACACACACACACACACACACACACACACACACACAAAAATATCATAATAGAAGCAGTTTTTATACACTCAACTCAACGAATACGATTTGGATAATCAAACAAATAAACAAGCAAATGAATGAATGAATGAATAAATAAATAATAAAAAAATAAAAAAATAAATAAATGTACAATTCTTGGCCTATGTAAGCAAATATGATTTATTTTTTTTAAACCGTCCCAATTTAGCAGTAGTAGTAGTTCTAGTAGTAGTAGCAGTAGTAGTAGTAGTCAGCCCTCCTTAATGAGACAGGAGCCCCCCTTAAAACATGATTTGTGAAACCTGTGAAAACTTCAAGCTTACAACTTCATGATGTGAGTATTTCTATTTCAAACATCATGATGGTCCTAGATTAGTAATAATCTCTCCTGTTCACTGCCGCTCATATTAAACACACTCACAAATAAACCCATACACACACTCACAAGAAAGAATGTGGACCAGACTCTAGTGGTGTCAAGGTTCTGTGTGTGAAGTGAAACATCACTCTGACATCGTCATCCCTCCTACCAGGATCACAGCCCTGCCTTGCTTGCTCCTACCAGGGGGGCAGGGGGGCTCAGCCCCGCTTAATGAGACAGGAGCCCCCCTTAAAGGAGACATATCATGCTTTTAAATCCTTCCTTTTTACATATAAATCATACAGTTGTGGTCTATACAACGCGAAACTGCAATGCTTGGGTCTGAAAACCTCATTATTATAGCTCCACAGGCCCCTTTTCAACCCCTTTTCTGATGTGCTTCTGAGAGCAACTCGTTTTGGGGCGGTCTCTTCAAATGCAAATGAGACACTTCATACCCCGCCTCCTCTCCAGGTTGCAGAGGTGATACTCGGTTCAACGCCACCCTGTTCGGCCATCTTTGTAGTTTGATAGAACAGATACAATTATCTAGCGGCGCAGAAACTTTATATTCACACATTATTTACAAAATGTCAACAACGGAAGATTTGTCCATCCAGCCATACATGTTGGAGCCAGAGTCGGACCCGGCGGAGCGAGATGAAAATGACGATGATGCACCTGAAGAACAACGTCTTCATATGGATGTAACGCAATGGTGTGTTACTATATTTACACTAACTTCTCCATCCATGCCCACTACTACAATACTGCGTGTATTACAACGACTATTTAACACAGAAGTTACATTATAATCTAAAACGAGCACACAGCGCTAACATATGAAGACGGTGCAACTGCTAATGCTAACAAAACAATGACAGGGACGTCTTATCATCACACTTTTTAGCGTTATATACAGCTTACCGAAGTGCTCTGTTCGTCGTCTCCATAGATAGAAGGAACTGACCGCTCAATCAGACCAAGTCTTTCAGCAAATCCTTCTTTATACTGGCGGAGGTTGCTGAAGCAGTCGTCCTTAAAGTGATTCGCGCACACAAAAATGACCTTACCCACAGATGTGGGTACATTTCTGTGAAAAATAAAACTCAACCAGGCACTTCGAAAAGGTTCTGATGCTGGGAGACGGTGTAACGAAGCTTGTGGGTTACTACATCCAACAACCGAACATTTCGACTTATCCTCTCGTAACTTCGGTTGGACTACAAAATCGCAGCGAGAAACAAAAATGGCGGATTGCTCGAAATGTCGATGTCCTAATTTGGCAGTTCCGCTGAGAATACTGTGACGTCATTGTTCAAAAAACGTAATAGAGAATAGAAAAATCGAAACCGATCGCAAAATATGACCAAAACAGAATATAAAGATATCAACGGAGCACCTGAAGAGACTACTTTGAACTTTTCTGTACTTCTAAACACTCTAAATATACAACAAAATGCATTTAAGGGCTAAAAAAGTGGATTTAGCATGATATGTCCCCTTTAAAACATGATTTGTGAAAAAAATTTTTGGGGGGGTCCCTAAGATATTGGTAAATGCTATTTTTTCCTATCCATTTCCTTTTTGTTTTGTGTTTGTTTTCAGTTTTTTCATAATCATATGTAAAATCTGCCTGTTTTTATTTATTTTTATTTGTGAATGAGGGTGAATCTTCACTTTCACTTTAATAAAGTAGCCGGCCTGCATGCAGTTCTTGACCTCACCATTGAAGTCTGGGGGCGCTAGTCTTAAACGTCACTTTAAATAAGGCAGCCGCTCAATTTCAAACATGGAAACCTGGTAGATTTCGGATTTACGGGTGGAGTCACACGTTCTTTTTTTAACATTGACATTCACATGACTTCCAGACAAGACATCCTTGCAATGTCCTGGAAATTCATACAAAAAACTTTAATGTGTCCGACTGTGGCCCTGACGGCACAATTGGACACCAGTTTTGGCTCAGTGGGGTGTCAGTAGGCTTGTTTAATGAATGCGTTTTGAGATAATTAGAGGTAAGATTTGTTAAGTTTGACTTCTTCCTACCCCTTTTTGGGATCATCAGCCCACCACTGTTTTTCAGTTCAAGCCCTGGTCGAAGGATGAGGGCACAGCAGCAGTGACCAGGCTTGCACGACACACCTCACAGGGTGGGTTTTTCAGAACAAACCCTGAAATGTAGACCGGGACATTGTCCACAAGACCACCAAAGCGAGTGGGCAGTTAACTGTGGTCACATATCGCTGCAGGAATGTTGGCAAATGGGGATGGGAGCTCTTCCTCTGTCATTAAAGCAGAGGACATGTCCGCAGCTGATCGGACCACAGTCTCATCTTTTGCTGCCACGTTCCCTGAACCCACTTGGTGAGACACGGCAGCGGATCATCAGCCCTGGAACTGCCCTGCAGTGGGATTGTTATTCCGGCCTCCTGAAAATCAAAAACATTTACACACTTAGATTACAGAGATGTTTATTGAGGACGGTCTGTCATGAATGATATATTTTCTGAGGGTCAGTCAGGAAACTAAATAACAGTTCTGAATTATAAATGTGAAAATTCTACCTGATGCACTGGCAGAAGTGAAGAAAAGCTCCAGGTGATCCTGCCTGAAGCGATATGCGCAGACATAACGCTGAACTTGGAGCAGGTCAGGAATCATCATCAACATCGACACAAAGCCCATGACTGATAGATACCCTCAAAAGAAAATGTTTCTTCAGTGTGATCATGGTAAAACGAGACACCTCAACAGGACCTAGTAATCTTCATGATTGTAAAACTTTAATAACTGAGTTTATTACAAATATTCACTAAATGTAACACAATACATAGTGATAGAGATGGAGGCAGCAATCAACGTTTTGCTCCATTAGTCTATGAAATTATTTTAGTGCAATACTACTACTTCTACAAACTACTGGGTGCTTCTTAAGAGTATGAATCAGTTTCAGGATTAGCGTCCTTAAAATAAATGATTGATGTCCAGGATGCTAAAGCAAGTAGGAACGATATTAATACTGATGTTGGAGAGCTTGAAAACAAGAACGTGCCATACATAGACAACTGACCTGAAAAAGACTGAACACAAGAAGATTCCAGCATACACAGAGAAACATCATAAACCAGAATAAAGATTACAATACAAGATATGCTCCTTAAAGCAGAAGCGGCTCGATCATCACCTCCCGCCTCCGGTTCTGCACACAGTGACAGCATATGAACACACAAACCATTTCTGACACCTGGACGACCAGGAAAACATTGAACAGAAGAGTCAACAAGAAGAAAACAGCAAAAAGATCCAAACAAGAGAACAGAGCATCTTATGAACTTCGAATGTTTTTATTTTTTCAAACTGGGACCTTCTGGCTGTGAGGGAGCGGCTGTGGACACCCTGTGGAGTCAGGATGTTGTAAGTGGAACATGTATTATCACATCACATCAGATCTACTGTCTTTATTGTCTCCCACTGGAACTGATATGGACAAAATTACATCACCTTGATGATCGTTGTTGTTTTCAGCCCAGGCCTTTAACTTTTGTCTCCTCTTCCAATATTCAAGTTAGTCCTAATTGAATATGCAAATAGCGCTGCACCACAGAAGACCGGATTGGCCGGGAGCGCGCACTACTTGAGGAGGAAGGAAGGCATCTTATTGGCCAGCGAATTTCACCAGGGTGACACAGGAAGTATTATTCACCAGTAATTCCTTTCACCCTAATAGAAGTAAGATTCCACTCATCAGGTCTCCTCCACCACACTGACTGAGAAACACTGACAACATCTGACGGTAGAATAGTTTGCAAACAAGCTCACAGTTTCAGCAGCTTTGGTTTATCATCAGCATTTATGCATCAAAGTAGGAGTTAGTTGAGTGTGTGTGTGTGTGTGTGTGTGTGTGTGTGTGTGTGTGTGTGTGTGTGTGTGTGTGTTGACCACAAAATACAATATGTAACCCGCATAACTGGGGGTTGAATTGCAAATTTTTAAATCCATTTCTGAGCTTTCTTTCTTTCCACCTGTGTTTACGAGTTATGTGAGTTTTATTTTGAAAAACCGGAACTTTATTTTAGGTAAAATCAGAAGTAGTATACTAAAATATTATATGTAGCTTAATAAGCTAAATCATGGCCAGAATTGTTTCTGTGAAAGTTGACAACAAGAGAAAAAGGTATGTAAATCTGCTTGTTTTGAACTAAAATTAAGAATTTATTTAGTCAATGATAAACTGATTTATCCCGAATTACTAAAATAAGCACATTGTGAGACTTCTACTCTTCTTTTTCTTCTCTGCCTGATCACCATCCTTATATCGGACTGAAGGTTAAAGCCATATTCAGCAGGAAGGTTAAATGTTTTAAATTTACTTGATATGGTTAAAAGCAGCAAAGCTGTACTTTATGTTAATTTTGTTAATCATTTTATTTATTTTATTTAAAATCTAAAATCTTATGTTAAAAAGGATTAAAAAGAGACAATAAAAATGGGAAAATACAAGTTACGCCTTTACATTAAAGTGTCCTTCATAAATAAATGAATTCATTGGTAAAATGTGATTGTATTATTCCTATTCACTGTAATTACAATTGGTTAAACGGGTATATTTTAACATATTGAAATGGTCATTGTGGAAATAACTATAGTTTTTATTGTCAACTTGTCATTTATTTCCATGATTTTCAAGGATTCTAGAAATCCTGCACAGGTAACATCTTTGTCACGAGCCAGATGGAGGGTAAAAGTGCATGTAAACATATAAACAAATAACCGTCATATTAATGGCCACTGGCCAGTAGATAAGCAGACGTATAGATGAAGCAGGAAGGTGAAATGTATCTTCTTCAAAATTAGAATACTCCGTCAAAATGGTCAAATTTTTAATGATAATAAATCTATGAACAGTTTAACAGAAATGTTTACTTGTGTGTGATTATTTATACTATTATGTTAATTAGGTAGAATAAGATGATTGTTTGATGACTTCCCTTTATTTGATAATAAATGAATTAATAGAACTGGGACATTTCTTTGTAGAATAAGATACTTTATTGCCTTTAGTATTGCACACAGAAAAAGCCCCCGGCCCTCATTGAAACATTTATCTATCACATTACACAAAAGAGTCCCCTGAACTGCCAACTTTAGTAAATTTAGTAATAGTTTGGCTGTGGGGTATACAAAGAAAAAATATAATGATGGCAACACAGCTGCAGTATATCGTATGAAGTATTCTGTGCACTACACAGTGCATGCTTGTTATTCAAAACAAAAGAAGATATATTCATAATATCACTTGTCAAAATTCCCAGATAAAAATGTGCCTGCTTGTTAAATTGCAATAACATGAGCACCCATGTCACCCAAATCACACTGATCAGCAACAGTCTGTGTCTTCTTGATGGAAGCTCAGCGATGCCATTTTGCTGTTTGTGGAGGAGAATTAAAAGGTATTAAAAAAAAACCAGCTCTTTGGACATTCACGTTCATGATTATGAAAAACAGTCAAAATCCATATTTTACCTTTGGTGACCTCAAAGCAGTTCTCACAGTGCACCGTGCCTCTGTACACCCACATGCTGTCCCCGGCCTTCAGATTACCCAGAGTGCCGCTGCACACGCCACACTGCCAAAACAAGCAAACGCTCACATGAGGACACGGAGACACGCTGATCCATCACCCAGCTGGGACTCAATACATCCACTCAAGCACTGTGCTACAGTCTGACTTCTAAATTACTGAAGAAATTACAGTTGCTGTGATTCGATTCAAGAGAGAAGACAAAGTGTGAAATGTGAATTCTTCAGTATCCCACAATAGATTTAGTCTTTGTCACAAATTGAACATTCAATCCCCCCCGGCACTGGTTTACAAAGGTTTTTCACACAGTGAGATCATATTTTTAACTGCAGCTGGGATCAAAAGGCAATAAACACACCTTCTTGCTTATATAGATTCTGCAGAAAAAAAAGAGCGCTCACTAACTTCTGGGTTAGCCTTCAGCTAACTTAAGAAAAAAATACCCTTATTATTCAATTCTAGTTTATTTTGCAGTTATTATTAGACTCTGTTGGTTAAAAAACAAAATTCTAGGTTTACAGCTGCACAAGTGTGAAAGGACGCTGCTTGGGAGGACATGACAGAAACATATAGTGCTTTTGCACATGTGTACTTACCGCTTTAGAAATATTTCCAGCACAGAACCATGTAAAAACCCTGTTGACTTCAATCACCACCGACACGTCTCATAACGCTCACCTTGAAGCAGGTGGCATGGCAGTTGATGTTGACGTCCTCCAGGACCATCTTGGCCTCACCGGTAAAAGGCTTACGGCAGGTGGTGCACATGTCCTTCTCCAGCACCGTCCTGGGTCGAACAAGACGAGCGTCACGATGTGAAGGTAGTAGTTTATTATTAACCACATAAGAGAGTAAGTTAAAATCATCTCGAGGTAAATTGCTGGTTCATCAATCAGATGGAAACGACTCAATAATTCAAGTATTCCAATAAAACTGTTGGGATTTTAATGGTCCTCAGATGATGTGCCACATCTGATTATGATCGTCTGACTTTTTCCAAGCACTAACCACCGTTTCAAATGTTTCACTTGGTGGTGAAATGCTGTGACACGTTGACGCATCGTTTAAAGACACTCAAGCTTTCCAGTCAGGAGAGTCATTGTGGGCATTGTTTTCTGTTTAGCTGACTCGGCTATTGAGCATTCTTACCTGTCAGAGGATGAGTAGACGTTCTTCATGGAGGATTTTGAGTAGATTGGATCCGACAGACTATCGTCTGACCTGCTGTAACGGGAGGAAGATTATCAGTTTATTCACGTCTCATTCTGGTTTTTGTAAACATCAAGTAAGACAATGTAATACCTGCTGCTCCGGTATGTTGTTGAAGTGTAGGAACTGGAACTGTCAAAACAAAACACAGAACCAAAGCTCACTTTTACAATATTTTTCCATCAATTGCACAATTCAAGGAATTTGCATTGGTCTAGTTCTTACTTGGAGCTGGGTCTGGTGTAAGAGTAGGAGTTGTCGCTGCTGTACTCATCACTGAGTGCACAAACACAGACGAGACATAAGAGAAAGACTACAGCCATGTCTGATGAAGCTGTATAAAGAGTGCGAACAGTCAAATGGTTACCCAGGCTTAGTGCTGATGGTGTAGGAGGTGGTGCTGCTGATTGGAGAGTCCTCAGTGTATGAGCTGTAGCTGTGTAGAAAATGAGACCGAATGAATTAAAACCCGTGCAGCGGCAAGTTACAACAGCAGGGGGGTGAGAAACATGTAGACCACGGGCCGATTAACATTAGTGCACATGAAAGCTGGCTCTCTTATTGCCATTGGAAGTAGCATTAGAGGGTGAATGAGGGTAAATCTGTAAAAAACAACAACAACAAAACAACAACATACATAATAGAGGCCACTGTTTTGAGAATTAGTACAATTTAGCGTCATCATTTACACACTCAAGACGCGTTTAATAAGGTCTTCAATCTAAATAAACTCACAAGTTACCAGGAACTGAGTTTCAGCAACTGTACAAAGTTATGTTGGGGACCAAGAGAAGTTCTGTGTGAATAGGGTGAAGCAGTTCTTCTGAGGGTTTCACGTTGAGTTAAGAGGTTTACCTGCGGATGGAGGTGGATGAGGTCACAGTCGGGCTCTCTCCTCTAACAAAGACCCAAAAGAAAAAGTCAGAACACACTGGGAATGATATGCCACACATACAGCGGCACGTTGTGGGACGTTTGACAAATTAAATAGTTGATTGTTCTCACCTGCTCAGGGAGGAAGATTTAGTCCGGATGCTGTCGAATAGGTCATCATCAGCCCTATAAAGACGATGGAGATTGTGATATTTCGAATATACGCTGTATTTATTCATTAATAACGTGCTGGAATAATAGTGAGTGGAATTTACAAACTGTGCAGCGTAACGACTAAAGTTGACTATTGAATGATATTTGATCTGGTGCATTGTAGGAAGTAACTCACCCACTAGAGCTGCTTCTGACTGTCACAGTCTCATTGCTGGAAGATGTCCTGCTGTAAAAGGAATGATATTACTTGTTACATGATATTCATGATGAATAAAGTAGTGCATGGTGTGGAAAAACACAGCTGTCAAACCTTCGCCTCAAACCTCTTCGGTTGGTAATACAGCTGTGGTGGTGTCTGGATCTCACTAACTCCAGTTAAGACATATTCTAGACATACTGTATCTATTGGAAACTCCTTCTAATATTGCTGCATCATATTTTAATTAATACACATCTGTGTGTTATCTGTGATCTATGTGTGATATTCAAGTTAGAAATCCTGGAAATAAATTCCGGTAGTGAGGGGATATAGTATGGCTTCTAATACACTGACGTGTAGTTCTATACAGTCATAAGCATATTTCTGCTTAATGCAGTTTCTCCCAGAATATAAAATATATATCATCAAGCAACATTATGTAGATGTTTAGAGTAAACTGAAAGTGTTTAAACTAAACAGTTTGACAATGATAATAACAATGTGTTTTTACATACCCAGAAGCAGCTTCGTCTTTAATGGACTTGGGAATTAGTCTGTCATAGAGGTCGTTCTCCGCCCTGCACAGGAAGCAGTAACATGGTCAGATCCGACATCATGTTTTTCATGATTTTCTAGATTTAGCCGGTTGATGATATTCTCGTTATTCACAACAGCAAAGTGTTTAAACATATCTGTACTGGTGAATAAAGAGAAAAGTAGTGGAGATGTCACTTTGTATTGTGAGTTGTCTGAGAAGATCTGCGGTGAACTCCATCATCCCTCATGAGCTCTCTGCTAATTCTACATGATGAAGGGCTGGAGCAACAAATACTCAAACAAGAATGCCTTTGATCGTCTATGAATACATCTCTTTCTCTTTTTTTTTTTTTAAAAAGAGTTGCGATGCCACCCCCAGAGGAAAAACACAAACCAGTATCACTAGCCCTCTTAAAATATGACTAATATGCAAATTCCTGGCGTGTCATTTGTACAAGTTTGAAACACACTGAACAAGCTCTGCAAGACCACACTGGCACAGCCTATCACACACCTCCAGACCATCTGGACCATAAACCGCTCTGCCTGCTTCTGAGAGGAGATTAAGATGCATTATGTAAGAGCTCACAATGGTGTGAATTTGTGTTGACTTTTATTCAGAAGGGTCAAATAACGACAGGAAATAACTTTTCATAATTTTTTTTTGTGCTTTACTATAAAATTAAATTGTTGGCATGTAAGCCTGAAGTTACCTGAAATTATTAGAATATAGAGTAAAACACACACACACACACACACACACACACACACACACACACACACACACACACACACACACACACACACACACACACACACACACACACACACACACTCACTTCAAGTCATCGTTGGATTTCACGGCCACAGTCTCAGTGGTAACAGTTGTTTTGCTGTGGAAGGGAGAAAATACAAGCAATACAAGTTCTGAGCACATGATTATGACCTGATCCCTGTTATTAAAGTTTTGATTTCGGGTGTCATGAATGAAGGTCTCACCTGTCTGTGGGTGAGTAATCACCCTGGTTAGATGTAGGGACGAGTGACTCATAAAGGTGGTCCTCCGCACTGTTGAGGAACATGATGAAGGCAGGTTCAGTTGTGATACACGTACAGCATACACTTCAATTCTACGAAATGCAATAATGTGATGACAGCTTACTCTGATGTGCTGCTAACAGAGCTCTTGGTCACGTCACTTGTTTTGGGTGATGAGTATGCTGAGTACTGTGCGCTGTGTGAGAAGATATGAAGACTTTCAGCCATTTACAGATCAGTTGATTACAGGAAAAATACCTCAGTAATGCAGTATTTAAAAGTGGGATGTGCCAAAACATTATGAATTTGAATTATAACTATTTTCTAAGCTTCATTTAGTCTGCGTTATCTCCACATTCAGGTAAGAAATTACATTTACATGTTGACAGTGTTTCCCAATTAGCTGCTTTGTTCAACGACACATAATTTTTTGCCCCAAAAAAGTAAAAACATGTATTCTGGCCTTTTCTATCAGTCTGCGGAGTACAGATTTAGATCTCTCTTGTGACCTACACGCTGTCCATAGATAAAATAGATAAAATATAATTCACCTCCATTGACTACAAAGGGCCTGCGTATGTCTTTTTAACCCCTTGAAACCTGAAAGGTAGTATCTGATATATGACACATAATACTACTTCCTATTCAGATTTGAAGTCTACATTTTTAAAAGTTATATAATGAGATGGTTTGACACATTATTATGAATCATACTTGAAACTGATTGTACAATCTGTTTTGTAGAACTGTCGGCTTATTTAAATCGGGGCTGAACATTTTTTATTTTTCTGAATGCATTTTCATTATTTAATTCTTGTCTATTTTCTTCTCCTGTTTAAATTCCTTTTTGTCTTTTAAATGCTCTTTTATTTTCTTCATCTCTTGTTTGTTTCTACGACGATGTCATTTTATGTATTTCTCTGCCTTTGTGAAGCACTTTTGATGTGTGTCGCGTATGAATGGTGCAAAACAAATATACTTGCCTTGCCCTGTGTGTAACTATCAATTATAATCATAAGGAAAGTATTGGGAGGAGAAAAGTCTTTTTTCATTCACCAGTGTACTAATATGGCGTGAGAAAAAAAGTTAGATAAAAGTGGTGTTTAATGCTTCACACATGTAGGCGACCTTTCCTGCTGCATCGAAACAAACGGGCTGAAAATAGTGTCTGTAATGTCACACCGTCACGACGGTAGAGCAACGTATAGTTGCTCAATTTACTGATCAGAACCCTCTTTTGATGTGTCAATAATATATTATATTTCACCCTTTGCTTGAAGACAGCACCCGCTCAGTGAACGTCCTGGTGCTGCTGGTTTTATTCACAGCTGATCTGAAAAAAAAAAGAAAAAAAGATTGAAAACATGAGCCATGAATGATATGTAAATGTTATCATGAAAAACTTTTCTTTTTTTTTTTACCTGGTGACAGTGGTCTCAGTGGTGGTGGTGGTTTTGCCAGCCCTGCTGACTGTCATGGTGGCGCTAAAAGAAGTGAAGTGCAACAGGTGTGTTGGTGTGGGACCAAGTGGACGAGTGTAAACTGAAGTAACTGATGTTTTAGCTGCAGTTCTAAGCCGTGGTCACACGAGTGCAGTACTGACCTGCTCCCTGTTGGACTTCCAGGAAACCTGTATCAAAAATAGAAATCACAAGTTATGGATCGTGCCACGATGTAATGTGCACAGTTTTTAGAAATCCATGAATCAATCTAAAGGTGCATGCGCGTTGCCTCTCAGTACCTCTCGGAGAGGGCCTGAACAGATGTTGACACACTTTTGTTGATTGTTTCTTCATTATCGTCACTAAGAGAAAAATAATGGCAAATTGATGACTTACCTGGTTTTTCACATTACAATCTTTATAGAAACCATATGTTTTTTTTTCATTAGTTGGCTTTTATTTTGAGGAGAATTTCACTGCTTTACCTGTCATCAGATCTGTGGCCGAGAATCGTCCTGCCATAGTTTGGGTCTCGGCTGTAAGGAGAGAAATACCAGAATCACTGACTCATACGAGCAGAGGTGACTCAGTGACTGCCAGAACAGACACCAAAACTAGGAAGTTAGACAAATATTTGATGATTAGGTCACACCCAGACGTTCTTCCATTCCTAGATGACATGTGACAAGACTGCATTGCGGCCTTCAGATGTGTGATACTCACTCGACGTCTTCATCTTCGTCATCCTGTTTTTTGATCCAGCTGTTGTCTTTCAGAAGACTTGAAGGTTTTGCTGCGAATGCAAAACAAGGAGAACATGAATGAGTCGAATTCTAGCTTTTAATTATACAGTATGTGAAGGTTCATGTCGTTTCATATATGCTGTATTACAGGCTCATGGGACTGTTTTTCAATGACATGGGGTTGTGATCCATTATGATTATGATTGATTATGATATGATTAGTTATGAAAGATTCTTGTTTATTGTGTACATGGCTGTCCAATTAGTGTTATCTCTGTTTTCCAGGAGTTATATACAATTACTTGTATACAAATTTATATTAATTATTGTTTCTTTTAAAAATACATTTTGTGTTGTCATGTATTTAACTCTTTAGTGAATGCAACATCTAATGACATCATTTGCATGATATTGCTTATGATAGCATTCCTTAACAGTTATTAATAAAGTAAATGAGTCTAGATATAAGTTTATATTATCTGCATCCTTTGCTGGAAATACAAAGAGCAAATATTATCAATGATTAACTCCATCAGTTAAGTTCTTCCTATAACTTCATTATATTTTAATAGGTTTTACATATTTATCTTACCATTTGAACCTTGTCTGAATAAAGTCTGTTGCACAATATGATGGATGCATGTAAATGTTGCATCCATAAGAGAATTCAATTTGAAGCATGCAGTATCTCAAACTTGTCTTATAATCAGCCTGTAAAACATTTTGTTTTACCGTGAAGCGAACTGGCTGACTGCAGAAACACGAGGGCGCAGAAATGAGGGGGGCAAAGTGGAAACCTTTCAACTTTAATCTCCCAAACCTAAGAACTGAATTCAATTCTTGACGTCAAAATGTTGAGTACATTAGTTACTTACAGGAATACATGCTCCTTTTGTAACGTCGCCTGTCAGGGAGCACAAACAAGAGAGTCCAAAGTCAAACAATGAAGCAACAGTAAATTGTCCACAGGGTGGGATTGAAGGCTGAGACCTGTCCTGTCCCACACATACAGTTCAGTCTTTGTTTGCGTTAAACCTCAAATCAAACTCAGTGTTAACTGAGCTGAAAAAACTGAGCACTGAGATCCGACTGTCTCCCGTGTGTGTGTGTGTGTGTGTGTGTGTGTGTGTGTGTGTGTGTGTGTGTGTGTGTGTGTGTGTGTGTGTGTGTGTGTGTGTGTGTGTGTGTGTGTGTGTGCCATTGTGTTTCCTCAGTTCATCACCATTCGTTCAAACCCACACTGAATGATTAAGTGCCAAACTGGTTTGTCTCGATCTCTGCCCATATTCCGACACACCCACCCTCCCATAACACACCTTCTCCAAACACATATTTGTCAGCAAAACACACGGGTGTACCGGTAACATGCCATCAGCTATTGATGATAACAATTGTCACTCCGTGACTACAAACACACTCAAACACTCGGAGGAGAGTTCCACAGCTGGGATTTAAACTGTCTACTTACAAGCCACCTAATTTAGAAGTCTGATGAGTGCTTTTACTCCCCAAAACATATTCATTTAACCAGTGTGTCGCCAGCCAAATGAATCGGAGAACTATGGACGACAGCTGAGTAATAAACACAAAATCAATCCATGGTCATAGTTCTTTAGGACCATAATGATAATATTATATTATTTGGTCAATTATGTCAGATCCTTAGTTTAACATAAGAAATATATGGAATATATGGATGACAGAGTTTGTATGGATTAAACCTAACACAAGTGATTGGGTATAAAACAGTCAAACCACATGTGTTAATATCCTTTCAGCATTATATGGAAGACAAATATAATAGTACAAATCTTGTATGTAATAAGTAGAATTTACTACGTTCGCAGGAACTTTTAATCATTATAAGATACACTTTGCATTTTTTTCTGTCTCTCTTTAGTATGTATGTGAAAGTTGGACTGTAAACTCTTCTACATAAAGGAGGACACTGGAAAAAGACCAGTCAGTATCATTTGCCCTGCAACAAGACCTGTTCTTTCTTTCTTTTTTATGGTGGTGAAGGGTCACGTGTAATGTAAGCACACAGGGAAGCCTTGAGTGTGTGTGTGTGAGTGACACGTCCTTGTCACTTGTAATTTAATACATCAAGTCATGTATTGATTCCTCAAAGTGAGGGTTATATAGCTGAGGGTTAATAATTACGTAATGCTCATAGTGTAACGTTGCATGTATTTTTCAGTTTCAGAGTTTCCCCAAATCAAACCATCCAGTCTAAAAGAAACGTATTATTATGAACTAATGTCCAAAGTTTTTTCTCTTCGCTTTTTTTTTCTGATCCAAGCCTGAACAATCGAGTAAACATGGAAAGTAAAGTGAAGAATTCAGATATGCAGTGGGTACCTACCTCCACTGAAGGCTCTGAGATTTGCTGGGAAGAGTAAACTCTCAGGTCTGTGCGCCCGTCTGCCACCTTGCACTGTACAATCACACCCTCCGCATTGGCTTTTAACCTGGTGGAAGGAGATTCAAGGCCACCTCATGGGTGTGGCTCCACACAACAATCAGAGAACATTTTCTCCCTCACTCCCTCACTCTCGATGCTTCTGTGTCTGTCGTCACCATTCACGAGTATTACTATGTTCAGCTTGAAGAACGAGACCTGAGGGTGTGAGATCCTCCGAGTATTTAATCTCCTACAGCTGACCTTTTGCAAATGGAATTATATCATGTAGAAATAGTTTGTTTAGATTTGTATACAACTGGCCAGCTGCTTTCAACTCCGGAGATAGTTTATATTATTTGTATTGAGGTTGTACTATTAGTGTGCTGATTAAAATCGATGGGGTCAACACCTCTTCAGCCTGTACTCACTGTACTGCTGTGATTCATCAATAACTCTCGAAATGCTGCCGAAAAGAGAATTCACAAATAAGATTTTAAATATAAAAATATGCCATCATTTACAACTTTGAAATCTGTGTACCTTGATGTCACATTGTTGTTTGTTTTTCTTTTAAAGACTATAAATTCAGTAGTGTCAGGTTTCAGATTGCTTTAGCGTGATCAGCCAGTTTAAACTCAACAACGCAGGAAGGAGTAAATCTGCAATGTTTGGGCTTGCTTTGGCCAAACGAGTTTCATAACTTTGAAAAAAGCAGCAAGATCACCCATTAATGTTTCAATGAATTGTTAAATATACCGTATAACATACTTAAACTAATACTTTTTAAAGTTTGTTTTCTTTGACAATGACAAATTAAAATGTTGACATTTTTGTCAAAGGTTTTTTTTTCTTCTTTTATTTCTCTGATTTCAGCTTTTCTGATTATTCTATGTTGTATAACACTAAACAAAAGACCAAGGACAGCCTCCCCCTTCTTCACATGGAGCACCCACTGACCTCAAGTTACTGCTGATAGTACTCTGACTGTATGGCCACGAGTACTGTATAACATGAAAAACTGGCCGCCTCTGACACAGAACTGTTTATCAATACCCCGCAGATTTAGCTCAGACGTGGACCTTGTACTTTACTCCTGCTAATAAAAGCACTGGAAGATGTTCTTGTCTCAACTTTACTCCCAGGGCAATTAGTACTTGTGAGAGGTTTGATAAATGTGATGACAATTATAGTCAATTGTTAAGTACCAAAACTCAGAATAAAACCTTCAGATTATGGCAGTTATTGTCATGTAAAGATGTGTCGACTGGATCCTCAGTGTCAGAATAGAAACGTGTCTGAAATTGTCATAAAAACTAATGAGGTGAATGAGGTGAATTCATACCTGGAAGTCTAACCTCAGAAAACTTCAGTGACGAACAGAGAGGGGAACATAAATTTCAAAGTTCGTCTGGGACTGTGAGCTTCATTATAAGGAGTGCCAACTTCTGGGCGATGAAAGGAATGAAAGGTGCATAGCACCCAGGGGTGTGGCGGCATGAAGTGGATAGACAAACCCCACCTAGTCACGGTGGCAGCGTGACAGGAATGCTGACTACCCTGCAATGACCTGGACATGGTGGCGAGCATCAGTGGGATTGGGAAAACTTAGCAATGTGGAGGGAATTCCCAAAGAACAAACATGGCTGCAATTCTGTGAAAAAAAGACATTTTTAACCACAAACACAAATTTAAACACGTAAATGCTCAAATTAGTTGGTTTATTCTTTTTATTGAACACTTTTGCACTGCACAGTAACCCTTTGCTCCACTTGTGATTTAAAGTAGAAGCACCCGATGAACACTAGGGGGCGATAGAGCTGTAGTGATGGAAATAACCCCATTGCCTACACAACTCTAAGAATAGAAACATCACACACTTGTGCCCCAACCACATCAAGTCCAAATAGTTCTAGTCTTACTCAGAGGAGAATGAATAAGCAAGTGAGTAAAACTTGATCTACTATTAGAAGGTTTACTTACAAAGTGATCCCACACTTGAGAACCATGAATGACAATGAAGTTAAATGTTCTACACTCTTGTTGAGCCTGTTTCATTGTGGTGGATGAAGGAGCTAAAAAAGAAAACATAGGGTTACAGTAGAGTCGTCAACAATCAGCTTGTAGGACAAAACCAGTCCTTCAACAAAATGCAAAATACTACAAAACTCACAAGTCTACTCTTTCAGATTTCAAATAAGCGTTCAAAATATCACTGGAAAATAGCAATGAATGTACAAGTTGTCGAGTTATCTGTTTCAGAAAAATTATTTAATGACATTTCACAGTTAATGGGGGAAAAACGTTTTCTATTGTACTCAATATTATTAGTTTTAATGAAGGCCTCATGTAGTGTAAAAAATAAGTACTTCCGCCTCAGAGTGAGATTATCACTAATTCGAGTCCAGCATGAGACCCTTGTGTATGGAGTTTTCATCTTCTCCCGCTAGTCTAATTTCTTCCCAGTGTAAAACATGCATTTAGAGCTAGTGACTGAGTAGATTGTCCAAATTTGTTTTCTATTTTTTGTGGTAGTTTTTCATGCCATATGACTTCATAACCCGACCAAAGATGTGATATTTTTACTTTGTCATTTAATTATGACTATTATAACAGTTTTTGGCAATCTCCTAACGACTGATGGTTTTAAACTGTGTGTAAATGTTTGCATTTTGAACTAAGTGTTTATCTTTCACCATTAGTGAGCTGGCATCGCCACCAGCCCCCAACGACCCCTAATTGGAAAAAACCGCCAGGTGGAAGATGGATGGATGGTCGACTGTATGTGTTGATGGCCACTTATCTACCTCCTTAGTCATGGCCCGAGACACACCGTGGGTCATTTTGTCAACACTTGATATACTGCCTCTAAGCCTAAAGACTTGTAAATAGTTTATATCACCAACAGTTAACGGAAGTGTTTTGAATGTGGGCCTTCTAATAAGCAACGCTGAAAGAAAAATGTCTAACAGCTGCAAAGAAATTGAGCAAACAAGCAGCCACAACTCTGTCCCTAATTAGTCGCTTCAGTGGTCTGAAACTGAAACCCGCCTTGCTGTCTCAGGATAAATGTTGACAGCGGCACTTCATCATATCAGGAAACCGGAGTTACACAACTTCTTCGGAAGGTAATAACCAGATTCAGCTCCTGGATGTGTGTGTGGTAACTGGATTGTGTCTCTGCCAGCTCGGCTCATGTTTGTTGCCTTCCCCATGGCTTCATCTTGGCCTAGATATCCAACCTCTCCTGGCTTCACTCGCTGGAGCAGGACTGGGATGTGACAACCAGGGGTTAAGAGAGAGAGAGAGAGAGAGAGAGAGAGAGAGAGATGCCTCTGGACGCAGCTGCATCTTCAGGTTACACAATCCAGCGGCGGCCCGCTCTCCGTCCTTTGGCCACCGGGACTGTTACAATGCATGTGAAATGAGCTGTTTTGCACATGTAATGTTGCACACAAGAATCCTATGAGCACGGTATTTCAGTGTTATCATCACCGGTCCATGCCGGCACTCTGATGCTGTGCATGGTAATCTCTGAATGCTTTCTGGGTTGCTATGAGAAGAGGCTGTGGACCGACCCCTCTCCTGTCATTGGGCCACCACAACTTCTCGCAGCCAATAACACACCACCAGAGGCTGTGAGCATCTCTCTCTCTCTCTCTCTCTCTCTCTCTCGCTCTCTCTCTCTCTCTCTCTCTCTAAAGACATATCCAGACCATTTATGCCATCTACATCAACAAATGCAACACATTTCACCATAGAAGCAGAAAAATCTTGCTAAATAAAGCATTTTGAATACATTATGTTGATCATAACAATGTAAAATAACATTTTAATAACTGACTGACGATACTGACAAAACAATGCAGTTTTCACTGTGAAGTAAAGCCTCGTTTCCTTGTTTCGCTTGAAAAATACAGAGACACATTTCAGAAGGGAATCATTATTTTGTTTGATACTTGTGAGTCACTTAAAAAAGCCAAAATACAGACAGGAAACGTGTGATTTAGTACTTCATAACAACAACATACAGTATGCTATATATCATATATTTAAAAAAGGATGTCAATGTTATTTTCACAAGTTATTCGTAGTGTATCCCATATTCTGCTTATTTTTAAATCTAAGATTTAAAAGAGTGGTGAATTTATATGAAGACCTATCAGAAATGAAGAATTGAAAAAGCATCTAACTCACAAAGGGAAGAATAAGGTTTTCTATTCCTATGAATCGGAAGAGACAATAAAGATATCGCATAACGCAAACCAATCACATCTACAATCTGATTGGCCAGCCTGTGTTTGTCCAAACTGTCAGTGGTTCTAAAGGACGTGAATCATTAAGTGAAGTTACTTATTACGAGAAACAAAACTAAAACTAAAAGTGATCTGCACAGGATGTGTGAGGCTTGACTAATTATGTTCACTTTGAGGATTATCCTTTCAAAGTAAAACAACGTAACATTATATATCAGCTGACACTGATGAAACAATGTTCTTGTTTCATATTTCTAAAACTGTTAAGGATTCTTTTGAATAATTTACAAATTGCGCTTAACAATCAAAGAGAACGACGTAACCAAAGGGACATTCCCGACCTGAAACAATTAACTAAACCAACGAAAGTAAGAGAAAGTAAGAGGAAGGAAAATTAATGCACTCAATGAACACCTTAAGGGTTTACATGCAGTGGTTAGCACTCACAGTGAGAAGGTCCCCAGTTTGAATCTGCATTGAGGTTCAGGGTCTTCCTGTGCATGTGTGTATTTCCTCCCACGACCGAAGGAATAAAAATCAAGGAAGCGTGCGTTCAAAGCTCAGATTCTAAAATGTCTCCAGGTGTGAATGTGATGGCCCATACAGGGTTTCCACAACCTTCACCAATAAGCTGGCATTGCTCCGGCACCCCACCCTGAACAGGATAAAGTCAAGTCGGATGGAAAACAAAAAGATGTTGGATGATTTTCTGGTTTGAGGCTAATCTGTGACTGTAAAGTAGGTAGGAATGTGATTTTCATTCTGCGATTGCCTTACGATGGCAGATAGGACACAGTCCATCTAAGGGAGACAAACAACAACACACACTCACATTTACCCCTAGAGAACATTTAGCGTCAGAAATTAATCTTACATGCATGTTTTTGGACTGTGGGAGGAAACCGGGGTACCCAGAGTAAACCCACATATGGGGAGAACATGCAATCTCAACAGAGAAAGACCCGGTTGATATTTGAACTTATGGCATCCTCGCTGGGAGGCAAGAGAGCCACCATGCAGCCAGATTTGCTGATGAAAGAATGTTTTTTTTTTTTTTTTTTTTTCATGTTTACATTACTGTATGCCTGCAACAAAGCCTTTAATCACTCTGAGGTATCTGTGTGTGCCAGTTTTAGATCCAGCTGGGAGGGGTCCTTTGCTGGATGGACTGGTGCAAATTAAACTGTGCACAGTGTGTATGTGTGTGTGGGGAAAAAACAACAAAAATGTATCCTGCTTGTGTGTGTCAGGATGTCCTTCACCTACACACACACACACACACACACGATGCGAGGTTCGAAACGGTGGCCTGCACAGTCTGCATGCATAGATGAAGTGGATCAATGATAATGGTATGAAAATATCCCGGCATGCCAGCGACGCAAGACTCGTCCAGGGAGGGGAGGGAGAGGAGGGATGATGGAGTTAAGATGGCAGCCCTGCTGAGGGTGCTGCCTCTCCGGGGTCAAGACATTATCCAGGAACGAATGGGGCACGACGCGGAGAATTTGGGGGAATTGCCGATCGTCTGCAGGACATTTTCTTCTATGGCTTGAGTCGAGTCGTGTTTTTGTTGGGTTTTTTTGTTTTCCTTCTCCCGGAGACGCGCACCGTGTTGACGCCGTGGCCGCCGGATGTGAAGACCGATAGGTTGTAGTTGCACCATCAAGACAGGCTACAATTGAGCGCTGATATATTCCCCGGCCCCTCGGATGGTTTGATTGTGGTATTTGTGCTGCTCGGAGCGGACAGACGATGTGACCCGCGGCGGATTTAATGACGAGTGGATTGCGTCCGATGGCCAGATATCATCTGGCTGTGTTATCTTTTGTGTGATATATGCATTGTTCTGCAAAACGATGATGTGTGCTGCTGCTGCTGCGGCAGCAGCGGCGGCCGCCGGTGGAGGGATCCTGCCCTCCCTGTCGCCGTCGATGGGGCTGGGTGTCAGGGTCGTGTCTGGAGCCGGGACCGACCTGTCCAGCCTCGGTTCGGGGATGGGTTCCTGCCCGACACCCGGAGCCCAGTCGGATTGTCGGACTCGGTACCAGCTTTTACTCTCAGGACGAGCTCTGGCGGAGAGATACCGGCGGATTTACACCACCGCCATCAGCGATAAAGAGCAAGGGATAAATCAAGGAAGGTGAGTGGCTTATGGGGAAAAGAGCGATAAACCGGAGGCTCGTCTGTCATTCGCAGGGCTAACCGGGCTAGCGACCGTCAGCTAGCATTAACCCCTTCGCCGCGGTGCGTCAGTCCACACCAGCCGGCTAACTTACACGTAAAAACTGGACTGGCCTGACATTTACCTTGTAAAATCAGTGTTTTAACCACCAACCAACACCCCCGCAGCCCCACAGCCCCCCCACCCGGAGTCTAAACTCCCGGGCGGCCGTATTGCCTCTTGACTTCCTTAGCTTTCGGGAGCCACCGAAGCTAACGTTACGGTGGTTCATCCCCTCAGTGCAGAAGATTTGCGCCCCGCGGTGCTTCTTGGACATTGTGTTTTTCCGCTTATCGGACACGCAGAGTTGCTAAAGTAAAGATTTAATTGGAACCCAGACGTCAGTTAGGGGCAAACCTGCGTGTGGTTTCGGTTCAAAACAAGCTAGCAGGCTAGCTGTCATGACAGGAGCAATATAGCTGCTGTCCAGCCCTCCGTCAACACACACACACACACACACACACACCGCTTCCTTTCCGCCCCACTTCTTTAAACCTTTAGTTGTCACCGCTTTTTTTTTTTTTTTAACTTTCAAATAATCTTTTATAATTGCGTGTGTTTTTAGGCCCCGGCGGCGTCACTGTGAGCTGGCTCGCGTTGTAACTAACGCCGTGGAGCGTCGTCAAGCCTTTCACCCCCCCTCGCGTTTTACCTTTAACGTAAACCAGATTACAAATACACGCAAAGCTGGCAATGACTAGGTGTGCCACATAACACGTATCGCGCGCACACACACGCGGGTCTGCCGAGGCGAGGTTTGTGTTTGGGTGAGGATGTGTTGGGGGACGTGGGTGAACTCATTTGCTTTTCTGGCATTAGCGGGGAATACAGTTACGTCATTGTGGGCAGCCAGTCCGTCAGGTTGTAGGCTGAGTAGCTGGATCAGTGCTGCATCCTCCCTCACAAACTCTGTTGTTATCCTTCACCTCCCATGCACAGGGCACACACTCCCAAATCCCACCCCACCACACACACACACACACACACACACACTGCTGAAGTCTGCTCCCATGACCAGGTCTTACATCACCAGGTTGTTATGAGTAGTGGAGTGTCACAATAGTTAAATGCTACTAACCTATGACTAACCAGTGACGTTAAAATAGTCCCTTCTTCCTTTGTTTGTCTGCAGTCACACCATGTGTACCAATGGGCATACAAGGCCCGACCGGTCCGGAGAGTCCTGTTGTTACTTTAAAAAAAATATAGGGCAGTATACCAGAAAGAGGCGGTGAAATCATCCATATGAGAAACAGATCTCCCAAAACATGACAAAACTAAAGATCTAAAACATACACATCCTTATTCTGTACTACTACGTGGAGTGGAGCTGATATGTGAGTGAAGACATGTTGCTAGTTCATCACTGGGCAAACACAGAGAAAGAGTCACTCACATTTAGACCTGCAAGTGATTTTGAGTCTCCGGTTCCCCTCCAATGTGTGGAAAAGTAGAATGAAACTCAGACTCAAAACAAATACAAAGAGATGTTTTGTGATTGTTTGGCGTCAAGGTGACTTGATCTTTGATAGAAAAATATTGTATGAATAAATTCATACAGCTGCACCGTATTAGATGAATGTGCAATATATGTTAATGTTCAGTATCACGATAACAATATGGTTTACAATAAATCAAAGTACTTAAGTCCAAAAGGTTGTCTTTGCACTTTGAGATTAGTTCCACCATGTAACACCGCTCTTTCTCTTGGAACTAATTTATACCACCAATACTTATTTACACTATTGTGAGTTAATTACAATGAACCAAATTCTGTCATTTTGAATTTACAGCTCCTGGAAACACAATTTATTACAGTTCAGTCAATCTTTGTATTTTGTACATGTTGATGTCGCAATATAATGATAATTTTGCCTCATCCCCACTGTCACTGGCAGTGTAATAAAACAACACATAACTCTCCTGTGCAAGAATGTGTTGAAATACATTAAATTACCACCGGTATAATAATAATGATAATAGTTTTACCAGAATAAAATTTACAGCAATGAAATACAGAGCATGCCATAAATAGAGATAACCGGTTTGTAACTATTTCAGACCATACTCATTGACTTCTGATTTCGAACACACAAAAAACCTAAAAGAAAATATTCAGATAGATTGAAAGTATGAACTTTTTCTTGTGTTGTGGTTTAACATGCTCTCACTGAATATGAAATCTGATGCATCTCTAAAAGTCCTTCACAATGTACTTATAATAACGTGTATTTTGCTTGTTGACAGCATGTTTTTCAGGAATGTTGCGCACATTGATTGATGAATTGTCAAACGAGTTAATAAGAAAATTGATTATGAAAATATGCTTTACCTCCTCAGCTTTACCATCCCATCCGTCTTACTTCTTTGTGTATATTGGTAAATCTTCTCAGAAGTGTTCTGGTCAAACGTTGTGGTGTGAATGATCTGCTTGAACGTCAGTTTGAAGTAACTACATGTATGTTTTTGAACGCTCACTGACCACCGTTTGCTTCCAGGGGGAAGAAGGCTTTGAGCAAGAAGAAACTGAGGCGGCGACAGAAGGTTAAATCAAAAGTCAAATCAAGAACAAAGGTAGGAGTTGTTTTCTTTTCACAACCAGCTGCTGATAATGTTCCACTTGCATTTAATGGGGTATTGACGTGTTTAAGAAAACTATTAGACCTTGGAGTCATTTATCGGGCTAGTTTTATTTATACATCATGCTGACTATAACACAACAGATAACACCATGGTCATTGTTGTAGTGGTACGTCACAAGAATTTATTCCCGATTAGCTTTCTAATTTAAAGTATTTCATCTGTTCATTTTAATATATAAGATATTATATATATGACTTCTATTTTTTTTTTAGCAACTATTACAGCATTACAGACTTTAAGTAAATTACAGCTGTATTGGCTACAGATATGTGGACAACTGTACATGTCCATCATATTGTATGTACACCAATCCAAAGTTTGTACTTATGTTTTTGCGTACATACACATATCCACTGTCTTGCAATGTCATGCTTGGAGTAGCTGAGAACTACTCCAGTGTTACTCGGAGGTATGAAGGCCAGGGCGCTAACAAGACACAGCACAACTAGATGGCTGTAGAAAGGCAGCCCACTTAGAGGCACACCTGAGATAGAGGTGCTTGACAACGACTGTCACGGGTCCTCAAACCTCAGTGTGAGCATACAATCCACGTCAGACACATACAAACTGGATTACACTTGAGCAAATCTCGTAACGGGCCCAGAAATTTCGTTACGCACGCACAACTCTGTGTATGCTAAAATCTCACCACAGACACACGAGTGTCATTACTCCCGTCCAGATCGGTTTACAGATGCACAAATATCATTACACATGCATGTGGAAATCATGATGCGCACATACGCCTCTCCACGCTCAAATCATTCTTTACAGGATGAGATTAAAGCCGAGGTCTCATTCTCCGCAGTCTTGACGGTGTTTGGCAGAAAGATTGTGGTTACCAGTGTGCTTGGTCCGGTGCCAGTCAGGCCTTCCACACATGATGCTGGAGAGGTGGATACACACAATGCGAGACTCATGGGAGTGGCCCTGACTTGTGCATGATGGCCTGTTGCCGAGCGACCTAACGTGTTCCACATCTCCACGGCAACAGTTGCCCCAGCCTCCATCCAAAGAGAGAATCCATCCTTAATCAGAGGATGTGGCTGTGTTTTTGCCGTCATGGTTGACATTTATTTATATATTTATTTATTTTTGAGGGGAGAGTGGGGGCATTTTAAGTTAACTAGATGATTTCTAACTTATGACAAACAAGCACGATTCCCTGGGATTAGAATGACTTATTTCCTTTCTGTTTTTCTCTGGAGTATAGTCTCTTCTCCTGATGATCTCGATATGAATTTAACTTCGTTACAGAATTTAAATTTTTATTTTTTTCAGCTGCTTGCATGAGTGGGTGAGAATAATCACCATGATACCACTACAGGAGGTGGTTACCCTACTCTACCTGTAAATGGTTTTTGACGTGCACCTAAATGTAGAATGGACTAGTCCAGTCAGGTTCTCTCAGAGTTGACTGACTCAGTGAGGGGACGTCCAGCAACATTAGAAGATATTCTTTTTAGTGAAAGAGGACTGAGTGGCAGGCCGGCATCAAAACGTGGGTTGTTGCACTGGCAGTCATGCTGTATTTGTATGTGTCATGCTCACTCTTGCTCTGCTCACGCCGCGGACACTGGTAGTCAGACAAGAGTGTTATTCGAACGCTTTTTTTTTTTCTTTTTTTTTTCCTTTACACAATTGTCTGGTTCTGTACTCGTGAATATGAAAGCACAGTGAGAACAACAGACAGAGCATAAACACTTATCATCCTAATGGAGGGGTGATGTCATTTTTTTGTGTACTCCCAGATGTGGGATCTGTCTTCTTTAAAAAGCTGTAATTATAACAAGAACCTGATGGCACAGAATGATTAATCGAAAAGAGAATGGTCAAGCATCTTCTCAGTTTCTGTATAGTCTATGTAAGAGCAGTCGGGAGCATGTGACGGTTCATCAAGTGGATTGACAGATACCAAGCATCTGTTAGAACTGGACTAAATAAAATATTCATATGGTCGCCAGTGTACCATGAAACCATGTTTCTGGGCCTCATGTCTTTTCTGTTTCATTTGTTTGTTCAAAAAAGAGGTTCGCAAACTCTTTTTGATGTTTACCTTGTAAATAGGGCACAATTATACATATATAAAAAAAAAATAAAGCTCCATGTGTCTTCAATGTCTAAAGATTTGCTATTAATGATTCGTATCTCAGCAAAAATACACTAAACCGAAGTTAGTCTACATTAGTGACGCACACCTTAGGTGGAATTATGCCTGTTTGGGGTCATCTTTCTACACCTTAGTGTTTTTAGATATTTTTCAAGGTTGCTTTTCAGTATACAGTGTCTGTTGTGGTTGGGAGAGTGAGGCAAATAAAGCCTAGTGGAAAGACGTTGTACCGTAGATGTAATACGTTTAAGAAAACAAATTTGAGGCCTTGAAGGCTACATGGAAAAATTACTTGACTCGTTTTCCAAGCGTTTTTTTGTGAGGTGAAATTGAGACCATTACCTGTGGCTGCCCGGAAAAGAACACCGTTTTAAAAACCAAGGTTTCAGTGTATTTGGACACGCCCTCAAACCAACTTTTGCTCTTCTAATGGTGGATCGTTTACACGCGAGTCCAGCTTAAGATTCAGAGTGGTCATACTTATCTCAGATAAGATAAGATCAGACTTCATTAATAATAATAATATTTAGTCATCACAGCAGCTCCACATTGCACAAATATTTAATGACTTACAGGATAGTTGCACACAATAGAATAGACTATGTGTTTAAAGATAAATGGATAATTTGATAAATATATATATGCATATATACACATGGAAATACAGGGGGGGAAACTATTGGGGAAAAGTATTAATATTTACAATATCCCCTTGATTATTCAATGTTTGCTTCAACATCAAGTGATCAGATTGCCACAATTTCTATTCTTTAATTTGACAACTGTGGCACCGTTGGTAGAGTGGGATATCTGCCAATTCTAAGGGTAGTAATTCAACGTCCCATCTCGTTCTGTTTATGTGCTGAAATGTCCTTGGGCAAAACCATGAAAACCCATTGGTTTACTAGCACCTTGCCTGACGTGTGAATGCTTGTGTGAACTAAAGGGTGAATGTGACTGCTGAAGCAGAGGATTCTGCTATATAAGTAAGCCATTCCATTCCATTTACCATTTACAACGTATTAGGTTGGCAGATTTGTCAAACGGTTGTGAAAGTTACTGGGAGCACCAAAGGAAATCTTCCTGTGTGTCTTTAAGTGTGCATTACGTTGTTGCCTGTGTTTTACTTACTTGGCGATGGAGCTGCTCAGGAATTTGTTTCTGTAAGGGCCTTAAGTCACAACGTCTGAGACATGTTAAAAATGTTTTGGCCTCTTCAATCACAGTTGTTTGTCAGAACTGTTGAGGGTTCTCGAAAACAACCCTCCCTGGTTTTTGCCACTATACATCACAGTTATCCTACAGAGGAACAAATACCTTCAAGTCAGGGAGCCAAGTAACTGTAATACTTTTGAAGTGTGAGCTCGGGGTGTAGGGCTTGGTGGATAGGGGCGTCTGGGTAGAGGATAAATACTGGCAGATCTCTTTTTTAGTCTATCTTGCCTATCTTAGTATCATGAGTGATATTATGTGGGGAGGTTGGAAAGTAGTTTTTAATATTTACTATATTATTATTTTTAATGCGGTTTTTCCAGTTCAGCACACAGACTCTTCTACTGTTGAGCCATGCTGTTGTTCCAGATTCAGTTCACAGTTTAAAAGTGTCTCATTGTAAAATGCAAGGTTTTCTCTGAAAGTGACGTCGCTTGCATGGGAGCAGGATGTTGTTGGAAAACCTCAAGGTACTTTTCAGACTTGAATGTGGCTTTCTTGATGTGGAAGCTGCCCACACCATACACACTAATGCAACCCTGCTCCCTCAGAAATATAGTGGGCTTGTAACAAGCCAGACGCTCCCTCTCTTTAGTCTGCAGGACATATTGGCTGCAGTCTTCAAAAAGAATTTCAAATTTTGATTAATTTGACCACAGAACAGTGTTTTTTTTTTTTTTTCTTCTTTATTTTGCCTCAGTCCATTTAAAACAAGGTTTGGCTCGGTGGACAACCGCAGCGTTTTAAAATTGTGTTCACATCTTCTCTGTGTTCATCTCCTTTGCTTGATAGAGTTTTGACTCCTATTTAACCGTGAGGATCACACGTATCCAATATCAGGTCTTCTTGTCGTGGGCGACGGTGGCTCGGCTTTGTAGAGGAGGCTCTTTTGTAATTGTGGGTTCAATCCACAACCTTTGATCCCCATCTTCCCATGTCCATTTATCAAAATTGAGCAAGACACTGAACCCCAAATTGCTGGAGGTTGAGCTTGAGGTTGCAGCTGTTCCCATTGGTGGGATTGTATGAATGGGTGAACGTGCCTGACAATGTAAAGCGCTTTGTTGCTACTGAATCAATGGAAAAAAGCTCTATATACTGTAGGTGAAATCATTCACAAATTTCACTATATTCTGTGGATTATTCATCGATTTATACTGTAGATGGTGAAACCATCAAGGGCTTCTTAATTCTATATAGATGAACATTTTTATGATACATCCCACAGTTTTTTTTATATGTTGTTGACTGTATATTGCAAACAGTTTCACAGTCTTTACTTCTGAAGTATGTCAAGAAATAATAACCATTAGTGCTACTTAATTGCTGGTAATAACCTTTGCACCTGATACTATGGTTAGATACAATAGAATCATACATTTGTTAATCGTTTTATTTTGGACATCTGGAATATTTGTATTATTGTGAATAAAGTGTGGGTCGATGGGAATTGCCATCCTTTGCATCTTGTTTTTGACATCATGTTACCATTTTTGGAATTTGGGTAGTAAAATTCTCTCTTATATAACCGTGCCTTTTCTTTTTTTTAATTGTTTTTCCACCAAAGCAGCAAAAGAAAATGTGTGTGTGTGTCTTAAGTGTGGTCAGGCGCTCAGTACCAGGCATTTCTGAAGCTTTTAGATGGCCATTAAATTGTCATTTAAAAAGCAGCCAGAAACACAAAAAGAAGCCACCGCTGGGGCTCCATGTTTCGGTCATTGGTTGGTGTGTTTACAGAGTGAGAAGAAACCCACAAAACATTAGTGACTCAGGGGACAGACACTTTGATCTGCCTTCGCTTGCGTGCAGCAACTTAAGCCTTGATAGTGTCACTTCAGGACATTTCTGAACAGACGTAACATTACTGAAAATGTTAATTGTCTCCCAACAAGCCAAACTATGGTTTGCAGATTCTTGTGGAAGTAAAATGCAGGGTTGTGCCACATTTTCAATGTCCTTCTCTTTTTAGCTTCCCCCATGCAAATATATGCTACACCTAGATTGGATTCATCCTTGGTTAGCGCCATTTATCATATCTTTGTGTTATCGTAGGCATACACGGATGATGTTTTTATTCTTGAGTATTGACGAACGTTGTACAGGTCATCACCTTTTGATTGATTGAGGATGTCATGAAGTCAAACTTGATGTCGTGCTCAAGTTTATGAGATCTTGTACAGTGTAGCATGTCATAAACTAAGAAAATTGCAGTGGTCTGAGGGTTTAAACTGCAGCCTGTACACGGTTGATGAAGTATCTTCACTTTCTCCATCTGAATTTAAAATTTATAGAATTCCATACTATTTGTCTGATATTATTTGAAGCAAGTTTTATTTTGTAATGGTGACAAATTGATTGTGTCAAGATCAAACTTAAACATCAATAAGCACAATATGTTCTACCTCAATTTGAAGAAACTGTCCTTAGGAAGAATGAATTTTGAACGTGTTCAAGTCTCATCTGTAAACTCAGTGGGGGGCGTTTTTTTTGTAAGTTGGTAATTAAGGTTTTGGGGGACCGGTCATGTTGTACAATTTCTGTCTCACCAGTTGTTGCTGAAAGATCAAAAAAGTAATTCTGATTCCCGCTCACCACTCCTTCCTCAGAACGAGCAAACATAACGAGTCATGAGAGCTCCCACTCAGCTTGAATCTTGATGAGGATATCAGCATTTTTATATCTGCAAATCTGAACCATAGAGCTTTATTTTTGGTCGTAAAATGTCCTCATAATACACAACGGCTCGTTTGATTCCTGTTTGTTCAAGCATTTCTCATTCTGAATGAGAAATTCTAAACACTTTAAAATGTTTCAGTGATTTCTGATTTAGTTCATGGCAGGATCACAGTTTTTCCTCTATTCACTATTTTTTTTAATTTTGACTGATGTTTACTCACATCACATTATCTCTTGTTACATCAAAAATACATCATCTTTTGATGTATTTTTCATTTTGTCATCTTAGGATTTTTGAAGTGTTTTTAAACAATGCGGACAAACAGAATAATGCATGCATAAAATATTAGAAAAACATGAAGTATTAATGGCACAGTATTCTAATGGTGAGGGTCCTCGTGAATATGGGGTAGACGCACTCTTTGTCAAGTGCTCATCTTCAACATCCAGTATTTCAATCTTCATCACCTTTTTAGTTTTGCTGTCATCTCTCAAGAAATCCATTTCCTCCCTCCTTGCTGAATGGGTTTAGTTCATTACACCATCTCTACATTGTAATGGTTTTAAGTGCTCTTCCCAGTCTGCGTGCTCCTTTGTGGAGGCTGCGCAGCCGTTCACTCACAAACACAACTCTCATGGCTCAGCAGAAGAGCAGCAGACAGCACTGTCAGAGGGGTGGGGGAGCTTATATTCTCCCCGGTGGTTCGAGCTGAGAATGAACGACCTCTCTCCCCAACTAGATGACATCACCCTGTGTGATTGGGATGCCAAAAGCGCAACACAGCAGGAGAGGCTCAATCGATCAATGCGATTCTCCAGAGCTCGCCTCAGGACTGTAGTTAACAATGCTGTGCTTGCCGGGATGAGGGAAAGCTTATCAATTGGTTAGTTTATCAGGTTTCTCCGTGGGCTGTAGTTTCTCTAACCTAACGATTATTTGAACTTAAACACTCAAGCTTAGCTGTAATGATTATATTGTAAATTCCCCGTGGTGGAGTGTTCACCTCATTTATGCCAATGTGATTAGACTCAATATTACAAATGGCTTTATGTGTAACACAATTGAATGACACCATCAGCCACATCAAGTTGATTCAGGTCCTCTTTCATATAGTTTCAACAGTGCTTAGTGGAAAGAAAACAACTTTTATGAGTTTGTTCGCGTTTGCCTAGTATTCTTAGCTCATAAACGTATTTTGAAATGGGAAAGGTATTTATTATCATTGTTTGAACAATGAAAAGCTTGGCAGCCTGCAGGTGGCAGTGGGAAAAAGAAGAGATAAAAAACAGTGAATATTATATATACTAACTAGGGCTGAACGATTTGGGAAAATAATGTAATTGCGATTTTTTTTTCCCCTCAATATTGCGATTTAATATGCGATTCTTTTTTCAATGTATTAATATGAAAAGACAGTTTTTTTATCTTTTACTTCAATTGCAGTTGTAAACTTACTAAATACTGTGACTTGCAGTTTTGTAAGCGTTCACCACAACAAGCCAACCGCTTGTCCATTGTGTTATCAAAGCCGTAAACCCAGGCTTGGTCACTATACTAATGCAGGGCTTGACATTAAGGATTTTGAGCGGTTTGCTCATCTACATTGCAGAAGGGAAGCACCGATCTACGTTTTTTCACTTCCGATCCGGATACTTAAATTTGTATATCTGCCGATACGATTCTGATTCCAGAGCTCTGTTTGCTTCAATATTATTATTATCATTATTGTTGACTTTAAATGAGACTGTAATAAACTCCTCTGTACAGTAAAGTATGAATTGTACAAATGTTTACATGTATTCTCTCAAAAGACAACTTGAGGTTAGTATAAGGACAGAAAAGGAAGCAGTACAAACTGTTTTTGTTCCATTTGGACAATGTGGGGGTCTGTGTGACGTCACCGTCTCATAATAAACTACTTCTATCTTTCAAACCTCAGAATCACTTTATTAATTCCTGGGGAAATTATTTAGCAACGCAGCACAAACAGCAGTGTTTCCAGCTCGAACACAACACAAATGATTGGGACTATTTTCAGGGAGTTTAGCGCGGAGTAGGACGCAGCTTCACGGAGGTGTGAATCGACTGCTACAGCGGAGGAGCGAGCTGTTCATTGTTCTAATTCTGCGGTCAGCGCCGTTCTCCTCGGCGAGCTGGAGTCTTAAAACAGTGACGTCTGTTTGCGGTGTTTTGAGTGTAAAATAGGTCCAAACAGCAACATGTTGTCATGAAAAGTTGGATAGCACAGTGCTACTTCCCAAGCCTGCTCATTACTCCTCGTCTCATTGAGACCCGCCTCCCTTCAGGAAATCCAGTCCACAGTTTGCAGCCAGCGAGCAGAGCAGCAGCAGGGAAACACTGAGGAGTCATTTCAGTAACGGTGAAGCACAGATGAGGCTACATGGATCAGAAATCTCCGCAGGTTGGATCTGAAATTTCCGATCCGTGAATTACGTTGATATCGGAACCAAATCCCGGATCGAATCGGCTCCATCCCTAAAAACCACGAGCCCGTTCGGGCAAGCTGGGCACATGACACGCGCAGGACGCGCAAGTCGTCACGTGAGCAGAAAATCCCGTTTTATCATATCGCGATATACACAATTAATCGTTCAGCCCTAATACAAACATAAGTAAGAGTTGCAAACCAGGATTCAGATATGGATATTAGTTATTTTCAACAAGTCAAATTGAAGTAATTGAAAAAGCTTTTTTAGATTTGTTTCTTTAAAAAAATGTTTAGGAGAACTGTTTATATTAGTCACACAGAATGACAGTCTGACTCTTGAACCAATGATTTTAAGATTTATTCAAAATCCCTAAAATAACGTAAGAGCTGGTGACAAAACACAAAAACATGGAATTAGTTGAAGACTTTTTCAGGAGCTCACATTGACATAGGGCAAAAGTGATTTGGTAACGCTGTGTGGAACTAAACCACACAACTGCACCATAGATTAGCAAATAAAGGTAAAATGGAACAAAGATACAACCTTGAAATTCTAACTTGAAGTGTGAGATAAATTGACCTTGTGCCTCTTTGCTGATACGCTAAATATTTTAGTGTTTTCATTTCACCGATTTTCTTATTTATTTATGTTGTTTTCCCTTTCCTTGTACTGTATTCGCGAAGAGCTGCGTTAACGTTCTGCTCTTTCACATAAACCAGGAACATAAAACTGGGAAAACAAAAAAAAATACAGAAACAATTACTTAACAGAATTATCTGTTTTTCAGAGCTTGAACATTCCCTGGGTTGGTTACGCCCCTCATAAATCTTTTATATCGCTTAATCCAGTTGAAGGTGCTCGGGGGCAGAAGCTGATCCCAGCTGACACCCTGAACAGATCACCAGTCCATCACTGAACGACAACCACAGACTGTCACATTCACACAAAAACATGCTGTGGGACTCCGGGAAGAGACGGGACTCTCCGGAGTAAACCCAAACAATTCCACATGGAAAACAGACCTGAACTGGAGAGATTGTCATTATGAAACTAGGCTGCTTACCACCAGATCATCGTTCTTTGACGTTTTTATAACAGTTCCCTCATTATTTGCTGGCAGACGTTCGCATCAGTGAACTGCATTTTATTAAGGTTTCTAAATTGTCTGTTTCAATAATCTTGCATACAGCCCCTCTGTAGCTCCACACGGAAATTAAAAGAACGGCAAAACAATTGGTTTTAGGTAAAATTGTTCAAGCTGATATAATGCATGCGTTATAGATTTAGTTTTTGTATTGTGAATATGCTTTCAAACGTCGGCACAATTTTATTTCAGTCGCAATGTAGACTTGAACAGTTTCTGAAGCAGGATTTTGTGCTCATTATTTGGTGATCTATTATGTATCAAGGTAAATTGTGTTAAACTGACAGTGATCAAGACCAAAGCAAAATAGGTGTGACTTTTTTTTTTTTTAATTGTTGAGTCTCTGCCTAAGCATGAGAAATACATATATATGTATTAGATTAGATGTAAAAATAAATATCTCCCTGTATTGTCTTGATTTATTGTTGTCAGTATTCTTGTGCTGTGGTAAATATCACAGTGACTGTCCACAAAACTGCTTTGAAATTATCTCACCGAGTGTTTGGAGTGCCACCGTCTTAAGTCGCTCCAACAATTGACGACATAATAAGTGTCAAATGTTAATTGAAGAGTTTTGATCAAGCACTATAAGTCAACATGTCGCCACAACAACAGCGGTCAGATTCAGTGACACTGTGTTTTCTCAGCTGGAAAAGTGCAGGAAAGTGGCAGAAGAGCTCTCCCAGAACATATCCAGAAAAGGCTCAAACACCTATTCATACTTAACAAACAACACTGGTTCAAGAAAAGATTCTTTGCGGTTCCTGGAGGTACTGATTAGTTATCCTACTCCTCCGCTAATAGTTTTTACCCACAAAAATTCCCACCTTAATGAACAGCAGTCAGTGAGATGAGAAGTGGACGCGTTTGTCTTCCAGATTTTAGGAAAAAAATAAAACAGACAAAAACCCTTACGATTTTATATAGAATTTGTGTGCATATTTTATAAACCGTGGTCATGAAATGAGCTTTCCCATTTGTTTCGGAATCATTTTAGGCAAAGGAAAAAAGGGATGTGGTGGGGCCGAGAAATTGAATTTCATTGTATTGGATTACCTATTTAAGAAGGACCGTTTGTTATATGACAAAATAGAATCTTGAGCAACTGATATCATGCTTGTGGTGAACAGGAGAAGGAATAGATGAAAACCTCCAATGTTTTTTATTTATTTTTTCCTCTGCAGGCCGAGAGTCTAGATGGAGCCCTCTGCGTGCCGGACATCAAGCTGCACAGCAACCCTTCGGCGTTCAACGTCTACTGCAACGTGCGGCACTGTGTGCTGGACTGGCAGCAGAGGGAGGCCTCCCTTGCACTGGCCTCCAGGAGCTCGGTGCAGAGCGGTGACTCAGACAGCGAGGAGGAGGAAGAGTACCGTGAGCCAGCCGTGAAGCTGCCAAAGGTACGAGCAGCGAGCATCACCGGCCCCCTATGTGGAAGCAGCAGTGCTTGGTACCGAAGCGTCAGATTGTGCTCTGGGGGGGAATCGGAGAGACGCCCTGAGACTTCAAGGCTCATTGTCATCAATCGTTTTAATTTAAATTTCTTCGCAAGAAGTGGAAAACGACGCTTCCCATGAGGATTAGGTTAGACTTTTTTGTTTTAGATTCGGTATTCAAAATCTAAATAAAACAAAGGCTCACTTGTTATGAGTGTCTTTCATTTCATTTTAAACAATTTATAATTATCGATTTGTTCTCATTTGCGTTAGAAAATACAAAAAGGGAGCTAACCATGCTGAATTCCAGTCAAAACCATTAAAAATGATTCTGGACTCCCACAGCCTTTTGCTGTCATTATTCTGATTTAAACAATCTTTAGCTTTATTGACAGTTTTCTCAAAAATGCTGTTTTTTATGTGCAGTTTTCATACATTTGTTTTTGTGCAGGGAACTATGACACTGATGGATGGAGCCAGTTGTGATGATTAAACAAAAAAAAAAAACTTGAATATTATAAGTAGTACAGCCAATGTGGCTGTCTTGCATTATGTGATAAGGCTTCAAATAAAGCTGCATACCCATCAACTCGCTCATCAGTTACATAAAATAATGTTTGAAACAACTGGTAAATATTTTAAGCCTCTCAACATGTGTTGTTGAAAGTGCATTAATTATTGCAATTACACAACTGCTATTTTATTGGGTGAAAATAATAGAACATTTAATACCATGAAAAATGTGTAATAAATGGTTTTAGAACACCAACGTGAGAGATTCAATTACTTGTCTCAGTGAGAGTGCAGAGCTCCTGTTAAAGAGTTGATTATCTACTGTACTGTGCCGTTTGAAATGGGACTAAAGTTATACCTTCAAATAATGGAAAAATCCGGCCTGTGCCTTTGTTTTCTTCACTCTGTTTTTCCTTTTAAGAGGATTACTGCAACAACAAAGAAAGACCAATGTTTGCAGGTGAACCCAGAAATGTTGCAGATGGATGGATTTAATTTGTGCTACGCTTTATCCAAAATTGGGGAGGCTGTGGAGCATTATCCTCTTTAGGATAAATTAAATAAGCTACTGATGATATAATATGAGGAGATTTAGTTATAATTCCAGCTCACCAACGGCTACGAACGAAACATATGTTGAGGATGTCGAGAGCCTGAAAGCATCTACTCAATTTATTGATTGGGTTTTTTTTGCTATTCAAATTAGGTTATTTGTATTTTGGAATATTTGCATTAACTTATTTGTTGTTATGTATATGCTTTGAAGTGTTTCATGAGTAATACATGGAAAATGTTGTTCTTGCAAAACAAGTACAGCTCTAAAATAAGAAAGTACATTGGGACACGATTTGATTCAGTAACAAAACAATGCCAACATTAAAAAGGAATCCTTTCTAGGCCAGACTCCACTGCGTCCCTCATCCACGCAGCCAAGTGGGTCTTTCATCAAACAAAATGTTTAATATGGGATGTTAGAATCAGCGGTGGTGACTGTGCGCAGTGTGGACTGCTGTACTGTTGGTAGACTGCGACGGAGTGATGAGACCATGCTCACAAAAAAACCCCCAAAAAAACCTTCTTCAAACATTTAAACTTCTTTAGTGGTGCTTTACAGTCTGAATTCCTCCCTCCCCAAAAAACCATGTGACAAGAATATTTCCATGACGTGTTTACATTTATATTAGTTACATTAGATGTTCATGAGCTCATATAAATGTGATTCTTCCCTTGTGTCCGCAGATCATCGGCATTGGCCTGTGTGGGGTTTTTGAGCTGATTAAAGAGACGCGGTTCTCCCACCCCTTACTGTGCCTGCGTAGCCTCCAGGCCTTGTTGGACATGCTGCAGGGACAACAGCCGGAGGGTTTCCTGACTGAGCCTCCCGATGTCTTAGGTAAAACCTAAAGATGTCTATATCTGTTAACCGATAACGCAACAAATATTCATATGAATCCTAAAATGTGGTGCTCTCTGTTGAGAGTGCGGTTCTATTGGCTCCGCAGTTGTTTTCAAGTAGATTTAGCAAAAGACAATTTTGATTTACTCTCCTGCCAAGTGTTTCATGTCCTCATGAAATGTTTGCTTTGTCAGAGTCTCTGTTCCAGTTGTTGTTGGAGACCACGGTCCGGAGCACAGGGCCCAATGACCCGACCGGACAGGCCATCACTGCCCTGTCCTGCGCCTGCCTCTTCAGTTTGGTGGTGGCCTGGGGGGACACGGGCAAAATCCTGCAGGCAGTCTCTGCCATCCTCACCAATAATGGTAGCCATGCCTGCCAGACAATACAGGTAATTAACCAGAATGGATGAATTTGGTGAGATTTAAATGTGCTTTCAGCTTTTTATAGTTTGTAAACCAAAGATCCTTTTTTTCTGTCTCTAGCGTTAAATATAATCAAAACAAATTATTATCAGTGTCCTCTGAACTGCTCATGTAGATTTATTGATTTATTTTTTCTTAACACAGATGACTACAGTTGTTAAAACCATGGAATGCGCTGGTCTTCTTTTCGGATCGCTCATAAGAACAAATATATTTTTCTCAGAAAAGGCCTCACATGTGATTCTGAGTCTTTCCTATTTCTGTTTTATGAATCCCAACTTTCAACAACCAAACACTTGAATTTGAATTTTTCTCAGTTCCACACCATTTTAACTGAGAAATGTGTGTTTCTCAGTGATCCATTAAGGATTCCTCTCCTGTCCAGTAAAGATGCTTTTCACCCCAGTGCAATTCAGGGTGTATTGAGTAACCTCCAGCACACACATGCATTTCCTCTCTTCAGAGAGACTGTGTGTAGTCTGTGAACAAGACAAATTGAGTTTTGGAAAATGTCATGCCGTCCTGATTCTCCTGTTTGATTATGTTACCCTGCCTGCATTCTTCCGCCAATTAGCCGTTCGTCTGTGTGCTTCCATCTCTTGCGTGTCCTCTTTCCTTCCTCTCTTCCTTTCTGTTTTCCCTTGTTTATATAAGGAAACTTTAATTGCAAAATCTTTGAGACTGCAAATCTAAGTGCACGGTCTCTGGTGACCAAAAGCACGTTCTTCTCTAACTTGTGAATTTAATAGTATTCTTGCACTTTTCTTGGCCTGCAGATGGATTTAGTACACTCACATGGTATACCCTCAGGTTTCAATTGGACTGAATCATCACAATGGCAGGCAGGCTGCCGAGAAGTGTGGGCTTTCATGTTGTGCATGCCTCTGTGTGTGTGTGTGCGCGTAAGCAGTGAGATCAGCAGTAAGTGTGTGTGTGTGTGTGTGTGTGTGTGTGTGTGTGTGTGTGTGTGTGTGTGTGTGTGTGTGTGTGTGTGTGTGTGTGTGTGTGTGTGTGTGTGTGTGTGTGTGTGTGTGTGTGTGTGTGTGTGTGTGTGTGTGTGTGTGTGTGTGTGTGTGTGTGTGTGTGTGTGTGTGTGTGTGTGTGTGTGTGTGTGTGTGTGTGTGTGTGTGTGTGTGTGTGTGTGTGTGTGTGTGTGTGTGTGTGTGTGTGTGTGTGTGTGTGTGAAATGCATTCAAGCATGATAGGAGAAGGGCAGACAAACTGGCTGCAACTCTCCGCATCTCTAAAAATTTGACTACCGGTACACCAACAATGAATCTCACGGGGAATTTCTAGTTGATGTGCTTCCAGATGCTTTTCACCCCAGTGCAATTCAGGGTGTTTGCCCATACTTTGTTTTGCAAACACACCTCATCATGTCTTATCAAAGGTTTTCCTGCTTATCTTTCTAAATCTCCCCAGGTTCCCACCATACTGAACGCTCTCCAGAGGAGTGTACAAGCTGTACTGGTGGGAAAGATCCAAATCCAGGACTGGTTTGGAAATGGCATCAAACGTGCGGCCCTGATGAACAAGTGGGTCCTGAAAGAAGTGGTCATCGATGACGACGAGCGCTGTCTCCTACAGACTGATGGCTCCTTCCTATATTTGCTTTGCAAAGATGGACTCTACAAAGTGGGATCTGGCTACAGTGGTACAGTCAGGGTATGTATCACCATCCAAGGTGGAGATCATATCGGTCTTTACTTTTCCCAAACAAGCTTTTCCCTGTCGCTTCAGAAATTTCTCTTTTTATTATTATTATTTTAATTTAAACTATAAATGAAGTGATGTAGGTGAATAGTGCTAAGTCATCATTTTTCAGTTGTTTTGGAGAAGTATGCTTTCACGGCAGATGTTGAAATGTGTAGTTTGCGGGAAAGCGGCATTCATGCTATTTTCTAACTGGGACGATGTATTAAAGATTAATTTCTGTCTGCACATTTCATTATGAAATTATATTTAAACCTAAAAAGGGAATTCAGCATCCTGTAACTGTTTGAAAGTCTGAGTTTTATTCTTTATGCTACATGCTCATTTGAAATCAACGATTATCTAGGGCAACAAACAAACCATAAAAATGTCTTTCCAAACTTTGAGATTGTTGTTTAATGTTTTTATCATCTGTTAGATTTAAACAGAGTCTCAGTTTTTTGTTGTTGCCTGATTGCATGCCATCAATGCCCCACAGGGTCACGTGTACAACTCAACGTCTCGAATCAGGAATCGAAAGGAGAAACGGTCATGGCTTGGCTTTGCACAGGTAAGTCCTTATGCTTCCATTAAAATACAGATATTTTCCGTGTTAAAAATCTGTTGACATTTTCAGCATTTTATCTTTAACAGTATTTACTAATTTGTTGGACTCATAAGTCTTAGCAGCTCTGTGTACTCGACTTTTAATTCGGGATCGTTCGTCATGATTGTAGATCATCAGTAGTGTTGGTTTTGTATCTTCAGGGGTACTTGCTGTACCGGGACACAAGTAACCACAGTATGGCGGCCATCAAGATCAGCCCAGAGACTCTTGAGCGTGAGGGGACTGTTACCATGCCAGGTGCCGAGAATACAATTCACGTACTTGCCTTTTAAAGGCCTCATTGTAATTGAAGCATAACATGTCTGACTAACAACAAACTGCCAATGTTACGACAGGTCAACATTCAGATGGACAAAACATCATCTTCACAGATGGAGAGTATATCAACCAGATCGCCGCCTGCAAAGATGTGAGTTTTCCTGCTAATGCTTCTCAATTTATTGATACTGTTTCACTTATTTCAGCCTCCACAAAGAAGAAACTTTCAAATTTAAACCATTTTACTAGGGTGTGGACCTTCCCTTAGATAAAAAACTGAACCTAGGGGGGGGGAAATCCCATGTATTCTTCAACACAATGGAGGGAGCAGGCTTTATTGTGCACTTACATGCATTTATAGCCCAGTGAAACTGTGGCGATGTTGAATTCCCTGCAGGCGATCTTCAGGGTTGGAGTCTTGGCTTACAAAGCCACTTACTCGGTCAATCTGAACTACATAGTGATTTGTTGTCAGCTTTGTGAGGGGTTGTCTGACTTCATGTGCATGGAAAGAGACACAGATGCCGTGCCTATACATGGCTTTCTCCTTCATGTTGAGTCATTTAGACACTGTACAGCTCAGCAGGATTGAATTTATATTTCGAGTTACAACCAAGTCCACTGTCTTCATTTCTATTGTGTTATTTTCTTTTTTTGTTTGTTAAAATGAGGGCAGTTGTTCCGCTGGATGCCCAGTAAAGCATCTGTCACTCCCTCTTTCAAGGCAGGATTCTCAGCTGATCACCAGCTGTGCCACGGAGGGGGGGTGGAGCTGTGTTTTTAGCTTGTAATTGTGTGTGTGTATGTGTGTGTGTGTGCAATGTAGGCGTGGCAGTGAGGGCAGTGGCACCACATGTGGGTATTCTCTGGAGAGCTTAGTCTCCTGAGCATTTATCTGCATAAGTACTTGGTAATGTGAGTGGGGGAGGGGAAGATGCAAAATCCATATATCTGCCGTAGCAGGCTGCCTCTTGACTAATTATGGGGGTGTGCACTGTATGGGGGGTGGTCTTCAGTGAAACTGCATGCATTTTTAGTGAGCAACCACCACACATACTGCTTAAAGCTATAGTTTGAAGACTTGACAGGCACATGTGATCTGCTCCGAAGGAAAGAAAGCACAATATGAGTCTATCATTACCACACATTCAAAGCCACACGGGCTCATTGCAAACTTTTATTCATTTTCCTATAATCTTCTCATTACTCTCTTGATCTTTTTTTTACACTCTTCCTTTCCCATTGTGCCTTTCAGCCATGCAGTGTAACTTATAACTCTGGCAATTGCATAACCCTCTATACACTAGAAGTTATAGGTTCCTATATATCTACATATGGCGTTATGGTGAGATTTAACACTCTACACAGTCTTGTTTCTATGCCATTAACGTGACATGTCAGAAAATTTAGATTACAATTCTCTTTAAAAAATAAAACACACTTATTAAAGGCCGTCAAACACAAGACAATATTAGGAGAACACTACACATCATAGATCAAATACAAAAAATCGGGACAAAAGCCACAATAATAAGTTTAGATGCAGAAAAAGCTTTTGACGGTGTCAGTTGGGAATTTCTATATTTAGTACTAAACAAATTTGGCTTAAATGAAAAATCAATCCAGAATATTAAAACTATCTATCAAGAACCAACAGCAAGGATTAAGGTAAATGGACAATTATCAAAAAGGATAACATTAGAACGAGGCACCAGACAAGGCCGTTGCTTGAGTCCCACACTCTTTGCCCTTTATATTGAACCTTTAGCACAGGCAATTCGTCAAAACACCAACCTGGAAGGACTAGAGATTAAAAACAAAAAACATGTGATTGGCCTCTTCGCGGACGATGTGGTGGTGTTCTTGCAAAACCTAGACAAAGGGTTTCCCCTGCTGATGAAATTTCTCAATACCTGTGGTCACTATTCTGGATATAAAGTTAACATTGCAAAAACTCAGGTTCTCACATTCAACTACTCTCCATCGCAAAACATTCGGGACACATGTAGCCTAAACTGGAACTCTAAAACCATGAAATATCTTGGAGTCACAATAACAAAATCACTAGACAAATTATACGAAGCCAATTACAACATTATTGACCAAAACATTCAAAAAGATCTACAGAGATGGTCGACTTATCTCCTGGATCTTAGCTCCAGGATTAAGGTGGTCAAGATGAATATTTTACCAAGGTTGCGATACTTCTTTCAATCCTTACCAATATCAATACCTCAAAACAAATTTACTTCCTGGGACAAGAGCTTATCATGGTTTATTTGGAATGGCAAAAAACCCAGAACTATATACAAAACTCTTCAACTGGCATACAGTAGGGGTAGAATGTCTTTACCAGTTTTGCAGGAATATTTTTATGCGGCACAGCTGAGGCCTGTGGTATGTTGGTGCATGTCCGAGTATGAAGCAAGGTGGAAAGATATTGAAATTGAAGTCGCAGGCATACAAATACAAAGTTTGTTGGGTATGAAAGAACAAACCGAAATCATAAAGAAGACAATAGATTCAATAACAAAATTTACATTGGAAATTTGGGAGGAAGGTAATGAGGAAATATGGATTGCATGGAGAGAGAAAAATATTGAGTTGGGTGGCCTATGATCCAAAGTTTTTACCAGGTCTGGATGACTCAAGGTTTAAACAATGGACCGAAAAGGGCATTACCGCTCTCTGCACAATCTGTAAACAGGGGAAGTGTATGAGCTTTCAAGAAATAAAACAGAAATTTGGATTACAACAACAAGATTTTTTCAGATATTTACAAATTCGGGATTATATTAGGAAAGAAACTACAATCGATTCTAAAACAGAACTTAATGGGATTATTCAAATTATAGTAGATGCATATAATCAGGGTAAATCTGGGGGTATCTCAGCTTTTTATAAAGCATTTGAAGAGAATAGAGAAAGCTCAACACTTTACCTAAAATGTAAATGGGAATCAGAGCTAAAGATTGACATTCCAGATGACGATTGGGACAAAATGTGCATGACTCAATGTTCTACCACCAGCTCACCAATATGGGGGGAGTTTGCTTGGAAGAATCTCACTCGATTCTTCATAACACCCAAATTTAAGAGTAGACAATTAAAAACCCAACAACCATCCTGGAGACTCTGTGGTGATCAAGAGGGACATCATTCACATGTTTTTTGGTGCTGTTCTAAAATAAGACCGTTTTGGAATATTGTAAATACAACTGTTAACAACATATTGGCCTACGACATACCAAACAGCTGTGTTGTCATGTATCTCGGTAAACTTGATGAAGCTGTGCAGAAGGAAGACCGATATCTGGTGAAGGTTTTGCTTATTGCCAGTAAAAAGGCTATCACTAGGAACTGGCACAGAGTGGAGGTGCCGAGCGTGGAACATTGGTTCAAGATCATCAGGGATATCTATTCAATGGAACAGATGACCCATCACTTAAGACTCAAGAGACACATATTTGAGAGGAACTGGAAGAAATGGAACGCCTACAAAGAACGTGACACCAACAACTAAATGGACTAACCAAACGGACTGAGAGAGAAACATACAGACTGGAGATGCCCCACTGTATTTTTGTTCATTATTGTTTGTGATTGTTTAAAAATGAAAATAAAAAGAAAGTTTAAAAAAAACCAAAAAAAAAAAACCCACACATGTTGTGAAGGAAGGCCACACCCTTTGGAAAACGACGCAAATATAAGACAGCCCCTCTTTATGTATTAATGTATTTTGTTTCAGAAAGTTTGAATTATCCTAATGCAATCTGTGTGCAGGAAAAGCAGAAAAATCTAATATGAGAATAACTAAATGCCACACAGTAAGTGTTCTGTTGTGGAAATAAATTGTTTCCTTCTGTGTCTTGCAGGATGGGTTTGTGGTGCGGATCTATACGATGAGTTCAGACCCGGCCCTGCAGCAGGAACTGCAGCTGAAGCTGGCAAGGAAATGTCTGCACGCCTGCGGCATCTCTCTGTTTGACCTCGAGAAGGATCTGCACATCATCAGTAAGTGATACAAACTGTACTTGGATCCGGGGGGCTGTGGGCAGTGATTGCCATATGCTTCTGTACACCTGCTACAGGCACTTGATACCGTTTGTGTACAAGGTTGAAAATGTGTCAGAAATTGTTGCATGTTTTTCTCGCAGGCACAGGCTTTGATGAAGAGGCAGCATTGCTCGGCGCAGGCAGGGAGTTTGCTCTAATGAAAACGGCCTCAGGAAAGGTGAGACTGATGTTGTGTCTAAATTGTTGAACAAAAGGGAAACTTGGAAGCGCTTCAAAGGTTCGGCTTTGTAAAGGGCTTTAGCAGGTGAACCTATGGTGCTAAAAAAAAATTTTTTTTTAAATGTATGGATAAATGGTTCATGGGTGTTTTTTGATCATTCACAGGGACCGCAGGAAGGCCATTGCACAATATTAACAGCTCTTGTAGTTCATAACATCTGTTTGTGGTTAGCTACAGATGGATTTTCCAGGATCATGCTGATTTAAAGTTTAATAATAAGACATAAATGTATCTTTCGGAAACATTTTGGTGCTCTTCGAAGTAATACAGGAACTAATGACTTTGTTTATGTTTTTTTCCAATGAGAACTCAGTCTTAGGACTTCCTTGACTCAACCATTGTCGGTGATAACATCCCTGTGGGTCTTTAAGTGTATGAAGTGACGTGCTGCTTAAACAAAATAAAGAGAATGGTGCATTTCACCCAGCGAAGCAACGCCAGCTCAAAAGAAAATACATTGGCATACAGTGCAAGAGACTCTGCACATTTTTAAAAATGTATTTTGGATGGGTACATTGTAATTCAGAAAAAAAAAAATGTATAGATTTGTTTGTGGACAAAAGCTCTGCTAAGAATGAGTCAAACTGCGGGTTATCTTTAATCTAAAAAAGTTGGGCTGTGTGGAGGTGATGCTACGTTGCGTAAAAATTCTTCAAATTCTTGTCTAGATTATCTTTATAAGAATAGAATGTTAAATATTTAGATGGTTTGGGGTGTGCTGGAGGGTGTGGTTGTTAATGGCTTTACCGTAGGTGTGGTACAGTGTGGCTCCTCTGTAGATAGCACTCTGGGGCAGTTGCCTGTTGGACATTTCTGTGTCTGTGTAGAGGCCTAATCTTACAGCACACTTTATCTGCAGATTACCCTAACCCAGACAGGCTGGATGGGTAAAAATAGGAGCCTCTGACCTCTCGGCACAAAGTTCCGGTCTCGACACAAAGTTCACACATTATTCTTGACAGTCATGTGGTAATTTTGAAAAATGTCAAAGGCCCACTGGTTATAGCTTGTAAACCTCATATTTCCTCTCAAGCTGTGCTATCAGTTATGCAATTTCTTCTTCTTCAACATCAGATGATCCGAGTCATACAAATTCTCACACTACTCGCAGCAAATGTTGCTGTTTTGAATGTTTGAAGCGTACACACAGGGCGGTCTTTTGTTGCATATCATAAAAATGGTCCTTGTTCCAACAAGACAAGAAAGATATTACTGGCTCAACATTTGACTTATCATGTCCCAATAAAAATTCATAAAATGAATCCTCATTCAAACCCATATTTGCCTTTCAAATATGATTTCTTACACCTTTCTTAATCTTTCAGATCTACTACACAGGAAAATACCAAAGTCTAGGTATAAAGCAGGGTGGCCCATCAGCAGGGAAATGGGTGGAATTGCCTGTTACAAAGTCTCCCAAGATCGTTCAGTTCTCGGTTGGTCATGATGGCTCCCATGCTCTGCTGGTCGCTGAAGATGGGAGTGTGTTCTTCACAGGCTCTGCCAGCAAAGGAGAAGATGGAGAGTCCAGTAAGACAATTTCAGACTGCCCGTGAATCTTTATTCATTCCCTCTATTCAACCTTTCTTCCCAAAATAACTGCATCATCTAATTGGTCTTTTTTGTGCCTTTCTAGCTAAAAGTCGCAGACAGCCGAAGCCATACAAGCCCAAGAAGATGATCAAATTAGAGACAAAGACAGCTGTGTACACAGCATGCAACAATGGTAGCAGCAGCATCGTCACCAAGGATGGAGAGCTCTATATGTTTGGCAAAGATGCAATTTACAGTGACAGCACCTGTGAGTTGATTTCAAACTGTCATGTAAAGTACACCATTAAAATTGTTCACACATTTTCTTATAAATCGCTGCCTTTGTCTTCACAGGCCAGGTGACCGACCTCAAAGGTAATTTTGTAACTCAGGTTGCCATGGGTAAGGCTCACACATGTGTCCTGACAAAGAATGGTGAAGTGTGGACATTCGGGGTGAATAACAAGGGCCAGTGTGGCAGAGACACTGGAGCCATGAGCCAGGCAGGGAAAGGTGAGCTGTCAAACAATTAAACATACATACATTGTGCTGGTCTCAGTTTGATGGCTTTTCGTTCTTATATTAAATTTTATTTAAATTTTTTTTGTTGCAGCATTTGGTGTAGAGAGCATGGCCACAGCCATGGACGAGGACCTGGAGGATGAGCTGGAGGAGAAAGAAGAGAAGAGCATGATGTGCCAACCAGGCATGCACAAGTGGAAGTTGGACCAGTGCATGGTGTGCACGGTGTGTGGAGACTGCACTGGTTATGGTGCCAGTTGTGTCAGCAGTGGACGGCCGGACAGAGTACCAGGAGGGTAAGACACAACAGTTGTAGTAGCTATACACAATTTGTGCTTATTATTTATTGCAACACTGCAAATATGGCCAAATGATGTCTCCCACTAAAATGTCTACCATAGCATTTTTTCCCCCTGCTTGGACTAATCACTATTGTCTCTGACTTTATCTGTCATACAGCATCTGTGGCTGTGGGTCCGGGGAATCTGGCTGCTCAGCATGTGGCTGTTGCAAAGCCTGTGCCAGGGAGCTTGATGGCCAGGAGGCCAGGCAGCGAGGCATCTTTGATGCTGTGAAGGAGATGATTCCATTGGACCTCTTGTTAGGTACGTCACTACAGATCTCATACGCCTTCCAACTCCATTTTAAATGGCGAGCGTGCCGCAGCAAACTTAAGGAAGTATGTCTGGGCTACACTGATTGTGTATCCAAGCTCGTGTGTTTTATGTTTATGCATGCTTTGCAAGTGCAAAGTACAGAACTGGGTGTGTAAAATGGAAGGTAGATCAGAAGGTGTGCAAATGAGCAAATACTCTTTCAGCAGCACATCCTGCTATTGGTGTCATGGCTCTGCTTGAACCACTCACAAAGTAAGAAATGGCAAAACACCCTTTACAAATAATTATAGCGTTGATTTTTAAAGGATTGGTACAGCTATGATCGAAAGAACACTGTGAAGGTTATCAATTAGTTTCTTTATCCTCATTGTATACGATTAGATTTGATACTAGAGTCATGAGTGCCCACGTTGTACCATGAAAGGTGACATAGCTGCATTTGTTAATGATGCAAAGAGGACATTAAAAAGTACATTGGGCCTAAGCGAGTGACACACATGGCTGATTAGATCAGAAATTAAACATCTCATGTATAACAAAATACAGAATAATGCATTATAATGGATCAATCTTGTTTTACCTATAAGTAGGTTGTATCAGAGTTCACACTAAACCAACATGGGAGCATCATCTAGCTCTGTTTATTCTAGGCACCTTGTCAGGACAGTCTTAAGGAGGATAATGTCTACCCTTTGATGCTATCATAATTGTGAAAAGACCACAGGGGGGCTCAACCGAAAAAGTTTGGGAACCACTGGTTTAGAAGAAGCTTGATTTATTCTGCAAAGAAGTTTTCCGTTGTGCTGATTCATTTGTAAGAAGTCAAACCTTTTATCTCTGTAAAAGTACGATACAGTTTGATTGCGTCTTGCATCGCACGTTGTTCTTTCGTGACAGTTGGGCCCTTTATCTTTCATCTTTTATTCTTTGTTCTTCATGCAATACATCCATTTGCACTGACTCACACCTTTGTTTACATTTTGCTCACAGCTACTAAGTGTGTTAAATTATATGCATGTTGAACTCTATATGTGTTGGCAATATCCTCCAGAACGGATCAGAATATGAAACTCGTGACCAGGGTTGTGGGCAGGCCGTGCATCTGAGCTTCGTCTGAACACTATGCTACTCACTGCACTGTTTGCTTGTGTACAGTTGTTTTTTCCCACACTTCTTGTTGCTCATCCTTCGGTATAAACCTTGTTTTGTGCATTGCTTCTCCATCACGTCTCTCCATCATTCATTGATGCGTGTCTTGTTTTGTTCTGCTCTGCTTCATCTTCCCTCCTCTTCCTCCTCCACCTCCTCCTCTTGCATCCTCCTGGCTGCATGTACCTGCGGCCTTTTGTGTTTTCAGCTGTGCCTGTCCCTCCTCCCCCTCCAGGAGTGAACATCGAGGAGCACATTCAGATCCGTCAGGAGGAGAAACGGCAGAGGATCAACCGCCGTCATAGGTTGGAGGAGGGAAGAGGTATGGAGTGTTGCTAGTCTTTAGAAGATCTGTGTGGTACTTTCTCTTAAATTATATATTCCTAAGGTAGACTTTCCAAAGTGCACTCATGGAGTTTGTGGTGACTGGGATGGCAGCAATGAGTGAACTAAAACAAAGAGTATGTCAGACAGCTTTCAGGGTCAGTTGAGAGATTGGGTGTTGTGCCATGGTGACTTCCCCCTTGCCTGTGTCTATATAATTTTCCAGTGTGTGCGTGTATTGTTGTGGTCTAGCATTATCATGTGTTCTTTCCCATTTGTGAGCATTGTGCATGCATGTGAAAGTTTCTTTCTCCCCCAGGCCCCCTTGTTTTTCCTGGTCCCATTTTTATGAACCAACGTGAGCAGGCCCTAGCCAGAATAAGACCCCTTCAGGCACTAAGGCATAAACGGGACAAGCACAAAGGTACTATGGTCTTCACTAACTCAACGGGTGCAGAGACACCCCTTTGACTCATCTCCCAATCTGGCTGTCCCGCCCACCTCCTCTCTCACTCTCTGAAGGCAGGACTCTTGTGTCTTCACCAAGTCTCATGGTAACAAACAATGTAGCCTGCTGGCAAGAAGGACTCACTGTGACAAGAATGTCCACCCTCAACAGGCCATTTACCTTTCAATTACAGTATTGTGCAAAAGTAAACTTTTGGTTCAGTGAAGATTTGGTCTCCTGGGACAGTTGGTGTCCAAATTTAGGTGTTTTGAATCATAAAGGTAGGATGACTGCTCTGCCTATTGCTTCTGTTTGGACCTAATTAGACGTCAATGTCCTCATCTAACTGGATTTACCATCACTCCCAAAGCGATTTGTTAGTCCTTACACAGAAGTTCAGCATATGAAAGAGGGAACAGTGGGGAGAATAAACTTCATAGTTGACAAGTCACAGATGGAACAAAGTGAGGTTGCTCATTTAAAGAAAATTATGTGAAAATTTGTACACGTTTGTAGAAGTTCTTTAATTTGACTTGTTTTAGGCTCTTGATATCAATCCACTGATGTTGTTTTTGGGAGACATTTATTTATTTTTTGTCAAAAAGTCTCTTTTCTTTGTAAAAAAAAAACCAGACCACCCTGGACCACAGGGCATGCTGTAACTCGTGTACTTGACTTTATCATTTGGGATTTGAATGTGTAATTGGTTAAACATAAAGAAAAAGAAAGAAAACACATTGGCAGTTCTCACTGCACTCATTTCAGAAGCAGTTAACTGACTAAGCTGCTGCTGTTTTTACTTTTTTTTTTCTTCTTCCTCCTAGATTCAGACCTCATTATTGTTTGGAATTGATTTCTTTTGATGGGCTTTGAGGACATTACTCTGCATCTTTTAAACATGCATTTTTGGGAGACATTTTAAGATAAACCCATCCTTAGAAAAGTAAATAATGTCCCAATTTCAGCAAAGGTTGCTGTGTTTTTTCTCTCCCCATTATTGCACTTTTAAGCATCAATGTAATTTCTTTGAGGAACATGAAGCCGTCCTGCTTTGCCGAATAACTCCCCCTTTGGGGAACCTCTCACTCTGGTTTATGAACACTTGCAATGTGTGGGTCATTTAGGCCCCTTCCCCTCGCGAGCCTTCCTTATGGTATTTTACTCATGAACAAGGTACATCATATCCCCTCCGCTGGTTATAATGATGTTCCTCTTTAAGACTTCCAGAGCAGCTTTTTGTGCTTACCATGTCATTTGTGAGCACTTCTGTGCATCGTTTAACAGTGAGCATTGTGTCCATGAGCTGAAACTGCACCCCACCCTTTGGATCTTTGGGCCAAGAGTCAGCTGTTATCTATTTTTTCTTAATATCTTAAGGCTGGTGTCTTTCCTTTGGTCACAAATGTGAATCACAACAAGCTACTTCCTGGTCCAAGCACATATTGACAGTCATTGGATTTACTGTAATGCATGGAGCACTGTCCAACTTTTCCCACCACAACTGTGACCTCTTGCTGGGCTCAGGGTAAACCAGACTTCCTCTTTACCATTCAAAGGACAGATTTCATTAAATAAAATCAAATTGTGGGCTAAATGATCCATCTGTAGTGAGACTGGTTGCCAAAAGCCTGGAAGAAGTGTTTGTCCTTCCTTTCTACTGTATATCAGCATGCCTTCCCCTTTTTTCTCCCATTTATTTTTTTGTAGTCCTCCTTTTTCCCCTTCAGCTCTGTTTTTCAGGACTCTGCAGACCTTGGGGGTCTAAAGCTGCTACTAAACTTCACTGCCTCTGTTCTATAGTCAAATGTGCTGACAGTTGTGTTTGTCTTATAGATGGTAGCAGTGAGCGTGGAGAGAAGGATGCCAGCAAAATTACCACCTATCCCCCAGGGGCTGTGAGATTTGACTGTGAGCTGCGGGCTGTACAGGTCAGCTGCGGCTTCCACCACTCAGGTAGGATATTTTTGCCCCTAGCTGCAAGGAGCAGGTAGAGAGCCGATGTCCTAATAGAGAACGTTTGAAAATGATAGTTGTGTTCTTTCACAGTGGTGCTGATGGAGAACGGAGACGTCTACACGTTTGGTTATGGCCAACATGGGCAGCTTGGGCATGGCGACGTTAACTCGAGGTCTGTTTTTTTTTTTTACATGCTAGTTTGAATCAATCAAAGTTTGAGTGAAAATAAACTAGTGGTTTATTGAATGAAAGGTGGTCCTTTATTGTTATATATATATATATATATATGGGAAGTAGGGGGGGGGGTTATCCTCCCAAACTTTGAATACCCCTGTTTTTACAGCCACTTTTCTCATAGGTTTCAACATACCAGCGTTTGTTAGCCTGAAAGGAGAAACTTCTACTTTGCAGACAGATTGGTGAATCTGATTTTTCGCTTTCTAGGGGCTCCCCAACTCTGGTACAAGCCCTCCCGGGTCCGAGTGTCCAAGTTACAGCGGGCAGCAACCACACAGCCGTTCTCCTCATTGACGGGCAGGTGTTCACATTTGGAAGCTTCTCGGTGAGAGAACGGTGTTTCCGACACAGTTTTTAACAGGTGTGTTTACAAGGAGTGCAGATTTCTTTAGTTAAAATGTTTTCTTTTTTGAATTGCAGAAAGGGCAGCTTGGACGGCCCATTCTGGACATGCCCTACTGGAATGCCAAGCCATCACCCATGCCCAACATCGGTGCCAAATATGGACGGAAGGCGACCTGGATCGGTGCCAGCGGCGACCAGACGTTCCTGCGAATCGATGAGGCTCTTATCAACTCCCATGTCCTCGCTACTTCTGAGATCTTTGCCAGCAAACACATTATTGGCCTTGTGCCCTCTTCTGTGTCTGAGCCGCCTCCATTTAAATGTTTGCTTATCAACAAAATGGACGGAAGCTGCAGAACCTTCAATGACTCTGAACAAGAAGACCTTCAAGGGTTTGGCCTGTGTCTGGACCCTGTGTATGACGTCGTCTGGAGGTTAGTCCCAGAAATTCCAGTGCTTGTTTTTATGCACTAAACGTTTAGGTATCTTAATGGTAATAATTATATGACCATTTGTAATTATTTGATTAAAACTTTTATACCAAAACAACTGTATTTTTTTGGTTGTTTTTGATTTCCTCCATATCTTATCCCTGACTTTTTGTCTGCCTCCAGGTTCTTGCCAGGCCCGAGAGAGATGTGGTGCTACAATGCAGTGATAGCTGATGCCAGGGTGCCTTCTGCAACAGATCTACAGTCTCGCTGTAGCATCCTCAGTCCAGAGCTTGCATTGCCATCAGGATCGCATGCAACCACCACTCGCTCTCACGGCGCCCTGCACATCCTGGGTAATCCGCTGCACGAGATTTACAGTGTGAAATGATGTTGGTGTCTAATAAGTTGTCATAAATGTCTTGTCAACGCATGAACACAAACCTGATCCTTCTTCATGCAGTTGAATTGAACTTTTATGCATCTGAATATGAGGCGTTTCCATTATCTTTTGAACAATCCAGGTGCTTTTATCCTGTGATGTTACTATTTGTATTGTTTTGCTCCACTAAATTATTGGGAATCGAGAAATGGGATTTCTTTAGTTGGAATTTGTTTCTCAGTGGACAGTCGTTTCTAAAATGAAGTATTCTGGTGTTTCCACTCAGGTTGTCTGGATACATTGGCAGCCATGCAGGAGCTGAAAATGGGTGTAGCCAGCGCTGAGGAGGAAACGCAGGCAGTGATGAAGGTCTATTCCAAGGAGGATTACAGCGTGGTGAACCGCTTTGAGAGTTAGTATCTTTCTGTGAAACCGGCCTTAGACTGGGCTTTTTCATCATTGTCTTGAGAATGTGATTGTCAATGTTTTTTATTGTGCTGTTTTTATTTCTTTTGTCATGTATTCATGATTATCTGCTGGTTTTCTTGCTGATCATCTTTGTACTCTGCACAGCCTCATTTACCTTGTGTATGATTGTCACAGGTCACGGTGGTGGTTGGGGTTACTCAGCCCACTCTGTGGAGGCCATTCGCTTCTGTGCTGATGCGGACATCCTGCTGGGTGGACTTGGTCTGTTTGGAGGACGAGGGGAGTATACTGCCAAGATCAAGGTAAGCAGTTCTTTTATCGAGGAGAGGCATTATATTTCTTGTGTTTGCTGTTCACTTCAAGCTTTTCTTCCATTGTTATTGTGAGATTAACTTATTTTGCACAACTGATCTTCAATCCTCTGCATGTGTAAAATACTTTTTTTTATCTATCTGAATTTCTTTGAATAATGACTCCGCTCCTGCACATGACACAGAATCGTTAAAGAGCTCCATGTGAGCATTGTTAATACAAAACTGGAATAAATAGTTATAAATTGCTTATATTTTCAAAAATGTATGAACTGCTGCGTCCAAATATTTCAACATCCATGGATTGCACGGGACCCCGCGGGAACATTCACGTCGTCTCTCTTGTTGCACAGCTTTTTGAGCTCGGACCTGACGGTGGGGACCACGAGACAGACGGTGACCTGTTGGCTGAGACTGATGTACTGGCTTATGACTGTGCTGCTAGGTACAGTAAATGTGTTTTGTCTGAAATAGATGTTAGTTGTTATTTTCTGAGATCTTTTTAATTGATGTCCGCTTGACTTTTTAGGGAGAAGTATGCTATGATGTTCGACGAGCCGGTGCTGCTGCAGCTGGGCTGGTGGTATGTGGCGTGGGCCCGCGTCTCAGGTCCCAGCAGTGACTGTGGTTCTCATGGACAGGCTACCATCACTACTGATGATGGGTAAGATAAGAGATACAGTTTTGGGCATGTCTTTGTATATAACAAGCTTATCTTTCTTATATGTCTGGTCCTATTTCTTGTGAATTCAAGTAAGAAGTAAACACAGTTGACAATATTGTTTTAAATAGATTTTTATTGTTGTCTGTTCTCTTTAGTGTGGTGTTTCAGTTCAAGAGTTCAAAGAAGTCAAACAACGGTACAGATGTTAATGCCGGTCAGATACCTCAGCTTCTTTACAGGCAAGTTGAATTTCTTACTTTAGGATGATGAGTCATGACAGTTTTACAGGTCTAAAGACTTATATAAATTGATTTGGGGTTTTTTGTGTTGTTTTTTCCACTTCATCATTAGGCTTCCATCCAACGATGGCAATGCATCTAAAGGCAAACAGCAGACCAGTGAACCAGTGCATATCCTCAAACGCTCATTTGCGCGTACAGTCTCAGTGGTGAGTATTAGTGTTATTTTATTAAATCCCCTGGGTGGTATGGAAAAAGGCTTTCATCCTGCATTTTAAGTAGCATATAATAAGACACAGAGATCTTTTATAATAATATTTATGTTAATGATTGAATGTAGCAGCATGACGTAATTAAACATAACTTTTCACAGAGCTGTGTATGAGGGTCTACGTCTACTCTGTTTATAGGAGTGCTTTGAGTCTCTACTCAGTATCCTTCACTGGAGCTGGACCACCTTGGTTTTGGGTGTGGAGGAGCTGCGAGGGCTGAAGGGTTTCCAGTACACAGCCACCCTGCTGGACCTGGAAAGACTTCGCTTTGTTGGCACATGCTGCCTCCGTCTACTCAGGGTCTACATCTGCGAGATCTTTCCTATCGCTGGTAAGATCATGCAGAACTATAAATGCATTGTAAAAACATGTTATTCATCGTCAAACTGTTTACGTATTACTAGAAGAACATTATATCCTCATGCATCAATAAACTCAAATGTTAGTAGGTTGGTAAACATACTAAGATGATGATGATGTTTTTCCATTTTTGCTTGTGGAGTAAACTCCAATAGGCTTTCGTTTGAAAAAAGAATATTTCAATTGAACTTCAGATAATATCTCAAAATGTTAGAATCTCCTGTTTCTGTTCTTGGATTTTTAGCCAGCACCAAAGCTGTGGTGGAGGAGTCGAGCAAGCTGGCAGAGTGCGTGGGAAAGACACGCAGTCTGCTGAAAAAGATCCTCTCAGAAGGCATGGACAACTGCCTGACCAAGTTGGACAATGATCCCCAGGGCTACTTGTCTCAGCCTCTTACTCTGCTGGAAGCTGTACTGCAGGAGTGCCACAACACCTTCACCGCCTGCTTTCACTCCTTCTATCCAACGCCAGCTCTGCAGTGGGCCTGCCTCTGTGATCTACTCAACTGCCTGGACCAGGTAAGACATTTTTATACTGGTTGTTTTGGTGTTTGTTTAACAAACTGCATAGAGTCTCACAGTTGAGGAACCTGCACATTTTTACCTTAATTACCAAATTGCCAAAGTCTGCAACAATTACATTGTGAGTTGTTTTTCTGTAATAAAAATCAGGCTCTGCTTTTGTGTTGTGGTCTATTTTGATACGGCTAAACGCCTTCATCTGTAAGAAGTTAATTTGCTTCTGACTGAAGGCTCAGCCTTCCCAAAGAAATTCACTGAAGTATCAGAACCTTTGCCTTACAGCAAGATATTTTATTTGACGAGAACAGATACATGGACAAAAAAAAAAAAAAGGCTACACACAAGTACATGACAGAGTAAAAATCAGTGAAAATATAAAAGCAATCCCAGTAACATTCTCTCTTGATTTTGCCTGCCAATCATTTTACTGTTTAGTAGGAATGAACTTTCAACCATTAGGATGTCACCTTTACTTGGAGTTGGTAGTTTCCATGTTAGCCCGTCTTACACATGTAAAGTAATGTACCCAGTCCGTCTTGGCCACTTTTTCCTTCAATTTCTCATTTGTATTTCTATTGAGAATGTTAGTTTTTCCATCGTGGAGATATCGTAAATCATTTTTAACTGAATCCTATTAGCGTTGGAGCTTCAACTTGTAAGTATTTGTCTGTTTGACATTGAAGATTTATTGTTATGGCCCCGAGATACCAGTTTCTGCATCTCAAAGAAAAACAAAAACAATTCAATCTTTCTCCCTCTCTCTATTTCAGGACATTGCTGAGGCCAATTTTCGGACATCCAGCAGCCGTCTGTTGGCTGCAGTGATGTCAGCTCTGTGTAACACCTCAGTCAAGCTGACGTCCATCTTGCCCATTGCATATGACGGGGAAGTGCTGCTGCGTTCACTGGTCAAACAAGTCAGCACAGAGAATGACTCTGCCCTTGCTCACCGCTTCCCCCTGCTGGTGGCTCATATGGAGAAACTAAGCCATGTTAGTACTTAATTCATTCATACCATTGTTCCTTCTTATCATTTTCACACTGAAATTGACTCATTAAGCCGACTTTTGAACCACACTGCAGTCTGTGACGCAACTGACACATTTCACAAAAAAGCCAAACCTGGCTTGAAATGTTAAGAAATGATAGACATAATTGAGACATTTACTTTGTCTGCTATTCACACATATGCCAATCACGGTCCAGCCTGATTAAACACAATAACATAACCTACTTCAGTATGTGGATCACTATGAAAACAGCTTCAGGGAGCAGTCATTGACCCTGACAATGTAGCACAATACTCCACAATATGAAACGCGTTCTTTCTTTTTTTTTTTTTTTGGTTTGTTTTTTTTAGACTGAGGAAAACCTGATGGGCATGACGAGTTTCCGTGAAGTTCTGGAGAAGATGTTGGTGATTGTGGTGCTGCCAGTAAGGAAGAGTTTGAGGAAGGAGGTGGAGCTGTTCTCACCACACCTGGTCTCCAACACCTGCGGTCTGCTGGCCTCCATCGTCTCCGAGCTCACCGCCTCGGCTCTGGGCTCTGAGGTAACATAACTCGCGCTAATACTCCTGAGCAGGCATGCAACACACACATGCAGAAATCGTTCATTTGGGGCCCACTGGGCTTGGCTTTGGCAAAGTACTTAATCATTGTCTGCTCCTTGCACACTGTTGTGAAACACTCTTTTCAGAAAATGTAAACTCAAAAGTCAACTCTGTTGATTGTACATGGGGAATGTCTGTCTCTCATGTTCATTGTCGCTTCCACTCCCATTTTTGTAAAGGTAGTAGACCCTGTTGTACACTTCCAGGTGTCGTTCCTCGTTCCTTATCCTTCCTCCTTTCTGTTGCTCTTAAAGTAACTCTTCCTTTTGACACGGTGTTTCCAAAGTTCAGGGGTGGAGCTTTGAGGGGGTTTAGTCGGTGCAACTATCTCACAGCCCTGGGTTGCTGTGGATCTACGTGTCGATATTAGATTATTGAAGCAGCCATTTATTTGTAAAACTGGGGCAGAGTTTCAAACAATGTGTTCACTAGGCCTATATATGTTTTGAGACTGCAGTGGCTGTCTTGCTTAAAGAGCTGGTTTATTTTTAGGCATATGTGAAACGTGCACATTTTCAAGTGACACGCTGCTCCTGTCTCCAAATGCACTGAGACACACAGACGTGACTTTACATATTATCTTCATGGTCTGCAAAGACATCAAGTGGGAATGCTGTAAGCCTGTCACCATCCCTCTCTCACACACTTTTCTTGATTATATCACCCCCCTCCATTTGTGCACTGCCATGAGGACACTTTAGTAGCTTTAGTTGCCATAGTTCCATCATTTGACGGCAGCGCCTGACACTACTGTTTTTCCTCCCTCGTCTGTTGCCAGGGAAACTGCTCTTACTCCCAGGAGTACCTGGACAGGTCCTTTCTCAGCTGTGTCTGGCCCTCTGTAGTCAGACAGCTGATATAAATAGTTGGAGTTTATAATACCCAAGATCTGCCAAGCATGAGATGTTTTTATTTCAGGCATTTTTTTCAGTCAATTTCCCTTGATGTTCGAAAGATAATTTCTTTTGGTTACACTAAGATACGTTGCTTGCCTTAACTTTAAAATTCCTCACTTGTGCAACAACACTTGGAATTCATATTTTTTATCCATAATAGTGCTATCTAAATAAAGGTTTTAAAGGACAGGGTATTTTCACTCAGAGAGCATAAAGGGGGTTTATGCAAGTATTCAGAATCTTTATTAACCCTTTGTGGTGATGTAACAGGTTTCATTTGTTGTTTTTATTAGGTTGATGGACTGAACTCGCTTCATTCTGTGAAAGCGTCTCCCAACCGCTTCACCAAAACGAGCCAGGGCCGGAGCTGGAACACAGGCAACGGCTCTCCGGATGCCATCTGTCTGACGGTGGACAAGCCAGGCGTGGTGCTGGTGGGCGTCTGCGTCTACGGCGGAGGGGGTATCCATGAGTACGAACTAGAGGTGCTGGCTGATGATGTAAGTGTCTCTAAATCATTTCAGCTCAGTTGTGCACATAATTTGTCTTTTGAGGTGTTGCTTCACTAGTTTTTTTTAAATGTTTGTCCCATCAGGCGCAGACAGAGCACCCAGGGGACTCGGCACACTCTCACAGATGGACATCTCTCGAGCTCGTGAAGGGCACCTACAGCACTGATGACTCTCCCAGTGATATTGCGGAGATCCGCCTGGACAAGGCTGTGCCACTCAAGGTGCCCAACATCCCCAGATGATATTCAGATTGTTTGCTGTTGATAAATAAGAAATCCATAGATGCTGTTTTGCTAGTTTTCAGGTAAATGTACACTTACTTAATAGATTGATTCACGCTGTTGCAGGAAGGGGTGAAGTATGCAGTCAGGTTACGAAACTATGGCAGCCGCACTGCTAATGGGGACGGAGGTATGACCACAGTGCAGTGCTCAGACGGCGTAGCCTTCACCTTCAGCACCTGCAGTCTGAGTAGTAATGGGACGAACCAGACTAGAGGACAGATCCCACAGATTCTCTACTACAGGTATGCACAAGCTCTGCCTTTCTCACACGTCTGCTCTCTGTAGATCCTCTAACTTGTGTTTGTTATGTGGGTGAAGGAGCGAGTATGACGGAGATCTTCAGTCTCAGCTGCTGAGCAAAGCCAACGAGGAAGACAAAAACTGTAGCAGAGCTCTGTCTGTGGTCAGTGCTGTGGTCAGAGCTGCAAAAGACCTCCTGCACAGAGCGTTTGCTGTTGATGGTAAGCGCAATTATTTCTGTGTACATTTTACTTTTAAAATTTTTGTTGAGGGCTGCATTGCTTAGCACTTGCCTCACAGCGATGTATCTAAGGTTACTTGGTGACCCTAAATTGCCCATGGTTGTGAATGTGAGTGTGTGAGGTTGTTTGTTTTTGTGTTTGCCCTGTGACGGCTGGTGATCTGTTCAGGCTGTACCCTGCCTTCTCTCTTATTTAACTGAGGGTCCCATGACCCTGAACAGGATATAGTGGTTTTGATGATGAATGAACAGATTCATGTTTTTTTTTAAACCTCAATTATAATAAAAAAAAAAAAAAACCTTTGTCAATTTGTTCTTTGTATTGCTTCCTGATTTAATCAAGACTGACTTGCAGAAGATGTTTAATGTTCCTTTCAGCCTTTATCAGACATGTTTTATCTTCTCACCTCTCCAGTGGATGATATTCCAGAGCTATTAAGTTCCTCCAGCCTGTTCTCCATGCTTCTGCCCCTCATCCTGGCTTACATTGGCCCTGTGGCTGCTTCTGTGCCCAAGGTTAGTGCTCAGTCTAACACAATACATTATCTGTCTTTCCCTCTGAAAATCCTCATGGGACTTCTCGCTCTTGTGAATGTCTTCTTCTTCCAGGCTGCTGTTGAGGTGTTTGGACTCGTTCAAGAGTTGCTACCTGCCGTCTCTGCGCTCAACCAAAAATACGCCCCACCCACCTTTAACCCCAACCAGTCGACCGACAGCACAACTGGCAACCAGCCAGAACAGGGCCTGTCAGCTTGCACCACTTCCAACCATTACTCAGTGATTGAGAGTGACCACCCTTACAAACAAGCCGGTGTCACACAGTACAGGGTAAGTCTTCTGTGCGAAAAATGTAAACTGCCGTACAATGGGCTCATTATGGTAAAATAATGTTTTTTACCGTGGAATTAAATCTAATTTTGTCTCCCCTTGATTCAGGTATCATTCCCAGACTGTGTTCGTTGGACCACCATTGAGTTTGATCCTCAGTGTGGCACCGCGCAGCCAGAGGACGTCCTGCGTCTGCTCATTCCAAGCCGAACGCTGCACTTGTCCAACCTTGGAGGCAAACCACTGATCCACGACACCATCAACACCTGGATTGAGCTCAAGAAGTTCTCAGGCTCCACTGGTTGGCCAACCACCGTCCTTGTGCTGCCAGGTAAGAAACATACAGGAGTTTTTCTTTTACTCTAAATACAGCATCAAGGATTATGATGGTATTATTGTGTTGACAAAAATTTATAAAGTGAACATTAGCGTGCTGACTGGTTTCTTGGTGCCAGTAATCAGAAAACTAACCGACTCGAAAAAAAAAAGCCCAAACTTTCTGTATTAAGACTGCTCATTAATTTAATTGTGAGAGGATATATATAGTATAAAGAAATATACTTATTTGATGTTCTAACATCTAAAAGTACTGACATCATGCTAAACCCAGCGTATATTCCTGCAACCCAACCCTGGTTCATTAATCTTCTTTTACTGTATGAGCTTTATTTCCCTTAATGATGCTTTACTGAGCCACCTGGCACTGCAGGCACCCATTAGTTTGCCAATTACTTACAGAAGCCTGCACAGCTGTCGTCTTTTAGATCTCTTACTCTATTTTCTCTGTCTTCTTTGTTTTCAGGAAATGAGGTTTTGTTTTCACTGGAAACGGCTTCAGATTATGTCAAAGATGAGAAAGCTTGCTTCTATGGCTTCAAGTGTGTGGCTGTAGGATACGAGTTCAATCCCGGTCTTGACGAGGTAAAGGCCTTATCCCCAGAGTTCACATTCTGGAGATACCACATTTTGGATTACAATCGATTTTTGCGTCCAGATCTTGTGGCTATACCTGCAAAATGTGATTACTGCCCTGACAAAGCATTTTTCTTAATATTTTAGGGTATTATCCAATTGGAGAAAGAGCTGGCCTACCTGGGTAGCGTGTGTGCTGCAGCTTTAATGAAGAAAGACCTGGCCCTTCCCATAGGTATAACGAACAAGTCTTAAGGAAATGTAGAGGGATATTTTGAAAAAAAACAAAAACATCAATGAATATGTTTTGCAATATCACATGAATAATAAGGTCTAAAACTCTGTTCTTCTTTGTTTTCAACTGCAGGGAATGAATTGGAGGAGGACCTTGAGATCCTCGAGGAAGCCTCTCTTCAGGTATACCAGTAGAGACAGATATATAGAGAGATGGTGTGTTCTAACAACAAGATCTTACACTGCAGCTGTCTCACACACAACCAGTTGACAGATACTATTCTGTCGGTACAGACAAAATGAATATGCATCCTTTGGAAATTGGCAAATTCAAGCGACGTTATCCCACTTATTCGATGAATCTTCAGGCCTCAGGTGTGCATCTTCTTTGCTCTCACTCAGGTATGCAAGTCCCACTCAGGGATATTAGGGAAGGGTCTGGCCTTGTCTCACTCTCCAACCATCCTGGAGGCCCTGGAGGGGAACCTACCCCTGCACCTCCAAACCAATGAGCACTCTTTCCTTGAAGACTTCATCACCTGTGTACAGAACTCAAGTGGAGGACGTCTGGCCAGGTATATTTCTCTACTTAATTCCACACAGCACTGCTTGGCTTGCCGTAGCTCGAGGTAGAGGAGATGACCTCAAGAGAGCAAAATGTGAAGGATGTTTGAATTGGAAATTTACTATTTGCTTTATGCTTGTAATTCAAATCATAACTTACATTTTTTAATATATTTATTCCAATCTTGGATTAACTCTTCACTTGTATTCCAGGTGGCTACAGCCAGACTCCTACGCAGATCCTCAGAAGACATCTCTCATCCTGAACAAAGACGATATCCGCTGTGGGTGGCCAGCTACCGTTGTGGTACAGACCAAAGACCAGTATGGAGATGTGGTGCACGTTCCCAACATGAAGGTCAGTGTTCATTAAAACCTTTTTATTTTTTCTCAAATGATAAAGTGAAAACTTGAAAATGCTAATTACCCCCACATTATTATTTTTTCTTTCAAACTGGTCGGTTTGACATCTAGGTGGAGGTGAAGGCAGTGCCTGTTTCACAGAAGAAGTCGATGCAGCCGGACAACGTGAAGAAGCTGCAGCGCCTCCCTGGAAGCTCCTCCCCTTCTTCCTCTGGCCCTGACCTGACCTTTGGGGGTCTACCCATGCCCAAGCTGGAGGCCACATATGAACCTATGATTGTCAAAGAGGCGCGATACATTGCTATTACCATGATGAAGGTCAGAATTATGTTATGAGTCTGTCACATGTGATGTTTTGCACATCTTACAGTACCACCTATAGGAAAATGACAGAAACTTACACCTGCAGATGTGTTGCCAAGTTTTCTAGCAGCTTTTTAAAGTATGTTGTGAAATCTTTGTGTGTTTACCATTTGATTTATTTAATTATTCAGCTGTGACTTGGACTTTCTATATATATATATATATGTATATACATACTTGTTAATGGATTTTGTTAAATGTATGAGTGTCAAATTCTTCGAGAGCAGAAATACTGAATTGATACACTATCTAGCTTTCCAGTGTTTTAATTGAACTCAAGTTGTTTGATCTACATTATGCTTTCATCTTCACGTTTCCATTTTGCGTCTGCGCTAGGCCTATGAAAACTACTCATTCGAGGAGCTGCGCTTTGCTTCCCCCACCCCGAAGAGGCAAGTGAGATTAGACTAAACACATTCTACAGTGAGACACAAAGTACTTATTGATCGTTCCCCCATACAGACCCAGTGAGAATATGCTTATCCGCGCTAACACCGATGGAACGTACAGCGCAAACTGGACCCCCGGAGCAGTTGGCCTCTACACAATCCATGTCACCATTGATGGCATTGAAATTGGTACGTCCGTTTGAATGGCCATTTAGAAATCATGATTGTATTGAGTTTTTTCTAAAACGCTGTAGTTGATATTTATTCCCACCAATTTTCATAACACAATCAAATTAGTATTTACACATGTTAATTTGCTGCATGAAATCAAATTCATTTTCTTCACCAGAAAAATCTTAAGGATATTGAAACTCTCTTTAACAAGCCTGTTCATGTAGCGATTGAGCGTTTTGTAATTTCCTTTCAGATGCTGGGCTGGAAGTTGAAGTCAAAGATCCCCCTAAAGGCATGATACCACCTGGAACTCAGATGGTGAAACCAAAAGCTGAACCTCAGCCTAGCAAGGTGAGTTGTTCTTACAGGTGGCTGACCAAAGCATGGAGATGCTCATAAACACACTGAAATGCATGCATGCCTGCACATCAAATCCAACTCATCAGAGTTGTGAGAGATTTTTTTTTTCCCCTTTGTCATGTGTGCTTGCCAACACCAGTTTGCCAACATTTAAACTGGCTGGATTATGCAGCAGTCTGGCATGAACTCCAGAACAAGGAGCTCCCTCTGATGTGAAAGCGATTTATAGGATTGCTTATTGTTGAGTATATTCTGTTGTACCTCTGTGCAGCCGTTTGGTTTGATGTTCTGATAATGAGGGAGCAATCGAAAAACAATTACTTGTAGTTTGCCTGGTGTATGCTGGTGGTCATACAAGATAAATAGGTGAATGAATAATCCATGTCTTCAGCAATAAGGTGATTAAGAAAGGGATTGTTTTTTCCTGAAGAATAAGCAAATAAATTGTGCTTTGGGATGCGTCTAGCATAACATGGTGTAGCAACGGCTGAACAGATACCAGCTACTGATAATAGATTGTTGCCCTGTCGTCTAATCAGGTAGCAGTGATAGCCTGATACTTTAAATTGAGTAAATGAGCAGAAATGTCTTTGGACTCAAACAAACCATCACACTAACATGAAGCTCACTGTGATTAATTGAAGGTTGTGGCATTTTTCCATTGCATTTTGGGGGAAACAAGCAACAATGTGCAGATCTGATCACCAACAGTTTTTTCTAATCTCCTGCTCTGTCTGTGCGAGCTCATGAAAGCAGGCTCGGTGTGGGCTAAAGCATGCTCTCCCTCTGACCTTCAACTGGTCCTGCGCTCTTTCGTCTCCTGCTGCACTTCTTGATGATTTTCTTTCTCCTCTTTGCTCCTGCCGCTCACGGTCTCCATCTCCCCTCTGCTTCTCTCAGGTCCGCAAATTTGTGTCCAAGGACAGCGCAGGCCTGCGTGTGCGTAGTCACCCCTCCCTGCAGAGTGAACAGATAGGCATAGTGCATGTCAATGGCACCATCACTTTCATTGACGAGGTAATTTACTTAAGCTCAGGCAGTCGCTATGTTATGAAGTATCCAGGCAGGAGCTTTACTATCCACTTTTATCTAATTTCTATTTTCCTTTTTCTTCTTTTGATCAATAAACGCAGAATTTGAATTCCTGTGATTTTATAGTTTATTAAATTTAGGTGATTTACATGTATTTTATGTAATAACCTCTGTCAGTAATAATCACTACTTTATAAATTTATTGCTTTTACTATGTGTTGCTTCATACTCTTGCAAAGCATTCTGAGGCTACATGAAATCATTAAATACTGTGTTCTCTATTAATTCCAAAGGCTGTGATGCTTTAAAATCTTAACAAAAAAAATTGTTCTGTAGTGTGGCACATGTGCCTCAGTCTTTTGGTAATACTCACACTAGTCACAAATATTTTTCTTGCCGTCACCTCAAATTTTCGTCCTCGAATAGCTTTCTTGCAGCCTCAGATGCTGATTGTGTGGATGTGTGTTTATATGAGGATGTGGCTCTCCTGTTTCCTTAGTAACAGGGTGGCATGGCCGTGCTTTGCTCTGTTGCTTGTTTTCCCTTAGATCCACAATGATGATGGTGTGTGGCTCAGGCTCAATGATGAAACAGTAAAGAAGTATGTTCCCAGCATGAATGGGTACACTGAAGCCTGGTGCCTCTCTTTTAACCAGCACCTGGGCAGGAGCCTACTGGTCTCAGCTGACGTAAGTAGAAGGCACCCAGAGTGGTCTGACTCGGGTTAATGATAAGTGGCCTCTGCACTGCTCATCTGGGGAGGAGCTCATCTGTGTTGTTTAGTAACAATGAGTTTTCAAGGACTTACTTGTGCTTTGCACCCACTCCCCAAAAGTCCTTGAAGCATGGTAAATCATCAAAATACAACTGCCGGGATTTTCTCCTGCATGTAATAGCAATCTAAGCAACACTGAGTAAGACACCTTCACTAACACACCGAGCAGAGGAACAGCCGCTGGGAGTCTGCATGCAATAACTCATGTTTGAAGGCAAAAAAATGTATATTTGAAGTCATCGTGTTTTAAGCTCGACACTCTGAAATGCTCACTTGGCTGGGTAGCATATATCTGGTTGCATTAAAGTGAACCCCAATGCAGGGATTGACAGATAAGGACATTTGCAGTCGAGGAGAAATTGTATTTTATCTTGAAGTTGGTTTATTTTTTACACTCCTGAGTCTTCATTTCCCTTCTCAATCCCTATTCATAAACTGTTGCACACAGCGGCATGTGATTCTATGGGTTGTTCCAGATATTGCTTCATGCCATATAAACCGCCATAATCTGCAACAGAATCGAATTTAAAAAAATAATTAAATGAGAGCATAAATTGAAGAAATAAACTCGATCAAATGAGCACATGATGGGGGGGTTTCTGTCATGAAGCAATGAGTGGTCCACGGAAGGTTTGAGTGGAGAATTGCACCTCTATTCTCAGTTCCACCTCTGCATTGGGACGCTTTAGGTGCTAAGAGGCTTCCATGTAAGGTCTCTGTCCGAACAGCATGACACACTACATCATCAGAGCGGGGGAATTTTTTTGGAAGTGTTTTATTTTTTCCTTCAAGTATGTATTTGCTTTATTTCTCAAGTCATTTGGTCCTGGATTTTAAAGAAGCACTCTTAGGCGTTTGAGGTAAACCTGTAAATACCTCACTAAATGTTTGGGTTTTTTTGTTTGTTTTTCTAAATCATTTTCAATTCTCACTTGATTTAAATGTGGTCAAAATCCTCACGGCTTCTTTTATCAGTGCTCCTTCACTAACTGGCCAATCTGTCAAAATCTGTCTTCCTCTATTCACTGTCTCAAATAACTTGTCCTGGGAAAAACCGGACGAGTCGAGCTGATTTTATTTCTTCCAAAAAAATATGTCAACACCTTCCCCTTCCTTTTTTCTCTTTCCCTGTGAGTTGTCTACTGTTTCTTGACTGTCTCACAATGTGTTGCTCAGAATGTCTTTAATGCTAGCCAAGGAGTCAGGGATATCGGCTTTTTGTCGTGGACCCCCTTAACTATATTCCCGCCACAGGTGAGTCGTATGGAGGAGGGAGAAATAGTTTGACTGGCCCCGTGCTGATCGTCTTGTTATTCCACTTGTCTTGTCGACCCACTTTGTGTCACTTTGTACTCTTCCGAGAGCGTTTTACTTCAGGCACAGGATGTAAAAATGTAGTTGCATGGTTGTGTGTACAGTGTTCATATGGTATGTCAGCGGCTCCGCCATTGCTGCAGAAACCACCTGTAACGATCTTCACTAGTTATTCTTTGAGCTTGTATGTTGCATGGGGTTGAAGACACTAATGTTAAATCTATTGCATGAGGTCTCTCTTTCTTTATTCGTGTCACAGCATGCCTCCCTTTAGATTGTATAGAAATAAGTAAATATCTTTGAGGGAGTTCATTGTCTGCTGGTTTTGTTAATGGCTGCATCACTGTGTTGTTAAATGGAATAATTTCACATCTATTGAGCCGACTTCAATCTGGAACTGTCAGAAAACATCCAAAGCTGTTTGCATTTTGAAGATATGGGGGCAAAAAGTTCAGTTTTTACATATTACTTATTGTTAAAGATACTGTTCCAGGCTTTCTGCTCAGCTAAGTTACCGTAACCTGCTGCCTGTATGTTTAGATTTAATTGGCAGATGCGTGAGTGGTTATAATGTCTTGGGTGTCAGCCAGAAACGGAATGCATTTGTTTCTAAAATCTATTCGTTTAAAACCTTAAAGACCACACATGAGAACATCTCCAGTTCAAGACACAGTCTTCATCCTTTTTTTTATGTAACCTTCCCGCAACAGAGATACGACTGCAGTGTAAGTCCCTGTTAGTCTGCTAACGTTTGGAATTTCCCTCTGATATCCCTCAGTAGTCTGAGGCGTGAGCTGGACTCAAATATTCTTTGGACGCTTCTTTGTAGCTGGACACTGATTCTAATTCATCCTCTTAACTCTTGCAGGAGGTCAGGGGCCAGTCGGAGGAGAACGTAAAGGAGGTGAGCAGCTGCCCTTCCCACGAGGCCCCCATTCGGGTGCAGAGCAGGGCAGGGCAGGGCGGCGGCCCGGGGCTTTATAAGGTAGTGAAGACCGGCCCCTCTGGTCACAACATCAGAAGCTGTCCAAACCTTAGGGGTATCCCCATTGGAATGTTAGTACTTGGCAACAAGGTCAAGGCCATAGGCGAGGTACGCACTCACCCCAAATAATGCACTGTTGTTGTTTTTTTTTTTGTTTTTGTTGTTTTGCTTTTGTGGTTTGAGTTGAATAATTTAGTCTGTTTATTAATGTACGATAGCCGATATTTCTAGATTTTGGCCTTAAAATTGAACCTCTCTTTCAAAGGGGAATACATCATCTGCTTCTGGGTGTGGGTGTGTGTTCTCTTACCTTCACACTTGTCGAGGTCTTATCAACTGCCGTGGCTGCAGCCTTTTTTGCGTGCTTACTAATTTCAGTTTGTCTGTAAATCCACTGCAGTTTCAGGGTGTCACAATCAGTGGAAGTCTGATCTCACAATGCTGGTGTTTTGTTTTTTTTCTTCACTCTTCCTTTCTTGCACTCGTAACAACTCTTGTCAGTACACTTTGAACATCTGAGTTATGGTGTTGTGGAGCCTCCCCCGTTTTGGTTCTGAACCTGTCTTTGGCTGCTGTGGTGTGTCATGCTGTTCACTGGTTTCCTGAGCCTGTACTTCAATGCCCTGTGTGGATCTGGGAGATGCGGCCTGCACTTACTAATACTTCCATCTGTGTCTGTTTTCCCAAAATGATAATATTTCAGGGAGTTGAGAAAACACAACTTCATGCATTTACCTTTCACTAAGCTACCCCTTTCTTAGAGTAAGTTTTTTATTTTTTCAAATTTCAGCTACATGGGTTTTGTCCAGCGGTGCCTGCTGATATATACAATCAATACCATGTGATCTACTGCTGTGTACATTTAATTTTTTTTTCAATGTGTTAATCAGATAAAGCTGAATGCTTGCATGTCAATGATCTTTGTAGAATGGTTTGTTATGTTATTGTATGTGCGGTAATGAATTCTGTGTCGGAAACGGCTTCCAATGCTTCTGATAATTGGAGACTGACAATGTGTTTTTGTGTGGCGGCTGTGTGGAGGTGTGGATAAAGAGTATTGTTTGTGTATCAGGTGGTAAACTCAGATGGCACCTGGGTGCAGCTGGATAAAAACAGTGTCGTGGAGTTTTGCGAGAGCGATGAGGGAGAGGCCTGGTCATTGGCCAGAGACCGCGGTGGAAATCAGTACCTTCGTCATGATGACGGTAAGATGCAGCTGGACCTCCATGTCGAAGCTGGATTAAAAATAGAAGTCTTTTATTGTGACTGCATCATCCAAATTGCTTTTGCAGAGCAAGCAGTGCTCGACCACGGGAACCAAACCCCACCACCCAGTCCTTTCTCCGTACAGGCCTTCAACAAAGCCACTACTTCTAATGGGGCACAAGGCTTTGACTATGGCATCTCCAACAACAAAGGTGGGCTCATCGTGGTTGACAGTTCATTTCAACACAAGACAAATGTACTAGTTTGTATATCCTGTATATCTGCTGCTGTTGATGTCCACTTATTTCTGTGTCTCTAATCTTTAGCTTTAAATCGAGACTGCTCAATAATACTTGTAATTCTACTCCATCTTTAACTTCTCTCTTTCCCTTACCTTCATCATTCCTTGCTTTAGCTACACCTCGCAGCCCACTGTATGAGACATACTCAATACTAAATACTAATCCTCAGTTATCCATATATTTTCCTAGGGAGTGTAATTTTTCTCTTTTACAAAATAAGATGAAATTAAAACGATCCATTATCTATATAACCGATGTTTTGTGGAGTATACATGATTCACTATGAGTCTTCAGATTCGCAGGTCCCATCTGTCATCTATTTTTGTTTTTCTGCATGCTCTTTCTTGCTGTGACTTTATGCCTAACATCTCAGCCATGTCAGGCATATGTCTGCACGCATGGGCCAGTCAGTCTGCTTCTGGTCATTCGGATTACTGTGGGCTTTGTGTCCAGTTTTGGGTGGAAACTGGCTTTGAAAACCCCGCCCTGCCCCCGTGCCCCATGTTTATTTAACCCCTTTGAAAACATTTGATCTTTCACTTAAGCGCAGTTTTTTTTAATTGGTTATATAGAATGTAACCTGGCTGAATTCATAAATTCTGCCATACCAGAACTATGGTTGCCAGAACATTGAACGTGTGCCTTTGTACCTGAATATTCATCCTGGTTTTCTTTCATAATAGGTTGCGGAGTCGGGCTGTTGTGCCTCGTTATATAAAGGCTAATATGTATGTTGATCGCACAGTGCAGAACTAAAGCAATGATCACTCCAAGGGTCGAGATAATTGCTGCAACTTGTTTTTTAATTACATGCAGTTATATTGTGTCTTTGTCAGTTAAAATAAACATCTGATTCCCTTTATCTTGCTTTTAACACTTCAATTATTCTGTTCGCCCAAAGGAAAGTAAGACTGTAGATGAATCTTCTTGCCTTGTGGTGGTCAGACGCTTTCTCAAACCTTCTGCATTGTGATTGCTGTCTCAGTCCAATTGGTAAATATTTGGAGTCTAATTGAATTAAATACCTCATTGCTTATTGATGGTATTAAGAGAGGGAATAACAAGGTTGGAGTTGTAGCAATGGATGTGTTCTTCTTTCTTTTTAGTGTCACAGAAGGGCGATTATGTGCTGGCGTAAAAGCTTCTTGTTTGTTTTAACTTGAGCCTTTTTATGTCTATCCCCTATTTTTTTTCTACTACTTAATACCCTGGTTTATTTGAGTTAATGAGCCTCTAGCTACTGTAACACTGTTACTGAGTGTGTACCAGTGGTGGTTTGCCCTGTGAACTTGTAGGGAAGTAATATTATTTGCTGATCAAGCAGATCTCAGTTATACTGATAACAATGTTGATCATCCTGTTTCCATTCTGCAGACAAAGTTTGTATTTATGCCCTCACTCAACCTTCAACTTAAATATGTCTCCTGCAATGCTGGAGACATTGTTGACTATTGTTTTATGAGAGGCTGTGAAGAAGATAAATGCAGTGGTTGGTGTCAAATTTAGGATAAATGATCTAGTGACTAAATGTTGTGCCAGAAACAAGTTTCCTAACGACTCATGTTGTCCTGTTGATTGGTTCGGTGTGATTTAGTTAAACTGTTGGTCAAATGATTGGTTATCTGAATCCTGTGGCTTCCTGTGTCGGATTACAACCTTTGAGCAATTCTTTAACGATTTGGCTTTGTACATACGCTACGTTTTGATGGAAGACTTTATGTGCTATTGAAGAAAACATTGAGGATTTCTAAAGAATCTCTTGATATAAACACCTTCACCCCCCCCATCATGCCTTTTCTACAAATAGATTTACATAATTGGAGGAGACACTGGTACTATGGGCTAGAAACTGGAACTGTAGCAAAGTCATAGCTGCTTGTTGTTACATATTTCAAGTTTAAGTGAAGTTTAATAGTGAAGAGTGGTAAAGAATGTGGTTAAACTTGTCAAGTTTGTCTGGTTAAAAAAAAAAGAAAAACTAACCCTGGGATGATTGCTGCCACCTACACAACGGCGTGTACCAGACAAACTGAGTTGGATTAATAATAGGTTCCTGGTATGCTTGTGAATCTACTCTGGTGCGTTTCATTTGAAGTCTCACCACAGCACGAACCAAGGAGCTGTACGCAGGACTTGATGGACTTTAGAAGCGCTGTCTCAGTTTTTTCCCCCCAACTAATACCAAAGACGGAAGCATTTTTGCTGTCGTTTTCACATCTTTATACATTTATATAAGCTGTCAATAAGTTTTCAGCTGGTATAAAACAATCCTGCCACAATTGTCCCGCATGCATTGTGTTGTATTTAGTGCAGCACGATGCATTCTTGTGGAAGCATGAAACGAACTGGACCAGTGAGAACTTTTCTCTCCGCACCTCTTAAGATCCTGGATGCTCATAATCGCTCCTCCCATTCTGTACATCTATTGTAATGTGTCAGATGACTAAACAATTCATCGGAAATGAACTGAATGATCTTCACCCCCCCCACCCCCCCCCCTCTGGAATCCTCAAACCGTAGTATAAGCTGTAGTTTTTCCCATTCCTCTGTCTCCATGTTTGCAGGTGACCGGTTGAGTGCCATACTGAATTCCATTCAGTCTGGGCCCTTCCTCTCAGCAGCTCCCTCCTCCTCCGTATATGAGCAAGCTGCCCAACCTCCCTCCTCCTCCTCCCTTGTCCACAGCCCATTTGTGTTTGGACAATCCCCCTCCCAACTGTCTCAGGCACAACCACAGCTTCTGAGTAAGTCTGTCCTGCTTTCTGACAGCGCTTGCTTGCACAGGTGTTGATCCTATTACTTTCAACTTTTTTTTTTGTTGTCTGTATTCTGTATCTCATGGGGATATGGTGCAGCAGTCATGTGTGACACATAACACTAAAGTTATGTCCTTCCAGTGCAGAAATATCCCTAACAAGCCAGCACGTCTCTTAGCTCATGTTTAAATCTTGTCTACCAAAATGAATCAAGTGACTACCTTCAAGAAGTAATCATGGGTATTTTCACTTGTTTTTCACAACAAGATTTCAAACTTCTCGATATTCAAATAGATTTGGATGTTTGTGCCGTGAGCTCAAGAAATAGACTGAGTTACAAATTCTTTTGCTTGCTCTGCTTGCTCAGTGTGCCTCTTACTTTCTTTTTCATCTTCTTCATTGCTTCTTTAATTATAGATCTGCATTCTCCATCTTTGATTAACGATTTGTTTCATTTTCCACCTCAACCAGCCCAGAGTTTCACTGCCAGTGTCAACAACAATAGTTTGGACAAGTGTTTGTTCATAGTTTACGTGTCTTTTGTCGCAGTGAGCTACTAAAAATAGCAATAATTTCATATCAGTCGTTAACAGATATAACATGTGTTCCCTTTTGAATAATTCAGGGGGACGATTCAAATAAAAATAGAAGTATAAGTTACAAGACGTTGTGTTTCACCTGGATCCAAAATACAAAATGTATCAGCACGTTTTTTTCAGGATGTGTAGCACTTTTATTTCCTTTCAGTCTGTTTTTCTGCATTGGGAATTTCTGTCTACTTTCTTAATTTTCTTGTTTCTCATGGAGTCTTAGAGGTGTCATGAAGGAAAAAAAACAACACTTTTTTTATGCCCGACTTATTGATCACAATGTAATTTCAGATTACTGGCAAGTCATTGCTTTTTTGATATTAGTACCACACCTCTGACTTTCAGTAGTTATTGTTTTGTTTTTTGGGAAGAGTTGTGGCTATTCATCCTCAACAACATGGAGGCATAAATTATTTAAATGTTTAACCAAATTAGTTTTTTTTCTTCATAACACTAATTGGGCTCTATAATTTTGTTTCCTCCTCTTGAAGTGTCTCTCTCGCTCTCTCTCTTTTGCTCGCTCTCTCTCTCCCCATGTCTGCCTCCTATCTGTGTGTCTTCCCAACATATTGTTCTTTTCCTTCTTTCGCCTCCTTGACTTGACCTCATTTGCCTCTCTGTGCTTTCTTTCTTTCTTTCCTTCTCTCTCTGTGGTGGCCTCCTTGCATTCCATGTCACGTTTGTTTACCTGCTTCACTGTTTTCCGCTGTAGATGGTTCATCACGCAGCCTTGCTTCTCGCGAGCGTGTGCACAAAAGCAGTGTGTCCGTGGCTGGGCATGGTACTGCTCTCTCATCTCTCGCTCTGAGGCAAAAGGGTGGGTAGTCGCAGCATGCATGAATCCCTCAGACCGATCAGAGGGTGGGTTCGAGGTCATTGTTCTCTGTGGAGGATAAAAAGCTTTGTGGGCTTCTTGTGTTAGTGATAAGATTCTAATGACTTGAGGCAGGCCTGTCTCAACATAATTGAGGTTGAAACAAAGATAATGTTCAGAACTTTGGTATTTTTGCAGTTAATACACTAGTTCCTAGCTTAGAATCAAGCCTTGATCAAGCATTATAAGAGCGGTCTCTGGACTGGGCTGTAATCCATCTTTCATTAGCACTTCCATGGTCCACTCACTATTATCATTCATATCAGATTTTGTCAGAGAAAGCAGTGAATAATGACATACAAGTACAGAAATTTCACATTTTCAACAAAATAAGCCAATCACTGTTGTCATTTGCATTACAAAGTAACATCTTTCATCTTTTGGACTTTGGTTGTCTTTCTGCTTGTCATTTCATTTTGCTATCTCTTTCTACATTACATTCTCTTCTTTCCCTTCAGTTAAGTGTTATATCAACTCTTATGATATGATCTCATATGATGCCCCCGTATGTTGTGTGACTATGAGTGTTGTTGATTTTTAGGTGAACGAGGGAACGTGATGTCTGGTGCAAGGTCCATGTCTCCAGGCTCCAAACACCGTCAAGAGAACCGCGCAGCCAAACAGGAGAGCTGGGGAAGCCGCTCATCCGAACAGGGCAGGATCAAGACAAATGAGGGAGGGCTATCGGCTAGCGAATCGCTCAACCTGCGATCAGACACGGCCAAGCTGAGGTCTGACTCCCACAGCCGCTCCCACTCACCCAATCATAACACTCTGCAGGCGCTGAAAGCAGATGGGAGAACCTCAGGAAATCGGGCCGAGTCTCCAAATCCTGGCTCCCGCTCCTCCTCTCCAAAGCAAAAAGGGGTATCATCTTCAGGCAGGTCTAGTCCCTCCAGCACCTCCTCCCAGAACTCCTCCTCAGCCCATCATGACAAGAACCTCCCACCCAAACTTAGCCCTTCCTCCAAAGCCCGGCTAGATCCTCCCAGGGAGAGATCGAAGTCAGACTCGTACACTCTGGACCCAGACACACTCAGAAAGAAGAAAGTTCCCCTTACAGAGCCACTTCGGGGCAGATCAACCTCCCCGAAACCTAAACTTTCTCCAAAAGATCCAAATCAAGGTGTGATCAGTAATGCTGAGAACCGCGTTCCTTCTCCGCACGTGACGCAAGAGAACCTCCACAGTGAAGTGGTGGAGGTTTGCACCTCTAGTGCTCTCCTCTCCAACGAGGACGTCAACGATGAGAACGCGGAGGTCCGCAATGCTGAGGAGGGCTCGTGTAAGGTGCACTTCAGCATTGGCAAAGCCCCCGTCAAAGAAGAACTGGAGAGTCGCTCTTCACCCAAAGTTAGCCGCAAAACCTCCAGTAGACACACGCGTCCTAAGAAGGACAAATCTGGGCCTCTGTTTAAAGGGGAGAGCACGTCAAAGGTCAGTGAGCCTGCCAAACAGGCCATGTCTCCCTCCGTGGCCGAATGTGCTCGTGCAGTCTTTGCAGCATTCCTGTGGCACGAGGGCATCGTTCACGACGCCATGGCCTGCTCCTCGTTCCTCAAGTTTAATCCAGACTTAACCAAAGAACATGCACCCATCCGAAACTCCCTTGGAGCACAGGGTGCTGAGGAGAAAGAGAGCAAGCTGAAGAACCGTCACTCCTTAGAGATTTCCTCCGCACTGAATATGTTCAATATTGCCCCACATGGCCCAGACATCTCCAAAATGGGAAGCATAAACAAAAACAAGGTTCTGTCCATGCTGAAGGAACCCCCGCTGCCTGAGAAGTGTGAGGACGGAAAGGGAGACTCCATTTCCTACGAGATGACTTCTCATCCCTCCATGAGGGCAAAGTCAATCTTACCATTAACATTACAGCACTTGGTAGCATTCTGGGAGGACATTTCCATGGCCACCATCAAGGCTGCAACTCAGAACATGATCTTCCCCAGCCCAGGCTCCAGTGCCATCTTGAAAAAGAAGGAACACGAGAAAGACGGTAAAAAGTCAAAGAAAGAAAAGAAGAAAAGGGAGAAGGCCGAGGTGCGTCCCAGAGGGAACCTGTTCGGAGAAATGGCTCAACTTGCAATGGGGGGCCCAGAGAAGGACACCATCTGTGAACTGTGTGGGGAGTCCCATCCTTACCCTGTCACCTACCACATGAGACAAGCTCACCCAGGTACGAATACGCAAGTGCTCTGACCTGCTTTACACACGGTTTAAAAGTAATTTACTGTCATCGAGCCTGTTCTCAATACTCCTACTTTGTAACACCTTGGCAGGCTGCGGTCGCTACGCAGGAGGCCAAGGCTACAACAGCATAGGTCACTTCTGTGGTGGCTGGGCTGGAAACTGTGGAGACGGAGGCATAGGAGGCAGCACCTGGTACTTGGTGTGCGATCGATGTCGGGAGAAATACCTCAGGGAGAAGCAGACTGCTGCCCGAGAAAAGGTAGCAAGACCTTGCACGGCTAGTGTTTGATTCCTCTTTTACTTAAAAAGAAACAATCCTCACAGGTCACTTAAAATAAAGCCAATCTGTACATCTTGTTTCCAGGTGAAGCAGTCAAGGAAGAAACCTCTGCAGGTGAAGACCCCCAGGGCTCTGCCCACGATGGAGGCTCACCAGGTGATCCGGGCAAATGCATTATTCCTCCTGTCCCTGAGCAGCGCAGCTGAGCCCAGCATGCTGTGCCACCATCCTCCGAGGCCCCTTCATTCCCAGCTGCTTCCCAGCCTGAAAGAGGGCGTGTCGGAGGAACTACCCAATAAGATGGGCTGCCTTTACCTGCAGACGTTAGCAAGGTACTTACATGCTCAGTGAATAATGGGCCGCAGCTTCCAGTGACGTGTCTTACTTCACTCTTCCTTGCGCTTCTTTCTTCTCTCAGGCAACACACTGAGAACTTTGGGGGCTACCAGGATGACAACCTCTTCCAAGATGAGATGAGGTATTTGCGCTCGACATCTGTTCCTGCGCCCTACATTTCAGTCACACCTGACGCCTGCCCCAATGTTTTTGAGGAACCAGAGAGCAACATGAAGTCAATGCCCCCAAGGTAGCATGTTCTATTCACTACAGTTTCTCTCACAAGTGTGGTGTTTTGGCTGCTTATTTTTTTAAAGCATCACCTTCTATTTTTACATAAAATCCAGAGTTGTTTATCAGAATTTTAATGTTTGATACATCAGCAGGTTATCACATCACTGGTTATTAGGTGAATACGTTTTGAAAACGACCACCTTTTTTTTCTAAAAATCGGCCTAACTTTGTCATAATCATCTTCCTCTTAACTGCTGAACACTTTATTCAGTAGGTGGTTTGATATCTTTGATAATATTATTTGGTTGTTAAACTGCAGTCTTCTGACCTTCCTGTCCTCTAGTCTTGAGACCAGCCCGATCACAGACAGCGACACCGCCAAGCGCACAGTGTTTCAGAGGTCTTACTCTGTCGTAGCCTCGGAGTATGACAAGCAGCATTCGCCTTCTCCAGCTCGGGTCAAAGCAGTGCCCAGACGAAGGGTCCATAGTGGCGATGCAGGTAATGTACAACCAGTTGAAAAGACAATTTTGAAGGCTTCCTATAGAAGTTGCAGCATCATTCATGACACAACTCATTTCACCCTCTTCAGAGGTGGGCTCATCCCTGCTACGGCACCCGTCTCCAGAGTTGTCTCGTCTCATCTCGGCCCACGGCTCTCTCAGTAAAGGGGAGAGAAACTTCCAGTGGCCTGTCTTGGCTTTTGTCATCCAGCACCATGACTTGGAGGGCCTGGAGGTGGCCATGAAGCATGCACTGAGGAAGTCAGCCTGCAGGGTGTTTGCCATGGAGGTACAGCTGTTCTACGACAATGCCTCCTAACCTAAGCTTAGTGTTTCGGAAATGATTATTTACATTGCAGTTATCGAGGCTGAACACAATTCTTTTACCGCTATGCTGGATTAGTTCATTTCTTTGCTCTGATAGTGCCTCTGTGTATCTGAAAAAATAACAAGTTATTTTCTCTGTACACTCTCATCAGGCCTTCAACTGGCTTCTCTGCAACGTGATCCAGACCACCTCTCTGCACGACATCCTGTGGCATTTCGTAGCATCTCTCACACCGTCGCCGTTTGAACCCGAGGATGAAGAGGACGATGAGAACAAGGGGAACAAAGAAAATGTAGAACAGGTAAGGAGTCGTTTACAGTTGCACAGCATGTGCCTTTACTTTCCCACTGCATTTTCTGAGTGTGAACACTTTCAAAACTCACAGGAACGAGACCTTGGAGTTTGTGAACACCCTCTATCAGACATCGTTATTGCTGGAGAGGCAGCTCATCCTCTTCCTCACACCTTCCACCGCCTCCTTCAGACCATCTCAGACCTCATGATGTCACTTCCCAGTGGTAGCTCACTACAACAAATGGCACTGAGGTACTTTTTGTTCTTCCTAGTGCCCAATTTTTATATGAATATATGAAATAGGACTGCATTTGTTTGTTCTTTCTTTTTATTAATGCCCTTTTGAAGCTTTTACTAATATATGGATATGAAATTCTAGGTGCTGGAGTCTCAAGTTCAAGCAGTCTGACCACCAGTTTCTCCACCAAAGCAACGTTTTCCATCACATCAACAATATCTTATCCAAGTCGGATGATGGAGACAGCGAGGAGAGTTTCAACATCAGTGTGCAGTCTGGTTACGAAGCAATGAGCCAGGCAAGAAAACATAATCAATACTATTGTGATTCTGTTTACAAGTAGACACCAGAGCGACTTGGTTTTGATGAACAGGAGCAAGAGCAAGCACAAAACATTTGTTATCTACTTATCTGCCATGTGCTAATGTAAAATTACGTTTTATAGGATCTCTGCCTGGTTACTTGTTTGAAGGACCTGACCAGTGTCGTAGACATCAAGACATCCAGCCGCCCCGCCATGATCGGCAGCCTAACCGACGGCTCCACCGAAACCTTCTGGGAGTCTGGAGATGAAGACAAGAACAAGACCAAAAGCATCACCATCAGCTGTGTGAAGGGCATAAATGCCACCAAGGCGTCTGTTCATGTGGACAACTCCAGAGACATCGGGGTATAAAGGGAACAGAAAGCCAACGTTTGGGGGGATAATAATTATAGAATGGATAACATAAGATAGTTGTTCCTTTTCACAATCCTCATATTTGTTTACGAAGGCATACAGTCTATACTTTAAATACCGGTAACAGTAACCTAGGAAACAAACCCTTGTCATATTTTCACAACAATACAGTTCTATCGATTGTAGAGATGACGATGACTATGAAAGTGTTTGCTGATGTATGTCACTGAATATGTCTCTATTTCCACTACAGAACAAAGTTACATCGGTGACGTTCCTTTGTGGAAAAGCAATAGAGGACCTCTGCAGAATCAAACAGGTATAGATGATTATTGGTTTTAAATTCATTTACCTGAAAACAAGGAAGTCGTTTAACCAGGATGATCTCTGATGATTTGAGCACTGATTGAAGTTTAAATACATCACTACTCTAGTAGTTCAACAGAAGGACAGGTGTCCTGTGGCCTTCTTTAATCTAATTATGCCCATCTGACCTTGTTCATCCTGAATATTATGTTGACACTAATCAAACAAATCATGTAGAAACAATGGGGTTGCTCATATGAGATTTGATCAGTCTTACTTTTTGTCGAAAAACCTTTACCTTTATTTATTCATCTTTATCATCATTATCATCTGTTTCAGGATTTGATTTAACTCATTTTTACCGTAAACAAGTCAACTTACAGACACAAGCAACTACAACGTTTCACTCTGGCTTTCTTATTTAAACAACTGACACACTGCACTGTTTTGCTCAACTTTCTGACTCAGTTGGCTTACAAACGCATCCAGTTGGTGAATTTATATACTGAATGAAATTATTTGAACACCGACAATTGGTACCTTGCTTGTACTTCAATCGCAGGACCCTGTAAGACCGATATTTGCACATCAGGCAAAACTTGCATTTTTCTGCCTTTCCATCACAGGTTGACCTCGACTCGCGCCACATGGGCTGGGTGACGAGTGAGCTACCGGGAGGAGATCATCATGTGATTAAGGTAGAGCTGAAAGGGCCTGAAAACACCCTGAGGGTGCGTCAGGTGAAGGTCCTCGGGTGGAAGGACGGTGAAAGCATCAAGATACCTGGACAAATCTCGGCCAGCATGGCCCAACAGAAGAACTGTGAGGCTGAGACCCTCAGAGTTTTCCGCCTCATCACATCTCAGGTTCGCCCAGCTAAATGACAACATCTTTGTTTGCTACCATTGTCTGGTCGCAGAACATAGCTTTGACTGCAAATAGACATCGTTTCATCCATTCATGCGTTTCTGTGTCTTTTAGGTTTTCGGAAAGCTGATTTCGGGAGATGCAGAGCCAACCCCAGAGCAGGAGGAGAAAAACCTGCTGTCATCGCCCGAGGGAGAGGACAAGGTATGCATTTTAATTAAAGAACCAAAGTATCATCAGTAACTTTGAAGCTAACATTTTGCTTGATTATTTTTATTATTTGCTTGTGTGTGAAAAGGCACCATCGGATGCAGACCTCAAAGAGCACATGGTGGGAATCATTTTCAGCCGGAGCAAACTCACCAACCTTCAGAAACAGGTAAAAAAAAAATTCTTCCATTTTAGAATAAAACAACATGGCCCGAGTCTTTATTTAACCGTGTGATTGTGATCCATCTCCAGGTCTGCGCGCACATCGTCCAGGCCATTCGTATGGAAGCCACACGTGTGAGGGAGGAGTGGGAACACGCCATCTCCAGCAAAGAAAATGCCAACTCGCAGCCGAGTGACGACGACGCCTCCTCAGACGCTTACTGCTTCGAGCTCCTCTCCATGGTTCTGGCTCTCAGTGGGTCCAATGTCGGCCGCCAGTATCTCGCTCAGCAGCTCACGCTCATGCAGGACCTGTTTTCTCTGCTGCACACGGCTTCTCCTCGAGTACAGAGACAGGTGGGCGAGCCTGAAAGACAAAATACACCTCACTCAATATTTGAGTTCCCCGTGAAGATTTCTTGTGAGCAGAGTAGTAGTTTCCCACAACGCTGCCTTGTGGGAATTCATATCAATATAATTTCATTATTCATCACACAGTCCATGTTATTTATTTTGTATATGCCAAGCTTGCATGCATATTGATAAACTGCCAGTTCTCTGCACTCTTTACATTTTCTTGCCTTGAGCTTGTGGCTTGCTGCACTACTGCCACCATCTGACACTTATTTGTATTGCATTGTTCTGGCAATCATCACAACATGCACAAAAGATACTTGCGTGTCCTTGTGAACAGGTCAAATCAAACAAAATGGAAGCTGCACTCCTCAGCAGCATGTCTAAAAGCAGTAGTGGTTGTAAATATGGAACATTATTTTAGTTGTGGTAAAGTTTTACTGTCCATTTTGTTGTGGATTTGGAGCCAATAAATTATTTTAGGCCCAGGTAAAATCTAAAAGTAATTTGTGCCGCCCACTGTCTGCCTTGATGTGGTCGTGGAAAATGAAAGTCTTCTACAGAGACCTGACAGTGATCCAAGTGCAAACAAAATGTTATTACTTAGTAGAGATTTCTTTTGTGCCTGACGTGGAGGCTGTAAACGAAGATGGAGACATTCACAGGACCTTGTAGACACAAAACATGTCGAGAGCTCTAAAATAGGCCTTGATAACCAGCACATTTATTTACAATTAATATGGAATCACATTTGTTTTTGGAGTCAAAGCTTCTGTATGGCACATATTGGGTCAGCAGTATTGATTTGAAAAACTCAATAGTCATTGTTTATTGTGTGTGTGATGTGAAAGCCTGAGTTTACAGTGAAATGTGTGAGTCTCAATCGATGCATGAGAGTTGGCAGCATTGGCACGAATCTGTCTGCACATATCCAAGTATACATTAGCAAATCTCATTAATCACACCAATATCAGAAGGTATACACACATCTCGATCTGCACAAAAGATCTTGTTTCCCCTGATTTTAGTTCAGTTCAGATAACATGCTGGATTACATCTACAGTATATACGTGTTTACATGTTGCTGCTTGTGTGATCAATGCTTTTGAAAGATTAACGTCCCGTCATCTTCATCTCTTCTCAGGTGACGTCATTGTTGAGACGCGTCCTCCCCGAGGTGACGCCCGTGCGTCTCGCCAGCATCATCGGAGTGAAGGCTCTGCCGCCGGCAGACATCAGTGACATCATTCACTCCACAGAGAAGGGGGACTGGAACAAACTGGGCATCCTCGACATGTTCCTGGGCTGCATCGCCAAAGCACTCACTGTGCAGCTGAAAGCCAAAGGCACCACCATCTCTGGCACAGCCGGCATGGCTGCAGGCAAAGGGGTCACCACCGTCACACTGCCCATGATCTTTAACTCCAGGTGAGTTTGACTCATCACACCACAATTCTCTCCAGATATGTGTAAAGCAGCCACTTCCAGACGATTCCAAACATATTTGTTTCTGTTTTGCTCAGCTACATCCGCAGAGGGGAGAGTCACTGGTGGATGAAAGGCTCCACTCCTCCTCAGATCGCAGAGATAATCATAAAGCTGGTGAAAGACATGGCAGCTGTAAGTTCTTTGTTAGTTTGTTGGTGTGAATGTGATCATGATGAGAAAAGCCTCTAACACGGCTGTGTGCTGTTTTCAGGGTCACCTTTCCGATGCTTGGTCCAGAGTCACCAAAAATGCAATCGCCGAGACTATTATAGCGCTGACCAAAATGGAGGAGGAGCATCGCTCTCCTGTTCGCTGCATCGCAACAACACGGGTGTGTGCAATTTAGACTGCAATAGTGCTCACAGCTCTCACACTGATCATTAAAAATGAACAATGAATTTAAAACATTGACCATCACAATGCATGAAAATCAATCTAAACCTGGATGAGTGTTTTTCTTCTGTTTTTACAGATTTTCTTAACTGTTGCTCCCAGTAGAAATCCATTAAATTTATGTTACACAGAGATTTTTCCTGTTTATTAATATGTCATTTCCTGTTGTAGTTTAACTTCCATAAATGAGAGTACAGTCATTTCAACTTTCAGGCACAACATTAATGCTTTTATTATTCAGTGAGATGAATTTAGTGTATTTTATGATAATTTTTTTGATACCCTTTATACCTTATTGTTGAGAAAAGTTGTTTCCTGGCATTGTTAAACCTATATTCCTTGTTGTTGGACGTCTCAGCTGTGGCTGGCCTTGGCTTCACTCTGCGTGCTGGACCAGGATCATGTGGACCGGCTCTCGTCTGGTCGCTGGATGGGCAAAGATGGACAGCAGAAGCAGATGGTGAGAAACAAATCAATGGCTCACGGCTACACGGGGGGAATGTGATTATCAGAAGGGTGATAAACGACTTCCTCCTCTCATCTCCCATCCTCAGCCCATGTGCGATAACCACGATGACGGCGAGACGGCGGCCATCATTTTGTGCAACATGTGTGGAAACCTCTGCACGGACTGCGACCGCTTCCTCCACCTGCACCGACGAACACGGTCTCACCAGAGACAGGTCAGATCCAGTTCACGCTTCCATTAGACATTGTAATTGGAGTATTGTTATGAGTAGCAGTGATAACCAGAATTTGAATAATAAGAGACGAACTCTAAAAGTCAGACGGAAAAGTAGGATTTAAATACGGTTTCCCTCCCATCAGAGAATAATTAAAGTGCACAAGGAAATATTTTGACCCGTTCCTCTTCAGGTTGTGGATTTTTTTTCCTCCTCCAGTCGATTCAGTGTTTTTTCTACACGCTTCCTTCAGGTGTTCAAGGAGGAAGAGGAAGCCATCAAGGTGGATCTCCATGAAGGCTGTGGGCGGACCAAGCTCTTCTGGCTCATGGCTCTGGCCGACTCGAAGACAATGAAGGCCATGGTGGAGTTCAGAGAGCACACAGGTAACATAGCAAAGATAGGTTTGACTGTTCCTTTTAGTGGCATCCTGCATTCTCACGCCAGTGCAAGTCGAATGTGAACTTTCTTTTGCTTTGTCCTCTTTAGGCAAACCAGCCTCCAGCAGCTCGGACGCCTGCCGGTTCTGTGGGACAAGAAATGGGACGGAGCTGTCTGCAGTGGGCAGCGTGTGCTCGGATCCGGACTGCCAGGTACTGAACATCAAAGGACAATTTTTTTATTTGTCCGTCCCGTCTGTGCGTAGTTTGCTTTGGTAGAAAACCTTTGTTGTGTTTTTTTCTCTCTTGCTGCTCTTGGAATAAAGTCGTGAAACAAGAGTTCTTCCGTCAGGAATATTTATCGAAGCTTCAACAGACACATACACAATGCAGGCATCACCAGCCAATCTGTTCAGGGCATGCGTCACGTGCAACCTTCGAGTTAGGCTTTTAAGAGCCTGGGGCGGGGGTGAGAATACTGATTACACCTGGGCGGAGAGGACGAAAACACGGGGGTTGAGAACCCTCATGCGGTTCCCACACCTGTGGGTGAGAAACCTTTCTCGCTCCCACCGTCCTGGCGCAGTTGCCCTGAAGCAAAAAGGAAAACATGTCCGCTGAGCCCGTCAATAAGATTATATGGCCGGAGTCACACAGACAAAAAAACAACATTTTAGCAGGATACAGAGAAGGACAGAATTCTTCAGTAGCATATGATAATTTTAACACCTGAATTCTTAAAAATACCTTCTGTGTTTTGTTTTCATGTCGCGAAACAAAAAAAAAAAGTGTATATTAATGCTGAATTGTTAGAAGTGTCATCTCCTTGTCCTTACATGGTGGAGGTGAAGAGTTGTGTTTTCCCTTCTGAGGAATTATCAAATACCACAGAAAAATGTGTTTTAACCAATGCAAGTCTGTTTGGTAATATACATATTCTAGTGGATTATCTGTATGACCTTCATTATAATAAGATGTAACGAATAAGTTCTGCCACTGTTCTAAAATGTGACCACCTTCTTTCTCGCTGCCTCCTTCAGGAGTACGCCAAACTGGCCTGCAGTAAGACCCACGCCTGTGGACACCCCTGTGGAGGAGTGAAGAACGAGGAGACCTGCCTTCCTTGTCTGCACGGCTGCGACAAGAACACCGGCTGTCTGAAACAGGATGCAGACGATATGTGTATGATCTGCTTCACCGAGGCTCTGTCTGCTGCTCCCGCCGTACAGGTAGCTCTAAACACAAGCTTCCTCCTCGCAGAGTAACGCACGCCTGTGAATGGCTTTTGATCTCACTGACTGATGCGTTTCCAGCTGGACTGCACTCACGTGTTCCACCTTCAGTGCACTCGTCGCGTTCTTGAGAATCGCTGGCTCGGGCCTCGGATCACATTTGGCTTCATGCTGTGTCCTATTTGCAAGGTATGGGATCATCCGAGCCGCCCTGACTTGGGAGACTGGAGCAATTGGAAACTGTTTCCGCCGCACCTCAAGCTGAAATGAAAGCACCTTCATGACCCCGCCGTGGCGTCTGTGTTTCACTGTTTGCAGAACAAAATCAATCACTCCGTCATCAAGGACCTGCTCGACCCCATCAAGGAGTTGTATGAGGATGTGAGGAGAAAGGCCCTGATGCGGCTGGAGTATGAAGGTTTGCACAAGAGTGAGGCAATAACCACACCGGGAGCTCGTTTCCACAACGACCCCGCAGGCTTCGCCATGAACAGATACGCCTACTATGTCTGCTACAAGTGCAAAAAGGTACCGTCTGAACCAGAGGTCGCCGCTCACTCTTAGAACAGCCCTGATCCACACTACATACCGGATATATTTCACTTTGAACCGTGTCCCTCCGTCTAGGCATATTTTGGTGGCGAGGCTCGTTGTGATGCAGAGGCTGGACAGGGAGACGACTACGATCCCAGCGAGCTCATCTGTGGAGCCTGCTCAGATGTGTCTCGGGCTCAGGTGAGTAAACTGTTGGAGGGGGAATCGGCTATAATTGGAGACTGATGATAAAACTCTTCTCGAGGGTCCCCATCTCTAACCTAAAGCGCTCTTGTGTGGCCCAGCGTGCAGCCGGCAATTACAGGCTTACAGGCCCCGTTTAGGCGACGACAAATACCAGTGTATCCGCAAAACTTTCTTCATTTTTGGGGGGTCCGTTTACACGGCACCAGTGTGCGGATGCACGTTTATTTGAAGTAAAATAGGGAAAGTTAAATATGACGGACGTGGAGGAATTGAGAAGAGGCTACTACATACGCCACAGTATGCCGGCCTTAGTCACACAGTGAATATTTGTTTCCTCTCAACTCCCAAATGCCGTCTCTCGTTCATCGGTAAACCCGGAAATACGAGTGGACACGCCCACATCACACCAATAACCAACACAACCAACAAATTCTTAATTAAAGAAAATACTTTTGTTTCCAAAACAAAGAAATGACATTTACAACATTGTACAAGAAATAAGAAATGTATTAAAGGAAAAATAAATTAAATACTTCAAACTTATTCTTAATGCAACAGTGCCATCTATTGGCATGAACAAAAATTGCTCAACATGACGCCCTTCAAGCAGGAATGGTGTGATCAGGTATGGACTAGTCACCCTGAACACAAAGACCCGCCCACAGCCCTCGCTGATTTGTATTATATTGCTTTTGTCTTTTCCAGACGGCTTTGACTCATCCAGTAAATGCAATAAGCAAAGACGAGATAGAAAAAGAATATGACTACCTTTGTATATTTTTTGAATTATTGATTCTCTTTATATTTCCACATTTATTTTCTTTTAATTTAGGCACTCCTGTGATTCCATACACGTCTGTGTGGTTTCATAACAAAATCAAGCATCAGCGCCATCCTGTGGCCCGGCATACTAACTACATCGTTGTCTCGGTGTCTGCAGATTAGGTGTTATCACAGGAAATGTTGTCGTGTAAACGGGGCCTCAGTCACTATCTCGCAACACATTTCAAGTGTTATCCAAATAACAAATTAGGTGATATCCCCGATGCTTTTTCACCAGATGTGCTCCAAACATGGCACGGACTTCCTGGAGTATAAATGCCGGTACTGCTGCTCGGTGGCCGTTTTCTTCTGCTTCGGCACCACACACTTCTGTAACGCCTGCCATGACGACTTCCAGCGGATGACCAGTGTCCCCAAAGAGGAACTGCCCCATTGTCCTGCAGGTGTGTGCTCTTTTGTTGAATTGACTTTTCTCCCTGTAAAGTTCTTTTTACTTGATCTGTTTGGAAACGTTAGCAGTGGGTGAAGCACGCAAGCCGAAAGGGCTGCAACAACACAAAACCAACAAAGAACAAATAATGCTATTTGAATTTATTAATGACAGGTGTATGGTGAGATATCATTCAGTTATCTCACTAAAACAGCCCCCTATAATATTCTGCCGTCTTCTTACATGCCCAGTTTAATCTCCATTGACTCTAAGCTAAAATGAGTTTGACACGTCTGATTTAGAAAAACCAAATGTTGGAGTCACTGGGCTTTTCATCAGCCTGGTTATTATTGAATGGAGATGACGTGCCGATTATTAGACTTTACTTTGGAAACATGGGCATCGCTATCAAAAGACAGTATTTTCTCACACTGTCTTGAGCTCTGGATGTCTGTTTTTAAGCTGCCTGGAAACTGTTGAGGTGTCTTTTTCCTACAGTTCTGCTTCCTGGCGCCGTTTATTTTTCTTTCTGTCATCTGTCCACGCTCATCTGACTCCGACTGAATACACCCTTTATAGGATCTATTTATTTCCCCCTCACAAGTTACAGCAGGCCTTTCGCTGAAGCTGGATTTCCACGTGCCGTTACTGTCCAGTATGTTCAGTTTTAGCCGTTTTATTCTCTGATTCTTTAGAAAAAACAAGCACTTTGAGGTTTTCAGAAGTCAGAAGGAAAAAAAGAAAATACAAGGAGGTTTATTTATTTTTTTTTTTTAAAGAGCTTTTATTCCAAATTATTAGGTTGGAAGTAAAGTTGACATGTTAAACAAACATAATGACAACCTCTCTGCTATTATTTAGTAACTTCCTTTGATTCCCACATGCAATAGACTTCAACTTCACAACAAGCAGTGAGTGTTTTATCAGACCACACGGGGTCATTAAGGTGTCATGGCCTCTCACAACTCTGGCTGAGTCACGCTTTCACACTCTTGGGCCACTTTTAGTAGATGCTGAGCCCTGCAGACCAGCAACGCCTCACTTAAACTCCAGTTCTGGACATGCTTTGTTCTTGTTAATCCAGCACAATACAGTCCTCGTCAATCTCACTCAATTCCTTACGTTTTTGCTTAAGTCTTGCTTGGAGCATCAAATGTGCGGAAACTTCTTTTGTTAATCCTGGGAATGTTTTTAGAACAAAGCAATCCCAAATGGTCACATGACATTGCGTGTCATTGGCCTCCAACACGGTTACTACACCTCACACTAATGATCAAAATAAATGTAATAAATTAATTAATGATCATAGAAAGCAACTTAAGTTACACATATCAAGTAATTTATCAACAATCGGTAATACTATTATAAAGTGTCCAGAGGTGATTCCCGTCACAGACTTTATGTGGAATACATTTTATTGGAATGCAGGTAAGTGAATTATGAAGAGGAAAACCATCCAGGGTGTTGTTATTATTTGTAACTACAGCGATGTACCAGGTTTATCATTGAACTCTGTTAACGAGTGCAAATACTATAAACGAAGGAGGAGGAGCCACAGAGAATATAGTGCGTTGGTTGATGTGGCTTGAGGATGTATTTAGTTTGACTGAGTGGTTTTTTATCGAGAGTCGGAAAAGACGTGAAATCTTTGAGCCGTTGGTTGTGGGACGGCGGAGTCGGTGTTGCTTAAAGTTTTCTTACTATTTCCAACTCCTTGAGAATATCTTGTTTTGATGGGGTTTTCGACATTTATCAAGGTGATGACAGAGGCAGACATGGAGCAATATGTAAACATGTTCAAGGACCAAAATGCTCAATATGTTCACTTGCAATGGCGAAGACGTGCGTCCTTCATCCTAATCCTTATGGTTTCTGTCTCAGGGCCCAAAGGCAAGCAGCTGGAGGGCACTGAATGTCCCTTGCATGTGGTGCACCCGCCGACGGGGGAAGAGTTCGCTCTGGGCTGCGGGGTGTGCAGGAATGCTCACACCTTCTAAACAACACCAGACTTTTCCTGGACACCAGTTTGTCTACTGTGATTTCTGGCTGCTGCTCCCGCTGCTGAAGCTCAGCTCAGCTCTGGCACCGTCAGCCCCTCCCTCCTCCGGATTCCCCCCCCCCATCCCCCCCGGACCAGGTTTCTGCTCTGCACCGCGAGCCCCCCCGGGGTCCGCTCTGCACACCAACATCAGTGTGTCCGTTCTGCTGTGAGCGCGAGCTGTAGCTCCTCTGGACTCGGAGTAACCTGAACGGAAAAAAAAAAATAAAAAATGAACAATAGACTTTAAGAAAAAAGAAGAAGAAAAAATAACTTGTGACGTGTTTGCATGCGGCCGTTGTATTCCCTCGGCTTCTATAGACGTTGCACATCTCCCGATCACTGAAGTGTAACAATACAAGATTAAAATATGAAATTTGCTTTAAGGCGAGTGTGGATCAGGGTGGTTGAGAGAGAGAGAGAGAGAGAGAGAGGAAAAAAAAAAAAAAAAAAAGCAACGGGCCGTATTTCCAGCTTCCTCACTATAAATTTAAAATATTGTTGTATGTAAACTTTTTTTTTTCGTAATCTTGTACAGTATTCTCCACTGTCAAGTGCATCCTGGGTTGACGGACAAAAGAAATAAAGAATAAAAACAGACGAGCTGGTGGACGAGACTGTTAAAATATGTTTGGGAGGAAAATAGTGTACGATTTATCTAATCTTGTATATAATGATACTATTCAAAATAGCTGTATTCCGAAGTTGCTACTCTTCACTTCAGTTATTATTTGATATTCTGGGTTATGTTTTGAGCCAGAACTTTTAATGAAGTGCAATACTGGGTGTGCCTCCTATTTTGCAGCTGTTTAACCTATGGAATGTATGTCAATAAAGCCACTGTACATTTTTATACAGTAGACAGTCGCCCCTCTCCTAAATGTCCGATTCTCTTCTGCTGTCTGGGGATGAGATGGAGGAGACTGGCACCTGCAGTGAATGATGGTGGATGTTTAAATGAGACCAAGAAGAAGAAGACGAAGAAGAAGCACCAAAACCTACAGAAACAACCACCACAGTGGGACTCTTTACAGCTGAACGATTCGAGGGGGCCAGTCTTCACACCAAATAAAAATTGTGCACCTGTAATGCTTTTCCCCAGTAGGAGGCCTAGGGGGTATTTTCGGGGGAGTGGATGGGTAACGGGAACAGATTTGGAAGAAAGAGGAAAAAAACAAAACAAAACAAACAGCTGCTGTTAAATAAAAGAAGCTTAATACTTGTGAATCTGCTCTGTAATATTTGTGGTGGATGGAGTTGAATGGTAATAAACCAGGTTCTTTGTTTCGCAAAGTAAACACTGTGTCACGCCTCAATGAGTGCTGGTGTTTGTTTTAAAGAGTCGAGGTTCAGTTCTTCTGAGCCTCGGTCACGATTGACTGTGGAGCGCAGAAGAAGGGCAGAACCAACAGACCGCGATGGTGCAAACAACTCTTAACCCGTAGTGAAGTTGTTTCTTTACAACAGTCAGAAAATATTTGCTGTTCATCATCAAACAGTCAATGAAACTCACATGTTCCAGGAAAACAAAAAAATTAAGGAAACCTTCAGCTTCACAGCCAGTTTGTGAAAACGTGGTCCTTCTTTCTCCAAAACATCTCGTTAACATTTATCCTATCCAACATTTGTTCATATGATGCTGTTTGGAGCATCCTTTCTCCACTTTTTAATGTCTGTGGATGATTTGCGTATTTTTGTCACAGTCGGGATTATTCTGACAGCTGTGAGTGTAACTCGTGTACATTCGGAGTCAAAATGAATTAAGCTTTATGGATACACAATACCTCTTTTAAGCTGTATGAACTTTTTTTTTAGGTGGTGGTGGTTGAAACCTACGTGTGTGTTTAAACACACACACACACACACACACACACACACACACACACACACACACACACACACACACACACACACACACACACACTTACATAAACATAAAGCAGCATTGAGAGAATAAACTTATAGGCTTCAAAATGTTTATCAATTCAAACAGTGGATATACTCGGTTACTTAAATAGATTATGTGGTGGAAATAGTGCTTAAGTATGAATACAATGACATGCCTTAAAGAAACATTCAAATGCACAAGTGACTACAACTACTAGTTATTGTGATGATTTGATCAATAGTTTGTTCGTTCCAAAGCTGCCAATGAGCCAAAACATTATTCATGATAGGTGAGTGTTCTGAGTGACCACCACATATAATTAGAAGTATTATACCCAAACCAAAATCAACTTAAACCTTAAATGAAGTATTTGTTTGAGAACTTCCACTCATTGCTCATCCTTTGTTCAGCTTATTTTATAACATCCATATACACATTGTAAGGTAAGGTATTTTACAGTGTTGAGGATCAAAATGAATAATGTTCAATCCAACAAGCTTTGCAGATGGATTGTCCTGAATTACAGTGACGACTGATAAGAGCTTCTTAGATTTAGGAATTTCAGTTTATTGAACACAATATGAGAAAGTATCATTAATAAAGCTGAACTAACCTTGACTAAACTTTATGAAAATGTGAGCCTGACTCAGATTTAAATTATTTATATAAAACCAAAGCAAGTATTGGATTGTGTATTTCATGTCCAGTGTTTATCACGCTTTATGGATAATTCATTAGTGAAGCTGTACTCATCTATATCTTAAATCGTATGATTTGAATGGTAGTGATAGGATTATATATTAGCACGTGACTTTCGCTGACAAGTCCCTGGTGGTCTAGTGGTTAGGATTCGGCGCTCTCACCGCCGCGGCCCGGGTTCGATTCCCGGTCAGGGAACTTCGTTTTTTTGACTCTATTCTCACTCGTAAAAGAACAAAGGAGAAAAACTTTCGTACCAAGATCTCATGTATATTTTGTTTTCTTGCTTAATCTTATCGCCATTAAAAATGTTTTGTGGTATTATGCTTCTTTAGGTGCATCTCAAAAACTAGAATATCATCGAAATACAAAATAAAAACTTAAAAATATATATTTTTAAAAACGTTTGTGATATTTCAAGATACTGTTCTTTTTCCATTTTGGTGAATAACAGCTAAAAATGCAAATAAGTTATTTTAGAAAACAAAACAAAATTAAGAAATTAACAATTTCACTTTCAGTGCAATAACTCTAAAGTCCACGCCTTGTTTTGTAAAAGAAATCATTTGATCCCAAGCAACTGGCTGGTAAAATAAAGTTTGAATAAATAAATAAACAAACAAATAAATAATGCACGGATTGTTAGACTGAATTAAGTTATGGGGAAAATAAAATACTTTTAAAAATAATTTTTCCATATTTATTTGCAGCATAGTACTGGCAGTTTGATGGCTGTAAATTGACAAATGAGTTTGTTTGTGTATTTTTCGAGAATAACATAAAAATACAAAAATAATTGTGCGGCATCATCACCTTGTTTGTGAGTCATTTGTTGATCATAGACGATCTTTATAGCAATAAATTTCCCGCCGAACCTATTGGTTCCTTGCGAGTGAGTCATCTGTAGAATATAAACGATCTTTATCAGCCATTTTGCATCACTTTTCCCAAGATGCATCGCTGCTGCTGTCACAACAACACTTCGCCATTTCGGTGCTGAGGGGTTCCGAGTGGGCTCCGCGGATAACTACACGGGGAATTAAGTCAGTAGAGCGGAGGTGCTCGTCGCTGGCAGTTTGTCCGGTGAAAACGTCCCTCGCTGGTTCTCCACCGTCGCTCGGCTCGGTTCCCTTGGGCCGATGCGTGTTGTTTGTCCGGAGCGGAGGAGCTTTTCCAGCTAAGGGCTCGCGAGCTAGCTGCGTGTAAACAACAAGGTAACGAGCCTGTTAGCGTCGCTAACTGAAGGTTCGGCGTTGTTTGCTTTTTTTTTGTTTGTTTCTTTTACTTAAATGTGTGTATTATCACACGAGCTGGAGCAGAGTAGGTTAGAAGCTAATTTATCTCGAATGACAAAGTCTGTGTTGGATGGGCTAACCGAGCTAACTGCTCATTGGCGCCGCGTCGTTTTGTCAAATGATTGATAGAAATTCGATTTTAGCCGCTGGCTTAGTTCAGCTGGAGTTCAGAAAAATCCTCTTTAGTGTTGCTCTGTAATCACAGTAGGAGGTCTTTTGTCACACAGCTTGCTCTCATGTGGGGGTAAAACTTACTTTTACATTTCGTTTACGAGGTTGTAAATCCAATGAACCCATCAGTATTGAACAACTCTCTGATTAGATTCACATGACTGATCTTTCAGATATGACTCATTCGGAGTTGTTTAGCTCAATGTATTTTAGTCGAACTGCTCCCCTACCAGTTAAGTAATTCATTATAATATCTTTATTATTTATAGTTGTTCGTTTTGAGCGAAGATCTCAGTATTTGGAATGAATCACCACCTCTCTAAATCAAACCACCGGAAGCTTTAATTATGTTTAATGCTTAAGTAGAAAATTGTCTGTGTGAACTGTGTTTACACGTGGCAATACACTGCAGATCTTATATGTGGACCACCAGGAGAGTGTAAACTTAACTTGGCAAACCTACTTCATTATTCCACTCTGCATTGAGTAAAACGAGGTTAAACATAAACTACCTGCATTTAAAACAGGAGACCACAAAACCAAATGTTGTTTCTCTGCTATATTTGACTGTGACTAACTATTGGACCATGTTGCTGATTAGTTGAGGACAGCAGCTGTAACGCACATGCAATTACAAGGAATTTGTAGAAAGGAAGAAGATGGTGACGTTTGCAGCAGATGGACTTAGATATAGATAGATGCATAGATCGGCCTGTTAAACGATGAAAAACTTGCTTCCTTCAGGATGAAGCGAATGAAAGGAGGAGAAGAGGGCAGCAGCAACGGCTCCTCCAGCTCAAGCCCCCCAGAGGCTCGCAAGAAGGTTTGTAAGCAGACAGGCGAAGAGTCGAACTCCACGGCGGCGGCCAGCGCCGAGTCATCACCGGAAGGTGATTGGGCCCGACTGCCTCAGGAGCTCCTGCTGCACATCTTCCAGTACCTCCCGCTGCTGGATCGGGCCTACGCCTCCCAGGTGTGCCGCGGCTGGAACCAGGCGTTCCACATGCCCGAGCTGTGGCGGTGCTTCGAGTTTGAGCTCAATCAGCCGGCGAGCTCCTACCTGAAAGCCACGCACCCAGACCTGATCAAGCAGATCATAAAGAGGCACTCCAACCACCTGCAGTACGTCAGCTTCAAGGTAAGGAAGGAAGAGCTGTGTAGTGTCTCTGACTTAATGAGAGGTGTTCTCATGTCCCCGTTTCTCTTTTTCTTTCCTCCTCAGGTGGACAGTAGTATGGAGTCTGCCGAGGCGGCGTGTGATATTCTTTCACAGCTGGTAAACTGCTCTCTGAAGACTCTGGGCCTCATCTCCACAGCCAGGCCCAGCTTCATGGAGGTTCCCAAGGTATAACCAGTTTGTTGTGCAGAAAATCAAAGGCATTCTTTCATAGCGCTGCATTTTCTCGCCTTGTGTTGCAGGCTTTTCACATTTTCTTTGCTGTATTCTCTAAATTATAGCTTTTGTATTTCTGCAGATAACCTTGTTTTCACACTGGTTCTGTCTGATGAGGATGGACTGTTTGCTCTCTTGCTCGTTGAAGGACAGATTAGTGATTGCTCTCGCATTCTGTCAAGGCCGCAGTTATCTGTGGATTATTTTGTCTCTGTCAGTAAACTCGTCACAAGACAGGATTCCTTGAATGTCTAAACATTATTCGGCCTTGGCCTTTCCCCCCCCCCGAGCTTGTTGTCCTCTCCAAAGAAAGCTTCCAAACTGGCCTTTTTCCATTGTTGTAATGCAGCCAGACCTCAGACTTCGAGGACTTCATTTTCAAAATAATCTAATAATGTCCTTGACTGACATATTTTCTTGGACAGCAGTTAGTCAGAATAGACAATCTGGAGGAAACTTACAGTAAAATATCATTTCGTTCTCAAACAGTTTCCATGGAACAGGGTTGTTGAGGCTGGAGCCTGACTCAGACGGTAAACTTCGAGCCAAGCGCCGGTCCCTCACCAGACTCAGAGAAACGCATAACGGCTACCGTCACGTTTTCTGGAAGGTGGAATCAAAGAAAAAAACATAATCGCCCAAAAAAGATGAAATAGCAGTAATGGAGAGCCTGAATAAGTAGAGACTCCTAAACAGAGTATAATGTAAAAGTTGTGCATATAAACGTGTGTTTAGTTAATAAGCTCTGATAGGAAAAAAAACTTGATTCCCTTTAGTGTTTAGTCTCAACCATGAGAGTCTCCCCTGAGGAGGAAATTCCTCACACTGACTGATTTAATTTGGTTCTAAAATGTCCAAATCAATCGTGAAACACACACAAAGCCGATGGAGAGAAACTACACTTGGGGTAAAATTAGTGCTGCACAACTACAAGTAGGGGTGAGATTTCTTTTCTTTGATGTCTGTCAAAATGAGTTATTGAATCTGCAGCAGCAGGTTTCTTGAAAGTTAGATTTAGTTTCAATCCTTTATTTTGTGGATGTTACACACCGTGTTTGTTTCAGAGTGATCATGTCGATTAATGGTTCCAATGTCCAAATACTACGACCAACCTGAGCACACATCAGTGGACATGTTTACTCCTAATATGAGGATCGTGTATTGATCATTTTTGCCAACCGTAAAGTCAATACAATTAAAATTTTACACGTAATTGTCATGTTTGAAGTATTTTTCGTCTTAAGTTTTGTTTTCGTTTCCTCCTGGTACTTCTAGAGAAAGCGCTCAGATGACTGGTAGTTTGTGTATCACAGTTTGAGAATCCGTGAGTCAGGAGCCTAAAGAAAGCCTCCAGCAAATATTTACGACCATCGCAGATTTAATCCCTGAAGGTATCCATTCGTGAAGGTTCAAGAGCAGTCATGTTCAGGCGAGAACGCAAACACTCTGAACCCGTCGAACCTGTTCATCACATCTCCAGATGGGCTCTGCCCTCGATTTGTCATCGGGCCACTGAAGGTTTTCTCCCTCAGAGGCTCTAGGTATGTGATGATTCACTGCTGCGCTTCGTCTCCCCGCAGTCTCATTTCATCTCGGCCCTGACCGTGGTGTTCGTCAACTCCAAGTCACTGTCGTCGCTGAAGATTGACGACACGCCCGTGGACGATCCGTCTCTGAAGGTGCTGGTGGCCAACAACAGCGACACCCTGAAACTGCTGAAGATGAGCAGCTGCCCTCACGTCTCCCCTGCAGGTACGATGGAGAAAGAGCAAGCAGCCCGCTCACTCTCTTCTCTTTATTAAATCTAGTTTTTCTCCGTCAAAACACAATCAAGCCTTTGAACTCTGATTGAATTCTTAATTTGAGTCACAAGACGATGTTCTCTCTCTAATGGCTGTTTTTCAAGGGGTGATTTTCTCGTCTGGCCTCGCTCTCTCTCTCGTCTGCTGTCATTTCATATGGAAGATTGTATTATGAATAAGCTCTGATGTGGTCATTCTGTCCTCCTCACACACGTTTTCCTGGAGCTGCTTTCAGTTTCCAGCCCAGATGACTGTTAATTCAGTCTATCTGGCAAACACACTTGAACTTGAACTTGAACGTGCCCAGGAGCAAAGAAAATGGGCCGCGTGCCGCGGGGTTGATTGCTGGACAAATATGCATTAAACCGAGGCTGTTGCTTTGTGCTTCCAGGGATCCTGTGTGTGGCGGATCAGTGTCACGGGCTGAGAGAGCTGGCGCTGAACTACCACCTCCTGAGTGACGAGCTGCTGCTGGCCCTCTCCTCGGAGAAACACGTCCACCTGGAGCACCTGCGCATCGACGTGGTGAGCGAGAACCCCGGCCAGCACTTCCACACCATCAAGAAGAGCAGCTGGGACGCCATGGTGCGGCACTCGCCCAAGTTCAACCTGGTCATGTACTTCTTCCTCTACGAGGACGAGTTCGGCCCTTTCTTCAACGAGGAGATCCCCGTCACGCACCTCTACTTCGGCCGCTCGGTCAGCAAAGAGGTGCTGGGCCGCGTCGGCCTGCACTGCCCCCGCCTGGTGGAGCTGGTGGTCTGCGCCAACGGCCTGCGCCCGCTTGACGAGGAGCTGATCCGCATCGCCAAGCACTGCACCCAGCTGTCGGCCATCGGCCTGGGCGAGTGCGAGGTGTCCTGCAGCGCGTTCGTGGAGTTTGTGAAGATGTGCGGGCGGAGGCTGTCGCAGCTGTCCATCATGGAGGAGGTGCTAATCCCAGATCACAAATACTCGCTGGATGAGATCCACTGGGAGGTGTCGAAGCATCTCGGCCGCGTCTGGTTCCCCGACATGATGCCGACGTGGTAAAGCGAGCACAGCCGGTGGACGTCCGCCTCGTGTCATGGACTTTGTGTTTGTGTATTTTTTTCAAAAGCCTTTAAATTCTGGGCTTCAGTGGAATGCGTGGCGCCGTCGTGGAGGACGTTGTCCTGTTGCAGGTCGGGGATTTTTGCGCGGGGGTCACATAAAATGTCCGTCTGGACGTCAACATGGACTCTGGAAACCTGCTTCACCCAATCCTGAAACACAACAAGGCAAGCTGGCTTCTTCCCGCATCAAAACCAGTGGATGTGATCCACTAAAAACAATGTTTTTATAGCTGCAGGTGGAGTTATATGGACATTGTAGCCCGATTCTGATCATCTGGATCGAGAAAGAAGTCAGAGTGTGACGTGTATGTATGCATGTGGTTTGATTTCTTTCTTCTTTCTTTTTATTATTATTATTTTAACCTTGTGGAGTAAATTGAGGCGATTGCGTGTCGCTACACTACCACTCGGCCTCCGTCAACCGGGTCTGATGAAGCAGCTCTGCAGCCTGGAACAGTGAGGCTGAGTTTTATTTGTACTTAGGATGTGACAGAAGGTGTTTTTCTCCACATTTTAAACTGATTTAAAACACGAGAGCTGCAGGAATGTCGACGGCATCGCCCCCTGGAGCACCACTAAACATGATTGTAGAAAGTTGGAGGAGACGAATGAAAGCGTGTATATAGACCTCGATGTTAGTGAAGGTGTACAGTGATTGATGTCGGTGATGTTTGTTCATTTGGGTTTTGCTGAATTGTCTCCTCCCCCGTGTCACACCTGAAACTTTCGCTCCACAAATAGTTTAGTTTCCCTTCAAAGGAAATCATAGTTTTATGAAGCACCTTACATGGATACCAAATGATAATCAGGACACGTCGTGTCCGCATGGCCAAATGACGGCTACTATTTTCATGATTATTTATATTGTGCTTGGAGCGGATACCCCAAGAACAATATTTTTGAAGCGATAGAAATATAGTTATTTAGAGAAGTAATCATATAAATGGTTCAATGTAAATAGAATGTGGAGAGCGTAACCAACAGTAAGCTCTTCTCTTCAGATTTTCACTTTGGCTGCACCCGCCGACGTCGCTTACATTTCTGGGGGTGCATTGAATAAATATTTTATATTTTGTATAGGTTTCATTAGTATCGTCTGCTTTTTGCCTGTCTGAGCTCTAAAACCCCGGCTCCCCATGGTGAATGCCCCCCTCCCTCCCCCGGGGCAAAACGTTCACCTCGGCCATTATAAGCATCGTCTCTGCAGTTACCTCCCGTCCCCTCCATCCATCCCTCCATCCATCCCTCCATCCATCCATCGATCCATCCATCGCAGTCGAAAGCGATCTGGCAAGTCAGATGAGTGAAACGAAGAGTTCTTTTCCTTTAAGAAGGAAGTCCAATGCGTCTGTTTATGAAACGCTGTGTGTTTGATCATTTTGAATAGAGAAGCACTTATTCCGCCCTCCGTCAGGGTTTCCTTAACCAACAGCTTGTGTCTTTTATAAAAACAAAGAGCGCGAGTCGTCCTTTTTATTCGGTGGATCTTTTTCATACTTTCGTCACTCGAGAGTTAAAAGCTGTAAGTTATTGATATAGAAAATGCTTTTATTTGTGTTTTATTTCCCCGCTTGTGCAAAAAGAACAGTCCAGTTAAATTTTCTTTGGGTTTTGACTCTTTATCGGCGTCGTTTTATCGCCTGAAAGGATTTCCACTACAACCAAAGTCTCTTTAAGCATCCGCACACTTTTTTTGTTTTTGATCAGAACTGAGTCAAAAAGTCTGTCGGACTTTGATCAGTTTCAAGTACAATCAGTATGTTTGATTAGCACTTTGAGAAGTCTCCTTAACGGGCCGTTCAAAATGGGTTTCCTTGAGAACGTCCCTGTACAGGAGCATCTGGAACACTACAGGAGTTGAGCAGCGTTTCCATTTTGCTCTCTGCGCCTCTACATTGTCGGATGTGTCAAACCAGATTTGGACCTTGGATCTAAGTTGTATTTATAGTCTCCTCAGACCTGGGCTGTCGACGCTTGTTTCGGTCTCCTCATGCCCGTGCTGATTGGCCGTGCTCGTGTACGTCGGCATCTCTTCGCTTCGGTAACATATCTTTCTTTTATTTCACGGTTTGTTCCACGTTAACAGCGGCTCTGAAGCGAAGCTTCTTCAGCTGTTATCCTATCAATACCAGGTTTAATCACTTTCCTGGAGTTTCTTCGGTTTGTTTCGGTTAATTTTTTTTTTCTTGGAAAACAGTTCAATCAAAACATTTCAGAATAAAGGTGCAGATTGAGAGGAGAAACGATCAATTCGCCTCTTGTTGGTAGCTCATAACCTTCTTTTGTTTAGAGGGAACTCCAGTAAGATTTTAGGAGTAAAGTGGTGTTAAAAATTAGTTTTGCTTCTGTATGGCAAATCTTTGCATTTGCTTTCGTGAAATAAAACTTGTTTTCGACATTTGATCTGATGCAGTAATAAAAATTGTGAATGTACTCTTATGTCGCTCGTCTTTTTCTTTCAACTCTGGTTCTTTTTCAGCCCAATGAGGAAATCATATCCCATCGTCTACAACAATGTGTGAAAAAAAAAACTGAATTATCTACAGTTTAATATCTTCACTTCATGTTTTATTAAAGTTTTCAGAAATGTCGTGCAGACAAATTAAAATGCAGAGCCACGTGAAAAGTTTCAGGGGAGTCTGATGAAGACTCACTACAGCTCCAAAATAAAAGCTTAAAACTGGAACCCCTGAACACATTTAATACCTATTCATCTGTTCTAGTGATGAGAAGTGATGGTTCTGCTGGCGAAGCAGCTTTAATCACCGAGTGGCAATAAATAAGATTCCCTCCTGCAGTAAATTAAATAATTCTATTAATATTGAAATACTTGTATTTCAACCCAATACCAAGTGAAACAAGCACTCAAGTGTTGGCGGGCGATTTTAGGTTTTCCATGAAACTCGCATGCGTGACTGAACTGAAACTTAAATAAAACAGATGCAGGCAAAGAAAATCCCCAAATCAAGCTGGGTGTTTCTGTTGTGAGGTGAGAGCTTAACCAAGATGATGGTTGATTAAAAAAACACTTCAGATCATTGAAAGATCAAGCAGATGGAAATACGCTGAAATGTGATTGTTTTTTTTTTCTTCTCAACTGTAAGGTTGCCGGTTTGATCCCAGATATGGCTACGTGTCCTTGAGCAAGGCTCTGAACTCCAAACTGCTCCCTGTGGACGAACCTAAGCAAGAAGGGATGACTGCGACTGACATGGTTAAAAAAAATAACATAAAATAAAATAGAAAGTTTGAAGGAAATCAGTGGAAAAGAAGCTAAATCCGTTTGGCACTTGTGTGTGTGGAGTCTTCATGTTCTCCCTGTGTGTGTGTGTGTGTGTGTGGGGGGGGGGGGGGGGGGGGGTTTCCCTCAGTTTCCACAATCATGCATTTGATGCTATTTAGTGCTTCTAAATTGGTGTGAATTTAACATCAACTATAAGACGTGATGTTTTCAGATTGTTCATTTTGTCCGAGTTATCCCAGCTGACACTGAACACAAGGCTCCCATTCACACATTCCAGTTACTAATTCAGCTAATATGTGGCAGGAAACTGGAGAACCTGGAAAAAACAAACCCTAAAAAACAAAACCCACGCATACGAAGGAAGAACATGCAGACTCCAAACAGAAAAGGACCCACGAACCACCACACGGCCTTCACTTGTATTTATCATCTGCGATCAAACGCCAGCACCTCCTGCTAAAAGTCTCTCCTCTGTTTTGCTTCTTGGTGAGTGAATCTTTTGCAGACTGCCTCTTTGTCTCCCCCTCGGAAATGAATACTTTAAAAAGAGCTCAGGATTTCAAACAGACGCAATTAAAACGGAAGCGCTTGAGGCGGGACGTCAAGGCAGAGGCACCTCCTCGTACGTGATCCGCACGTACGGCGGCTTCATGGGAAGATGCCAGTACTCAAAGTTGTAGTAAAGGTAGAAGCTGTGGTCCAGCACCACCTTCTTGTAGGCCTCCAGCAGGCTGAAGGCGAAGTCGGTGAACGACTGGTGCGGCCTGAACGGGTGGTAGAATTTACGGATGTCCTCCGCCAGGTTCCTCAGGGCCGGCTGCCCGAATATGGCGCTGTCGTTGCCGAGGTAGGCGGGCTCGCCGCTGTACAGGTAGATCTTGGTGTAGTTGGTCCGGGACCGGCTGTGCAGCTCGGCGCCGAGCTCCGACAGCTTCCTGTAGGCGCGGTGGACAAACTGCGAGCAGTCGTACGACTCGAACCAAACGGTGGCGTTGGGACCGGGGTCCGACAGGACCGTCCACGTCTCGTAGTAGATCCCCGTTTGGTTGTCGTCCCGCACCCAGCGGGCCATGTCGTTAAACTGCGTCCCTGGAGGTGGAGCAGAAAGGGGGAGGAAGAGCACAGACGTTCAGTCTCCAGCAGGTTTTAGCAAACTGAAGCAGGGAAAGCGAAAAAACAAAACACATATTTATTTAAAGTTGTCAGCTACTAATATAAGAATGTACATTTTGTACTTCTGAAGCCATCAACATGAATGTTAACTTTAAACTCACATGAAATGTAGTTAATTTAACGCATTTTTGAAACAAACCCAGTGTGTAAATCAAGAAGTCTGACCATTCGGGAAAAAAAAGTGGGGAAATAAATAAGTAAAAGAAGATCTGTGTAAAAATACATTTTTACATGAAATTCTAGGAGATTCCCCAAAAAACATCAGGAGGATTAAACAAAACAAACAAACAAAAAAAAAAAACATTCACACAATAGTAGCGACACTTCATTAACTTTGGACATTTAAAAGTGCGATTGTGCTTCCAGGTTCTCGGCGGTTCCCGTTTTCTACGACGTGCGGGTCCGAACCTGTAATCTCCGCTATTTTGTCCAGCGTGCCGTTCTGCGACCAGTGTGCGTCGTCGATGCCGTCGAAGAAGCAGGCGGCGCCCTGGTTGCACCAGAACGGTGCGAGCTGCTCCGGCCTGATGTGGGGGAAGGTGCAGTTTCCCAGCTGGAACAGCTCGTACCACTCCATGGTGAAGTTGGCGCCCGACTCCGCGCTGCTGAAGCCCACGGCGTCGTGCATGATGTGCTGCGAAAAGGGTGGGAAACGTGTAACGACTGTGTTTCTATGAATAAACTCACACAGCTGCACGGCTGCTGCGACACACTCTGTATTTGAGGACCTGAAACACAGCGGTCTGCCCACATGTTGGCTTTTTTTTTTTTTTTTTTTCCAGTTACTTTCCAGATTCTTCTCTGGTGACGAAGCAGCATCTTCATCTTCATGTAGTAATCAGCTTCTTGAATTTTGTTAATTAAGATTAAATACTCTTTAAAAGAAAAATCAATGCACAGCTAATATCCTGAAGAGTTCAGACATAATACAACACTAAATAAAGATAAAGTACTAAAATATGATTAATGAACGACACGAACAAGATGAAATAAACTAGAATGACAATTCATATAGATTAAATTAGGGATTTTGTCAAGAGATTTTTATGTGGCAGCAGCTCCTATAATCACGTGAGAACCAGGTCCAGCACGCTCTTATCACTTTGATAGTTCCACTTACTAACTTCCCCAGCAGGTCTCCGTACTTAAACTCCCACACGGGAGTCTGCAGTCGGTACACGGAGATCACGTCGCCGTCCCTCATGACGGGAACCCGGCCGTCTCGGTCCCCGGTGGGGCAGAAGGGGAACAGGGCGTCACAGTAGGGGTCCACGTCCGGCCGGCGATCGAACCGCCTGACGACGACACCGGAGAGCAGCCAGCGGTTAGTCATCCACACTCAGCTTACATGTCGTCTTCACAAAGAATTAAACATTGACGGTTCTGCACTCATGAATTCAGAACAAATTTAAAAAATAGATCAATAAAAAAACCTGTCTTTATTAATGCACTTTATTTAGAGGAGATACTTTAAGTTGTTTTAGCCTTGGTCTCTTGAACTCAAACTTAAAATTAGAGCAGATTTGCAACAAATAGTGAAAGATTCAACTGATAAAAACATTAACAGTAACTGATTGTATCTATAAACGGATTATTCGTTAGTTATGAAGAGGTTTTTTTATAGACATTTTAATCTCCATTTCATAGAAATATTTTTCACCATTTACTGACAACGTTTCCAATGATCAATACGGTGATAACAGATGTAACTAACAATAAAAATATTAATAATTTAAAGCTTGTCAAAAGGTACTTTCTGGTCTGAGAATGACATTTCAGCTTTAAATGTGATAAATGAGAAATATTACAACAATATCTTTGTTCACACACAATCTGATAGGTGGCTAAATAAATTTAATAATCAAATAAGTCATAACACGTTTGTTTTAATCCGAAAAACTGTTAATTATTGACGATGAGAATGTTTAAAGATCTAGAAAAATCTTGCAAGAAATACGTTTTTTAACTTTCAATTCTAAAGTAAGTGTGATTTCATTCAGTATTACCCTACAGAACTGATTTACATTATATATTAAAGTGTGTATAACTTATTTAAAATTCCATAAGGGCTAGGGTAAGGGTTCTCTGTAAAGAGATGAAAGAACACATAGTTTTGCTATTTGAATATTCTCAACAAAAAATGTTAAAGTCGAAAATTTTATATGCATTTTTTTAATGTTTATTAATAAACTTTAAACGTTTGTACTGTCATTAAAACTTCTATAAAGTACTGAAACCACAAACATACATCTGGTCCTTCATAAAAACACTTTTTTTTTTTTTTACATGTTTTATGAAGCAGTCACAGTTTTGTTAGGGCAATTTAGAGTCCAGAGTTTCTGAAATCACGTGAACGCATCACGAACAAGTTTGTCTTTGTTTATGTGTTTAGAATGCATCTTCTGTATTTTCTGTTTCTTTTATTTCTGTCTTTTCTACTCCGTTACGTAAAAGCTGGAACACTGGTTAATACAAGTGAGTTAAAAGTATAGTATTTTAAGGCTGTTTGATCCACAGAGACAAACTTGTGTCTCGTGCTTTCAGTGAACGGAGCAGCGCGAGCCTGCAGCTGGTTTTTACCTGTACGGGACGGGCCACTGCTGCCGCGCGCTGCTCCGGACCGGAGCGACCACCGGGAGGAAGAGGAGCAGCTCCAGAGCCAGAAAGATCCCCGAGAGAGACATGTCGACAACTCCGAGCCGAAACTGAAGTCAGGAGGAGTTCCTCCTCATGACCGCCTCATCTGAGTTAGTTCACTTCCTCATCGCTGGTCACGTGGTTTTGTTGATAATGTGAAATCACATGACAAGAGTTAAGTGTCAGTGACTGGCTGCCTGAATGAATTAAGGGAAATATACATATATATATATATGCTGTCAAGTGTTTAGAATTTAGGGGATGTATATTCGTGCTATTGGATAATCTAAAAATGAAAGAAATGAAAACTTTCGTTTTTGATCTTTGAAACTATTTTAGTTCAGTCTCATGGTCGCTCCCGCGGTGCAGTTGCAGTATCTATGCTCGGCCACGTGGAGTCGCTGTGGTACAGTGAAGCCTGACCACAGGCCGCTGGCTGAAGCGCAGAAGAAGCAGAAGTGGTGGAAATGGGCGGGGCGTCCTCTCGGCCGTCAGTCCGCCATGCTCCTCACTCTGCTGCAGCGCTGTGGACGGAGTGCACTGACAGCACCGACAGCCGGGACCCTGCAGGCCGTCAACAGACGCTACTCCTCCTCTGACATGGCTAAGCGCGTGGCGGTGGTGCTGGCGGGCTGCGGGGTTTATGACGGGAGTGAAATTCACGAGGCCTCCGCTGTGTTGGTCCACCTGAGCAGAGGCGGCGCGAGCGTAAGTCTGCGGGGCAAGTGCGTGTGTTCTGAAGTCCAGCCTGCACCGCAAACACTTTAATCATGTGTCACAGACACGAAGTGGCTGTAACGTTGACATTTTCTTTTATATTGAAGCCTCCATTGTGTTTACGGTGTGACCTTCACAGCCTCTTCAACACTGGGGAATATTTAACGCACAAAGTGACCCGCATGTCTCTTGATGGTGCGTTCAAGGAACAGGGAACTTCAACACCTGCCAGCTGAGAAACTCCCATTTCCTAACTGGAGAAGTTAGTATAACAAGAAGTTAGTGCTACAAGAGTCTGCACATAGGTGACCAATTAGATAAGATTAACATTCATACGACTAAAGAGTCTTCAAAGTAGTAAGGTACACACACACACACACACACACACACACACACTATAATGCACAAGTCAATAGTAAAGCCAGAACGAAGGGGAAAACAAGATGCAGCTGACAACAAACACTGAAGCAATTCTTTTGAAAATATTCCTAAGTTTCTCAAATATGCACGTTAGAGTAAATCTGGCTGCCTTTCTACCCTTTGTCATGCAAATTGTATTCCAAACATTTGATATTGTTCATGCTCTTTAAAGCTTTAAAGCTGGTAATGTCTGAACGTTTCTTTCAAGATGTTTTTAGTTTATAATAATAAATTCATCTACCTTTACGTATTCAGATTCCTCTACTTGGCAGTTCTGCAAAACAAACTGCAGGAATAAAGGCCCCTGCATACTCCCATAAGAACCCATAAGAACAAGAAGAAGGGTTCGGCTGTGACGAGAGAAAAGAAAGAAGCTTTTTCGGCATTTCTTTTCTATTTTTTCATTTCATTTATTTTCCACAATTTCCCATATACAACAAATGATTTTTATATGTGCAATGAATTTGCAAAAATATGAAAGAATGCACTCCCGAAAAAGCTTATCGTGTTGGGGTCCAACACACCACCACCCAGTGCATCTTGTGCTGTACTTTAACCAAAAATGGCTCAACCACAAACCACGTCTCTCAGACATCACGAGCGAGTAGTGATGAATGGGGAGGAATTTGTGCAATATAGACATAGATATAGAACAAACCCATTGCCCTACAAGTGTGGTTCTAAAATCAAAAGAAAGACAACAAATGACTCTACATTTACGTGCATGTAACAGTAAATCATATCGTATAAAATTGATCCATGTACAGAGAGAAAAACCTTTAAACTCAGAGTACTAAGCCGCATGTAAACCACCTGCATAACTCTCCAGTAGTTGATTCTTTAGTTTCCTTTTAAATATGGATTGTGTGGCTGATTGTTTTAAGTTGCTTTCCAGCTCATTCCATAACTTTAGACCTCTATGCCATATACTAAAAGTTGTACATTTTAGTTTTCTATATTTACCTTTTAGAAGTAGTTTGTTTCTGGTATCATGTTGGTGAGTATAATATAATGCGTTCGCTTAATCTAGTATTTTACCTGTTAACATAATACATGCATTGTGATAAAGATTCACTTCAAGAAGCTTTAGGAGACCATATTTATGGAAGAGATGGTTTGTTAGAGATTGAAATAGACCATGAAATGATTCTAATAGCTTTCTTTTGTAGTGTCAGAAGTTTAGTAGTGTAAGTAAGTAGAGTAAGTATTCTTCCAGATAAAGTTACAATAATTCAAGTGAGGCTCAGACAGAGATCTGTACAATGATAACATTCATCTATTGGGACCAACTGTCTCATTTTAAATAACAGGCCCACAGTTTTAGACAACTTTTTAACTAGTTCATTAATATGCTTTTTAAAATGTATGAATTCATCTATATGGATTCCTAGAAATATTATGGAATCATCTTTTTTATTATCTATGCCATCTATTTTATACTCATGACCTGGTCATTGACTGAGCAGAAAATAATGTAAAAGGTCTTGCTAATATTTAATGATAATTCATTACATTTAAACCAAGTATTTACCTTATCAGGTTGCTCATTCAGGAGCTTTTCAAGCTGATCCATGTGCTTATGTGACGAAAACAGACTTGTATCATCTGCAAAGAGTATTTTATGAGTATCACTAGAACAATGTACAAAGTCATTAACATAAACAATATACAAAAGAGGTCCTAGAATAGATCCCCGGGGAACACCAAATTCTACGTTTTGCTTTTCAGAGTTGACACCGTTTATATTTACGTATTGCTGTTCTTCCATAAACATCGTCCCTGAACCACTGGAGAGCTCCGTCCCGACAGCGTAGTGCGACAGCTTTCCAAGTTAGATTTAGAAGTCGATCGTATGGAACGCCTCGGAAAGGTCGAGAAAGATTCCAATTCCTCCTCTTTCAAATGCATCATATATTTTCTCAGTAACGTCTAAAATGGCCATATTGTGCTACTGTGTTTCCTGAAGCCATATTGTGAAGAGACCCGTATGTTGTGTTTATCTAAGTTATCAGCTAATCTTGAATAGAATACTCTTTCGAGTACTTTTGACATGGCTGACAGAATCGATATAGGCCTATTGTTTTGCTTGTCATTTTTGTCCCCAGATTCATAAACTGGTATTATTTTTGCCACCCTAGCCTGTTGTGGAACGATGCCAGACTGTAAGGAGAGATTAATTATGAAGGCAAACGGGTCTGATGCTTCATTCACTTTGGCTTTAAGGATCTTACTACAAATACCATCAGTACCTGCAGAGTAGGAACATTCCATTTTGTTAATGATATTAGTTACTTCCAGTTTACATGTAGGTCTAAGGAAGCATGAGCTGGGATAATTACTTTTCATAAAATATTTATTGGCTCCCCCTGGTGGACAAACTTGAGTTAGATTTTTCCCAACAGAAACAAAGAAATGATCAAAAGTATTTGGTCGGTTGTTTTTCTCATGAACATTATTTGATTGAGTTTGCACGACAGTGTCAGGGATAGCTGATGGTTTACTATTGCCGCCCAGTATCTCCAAGATTTCATTTGATCCCCAGAGGGATGAGTTTTGAAGCGGTTGGTGAAGTCGTTTTTCTTGCTTCCTCGTATTAGGCAACTTAGTTTGTTCTTATATTTGGTGAAGACCGTTCTATTATTACTATTTGGGGGTTTTTCTGTATTGGTTATAAAGTTTATCCTTTTTTTGGATAGACTTAAGAATTCCTTTCGTAATCCTGGGATTATTTCCCTTATGTAGTTTACCTCTCCTTTCTGGTATGGTCACGTTGATAGAATCGGTTATTTCATCAATTAAGTAATTAAATGCATAGTTGCGGTCAGTGGTATTGTATATTTCATTACAGCTTTTAGTCTGGAGGTGTGCATCACTTTTAGCTGAAGACCCAGATGTTCAGTTCTGGTGGAGAACAGACATTTAGCCTTTAAGAGGAGGAATATTTTTATTACTGCAAAAAAAAAAATAGTTTTCAGGCGAGAACCTTCACTTTGTCACCAGTCGAATATGAAAACCTTGAACTTGAGTTATGGTTGAACTTCTATGGCTGTGTGGCGGTCTCCAGCGAGAAGTGAGGTTGTGACTGGGGACATGTCATTGCATTGGTTCCCTGGCCACACAAAGCCATCGTTTAAAGCTCGATGTCACGTCTTCTGATGGTGGATGCACTTAAATTATGTGAACAGCAGTATGAAATACATTGGATCTTTAAAAAAAAAAAAGAGAGAGAGAGAAAAGTAATGCAGTGTGAACAGAGAGCCACATCATTAATACCACTTGTGATTCAACAGGTTATTTCATTTCGTTCACACAAATCAAGCGGTCACAGTGTCACACTCCTTGTAGTGACCCTGCATATATACACACATAATCATGCCTGAAAATAACTCATTGATTTACTCTAATTCTGAATGGCTGAACATATTTTTGCTCAGCTACATTGATTAAAAAGGTCACAACAGGCCCATCTGCAGCGGCGTGTTTGCAGCAGCTTTCAATGATGTTTTTCTTTTAAATGAAAGTTGAGAAGAAATGCTGCTGATCGGGAAAATGGTTTTCTTTCGGACATGGCGGGGATACGGATGAGCTGGAGGCTCGCCGTAATTCTAATTTGCTTTGGAGCTGTCAAAAACTATACGCCTGTGCGACAACTAGCCTCACCGCTGCTTTTACCTGCTGCAGGTCAACATGTTCGCCCCCAACATCGACCAGATGCATGTGGTGAATCACCTGAAAGGCGAACCGTCTGAGGAGAAGAGAAACGTGTTGGTGGAGAGTGCGAGGCTGGCTCGCGGAAACATCCAGGATCTCTCTAAACTCAGTGTGAAAGACCACGACGCCATCATATTCCCAGGTTTGACTTGGATGGCCAACGCTGTCCGAACCACCACGTCTTACTGATTCAGTTAAATTTAGAACATTTCCGACCGAACAGTGGTTTCCTTTAACCACAACATTTCCTAACTACTACTTAAACTCGATCACCTCACTTCTCCATCCAGTCACTATTTAATCTCATTTAATCCCCCTAATTCTACAGGTGGATTCGGGGCAGCCAAGAACCTGTGTACCTGGGCAGTGCAGGGGAAGGACTGCTCCGTGAACGACGAGGTTAAGGCAGTTCTGCAGGCGTTTCACGGCGAGGGCAAACCAATCGGACTCTGCTGCATTTCACCCGTCCTGGCGGCAAAGGTGTTTCCTGGGTGTGAAGTCACAGTCGGTATCGAACAGGACGATAAGTGAGTCCGACTCGTCTCACTGCTCTTGTTAAGCACATTGTGTTAGAGGGATTCCAGAGGGAAGGCGTCACATTGTTTTGGTACCAGTTTGTCCTTCCTTCTCTCAGGTACCCAGGCACTGCTGATACGGCGGCAGCCATCAACCAGCTGGGCTGCAAACACGTGAGCAAGAGCGTCGGCGAGAGCCACCTGGATGTAAAGAACAAGCTGGTCACCACCTCTGCGTTCATGTGCGAAGCTCCCATCCACGAGATCTTTGACGGCATTGGATCGATGGTGCAGGGCGTCCTGAAACTTGCCTGATTCAACATCAGTAAAGGAGTATTTCTCTTGTAGATGCAGGTGGATAGATTTGATCAGTTGGATTAAAAAGCACTTGAAAGAACCATATTTATGGTCGATCTGATCAATACAATGTCTGATTTGTTTTTTTTGTGTTTGTCCTTTTTTAATAGCATCAGACAAATGTGCTTTACTCGATCTTGGTGTATTACATTCTGCTGCAGTGGCTCCATTTTAAAGTGATCAATGCAGAATCAGTTGATTGTATTAGATATTGTTGAATCACAGAATTTAAATAAAATGATTAAAAAAAAATAAAAAAAATTTTGTTTACTTCATTCTACAGTTTCGCACCACAGAAGTACTGCGATCATTCTTTTCATCTTAAAACCTCTTGGCTTCCTACAGAGGCTTCTTCAATCAGACACTCAAATCGAAGTCTGTTAACTGCTCATGCGAGTTGCTTGTCATCCTCAAAGAAGAACTCAATATGGAGATCTGTTTCACCCTCTCGATGTTTCCTATCACGTCGATCACCCTGTCCACTCCCTCTGGGCACAGCACTGACGAAGCATTACTACTGAATTTCTCCACCAGGTACTGTTGACTCAGGGGCTTCCTCCAGTGGCCGTAAAAGGTATCGCACCTGACTGTGCAACTCGGGCCCTCGTGCGTCTGTAGCTCCAGCTCGCAGTACATTTCATCAAAGTTAGGCCGATTATCTTCAGGGCTCTCCATCTTCACTTTGGACAGCAGCTCCTTCAGAGCCGGCCGGTTGATTTTAGCCTTGCTGAAGGATGAAACCGTCACTTGGTTGTCCAGCAGAGCGGAGCAGGCGTTGAACTGGAAGGAGTGCCTGGCTTGGTGCTCTGTGGCAGGCGAGGGGCAGTTTATGTACTTGGATGGGGGCACTCTTAGTGAAATGTGTCGGATCTGGCTGAGGTCAAAGTTCCCTACTGTGTTCTGAAGCTGTGCACGGGCTTCCAGAGCTGCATCCACGGCCCAGTGCATCGCCAGGTGAGCCGGGATGCGCTTGAAGGCCACATCCTGATCTTCTAGAATCCATTTGAAGGAGCTAGATGCTGAATCTTCCATTGCTGCAGGACTGTAGTCTTTGTAATAAACCCCAAACCCGCAGTCCATATCCAGAATGGCTGGATTTCCCTGCAGGCCCATCTGGGCCAGCTGAGCGGCCTCTAAGCCTCTCCGAGCAGCATTTCCAATGTGCAGAGGTTTGGTTTGTGTGGCGGCGTTTGCCAAAGGAGCCCCGGCAGAGGAGGCTGCTATAGCCAGAGCATGGCTGCACTGTTCAGGGGACAAACCGAGGAGCTTCGCTGAGGCTGCTGTGCTCCCCATCACACCAACAACACTGGGAGGGTGAAATCTGAGAGTGGGGAAAGACAAAGAAGAAATGGTCTGACCTCAACCACGATGGTTACTTCATAGGGTTACTACAATCCTCTCCTGTGTTCTACCTGGAAAATTATGCAACATAATCGGTAAGAATGGCTTATATGAATTAAGAGATTTCGCCAACTAAGAATTTAGGTTTGTGTGCTCATCGTATTTTATATCTAACGTCTGAATTATCCTTTGTGAGGTTTGCTTTGCATGAAGTGATTGAGCAGCAGCAGCTGACTAGAGGTTCCATCCTGGACAGGCCACCTGTCGTCACCGGGCAAACAAAGAGACGGATACGATCACACACCTATAGAATCACCAATTACCTAAAATGCATGTTTTTGGCGATTCATAGTACAAAATATACAGAGAGAGCATACAAGCTTAGTCCTAGACTCAAAGTGAGGACAGTCTCACTATGAGGCGAGAGAGCTGAGCACTACGACACTAATAGAGTGTGACTCTTTTACATCTAATTGTTCTATAAGTTACATTAATACAAGACAATCAACTCTAAAATAACTCTTCACAAGTTTCAATCACACCTAGAAATACATACATCGGAATGCGGATATAAACATCGAGTTCATTATGTTTAAAAAGTATTGGGAAGAAGTACTGTAAATCCTATTTAACCCTTAAGAGTTTATGTCATATGTCTTTTGTCATATAAAAGCATGGCACAGATATAAAACAGAGCCTTGAACAAAAATAGTATTTCTTAATAAAACAGTTTAGTTCGGTTTTCCAAAGTTTCCTCACAGTTATTCGACACTAAAATGACCTTTAAACAAAAGTATTTTTCATATTTAAATGATTATTCTAAATTCGACAAGCGAGATACTTTTAACTTTTAACCGGTGACGTGCGGTCAAGGAAGCATCTCACCTACCATCACGATAAAAAAGAAAATAAAGTACATAAAATAAATTGGAATATTTTCCACTGATTTGTGTTAAAGATGCATTTTCAGCATGACTCTACAAGTTCTTTTGACCTTTTATTAAGTAAAAATTGCCAAATTTGAGTATTTGGCGATCAAATCCAGAGCAGAAATCCCTGGTGAGGCAGTGGAGAGCTGTGCCTCATATCTGACTCATCCAATACAAACTGGGTCACATGACCGTTTCTGTTCCTCAGCATATCGCCAATATGAACTTTACATCAATGTTTGTGATACAGCACGACTCTCTACACTACGGAAGAGTACGAAGAGTACTATTTCCAAAACCTCTCACCTCTCGGGGATGTTGTAGGCCTCTCTGGAGAACCTCAACAGTCTGCCCTGCACCTCCACACCAACATTGAAGGCCAGCAGCAGGTCCAGGCCGGAGGGCTGGGTGGGCAGTACGTCGGCCAGGGCCAGCAGCGCAGGCAGCACCGCTCCTGAAGGGTGAGTCGCAGGGTGCCAAGTGTCGTCGAAGTCCATGGAGTGAACCTGACGATAAACGGTAAAGACAGAGCTGCTGATCAGAGGTCAGGCCACAGTGAATATTGTGTTTGTGTTCTCGGTATGACATGGCGGGTGGTTTGTCGGAACGTACTGCGATACCATTGACGAACGCCGCGTAATGAGGAGGCAGGCTTGTGCTTGATTCACCCCAAACGCTGCTTCTTTCCTCCGATGAGAACAGCTTCAATTTATTCAGGAAAGATGGAGAAAAGGGACGCAAAAGTGATTATTTCTTCAAACTGGCCTACTGAGCAAGTACAGGAAAATATTATACAAAAGTTTGTCCAGATTCTGGCAGAGTTAAGAGAAATTCTTACAATCAATACTTCAGTATATCAGTGTCAACGCAACACAAACAGCTTTTAATAATGCCACTTTAACATTTTGTCCTGATCGTGTGCTGACATAACAAACAGACGCCGTATCACTGATCACATCGGGAAAACCGAACAAGCAACTCCACGTTGTTCAAGTTTACACCAAAATGGATCATTTCTCAGTGGGTCTTTAAGTATTGCACCATGTTTTTGGCGGCCTGGGTGTGAAGTGTGCCGCAGTGTGGTTCACTGTACCTGGCTGTACTTAAGAGCTTTTTTGCAGACAGATGTCCTGGTTCCTAACAATCCGACACCCAAGGTGTCCAGCATCATCCTTTTGCTCCTGTTAATCACACCATCTGTCAGCTGAGTGGTGTTGAAGGCATGAATAGCGGCTCCAAAGCTCCGCGTAATACCCTGGAAAGGTGAAAGAGAGCCAGTCAGTCCAAAACCGTGCGACAGCACAGGACGTACCACTGCTGAGGATTTAATCACGCTTAAACCCTAAACACACGCCTTCATCGAATCTAAAACGGGAAAAGTAAAACCGCAGTACCTTGCGCATCATCTGGGTAGTTTCTCCAAGAGAGAACTGCGGCGGTAAAATGAAGTGTTCTTTGATGTATATGACAAGTTGAAACTCTATAACCCTAACCCTAACCCTAACCCTAACCCTAACCCTAACCCTCACCCTCACCCTCATATTAACATTTCCTGTTTCTGCTACTGTCTGTAAGCAAGGTGGCAACATTTCTCTTGCATTTGCCAACCGGTGCCGACTCATCAGTCCCCAACCACAAGCCTCCTTCTACTCTGCAGGAATATAGGTCATAGGAAAACATAGGGTTTGTACGTACTCCCCTTGAAGAAGCCATGTACCTCAGCTGAACTTCACTTGAGAACAATGTTTATCACTTCCTGCTCATTTGTGTCTGAGAGGAAAAAAGGACCAGGGACTTTGTTTAATAGTTGTATTACATTCATCAAGTCCATGGTCAGGAATCTCAGCAGCCAACTCAGGGCCAACATTTACAAAAATATTTATTGAAATCATTTACTATATTGTCCATACTACGATTTTCACCAGTTTGATCAATAAAGTATTCTGGGTATGTTGACTTTGAAGATCCTTGTTTAATTAGGCCATTCACTGCATCTCAAGTTCCTTTTACCGTATATTGTTTTTATTGTCGTATAATTTTTTTAATAGAACTGTTTGCTGATTCTTCTAATATCTGCTCATTTATTTCTGTACCTCTCAGATCTTTGTTCCACTTCTTGTTTCTTTTCTTTTGATGAAAACTTTACAGAGATTACTTTTCCATTTACAGACATTATGTATTCCTTTCATATTTTTTCTTTATGCAATATTCCCTCACCCGGTCAGTGTTTATTATGCAGAATAGTAAATATATCTATAAATTTACTGTAAGCACAGTTGGTTCTCTATAAACTGAAGTACAATCCTGAGGCGCTGAGCTGTTTTACCCGGCTCTGATACGATCTTCAGTTCACGTTTGTTAAGAAACAAATTGTCATAGAATCTTTCATTTTCTTGAGATCACAGTCATACAAAGTAAAAACAGTTTAAGTTGGTCAGTAATGTGACATATCAATAGACCACTGGTGATTTCATTTCCCATCATATTAGTGCAGATGTTGTCAGTGAATGTGGGACTATGAGACGTTCTGCTGCTTGGTTTGCATTACGTTTGTTGGATATAGAGACAAACTGCACATTATGTTGGTAAAGTCATCAACAGTTTTTAGTTCAAGAGTGCCGATTCAGCTAGTTTCCTCTAACTACCAACAGAAAGTAAACTCAAACATACAACTTCCTAAGCAAGAAACACATTTCAGAATAAAATATGTAGATTTTTTTGCCTAAAAGGCAACACCCTGTCCATATTGGTAGTTTAATAGTTGAGACTCACCCCTGATAGCATCCGATTCATCATCAGTCTGTCGGTGTTTCCGCTGCTGCAGTGACGGATTCAGTGTCACATGAAACGCTGTCGTGTAAAAGTGACCTGCACCTTTGAAGCTTCAAATAAAGTAACAAAGACCACTTCTGCAAAGACTGTTTGTTTCTCCAACGTTGGGCATCGCCACCAAACGTTTCCACAACAGAACACAAACGAATGAAGAGGCCTTTTATTTGATTGTGCTTTTTGAGGGCTGGGCTGGCAAATTTCCAAAGTGGCTAAAGTCCCAAAATTATGACAAGTTGAGAATTTCACAGTATCTGGATGTGCAGATTTAATCTTTACAGGATTTTTTTCTGTATTGTGAAATCTTCTTAGCTGAAGTTTTCATTTTGACTGTGAGCGTTTCAGAACGAAAGCTGGTGTTGTAATCAAGATCTCCATTACTGGTCAGCTGTGACACACCTTTCTGACCTTCTTCTGCTTTTCCAAGCTTTATCAGACTCTCAGGGGTCACGGGGCATCACACGGCATCTGACTGCACAAGGAAGTTCACGACTGGGGAATTTACTGGAGTCTTAATCTGCTCAGTAGCAATCCCATGACATCAAGTGTGTGATTTCAAGACAATGGGAAATTGATTTTTGCACACCAGTGGCTAGGATCTCTGTTGTGTTGTGCCACGATGAGTTAAAATGATGCTGCAGAGAGCAACATGTAAGCGCAGGGGTGACTCTTATTCACTATGAATGTGAAACAGTGAGGACAACTCTGGTCTGAACAGAGGAAAACAAAGGTTTCAGAGCTAAACTTGTGTGTTTTCATATTTTAATGTATTTTCCTCATGTTCAAATACGCACTTAAGCTGTTTCGTTAAAGATTTAGCATAAGCTCTCTCCCTCCCAGGGGCGACTAGTCATTAGGGGCAGGAGGGGCAGAGCGCCACCTGGTGTCATCAGAAAGGACTGCATGCAAAGTATGCTAATAATTCTTTAAGATTATCTACGGTATTTTCTTGTCTGTGAATAAAACTTGCTCTTATAGAGCACATAATTACTGTGTGAGGACGGTGCTCCCTGGTTATTGGTCTCCTCTTTCTGTTTCAGGTTGTTTCCTCCTGATCCACACCGATGGTGCGTTAGTGGGGCTAGCCCCTCTCTCACCATGCAGTGTGTATTGCATGCAGTAAAGTGAAATTGCGCGTGCTCAGGCTGTGGCGCCATTCATTCAGATCACGTGACTTTGATGGCGAGTGGAGCTTGAAGCCCGAAGCCCCCTAGGGCTTTTCCACCAAAAAGAACCAGGAGCTAGTTCAGGGCCGGTGCCAGAGCCAGTTCTTGGGGCTTTTCCACCGGAAAGAACCAGGTGCTAGTTCGGAGCCAGGGCCAGACTTAGCACCAGTTCTTTGTCTTTCCACTGCCGAAGCCCCGGCCAAACAGGGGGTAAACTGGTGCTACGTTGGCCCCACTTCGTTGCTGGGCCAAAGAGGAGCTAGACTGGGACCCGACGCGTCATCAGCTGGGGGCGGAGTTATCTCTGGAGTTATCTCTGGAGTTATCGCTACCTAAAAGGCGGAAGCGGGCTGTACCGTCCATCCATCCATTTTCTTCCGCTTATCCGGGGCCGGGTCGCGGGGGCAGCAGTCTAAGCAAGGAAGCCCAGACTTCCCTCGCCCCAGACACTTCCTCCAGCCGGTATGCTGGCTCCTCTTGGCCCAGCAACGAAGTGGGGCCAGCGTAGCACCAGTTTACCCCCTGTTTGGCCGGGGCTTTGGCAGTGGAAAGACCAAGAACTGGTGCTAAGTCTGGCCCTGGCTCCGAACTAGCACCTGGTTCTTTCCGGTGGAAAAGCCCATGATCTACATATGTCTATGGAAGCACCAGTAACAACGTCATTAGATGCTCAAAGCTGATTGGCTGGTGCTGATTGAGGCGGAGCTTCACAGAACCAGAGAGAGTCGTCACAAATACCATCTTGTTAGCAGCTAAAGCTAACAAATGCTTTTGAATAATAATTAATTAGTTTGATTATTTACGAGGACGAGCTTTAAACGCTTCCTTTAGCAGATAAAATTAAGGTAAGTAGTTGTAAAGTGTGTGACACGGTGAGGAACATTTTTTGAGAATCTCATTAATTTGGAGCTTTACTGGTGGTTGAGTAGTTGAGCCATTATGACCTGGTTCTAACCCCATCATTGATATATATAGATAGATAGATAGATAGATAGATAGATAGATAGATAGATAGATAGATAGATAGATAGATAGATAGATAGATAGATAGATAGATAGATAGATAGATAGATAGATAGATAGAAAAATACAGATAGAAAAATAAAGATAGAAAAATTAAGTCGGGGTTATTATATATATACATTAATAACCCCGAGTTCATTTTTCTATCTGCTAAAGTCAACTTCCTATTTTGTGTGTTGATGCTTTTATTTCGAAAGTGCAACTTCCTGTTCTAGAGCGCAAGAAGCTACTTTAATGGCAACGAAAGGACACGGAGGAGATTACAGTTTTCACGGAGCATAATTGCTGCATTTAAAGTGTATTACCCCCTGGCAGCCCCCTTGATAGAGACACAAGGTTTGTTTGCTTGGTAAAGAAATTATATTTGACTGTTTTATGCTTCTGAAAGTTGTAAATGTATTGATTTTATTGCAAAGCTGAGATGAATTGTTAAAAGTGTTATGTTTAAGCGAGGTTAACGGAGGTTAATGTTGTGGCTTAAAGGTTGTGCACACACTTTAATTTGGAATTCAATAGTGTCACTTACTGAAATAAAATCTTGTCCCACCAAGTATTTACATCTAGAAACGCCACTGCTCCTTCCTTCATGAACAGAACATGAATGTCAGAGCATTTATTTTATTCAGCAGACAGCTTTCCTACCACATTTCTTACTTTTCACTAATAAAATGTGAATATAAACTCTTCTCGGTTGCGCATCCTTTGTGTTTAAGTTTTTTAAACATTGTAATCGTATTGTCACATGTTTGACATGGACTTTTTTTCTTAACAATGTCTTTTTGTTTTCAAATGTAACAAAACAATATAAAGACAGAACCTTTACATCAATTTCTTACAGTTACTAGACCATCTTTAAGCTTACTAATCACATTTTTAAACATATTGACGACAAAAGGGAAAATAGACCATAACAGGCACGTAGTCACTTGGGTTATGTATCAATGTTGGCAGCTGCCATGTTTTCTACAAAAGAGATAAATGTCTGCCAGGTAACAGAATTTTCAGGTGGACCCCCTAATGGTATATCTATTTTTTTCTAAAATAATATGACGCATGACTTCTCTAATCCATTGGCCATACTTTGGAGGCTGGGTATCTTTCCATTTAAGTAGAATAAGCCTCCTAGCTGGCAAAGAGCAAAAGGCCATCATATTTCTAATGCGCTCTGGGAGAGGAGTGGCGCCACCATTATTGGAGATGGATCTACTGTTGTTCCACATATTATAGAGAACGTCTCAAAAATAGTCTGCCAAAAACTGTACAACTTTGGGCATAGCCAGAACGTGTCATAACGTGGCTGGGGCTTGTCTACAATGCTCACTAGTAGGATCAATATCTTTATTAATCTTATATTAATAAAGAAAACATTCATATTGCAGGGTTTAAACATTTGATGCAGTTCCTGTCAAATGTGGAAATGATGAAGGCAATGGTTTTATTTAACAGTGCTGCACAGTTTCTTTAAAATGGATAAGATTATCATTTATTTCCATCACTTTAAAGCAACCAAATCACCTAATAAGCAACATTTTTGAATGAAACCATTGGGGTTTTTGTGTGTGTGTGTGTTTTTTAAGTTAGCAAAAAATATATATCATAACAGGTGTGCAACAAGTAACTAAGATCTATTTCTTTCCCTTCTTCTCCTATACCTGCTTTATCCCAGTTACACCCAGGGCCAGGTGACAGTCCAACACAGGGCAAATACTTAAGACACAGACAATCATACACATACACACACATGTGCATTAACACCTTGTAGTGAATTCAGAGACTGACAGAAAAAAGTCCACAAAGAAAGGCCACATCCTGGAATCAAACCTTGTTGTGTTTGATGTGAGGCAACAGAACCACTGTCCCTACCATATATATATTTTGACAAGATTCATAGAATGATATGGTGCCATTAAATGGCACAAAAATTAAAACAGCATGTGTGCTCCTTGTACAAGAATTAATCTGAACCTAAAACTGGTCTGAGTGGATTGGATGTAGTGAAAACACTGGGCCAAGGTGCTGCTGCTTGTTTAAACAGTGTAACTGACTTTATGATAGGCTGCTGGCTGCATTTCCATCTCAGTTGCAATGGGTGTCACTCTTTCCATATTTTCGAAGCATTTCATTAGAAGACTAACTTTGGCCTGCTGCACTGTGTCTAATCTAGCAGATATTCTTATGGGATGTGTATTGAAACTAATTCCACTGATTGATTAAATCATCAGAGGACGTGGTTCGTGATCTTTACGCACGAAGAGACAAAAGAAGGCGGCTGGAATAGGCAGTGCACGCGGTTGTCTGGAGGTGATTTAAGCAGTTAACTGTTTATTTAGCAAGGCGACCCCCCCTGGTGCGCACGCGCTTACGCGCACGCGGCCAGTCCAGGCTTCATAAAGCTGGAGCTGCGACTGGGTGTCCTCAGTCAGTGTGTTTTCCAGTGATCGCCCCACACAGCAGCAGCAGCAGCAGCAGCAGCAGCAGCAGCAGCAGCAGCAGCAGCAGCAGCAGCAGCAGCAGCAGCAGCAGCAGGTCGGAGAGGACAGAAGATGGCAGTGGCCGACACGGAGCGCGGAGTGTCCGGCTGCGCGGACTCGGGCAGCCCGTTCTCAGAGATCATCGAGCTGAACGTCGGCGGACAGGTATATGTCACCAGGCACAAAACTCTGATCGCAGTCCCAGACTCGCTCCTGTGGAACATGTTCAGCAAGAAGTCCCCCAAGGACCTGGCCAGGGACAGCAAAGGGCGCTTCTTCTTGGACCGGGACGGCTTCTTGTTCCGCTACATCCTCGATTATCTCCGGGACCTGAACTTGGTGCTGCCGGACTACTTCCCCGAAAAGAGTCGACTTCAGAGGGAGGCGGACTTTTTCCTGCTGCGGGATCTCGCCAAACGCCTCAGCCCGCGGGTGAGTAAGGACAACTCCATCAGCGAGGAGATCAGCCAGAGCGACACGGAGGACGGCGCGCAGCAGTGCGGCTCCTCCGGCGGCGGCGCGGAGACTTTACGCACCGTGTCCGTCGGCGGGGCCATGCGCTCCCCTTCTCTGGACTCCAAAAAGTCGGGCTACATCACGATAGGATACCGCGGCACTTACACGATCGGCAGAGACATCCAGACCGACGCCAAGTTCCGGAGAGTGGCGCGCATCACCGTGTGCGGTAAGACGTCTCTGGCCAAGGAGGTGTTCGGAGAGACGCTGAACGAGAGCAGAGACCCGGACAGACCCCCGGAGAGATACACGTCGCGGTACTACCTGAAGTATAATTTTCTAGAGCAGGCGTTTGACAAGCTGACAGAGGTGGGCTTCCACATGGTGGCCTGCAGCTCCACGGGCACCTGCGCCTACACGAGCAACGATCCAAACGAGGACAAAATATGGACGAGCTACACCGAATACGTCTTCTGTCGAGACTAACCGACAGCATCCGTCATATTCGGTGTACATAAACATTTCATATTCCTGAGGGGAATGTAAACAGTATTGCATTTGCTGTTCTGGACGTGCTGTTTGTGTATGAGTGACTGCAGAAATTAATAAATAAGTAAGACACGTTAAAAACGCCCCCAAAATGCATTATACCCTCAAACGTCTGACAACATGTCAAGAGAATAATTTGGAGTAAATGCACAATTGAGTGCATCTCAACTGAGTTGACACATCCACCCAAAGATCTGAAAGTGTGGTTATAAAAACAAAATGCCATCATCTCCATCCAGTAGAACTGCATGTCAATGTTTCACTCATTTCTGACTCAGCGCTGTGTGAATTGAGTGGCATCCAGGAAACAGACAAGCAGCAATTAGTATTCAGTGTCATTGTAACTTCTAGGCTTGCTTGAGCACTTGTTTGGCCAAGTTTTGTATTATCTAATAGGCTCTTATAGCACTTCTATCACTGACATGATTGTAAGCGTATGTTGGGTGTTGGTAGAGTTGTATTTGTTATCAACTTGTTCAGACTTAATAAAATCTTTTACTCTGTTATTCTCATTCCATATCGTCCTGCAAACAGAAGACCAGAAATGTCGGCGTTCGTCTCCCTCCAACCTTTGAGAGCAAATCAAAGCGTCATCCTCAAAGAGAGATGCCCTATCCAGAAATCTCACCCCCGTCATGGCACTGAGGCTGTCAGCCTCACAAAGTGTGTCACGTTGTTTTGACCCAGAAGGAGCTTTGTGTGACAGAGAAGTGAGTGTGTACTTGTCATCGCGCTCATGCCTGACAAAAATCCTGACTGAACTTTCTCTGGCTCTCACTTCTGTGTGGCTCTTGTAAACTTGTGGGGTTTTTTTTCGCTCGGCTTCACGTTATAACAAGTAGAAAACCTCCACGGCCGAGATGGAGGGAGCAAATATCGCTGGAGGATCCGTTTCCACTGATCCATTCGGTCACATAAATGCAGCGCGGATGCAAATAGTGCAGCTGTGCACACATGATGTCATTATCATTTAGAGTCTAAATAATGAAAGGGTCCAGCTGCACACAAATGTGAGGGTTCGGTCTGCCAGGGCCTGTGGCTGAATGGCGAGTGGAGTGGTGTGCGTCTGCTGCGAAAGCAGAATATTTTGACTGGCCTGAGTACAGCCAGTCCTGGATTAAGTGTTTTATTCAAAACAGACATGAGAAAAGGCCTTTTTCAAAACCAGGAGTGGGATTATGGGACATCAAGGGCTTACGGTGGAATAACCTCCAAGGGGGTCTGGGAACATCCAAAGGGATCAAGTCTGGGATGTCATGTGCAGAATATATCAGTCTAGTTCATATTAACTTTAGAAATAATTTAGAGCAAATGTTCTTGTTAAATCAGGACTGAAAATCATCTTTGGGTTTCACATTTTGAACATAATTGTATATATGCACACAAACTGTTTAAAGGTAAGCACACTATAAATGGCTTTCACATGAACGGACCGCTCTCATTAAGTCAATTTGACACGCCACGGCGGGAAACAGCACAGGTGTGGAAAAATAATAAATAAAGGAATAAATAGATAAAGATAACTGAATTCCATTCCCCTTCTTCAGTTTCAAGATGTTGTTGGTTCACTTACTGTCACAGTTTAATGAGACAACTGAACACATTAGAGCTGTCATCAATTTAATTACGAGCACCTGGGCCTGTTTTCTACTGTCTCAAGGTAAAAGTCTGCTCACCTGAATTTCCAAAAGCTTTTTACTTCCAAATAAAAAAAAAAAAAAAGGATTAAAATGTGCATGCACCATAACAGCAGCTGACAAAGCAGCCCAGAGTCTGAATTAATGTCCCATTATATATCAAGGAGTGGTCTTTTAGGATGAATGTACAACAATAGTTCATGAACTGGTATGAATAAACCAATATAGACTCTGGATCTACAACAGGTTGATGCAGTGGAAGCAGAATATTTAAACTTCAACCACATCGGGCAGGAGATCTTATTGCTTAACTCCCACGTCTCTTCTCGTTCTTCCAAACTCACACTGAGGAGTTGCAGAACACAGGAGGAAATATGCTGGAAGGAGCAAAACACTGACATGGGTGGAATCTTGGAGTTCAATGGAATTCGGGCATCTCTGAGACTTCGAGAATGTTTGAGAGTTCTAAAAGCAGTGAGAGTTCCAGAATGTGTGACACTTGTAGAATTTGTAACAGTTCTAGAATTTGAATGAATGGAAGGTTTATTTCAGGTCATCATTCAACACTTAGAAAATACAAACACTAACAAAATAGTGTTCTCTGTAAATGAACAAGAAAAGCCAGTGGGTTGTTTATGCCTATCCGTGACGTTCTACTAGAACGTTCTAGTGAGAGCGTATTGAACTACACCAAGATGGAGACGTTGCATTTGATTCAATCAAGTATTAAAATAAGTCCCACAATAAGGGTTGATTCGTTCAAGCTTCATTTAAAAGTACAGTAGAGGATAGGTGAGAAGAAATACATTTCATAAGTGGAGTTCACAGGTTTGAAGTATTTTGTATTGCTTTGTTTTCCAACCATTACGCACAAATACAGCACTGTTAAGAAAAAAGTATCTTGGGATTCTTTTTTAAATTTTTTTAACAGAGGTTGTCACAACAAATAATTGCAACTGGCACAAAAGACTTGGCTTGTTTTTATGTAATAACCTCGAAGAGAGGATCCCTTTGAGAATCCTACAGTGTATTTTATGCGCTTGGAGCCTTCAAAATACATAAAAAGAGGTAACGAGTCAGACGGATGAGAGTGGGAGACTTTGAAAAGGTGCCTGCTGAACTGAATGTCTAGATAATTGTATTGTGTCGGGGAAGTTCTCATCTCTACTGTCATTTAAGAGGAATTGTTGGGATTTTAGCCTCAAAGAACATAATTCCTGCAATGGCATCTATTTACCCTTTTTACTTTCCGTGGTCTTGAGAGGGGGGATAAAATTAGAATTCTAAATTGTTCAGTTGGGGATATATCCAAGAACATTTTGGGTTGTTTGACTTGTATTAAGACTGGGAGTTTATCGTACCCCGCTGGGTGACACATAACAGAAATAACAGCTGCTGTGAGATGATTCATTACACTTATTAGTAATACAATAATATAACTCACTGTAAGTCTGCAGCAAAGATGATGTCATAGTTATATTCAAATTATTGTATGAACTTATTGATTATGCTGCACCTAATGTGATGAATTATAAAGAATAAACACACAATTCATGTTAAAACTTCGATTTGGAATTTGTTGTACTTTTCCACTAGAACTTTCATGGTCTACTTCACCCTTTGCAGGAATTGTAGAAGCGCAACAGGCAGGAATAATTGCCCTGTTTGTGTGTGAAGCGGCTTTCATTGGATCAAATGCAGGGAAACACTGTTGATCAGTCACCGGCGCATCACAAATTTCAACCTCTCAATACACACAGTGTGAGTAATTTAGACACTCCACAAGTCTTCGCACTGTGGGTGGAAACCCACTTAAACACGTGTATTGAATGGTGTCATTCATTGCTGAACAAGTAATTCAGGCTGTTGCAGCACATGTACGTTCAAAGGCTTTTGTGTTTCTCGGTACAGTTCGACCAGAGAGCGTCGTTTAGTCTTTTCAGAGATGCCTATTGGCTGTATTTTGAATTAAATGATAAGAAGTCTGTCCAGACGTGATTTTCGCTTTTTCCCACTTGTTTTAAGTGTACATAGGGCCCCGCATTTTGTAAGCCAGTCAGTACGACAAATAAATATGACATAATTTATTTAATCTAAATTGAATTCTACCTCATCATTTTGCCAGAAACAATAGACGGAGAAACTGTGTGGATACACGGGTTGTAGCGCACGTCTGTAAATGTATAGTCAGACTGCAAAGTGCAAGGCTTCATCCTGACTAATACGAGAGAGAAGAACAGGACAGAACAGCCACTGTGGTGTTGTAGAGAACATCGAGCAGATGAAGCAGTGACAACATTATACCGAATCATGTAGTGAACCAGATTGTCAAACAATTCCTTCTTTTCTGATATTTCTGCATGTTTCTGTGTGTAATCTTTCCTCTGTCTTGGCCCCACGTTCAGATCCTACACCTGAACTTTTGCTCCTCAACTGAATTCCACATGTCAAGTCCATGATGAGCTTCAGCTCACTGAGTTATTTTAGATCAAAGTCTGTTGCATTAGCACATCACAACAGTAACTCTGGACCAAAGGCTTCATTATTCTAATTAAATTCTGGTTCAAAAATACATTATAAGCCTGAATTCAAAACAGGGTATGCATCAGGCAGTGTTTGTATGAGGATGGAAACATATAGGATTATGGTGTTTGATGGGGTTTAAAGACTCTGATGGTCATAGCAGAGCTGAGAAGCTACAAGGAAATGCATCGCGATTAGATCATTTATCAATACTATCATCTGTCCATATTCTTTACTTCAGTTTTAATGATGACACATGTCCCAGCATCCTCTCTAGTTAAAAAGAAAAGTACCATGAATGTATATGTGCCAGCAGGTTGTGTCTCTTTTCTTCTCTTTTCTTCTCGTAAACATGAGCACTCTATTTCTTTAGGCGTTATTGCATTTGAGGGACTTGCTGAGCACAGACAGGAAATGAAGTGGAAAAAAGGTGGAAGTCTATCATGCAGCAAAGGTCCACTGTGAAATCAAACTGGAAATATTGGACTTATATGACTGGCGTCTCCGACACCTGCTCCCTGAGATTCCCAGCAAACAAATAAAAAGTGGATTCAATGAAAAAGTTGATCTTGTTATATGAGTTTTTCAAAGTCTCAAGTCGGTGTGTTTTCAACTGGAAAGTGTAAAAACAAACATGCTTCTCCATTCCTCTTTTTTAGAAATTGAGAAATACTTCTCTCAATTTTGATGGGATCATGAGGTCGTTCCAGAAGATTTGAAATTTTTTCCGATTCGCTGATAAAAATATGAAAGGTTGAACATGACTTTTTCCTCTTAGGACACATTTCTGGGTCCTGTTGGATAAATGTATTGGATATTTGTTTGAAAATGGTTTTAACCCACACTCGATTTATGTACATGTCCACATCTTGAAATACTGTATAAAAGTATGAACATAGTAATATGAGTAATATGCTCAAGCTCTATCTTTGTCAATGTCCAGCAGGCAGCAGCACTTTAATCAACAAATCTTCTCTTCTTTAAGGTTATAGAAGCAAAATGTGGACGTGATCAAATATGGTCAATTGCCTGGAAAAGGGTTCAAAGATAATAAGACAAATAGTGGGGCTGATTGGCTTCTAATACGAAGTGCAGAAAGATCATTTTATTGGGAGAAGCGACAATTAAATTTAACGGGATTTTGACTGCGTTGGTACGTTAGAGTGACCTGGATAACAGAGCAGCGACAGGATGCATGCTCTTTAATAAAAAAAACATGCAATGTTGCACAATGTACCGATGTTGGAAACAAGTTTGTTCTTCTTCTGTCAACTGTGCGCTCTCTATAAGAGAAGGACAACACCAACAAAAGCAAGATTGATTAGATCCACTTCTGCGTTCACATCAAACGGAACAAAGAGGCCACAGGGAAGTGGATATGAAAAGATTTCTGACTATTGCCGACTTGAATGGAAACCTTCTCGCCACGGTGAAAATAGCTGCAGCAGGAGCAACAATAACAATAAAGACATTACCTGATATTTTACATTGAGATAGGAATATGGATTACTTTTTCAGTCCAGAGGCGCTTGTGTGTGTGTGTGTGTGTGTGTGTGTGTGTGTGTGTGTGTGTGTGTGTGTGTGTGTGTGTGTGTGTGTGTGTGTGTGTGTGTGTGTGTGTGTGTGTATGTGTGTGTGTGTGTGTGTGTGTGTTCTTCTGCCACTATTAACATCAAAGGACTAAACTACAAATTCATGGTGGAAATAAACATATTAGAGGAAACAGTTGAAGGGAAAAGACTTCGTCCTGCTAAGCCTGAAGTGGTGACACTGCCTCTGGAATCAGCAGCACCAAGCACATCCTCACATCAGGCCGAATGACGTCCATGACAGTGTGCCGCACAGAAAACTGCGTTACGATGAGCGCCGCCGTCTTATTTTAGATTCCCTTCATTTCAGACTCCTGCTTTATTATTCCGAATGCCATCATTTCTGATCTAATGTAACGCCGTTCCCAATCACCTGAGTTGAGACGCGGCTGTCTGTTCATTCGCTTGGCCATTAAACCTCCCACCTCTCATAACAGCTGAGTTCTTTTGAAAATTACAGTCATCAAAGAGAAAATGCTCTTTTCACAGCTGCTCAGCACCTCTGTGAAAGCCTCTTTTATACACAGGACCACTTGTCTCACGCAGAGGCCTTTCATTTCAGATTTGTGCTGAAGTTTTTAGGGTTATTACAAATCAGACGTCTTTTTCAGCGGGGGAGATGTTTGTTATTGTCTTAATACAAATAGTTCTGATTCGTGTGAGGCTGCACCCGACTGCAGACACCTGTTAGGCTTTTTATAGTTTATCACTGCACCGTAGAGCCCGGCAATATCTGTTTGTTCATCAATTCTATTCAAAAACAAACCTCTGTAGTTTCATTTAAGTAGAATTCATCCATTTTGTAAACTGCTTTCTAAGTCACAAGACAGTCATGAAGGCACGTTAGAGCCCGTTATGTAACAACGACCCCAATTGTTATAAAATATGTTGTAATAAAACCCGAAATGTAATAACTGGTTTATAATGAGCCTGAAATGCAATAAAAAATAAAAAAAATCAATAAAATCTAAAATGTAGCAACTGGTCAATAATGTAAATAGACCCTGAGCAAAAAACTTAAACATTTTAAATATTACATTATAGGACAGGCAAAATGTGTTTCTCCTTATGTTGTAATAATTTTATTATGTCATGAAGTGAGTCGATGATTTAAGGTTTGGACTTGAACTGCTTCAATTTGAATATCACTGAAAGAAGGAGTTCTAAATGTTTGGACTATTTGTTTATACATATATTTAAATATGATTGCTCTTGCCTAAGTCATTTATAGTCTATAATCTGTAATCTATTTCTTCAATCATCAGTACAAAACAATGTATAATCATTAAACATATTAAGATGACATTTAAATTCTTGTTAAATCTTTTCACATTATCTCCAGTTACTACGTTTTGGGTTTTACTACATTATATTTCATAAAGAAATGTGGGTCCTTGTTACATATCGGGCTTTAACAAGGCAAACAAAAGGTAGAAAGACAGTCACACCCCTCTTCTCATACATACCTGGGTGCAATTCTACTGTCAACCATTCCACTCAAAATGTCTTTGGACTGTGGGATGAAATCAGAGTACTCAGGAAAGCCACGCCTGCACTGGGAGAACATGCAAACTCCACACAGAAAGGCCCAAGTTCGACCCAGGGGTTTTTCTTGCTGTGAGACAAGAGTGCTTCCCACTACACCAACATCTGGGTCCAAATCGATGTTTGGTGTCGTCTTTGCGTGCTTGTTCAGTTCATTTCGTCTCTTTGTTCCAGATATAAATAGTATTCGTAATACCATATGTAAAGCTACAGAATGATGTAATGTATAACATCAGAGGCCTTTCTGTTTTCCCTCATGTTGCTTTGGGTTGTGTGAGTCACCCTGTGAGAGAGGATTCAGTCCACAATGACAGGGTTGCACCCACACCGACGTGGTCCCCGTTCCAGTGGTATTCACATGAATTCGGAGGGCTCGGGTTTGCAGCCAGCGGTCTGGTTTCAGACTTTCCACATCTGGCTTGGTTTTTGCAAGGAAGCAATTTTGAGTATATAGGAGACTCAATTACAGGGCGCAGACGCGGAAATAATAACTCTTGAGAACATAATGTCAGACGCTGACGTCTCAGATTAGCAATGGCCCAGATTAATGAATGGAAGTGGACAGAATTGTAATGTATGGTCAGGTGTTATTATTGGAATAAGTGAAGGAAGAGTGCAGCATGTCCTGATGTGGGACAAAGCGTGGTAATTGCTCTGCTCGCATGGAAGCAGCAATCAATTCATAATAGCTCCTTCTCATCTCAGAAAATCAAACTTTCTCTACCACGATGAAGTGAGCGTACATTTAACAATGCTCTGGACTCAATTAAAGATCAGCTGTACTTGTGTAATGTTGTGGCAGGAATCACTTTAAATATACGGGTTGTACGGGAGCCACAGCTTCCAGGCTTCCCTTCGCAGCCTCCTCTTCATCCATTAAAGTTGGCTCGGCCGCCGAGGGAGCGTGGAAGTGGCTTATTCTCTGTTCTCGCTGATGGTTCAATGACAAAATCAATGCCATCTGCTTATCTTTGGTTGGTCTGAAGACTGGATGCAAGCTATTAAAGCTGGAGCTTCCTGGGATTGGCTGAGGAATATTTTTTAGACAAAATGTCTCACAAAATGACTAATTGCTGTCTTTACACTTTGGGTTTTGCACTGATCCAACGACACAACTCATGACTTGTCGATCACTGAGCCACTGCGGTGCCAGTCGGTGTGTGTTGTATCTTCTTGAAATATCTAATATACATGTTTACATCTTATTCAGAATTACTAAACATTCACTTTCAGGCTCTCCTACAAGGATAAAATTACCGTATGAAGTCTGAGCGAAAGGACTGATTCAATTTGAGCTTCACTTTTGTAGGTTGAAATGTCTTTTTCAGCGGGCTGCATCAAATTACATGTACATGAGAATAGATCAATAATCTTATGCAGCAGTTGATGACATGTGGGATGGAAAAAAGATATTCCTAATGATCCCTTTGGCTCTGATTGCACATAATCCAAACAGTCTACTTTCCTCTAACGTACAACTTACAGTACTTCTAAAATCAGGTTTGGGTTTCATGGAAAGGATAAAGGGTCTTATTATGTAATTAGGAGGAGCGGGTTTCTCTGTTTTGTTTGACATTGCACATTTCTGACGGGCAGAATTGATTTTTTTCTTTCTGCAAAAGCCAGCAGTTTTAAAGCTTTTCAAAAGTCCAATAATCGGCTGCTTGAAAGCATTTCGCGGGACATTGTTGTACAAATATTCAATTAAAAACACAAAACACACATTCCCAAAATGGAACTGAAATGTATTATTCAAGCAGGAACCTTTTCTCGGTCGTGTCAAACGGAGGATAACTTATGCTCGACGCTACATTACTGTGCAGTGCAGTATTATCCATCCTCATTCAAGCAATCCAACTTAAATGACCTTATATTTCCGCTCAAGCTCGTGTTTTGTACAGTCTTTTGATTTCTGCTGAATTGTAATGCTACCTTGCATTTCTAATTAAACCCACGAGACTATTTAATCTACAGCAGAAGGCTGCAGGGCCAAACAAATTAGGAACATTTTATCTGTTCCTTCCCCTTAACTCCCTGTAACCTAATTCAGAATTAGTCAGGATTCTGAGCAAAAAAAAACAAAAAAAACCCAACAAACTTGCAGGCACTGTGTATTATTACACACTGTAATAGATAAAAAATGAGGAAACATCAGTCTCAAGGCTGCAAATCACAACAGTACTCTCAGTAACTGATACAAGCATGGAGTCGGCTGTGGTGTTCAGATAAAAGAGAATAAATGTCGGTATCTGTCGTATCAGATTCAAAGAACTGGTGGGAGAAAAAAAAAGGAGAATGTTCTGCACACAGCGTTTCACAGGTGAATTCATCCAGCTTGCTTTGAGCTGTGCAGCATTGCTCATCTGCACACTGGCTGTCTGACAACATCCTCTATTTGGAACGAGAGAATAAACACTGGGGCAGTCCACAGGAGCCCCTGCAGATATTCTGTAACACAAGATAAATCAATATCGGCAAACAAGGATGGGACACGGATCTGTTAGGATTCTTTTCAACGACTTCTCCCTTTAAATTTAAAAAAAAAAAAAAACGACGAGAGGTCTCTGTGGAGACTCTTTCTAATCGAGAGACTCAGTGAAAGAGAGGAATTCACTTCAACAGCTGCTGGCTGAAGAAACGCACGAGCTGCGTGCGGGAAGACCCAGGTGATGGGAGTGCGACCACAGCGAGGGCTTTCTCCGCGTTCAAGAACGGAGACGAAGATGAAGTGCAGAGTGCTGTGGAAATACTGGAGAGAAAATTGACAAATATTAAACATCTGCTTGGCTCTGCTGGCAGATGTCAGCCTTCTCTGCAGGACGTGTTTACAGGTTACAGCTTCATTAGACAACTAGGTCGAGCAGTCGTCTTCCATTGCAGGCAGCTTTGGTTTTCAAACATGCAGATCCTGCCAGGGCACTCATGAGTCTACTATTGTTCGACCCATTAACATATATGGCGCGGCTTATATCGCGTTGCCAAGGCTACAGATGAACATCTAAAAGGATGTCATCTGTGTTCAGGATTTTGTCATCGCCTCATTCCAGTAAAAATGCAAACACATGAAGCTGTCAGCGGTGGTGCTTTTTTGGGGGGGGGGGGGGGGGTTAGAAATCCTCATTTCTTTTGGAAGAGAAAATCCAAATCAAATGTTCTGCCACTGCTGCTTCATCCTTCAGGCGAAGCTTAGGCTGCAACTTCTGGCAAGCATCTGCAGATTTATTCTGATGGCTGTAAAGCAGGGCACCAATGAACTTTTGGAAAAAAAAGAGATATTTGGATGGTGTTTTGCACATAACGGCTGCCACAGTCCTTAAACAGGAAGAAATGTGTCTGCAGCTCCCTCTCTGTTTCCACATCGACATTCGATAGCTTCCCCCTCCCTCCTCTGCAAGCATTCCTCGTCCTCTTTGTCCATTTTCTTTTTTAATTCATCCATCCATTTTCTACGTAATCTTATCTAATTCATATTTGGTGCTGAGGTCAATCCCAGTTGAATGTGGGCAAAAAGCAAGTTAGTCCACCAGTCCATCAGGGCAAACACAGAGAAACAGATGATCATACACTCTCACATTCACATCTACCGGCGATAAAGAATAAAGACTAATCACTGAAGCGAAAAGACAACTTTCTGGACTGAAACTGGAATATCCAGATAAAAATCTGGAGCACAATCCTGACTTCAACCAGAGATTCTCTATCATTACCTTCAACACCGAAGGTGGCCAAGAAGGTTATGTTTTTGTCTGTGAATATTTATTTATTGACTTCGCCAACAAAAGTTGGGCAACCAACGAGTTGGTTTGGTATGTATTTTACCAACTTCTCGCGAAAACTACTCACCCAAATTGCATGAAACTTTCAGGGTTGATTTGTCATCATCCAAGGACCAATTGTTTAGATTGTGAGGTATTAACAACTCACTGTTTCAGAAAAATCCCCCCCAAAACTTCCCATACAAAGAGGATGAGAGAGGCACCTAATGGGCAAGGTCAAAGGGGATCAGCGTCTGTTGCCATGGAGACGCTCCCTGCTCAGTGTTTCACACAGAACCTGACCTACCAAGTTTGCATCGATATGAGCGAGCAGCTATCATGTTAACTCAGTTCCACAAACAAATGTGACGTTGGCAATGGTCTGCGCTCTACCGAGTGTAGCTCTAGTTCATTGATGTTTCCTTTCTAGTATTTGGTTCTTTGTTAAAAAAAAAGAATTTATTATCCTACTGCGCAGTACAGAAGTTGTTTTTCTTTATTGCTATTAAGAATTAAATACAAGTGAGAAAAAACCTATTATCCTCTATTTTACAGCAAATAATATCAATACTTAAAAGCTGAAATCTGCCTTATTACAAACAACCTAATGAAAAACATAGAACGCATTGTTCAAAGTAATTCCGCATGTTTTGGGGACATGTTGAGTAATTGAAGTGCCAAACATGCTGGATTCACAACAATACAGGACAATACAGGACAATACAGGAACAGTAACCCCCAACAGATGAGAGTAGATTATTTTGCCCGAGTAATTTAATTTTCCCAGGGGATTCAAAAGGGTCCCCGTCTGAGGGCAGCAGCTGAAAGTGATGATTCAGAGCTTTGCATGAACCCTCACATTGTGTTTTAGATTTCTATCTTTGCACCGTTTCATAACATGACAGATGTTCGTCAGCTGCTTCTATTTCCATGTCATCGTCTGAATAATTAAAAGATGAGGCTGATAACGTTATAGATTTTTCTAATCAAAGAGTCTATTCTGCTGCTTCCTTTTTACAGGGGCTCGCCACACGAAGTCACTGCGACTCGCGCCATAGACTAGTTATTAATACCAGGAGCCTTTTTGATTACAGCCGGAGTTTGAACCTCAAGTCTTGACTAAATGCACCAATTAAATCAAAGCAAGAGGATGAATCACTAATAATATGTCCTTTTAAAAATAGGAGTCAAAGCATGTTCTTCTGTGTCAAAAAGCTCCACTTCTGTTCAAAACATCTTAAAATCAAACAAATCAGGCCTAAATGTGTTGTTAAGATGGATAAGATTATTTATTTCAAGTAGACAGCAAATGATTCTGTAACTGCTTATAGTTCCTTTGAAGTGGCCTGTTTACAGTCTGTTTAGTTATCCTTTAGATTTGTTTAGGTTTCTGAGCCTTTTGAATAACTTTTGATTATACCGATTTGACATATTTGGGATAAGTTTTCAGACTTTTATATGTGAAATGTTAAGCAGTTGACCCCATGAATATATAAAGACATGTGAGTGCTGGTGTTTTTGTTTGGAGAGCGAACACAAATGTGCTCCAGGAGTTGAACCACAGCCTAAAGTAACAGAAATAAATGAATAATACATCAATCTACTTTATATTTGCTGTTGAATTTGCTTATCTATACTTCTAAATGCACAAACTGATAATGACATTTACTCTTCATTGTATATTTGATAATTCTAATAAAGTGAATTTAAATTATATTATCCATCTTTTTTTAGAAACTTCATAATTTTTTCGCATTTCTTAGAAATGATTAATAATAACTTAATATCAAGCCCTGAAAAGCTGAACTATAAATTTAGATAGGTGTATGTTGGAACTCATGGAACGTCTGCTCAGGACTTCTTGCAATTGCGCACAGTATTGTATTAATTCACTTTTGCTTTTAACTAACTATCTCTAACATGATTTCAAGTTTGTCAAAATGTTAAAATGTCTAACATTATGTTAAATATTTGAATATATCCAGTAAGTCGGAATTGTTTTCTTTTTCTAATAACCTGGTAAATTGTTGGACTCCAGTACTAAATAAAAAAGAAATCTATTGTATGACATTCATTTTGTAACTCCTGTGATAAGTGTGACTTTAGTTAGTTTCACACAATAAAATGGATTTTATCTTATCGCAATGGTCTGAAATAGCATTTTCCAACTTTAGACATCACATCCGTACGGCAAAAATAAATCCTCCTTCAACAAAACCTGAAATTTTAGTTTTTAAAATGGACCTTTAAGGGGTGTGGAAGATACATCTTTGACTTTAAGTTAGGAAATAGTTTTAATGATCATACAGCAAAAAAAAAAGAAGTAAAAATGAGCTCAGATTTTGTGTTTCATGAGTAATCCAGCAGAGACAGTGGTGCTTGTTGTTCTGACCCGACCCTCACAAGAAGCTTTCGGACCTGCGTCAGTCTCTGCCACTTGTGCAGACGGCTCAGCGGCCTTCAGTCGAAAACCTCTTGCGCATTGAAACTAAAACTGTACTTTTCTATTCTTAACCAGTCTCTCGGTTGGACCTCCTACAGTGGACCAGAGAAGCAGCTTGGCTCTATCAGATAGTTGAACAGCTGGAGGTGAAACCGGTGAGGTGCCGGATGCCGATAAAGTGCTGTGAGATCATTGATCACTGCTTCTGAAGCCCTGCTGGGGTCAAACACAAAAGTACCGTTGTGTCTCATCAGAAGGCCAGACTCGTATCGTGTGAAGCTGCTGCAGGTGTTTCGTGCGAGAGAAAGAAACATCTCTGTGGAAATGGTTTGCGAGTTCAGAGCTGGATGAGGCGGCAGCTCCTTCATCATTTCAGCTGGATCCAGTTCAAGAGGTGGATTTGAAGAGATGCTGGGACGTAAAAGATTTAAGAGCACTGAGAAAACGGTGCCAGTTTGGATTTCACTTTCATTTAAAACGCTGCTCTGCCAAGAGCATTCTCCAGTCTCTTATTTATTAACATGTTTAAGGACTTTGACTCTTTTTGAGCCATTTATTTCAAATGGGGGCCTCCAGTTCACCACTGTGAACATCAGGTGACCGTTGAGGACGTTGTCAAGCTGTAAATAGTTTCTGCACACTGACGCATCACATTTTGGTGGATGACGACAATGCGACAGGTGGTCTGAACGGGTCTGCACAGTGCATTCCTATTTCACCACGAAATGCAAATCACTGTGAGACGGGCGACATTTAAATGACACCACAAATCGGGGAAGATCTTCCCGGAAGAGTGAAGGTCATTCGGTGCCACTGCCGTGAAACAAATACGAACAGCGCGGCAGCTGCTTGGTGTCTCAGAGTCCACGTGATAACCCGACTGGGTGATTTAATCTGAAATTCAATTTTTGCAGTTTAGGTGTCAATCAAAACTGTCATCTTGATTTCTCTTCATGCTCCATCAGAGGCGACAAACTTAAAGAGTGCTTTATTGTGAGAAGAATGAATGAATCATGCGGTTTGTGGCCCATTTTCACGAGATATTTGTATACAAGTTTTTTTCTTCAATGGAAGAATCACAGCTTCTGAGTAAATGACCGTTGACATGTGAAATTTCTTTTGGGGACGATCTCTGTCTGGGTCTGGAAACAGTGGGAAAAAAAAATGTGTGGAGTTGCTGTTTCAGTAGATCCTTCTCACCAGGCCCACTTTTAGTTTTTCCATTTTTCCAGTTATTATTTCACTAAACTACTCTTTACTTGAGGAAAACAAACCTCCTCACTCCTGAATTTATTGAGTTCTGTTGGCAGCAACATGAAAGTTACCAAGTTATATTAACCTGCATCGACAGTTTTGATACATCTGTCAGGATTCGGTGGGTCCGGTCCCGGCAGTTTTGTGTTTTGTGTTCTGTTTGTTTTGGTGGGTGTGGTCTCTCTGTTCTGTGTGTTGTGTTCCTTCCTCCCCCTCGCATAAGGACAACAAAGCAGGCGCAGCCGTGCGAGAGGACAACTCGTTTCACCTGAGGCTCATCAGCGGCTCCGCCCTTAAAAGCCTGGAGCTGCCAGTTGGCCGTCGCAGGTCCGTACTCCTGCTATGGTAATTGTTTGGTCCAGCGCTCTTCAGAGTTTTTCCTCTAGTGGTGATCCCGGAGCTCGCAAGTTGTAGCATTTAGCGAAGGCTAAACAATACTGGTTTTTGTACCCTTGGATTTTCGTTAATCTTCGGTCGTCCCCCCCCCTGATTTCGCAGCATTTCCTGTTCCCCTGCGGACTCCCAGTCCTCGCCATCCTCTCCCATCCTGCGCTGTGGAGAAGCTTCTCAGCGGTGGTTGACTGGGAGCTGAAGGATCCCCCTTTTCAATAAACTTTAGATTTTTTTTTCCCATCAAATCTGTCAAAAGTTGTATCGTGTGTTCTGCATCTTGGGTCTAACCCCCCCCCCCCCGGAATCATGACAACATCAGCCGGCCAACATTTACTTCCTTTCAGAAGAGCTGGTTTCTGCCGTTTTGATGGTAATAATTACACTATGAAGTAATGGATTACTGTAATGCAGAATTACTAAAGATTCTTGTTAAGGATTTAATTAGTCTTGAAGGACATCTATAGAGCAGCAGAACTGTTGTCTCCCTTGCTCATTCACCAACTGTTAGCTTTGACCTAAACGTTCTATTGGAGGAGGAGAACCTTGTGGAAGTTAGTTTGTCTGACAGCAACACGAGCTGCAAGTAACACAGGAGGAGCTGTGTTAGCAGCCTTGAATAAATGTGTGGTGACCGTCAATCTTAAAGGTTTTGTTGCTGCTTCTTCACTTTCTCATTAGTTCCTTTACTTTAGAATAAACAGATTATTATATTTCATGTGCACAGCAAATAGCTACTTTCTGCTCTTGGTGATCATCGTGTCTCGGTCCTTTAGTCGCAGTTCCACTTGATTCATGTGATGAAAACAAAATGTAACTCATGCGATGTCAAAGTCGCCTGATATGCTCATCTGGACCTGTCTGGGTACTGTGGTGTCCTGCAGCATGACATTGAACAACCCAGAGCTGCTCCAGATGGTGGAGGATCACCTCACATTGCAGCCCGGTTATGATGTGTCTGTATGTCTATATGTGTGATTGACAGTGGGAAGTGTTTTGAGACTAGTGAAGGAGTGAAGACACGGCTATCCAAGTGAAATTCATTTATCTAACTGAAACTGTTGCTTCTCATTGAGCTGAATGCTTTGGGATATCAAGTGTGATAATATCACACAGTGTCTCTACGGCTTCCTTAAACATGTTTTCTCAAGGTGAAAACTTGAATGATAAAGATATTGAGATCTGGTAAAGTCCACTTATTTCTGTATTTGTTTATTTTAATACAATAGAAGAGTACTCAGACCAACACTCAGCTGATGAAACCATTGCACAATAAAGATTATGAATAAATTGGTAATAAAACCAATTCAAAGAGATAAAAAAATGAGCCAGCATTAAGATAATATGGACTCGTTCAGGACGGCTAAAAAGATGGAATGTCTTCTCAAGTCTTATTTGAAAGTATGATGATGACCTCAAGTAAATTGCCAGGTTGTTAAAGCAAAACAAAGTGTAGAAACAAATCTTTATTCAGGCTCCATTTCAATTGATTGTTTATGTTTATGGTTGATATATGGTCCGCTCAGAGGCAGCGTAATATGCGAGCTGTGATGAATGGTCGTAAATAGACACAATCAGCTTCAAGTCACAAGCCACTCTGCTTCCCTAACCTCGATCGGGAATCAATTGTGTCTGTCAGCCGCTGCCGTTTCCAGGTCCTCCAGGTCAATAGGATAACCCCACAGAATCAGGTATTTTATATTCAAAACAAGGCGATCGATTGGTACCGTGGCTCCACCGTGGTCACGTCGGTCTCTCTTCTTCCCTCTGTTGTTCTTCACCCACCCAAGTTGGCCTTGAAGGGCGTGACGCCGCTCGGGGATCAAAAGAAGCAGTCAAGCTCGGACACAAAGGTTCACGACTGCTGGGAGCCGTTCTGACAGCTCGGTCCTACAGGATGGATCCAGGGTGCAGCATGCATGAAATTACAGGCAAGAGTCACCTAATGCAGGAATTATTTACCACGATGGAGAGGAGGTTCCGGTTTGGTCGCTGCAACATGAGACTGAGGGGACATCTCATGCACACACAACCTGTGTTGAAGCTTTTTAATGGATTAGGCATCAAAATCAAAAGAGGTGCACAAAAAGAGCTCAGAGTTTATGTCTGATTTAGTGTCAGTGACTGAAATGAAACGATAAGTTTAGTGATGGTACATAAAAACCACCTGAAGCCTTTCGGGTTTTTTTTCTCCTGTGTTTTATCAACATTTTTTAAAAATTAGAACTTTGTTTGATTGTGGATGTTCCACGTTAAAAAAAAGATTAAACTTATTGAATCTCAGAAAGCAGTTGATTAAGTTATAATGAAAACAATAATTGGCTGCTTTTGAATTGAAAAAAGTTTTTAAAAAATTGATTAATTCAAATGCACTGGGCACTTTTCTTTGTTGTCAGTTCATTATGATTCATTACTAAATTATATTTGATTCATGTTGAGCTTTTATTTTGGCTCTAATAAAAGACTTAAAAACGTGCCCTTCCAGTAAGCAGAGGCCGGGTGTTACACTCGTTTGGTTCACAACTCCGAGAACTCAGAGCACGGCAGCACGACACCTCCATTAAATGTGTAGTCAGACACTTTGTCCTTTTATTTTCCATTTCATTATTTCTGATGTCATGCTGATATGAACTCCATATGTTTACTTAAAAAAAAAAAACTTCTTCCTTCTCCAAAACCTTCTTAACTTTTTATCAGTGGTGAAGTAATAATCGTCTGCATGCAATCTAAAGAAACGTTAAAGGTTAACTCAGTGTGCAAGTGCCCAGAATTTCAACAAGTGTTGCACCAAATAAAAGTGTGGATCCCAAAAGACCAATTAATTCAGATGTGGCAGAGAAAGTCCAACACTTCCTGCTTACAGGACACTGGGAGCTGCTGGGATTTCGATTATTAAAGCGTTCTTGAAGACACAGACTTTTTTTTTTTCAAAGGGATCAAACAAAACACTATCTTCCTTTTGAGAGGCACCGATCTAATTTGACTCATGTACAAAGTAATAAACTTTCTTTTCATTTCAGTGGTATTGAAACTTTTGCAGTAAAAGAAAAAATATTTTTGACCCTTTTACCCAAATTAAAATCACTTTAGGTGACAAATAGCAGCTGATACAATTAGACGCGACTCTTTTGAAAGATGGATTCCCTGAAGTCTGTAAAAGCGTAAAAAAAAAGACGCTTTAATCAGTTTTAATAAAGCAGAGATGGGACCTTCAAGGGAAAAAGGCTGGGAACCACGACTATAAAACATTACAAATAAAATGTGAGTGTGAATACTTTCACACGTGAACATTCAAATCAGCCTCGTTTCTCCCAGAGTCCCAGAAACATTCCCACCGCAGAGAGATGGTGTGCAGTGTGTGTCGCCACGACCTGCTTTGAGGCTGAATGAACTTTGGTCCACCGCCTTTATTTTGTTGTTAGTTTGGCGGATGAACGTGTGTGAAGCGCTGCTGAAATGCTGACGGCAGCTCAACTTACAGTCGACCCAAATTAAGATCCCCCCTCTAATAGACTGACCGTGTGATGTGCAGTTCAACCCTCACAATGAATGTTTGTTTGAATTGGTGACGAAGCCAATTGAATTTACACAGACCTAATTACCGGCTTCTGCTTCCTCGTGCAATCATCCGAGAGTGTTGTAGACGATCATGCACTTTCATTTCCTTGTTCTCCCCCTCAAAATGCTCATATTCAGTTAAAACTCAGATCTTAAATGTGACTTTTACAAACAATATGCAAAGATTTTTGGCTTGAACCTTCATGTTGTATTCCGTCTAAAGCCCGAGCCCCTCTTTTTCCAGCACATCCTTTAGTTTAAACTAGATTCAGTTTTGGTGCATCATTCATCCAGCCATGAAATATAGATTTAGAACTGCTGGGGGGGTTGAGTCCAAGATATGATGGTGAAATGTTGAGGTGGGTTAAGACTCAATGGGACCAAATCCTGCTGCAGTGACGTGATGATCAGCGATGTGCAACGACATCATGTCCTCAGTAGTTGATCCTTTCATTGGATGTTTATGCTGATTTGAACTCCAGGTATAATCAGAACTGACTGGTACTTGTCAGCTTGTCAGTTTGGCTCCCTCTCCTGTAATGTCATTAGGGAACGCGGACAATTATATAATAAAGAAATTATGTAATGGCTTAATAGTAGCGCCAGCAAATGAGGAAAGTGAATGACACTCGGCAGCGTCTCAGAGCAGTGCAGTTTGGTTCATACTGAATATTGTATATTGATTTGAGTCGCTTGCTTTGAACTTGATTTAACAGGATAATCTTCAAGCAGCAAAACCTTTTTAGAGATGAAAGGAAACATTTTTGCCGGCAGGAAAACATGCCAAGTTTAAATGGAGCCGAGTGAAAGAAATTCCTCTTGTGGGTAAAGGAGGGTCTCCATCCTGTACTGAGCAGGGGTGGAGGTAATGAGTTACATGAACTCACATTACTGTAATATACACACACACAAAAATTGCTTCCTTGCTGAACACAATAAAATGATGGGAAGTATTTCCACCAAATTGAAATGAGCTGCTTTAGCATCAAGCTATTTGGATCTAAATGTAGATCTGATTCATTAGTTTTACTGTCAGTTAATGACAAGAGTTCAGCCCAACATAATTTGATATAAAAGGTTGACTGAATATATTTGCCCTGGTGGGTTCTGACATAATTTTATTGGGTCACTTGTTTTATCAAATGAGTAATTGTAGAATACACACCAGGTAGTGTATTTTACTAGTGAGTACACCAACAGTTTAATGATATATGCATTTATGTTTTTGATAAGAAAACAAATATTCATAGTTCAAATATTATACACTTTGTATTGTATGATATTATAGATGAAAACCCTTTACACGGGTAAATTGAATTGAAGGCCTGCTGTTGTGGATGCAATCCAACTACAAATTGTACAAAATAAAAAAATACCTTTGTATTTACCCGATACCTTAATTGATTTGTAGGAAAGGTGGGAAAAGGATTAAAAGTGAAGACTTTGGAAAAAAAAAAAAAGAAGGGATTTTTAATTAGTACCAGTCTAATACAGAAATAGACGAGCAACATGGCAGGACACAGGGACTGAACAAGATCCCTCAAAGACGACAGACCAGGAGAGGACAGTGGGAGAAAAATCTAATCAAGCCGGACACAAGAATAGATCTGACGTATTTATGAAGCTGGGAATTAACAAATTACTACATAGGAAAGTTTCCTTTTTCAAGTCATTTGTCAAACTTCCCCTTCAGAATTCAGCAGATAAAGATAAATAACAATTGCAATCATCAAGCAATAAACCAACACGTAATCAAGTAAACTCAATATCATCAATCAATGTTGGTTCGGCATTAATTATAGGATAATCTCTTTTACACAATAATCTTTTCCAAAAATGAAGTTAAACAATTTCTAGAATGAAATGATGGCAGAATCAAATACAAAATCAAAATACAACAACAAAGCTTCTAGTTTGTTGTTGTGGGAAGTTCCTACTTGTACTGCCTTCAGATGTATCATTCCCACTGGGAAACGGGATCTTTCCCAATTCCCAGTTACTGACCGAACACCGAAGAGGAGCTGGAAGAGACACAGCAGACGAAGAGAGTGAACACAGAAAACCGACATGGCGCAAGAGACAACCGGACATGAAACCAGAACACTAAAACAAACCAAAACAAGATCTAGACAGCAGGAGTAATGACATCACAAAACAAGGTAAAAGTTAAAAACAAACTTTAATGCTCTTAACAAGTTGTACTTCTTTCTGTAATTGGAAACAATTTAAACATTGTAGTTGTACCTCAGTACAGTTTTTCCAACTCTGCCAGTGAGCAGATGTGTCCATGCTGTTTCCCAGCTGTGCTCTGATCTCCAAGGAGACCCCGTCCCCCCTTCCCTTCCCCCATAAGCCCCCATTGAGGACCCCGAAGTCAGCAACCAACTTCACCCAGGGTGAATCTTCTGCTCCATCCTGCTCACTTAGCCAACTAATCTCCCCCCACCTGGGCAGTCATTGACCCAATGTAAGACATTCTGTAGGCAGGATGAGGCCTGATGGGAAAGCATATTAGCTCTATTGATTACTTATTAGATGGAAGAGGGTTTGTCAGGAAGAACCAGTGTGGTGTTTTGGAGAAAATGCAGTCCACGGCCACTGTGATCCGGCTGGTGAATCAGTAGCTGCTGCTGCGGCCTGACTTACAGTTGAAAAAAAGTAAACCAAAGAAAACAAAAATAAAATCAGGTCTCTAAAACCATTTAGTGTTAAATCTGTCTCTGCAGCAGAGGTCAACAGCTGCCACTCCTCAGCGAGGAAATCAGGCTGGCTGGGAGAGATTACTAAAGGGCACGGGAGGATTAATGAGCGCGAAATAGAAAGATACACTTTACACACACAAAAATGGTTTATTGTGTTCTAATTCACAATTATTCTTCAAAGTTCAGTCACACGGGCTCACCCTGTAAATTCTGTCTATTTCCTTTCAACACCTGAGGCACCGTTCGCTTCGGTCGGCCATAAAGAGTACGTAGCTTTTTCCCCCATTATGGCTGAATTTGACATTAATTCACCTTTTCCCTTGTGCGTTCCTGCCAATCATAGGCACTCAATTGGTGACAAGTCTTTCAAACGATAACATCATTTAAACCTGTGTGTGGGTGATTGCTTGTCTTTATGTGTTAGCCAGGTGATGGACTGGTGACACGTTCAAGGTGTACCCTGTCCTTCTCCCTCTATCAGCTGGGAACAGCTCCAGCTGCCTGAAACACTGCTCTCGAAAGAGCAGGTATACAAGACCGGCGAATAGATGGAATCTATATTTTATGACGCACCGTTACTACCATGCCGTAGATTAATGGTTAGTTGTAGGCGCATGTGAAAGGTGGGTCATGTGCAGTGCTGCATGTCATGTGAGCATTTCAATCAAAATCTGCTGACTTAATATTAACATAAAATACAATAAAATTGTATTTCCCATTTTTATTCCCAATTTGATTTCATTTCAACAATGGACAAACAGAGAGAGAGACAAAACCACACATACATTAATTAACATACAGGTAAATAAAAGTCCTAATCACTATAAAACGATGGTCTTCGGATTGTTAGAGGAAGCTGTAGTCAGGAAAATACTTATTTTACTAAATTTATTCAAGAGTTGAATTAATAATGAATGAATCTTGGGGAAAATTGTGTTTAGCCATTTAGTCGGCTCAACTTAAACAGAAAACACTTTATTTTTTGGTTCTTCTGTGATTAATCGAAAATTACAAAAATTCTAGGTTTTGAGTTTAAGTGATTGATCGACTATGGATTTCCAGCAGGTAAAAAAATTTTGTTTTTGGAAAAGCTGCATTGTTTTTTCTTTCTTTTCAAACTGAAATATAAAAGCATCTTGTTGTAGGATAGTATTGGTATATAGCAGGAGAACGACGTTCTCTGTAAATAATGTTTAAGGTGAGGCTGTTAGTGTCCTGAAATATGAGCAATGTGTCCTCACTGGATATATAATTCGAATTATGTCCAGTTCCAATTACATATGACAGCACCAAAAAAAAAAAAAAAAAAAAGCCACTGTGAATCATTTAAGGCTGTAAAGAGCCAAAGCCCTTGGAAATCAATCAGTGGCTCAGAGAAACATGCTCAGAACAACGTCCTCAAGTGGCTTGCATTACAATGAGAAGCAAGTGTTTATCTAAAAACTGCCTGGCTTAGTGGCGTTGTTAATTAAGAAAAGGGATTATTCTCCAAAATAATTTGAACAGAGCCAGGGGAATGTCGCACGGCAGAAACTCATATTGCCAGGAAGTGTTCAGGAGTCGCTGGCGGATGTTTTGATGCAGCTTGCTGATGGTCTGACAACTGAGGTTGGTGTTGGGGGACCTGGCACAAAAACCTGTTAGTATCTTACTAAAGATAGAAAAACAGTCTCCAGAGAGCAAAGTATTGTGTCTTAGGTAACCATGGCAACTATAAGGAGCCCATATAATGACTTGAGTTAAAGGCAACATTGCGTAGGTTGATGTAATCACGAGGGGAAGAGCGTTGCCTTTAGAAAACCCCTCTTAATAACGCTAAAATAACAGCTATGTTAAACTCCATCAAGTTGTCATATTCACGGTGAATTAAATGTGTTCACTGATACAGTCATAAAATATGTTTGGATTACATTCACTGTAAGTGTGAGCAGTGGTTGTTTCCAAGGTGCCGTGAGCCAGGTCTACGTACCCCGTCATCATAAAATGACTCACAGCAGATACATATATCTTAAGCTATGAATAAACAAACTGACTGTGACATTCACAGGAAAACCAAGGACTCAAATATGACATCAATATTATGATATGTAAAGCTATGAACTGACACTCACACTAGAATCACCCTTAGTAGTAACATCTGGATGGTTGACAGACTTTTGAATGTTTTACACAATTAAATATATATTGTTGGGAATGACAGTCAGGATCCAGGGAAAATTCCAACCATCAGCAAACACTTGCAGATAGAGTAGAACCAACAAGGTAATATATGTCACCCTGCAATGTTAGAAACTCTACTTATTTCTAATCTGATCTAATTTCTTCTCCTGAGTTTCTGGTTGCTTAAAACAATTGCAGCCTTGTTTTTTTTTTTTTTTTTTTAAATAACCTAAACCCAAAGACTTGTGTCTAACAGAAGTTTATCCCTTTTGTAATCATTTTTTAAAAACTTTCTAATGAATGTCTCATTAGTTCAATTCAGTGATTCAGGGAGAGACCTGGTGCTTTGCCTGCTTGACAAAATTTGACTAAAATACAGACCTGCGGAACAATTTGGACAATTTTGTTTGTTGGTGTTTCTATCTTTGTGTGGTTTTATTGGAATGTTTTGGCAAATCAGAGATCCTAAAGGGGACCCGCCTCCTTTCTTAAAAGGGCAATCTGAAGGGAAAAGAGAGAAGAGACTAAAAGAAAAAGAAAATGTTTGGGAACTATGATAAACCGGCTGAAATATTAATCAACTCTGAAAACATCACCGAGCTCCACACCTTCTACGAATCTCCACTTAAAGTCCTATTTGTACGAGAGAGATGGAAGTACGGTACATCATGTACACAACTTTGACAGCATCTCTAATAATAGCACACCTCTGGTACACTATGCAGTTCTGGCTGTAAAAGATACAATAAAAGAAATGAAATTTGCTCCACAGCGGCAGAGCGGCAGAGAATTTGAGGCTTGGAAACGCAGCCGGCAACATTCTTCTTGGTCTCTGTTGACATAGTTCAGTGTATCCACACGTAGTCGGCATGACACAGGGATGATGCCCCATGTCTTCTCCTCCGAAGGACACAAAGTATGAGCTCAGGAGAGCATGAAATTGAGTTTAGAGACAAATGGACATAAGTGATGTTTTCATGATAACCTAGAGCAAACACCCAGACCATTAGCAGGCTAACAAGCCAAACACTCTAATAAGCCCAGCTTTTCTCTTTGCATTGTGCTCTGAAGCACAAACAGAGTTTAATGATGAACAGAGGTAATGGCTGGATGGCAAACAGACAATGAAGGTGGAGGAGGAGGAGGAGGAGGAGGAGGAGAAGGAGAAGGAGAAGGAGAAGGAGAAGAAGGTCGTCTGCTTACATTGTATTGTTTCCCAACACTGGAATTCTTGCCCAAGTCAAGAAACCCTGCGGAGGAAGCCTGATTGACGAAGCCCGATTCACTTTAATTTCCGTGCGCACCAGTGTTCAAAGCAACGTGATCTCAGGAACATGATTTCATTAGATGGCAGTGTCTTATTAAGGTTTGCGATTAAGTTCTTACGTTCATTAACTGACGATATGAAAAAGCATGTTATTGGAATTTAACTTCCTATCTCTACAGCCAGCCCTCAGAATGTGAATATGAATGATGAGCAGTCATCCAAAACAAACAAATTGTCAAACAGTGATTTAGGGGCCACAGCTACGGAGAACTCCCTGCAGGGCGTTCCGTTCCCGCTCAGGCGTCAGATCCAGCTTCACTCCCTCCAGGCCTGCAGTCAAGTATGAAGACGATAGCAGCTGGCGTTATCGACGGCCCGGACGCCCGGGACTCTAGGGCAAAACCCGTAGAAAGTTGAGCTCACTCAGTGGCTGGATTTATTCAAATGACTTTAAGTCTGATGGAAAAAAAAGAAATCAGGATGTAATTTGTTTCAAATAGCGCAACTGTGAAGACAATCAAGCATCAGCCGCCGGAACATGCACAGCGTGGACTCCCATACATTCTCTTCCTCCCAGTGACCACTGCTGAGGTCTTCTTCGATATGTCAGGGACGTCGCTCGGCCCCGATTTCATCCCTCAGTAAATCATTGACATCCACTTTTGTTCTTTGTGTACGCACAGCAAATGCACAAAGTCCTCCCCAGTGAAAACTCTTGATATCAATATAGGGACAAAAGCTCAGCTCCTCTGTTGGAGCGTGAACAAAACAAGGAGCTTACAGAGCAGGAAATGATGGTTTCTGGAAAGCCATTCACCATACAGTAATTACAGCTCTGTACGGAAGATAATGATGTTGAATGGGCCACAAACAAAAGGCGAGACTGACAGCTTCACGTTCCAGTGGTGCTGTTCAGATCAAATATTGCCGCTTTCTGCAGTGGCAACAATGAAGTCCCTTCCAGTCTGACCTGTCGCCTTCCCAGGAATCCATTCACACCTCAGTCCCGTGGCTCATCGTGCAGACATGAAGTCAAAGGTAAATGCAGTCAGACAGAAGACTGTTTGAAGTGGTTGTGCAGAACCACACGCCGGATGAGGAAATGTATTTGCTTTTATCCAAAGAGACAGACAGCTCCCCCTGTTTTCAAAAACCATGAGTGAATCAATTATGAACCAGAGTCACAAACAATTTCTCTTCCTTTGATAGTTTGCAGTTCCACAAGATCAGAATTCGCAGGCTGTGATGACACATAAACTCATTTAAGTCTGTCATAGGATAAATATAGAAATTTAATATTGATATGGACCATTCTTTGTATGGTGCTCAGTTGGTGTGGTCGGTTCGATAAAATTGATAAAAAACAGAATATATAAAGCATGAGAACACTGGAGACTGAAACGTCTACCTATACATCTGTCTTCTAAACCCCTTCAGTAACAGTTAATGAAGGTATTGTTCATGAAACCCGTACTGTTTTGTCCTCTGTCCTTTTTGTCTCAATTTTTCACACATCGTAATTACTTCTGTTGTCACACCTTTGTCCAGCATGGATTGCGGCGGACTGGAGTCGATCCCAGATGGCAAAAGGGCAGGTGTCACCCTGGACAGGATGTCAGTCCATCACAGTGCCGATACAAGGAGACAGTCTCACTCAAGATCACACCTGCAGGCAATTTAGAGTCACCAATTAACCTCACATGCATGCGAGTGGAAACCTGAATACCGAGAGCAAACCCACATGTGCACAAGGATAACTATCAAGCCGAGGGAGTTAAAAGTGGTACAAAGTGTCACATGTAATTAGTGAAGGGGGGGAAAATATACTGATTTGGAGGATGAGACAGTCTTGCGAATGCTCAAGATGAGAGGGCAAACCCAACATATGCTGCACGCTCCCGCTTCGAAAAACCCTAAATATTCTGGTGTCTAAAAATGTTGCCAGACAGAGTGAAGACGGCTCATCTGTGAAATACTGCATTCAGGCATATGGAGTGCTGCTTTCTGTAACCACTGAAAAGATGCACCGATAAAAATATGCTTGTTTGTCATCGGCCTGGTCGTCACACTCCCTCAAAGAAACACAAACTTCCCTCTGAGTCGGGCTGAAACTACAGTAACTCACTGAGCTGATACAACACTTTAGTTTAACAGTCACATTTTTGTACATTCTACTGAGTTTCTTTGACTCATCACACCTGAACATAATACAGTAGATAAGGGGTTTTCTATGTCTGTGAAAGTTGAGCCCACCATCATAGAGGCAGCACATTGCATCCCCCAACTCTCCTTTTGAAGTTTTTTGCATTATAAAGTATCACTATTGGGATCTAAAGCAAATAAATGAAGGAAAAACAACAAATCCAAATGACTCTACTCATTGTAAACCTTCTTCATATATAGTCTATAACTGCTTTGACTGTTATACTTTGAGTTTTGCACTTTAACTTTAATAACAGCTTGTTTTTTTTTATTGAATTAAGATCTAAGATACTCTGTTACACTTACAGCTGGTTCGGCTCTAAAAAACTGTGCTTTTGATTTTTCTGTTTTTAAATGTTGTTGCCTGTGGTTTTGTTGTGATGGAGAGGGAAATTGTCCAGGGCAGTGGCGTCAAACATACAACCTGCATTCATTGGGGGAACTGCACTGCTTCATTTAGGAGTGGACATAATAAAAACACTGAACCCTGAGCTGAGCGATCAGTGATGTAGCATTAAAGTCATGCTGTGACCGTCATTTTCCGATCAATTTTGCACTGAAACCCACAGAAAACATGCAGCCCGAAAAGAGGCAGACTTTTTCCTACAATACGCAAGATTCGGGGGCTTTTTGCAGACTTGTCGAACGAAGCTACCAGTTAAGACATTTCTCTATATTTTGCACAAACGATGGCATGATGTTGAAATGAAATCGCACTTGTAAACTTTCATTGTGTACTTGTTTCTCTTTGTACTGGGATAGGAGGGAATGTTGTCGTTATGATGTGATCATTCGCCTGCTCGGCCCACTTGAGATGAACTTGGCCAGTATGTGGCCCTTCACTGAAATGAGTTTGACACCCCTGGGTGTACGCTGCCTTCGCGCCCTGTGACCCTGAATTAAATAAGGCAGTATAGAAGATGGAGGACAGGATGGTTGGTCTATATTGAGCATTTTTCTCTTTGGGAGATTCTTTTTATTGAGGCAGTAAACCAAAGAAAATGGGTATTGACACTGGAGAAGTTCAGTTCTTTAATATGTGAATGAAAATAAATTATTTTTTAATAACTTTTGAATCAGTAGAAACAAATTGTGACCACTAAACAGACATAACTCAGTTGTGTATTTGCACGTCAATAGTGGTCACAGAGCTTTCAATGACGGTTTTGTTTCTCTGGAAATCTGTGGGATACAGATGTATTTTTAACACTTTAATACCTCCTGACCTGCTAAATGTTGCACTGCGGTCACCTTCCAGTTGCGAAATGTGAGCGAATGGTGCAAATAGAGAGAGCAGCTTATGAAGCATTCTTGTTGTTGTTTTGTGTTACTACAGCCTGTCGCCCGAAAACGGCTTTGAACACAGCTAATGCATCAAAAAAGTCACACTGAAGACCAGACAGCTCAACAATATGATGAAAATAGCCATGACGCTGGAGGTTAAGGTGATAATTCTCTGTATCACTGCAAGGGATCTATTTCAAATCATCACAATGCTTTCACAGTGGCATTTGACAAGTTGCTATTAAAAAAAATATTGATCATAGTTGCTTTAGGGCTCAGTCTGACTGTGCCTCTCTGTGGTAAATGCCAGCCAAGTCTGCAGATCTTTATCTCATGTTTTCATTCTATATGAAAGCAGCTTGGTAGTCAGACCTATGAAACATTGCCTACTGCATTGTCTGTGCTGTCACAACCCAGAAACTGAAATGTCTGTGACACTGTGACCCTCTACATTGCATAATGTAGAGTTCCCAAATGGGCCGTTCATATACAGTATGTTCTGAAATATTTCAACATATTGCAGGTGTGAAATTTACAACATATATACATTTCAATGTGTGCCATGATTCACTCCTGTGTTATATAATCATTTAAAAAAACAAAGGCAGTAAATGTTTCTCTGTCAGTGTGTGTTAATCAGGCTGTGGCAGCCTCAGGTTGGCTTCAGGCTATCCAGAGGATTACTGTGTAGCCCGCATGGCCATGAACACACTCACTGAGAATGAGCTGGGTCTACCACATCCAGCAGTGACTGATCTGCACTCATGGGCGGTCACAAACGCTCTCCACGTCTCCCAGAGGTTTTTAGAGTGTGTCAGTGTCCGGAGAATGATTTAACAGCTCCGATTCACTGGAGTCATTCACGCTTTTCTGTAACACTGCATGAAAACAAACACGAGAACTCACTGTCACTTCGATTTCACTCAGATGTTCTACATCCTGAGAAGAAAACTCGCTCTCTCCATAGCCACAATATAATCGCCAATCAGCTTTAAGCATTGTAGATTTCCTTTTGTCGGATATCTAAACATAACCAAAGCCAGAATTTATTTCTGCTTTAAATTACATGTCAAAAAGCAACATGAGCCTGCATAGCTTTCCTACCATTAAAAATCCTATGCTTCATACTGAACGCCACCTTTTTTGGCAGTAATGTTGGACCGCCAACTCCCACGCTTTGAATGTGACTCATACGCTCAACACCCAACCAGACAGGGGCAAGAAGTTCAGCCCTTGGCACAAAAAATGTATAAATTATTGGTTTCTGATGTGAATTTATCCTAATTTCAAACACGTATCAACTGTATTTGCTCTTAGTTATCAATAATAAAGTAAAAATAAAGATAGAGCGTACTATCATAACTCTCGTGAAGCCTTAGCTCAGTAGTAAACAGTCACCTTTGGTCATTTAGAGCAGTGATTCCCAGCCAGATTCATGGGGAGTCGCGAAGACCTCTTGACTATAAGGGGTATAACATTTTTTTTTAATGTTTCAAAAATAGGCTAGTGAGCATTTAATTCATTTATGTCACAAAACTAATATTTTTTGTAATGTGAAAGTGTATAATTTATTTAAAAATATATATATATATATATAAACACTAATAAAAAGTTTTAAAGTAATGTGATGTTGAACATCTTGTTTCTAACATGCACAAAGGTAAACTTGTGAAATCAGCAGCGGGAAGAAAACACGGCGACGCGTCAGGCTAAAGAGAAAGACGTGTCGGTAAAAATAACAAACAAAACAGTTACATAGAACATGGCTTCATTGAAGCAATGGACAAAATTAAAGCTGAAGACCTTTTTGTGGTGAAAAACTGGCGAATCAAAGTTTGAAAGTATTCAAGCTGAAGCGGCACAAGTCCAACGGTAAAAATGTGCATCCTTCGAGAAAAGGCTCAGGAACGGCAGATCTAGTGAACATGAATATTTGTTGTCCTCACAATAATGAACGTTGCTTGTCCAATAACCTTCTCATGACAAACATGTCTTGTCTCACATGCAGCAGCAGTTATCAGCTGACAACTGAATCTCCTGTTTCACATCAACAGGAGATGTTTTCATTTATATATTTGACTGGGCAAATCTGCAGCATTACAGCTGAGGAATTAATATGTACAAATAAGAAGTTTTAATTTTGAGGATCCAGGTGCTTGACAGTACAAACAATGTGAGATGGAGGATCTAAACTACAACCTTGTGAATACAAAACAACCTGCTCTACCAACTCAGCCACAGCCACCATAGAAAATGTAAATTTGTTACGAGGAGCAAGGCATGCTGGGAAATACCAGTCTGCTGCTTCTCTTCCTCTTATTATCTCAGACGTAGCTCACAATCAAAAATGATTTTGGATGATAAACTAACATTCGTTAAACACTTGGATGACTGTAATGATTGCATCGTTTTGTGTGTGCATGTGTATCATGATAAACCAATGTGGAGCTTCGGTTTGGAGCCGATGTCTGGCTATCATTAGCATTAGTCTGTAGATTTTCTTGGACTTCATAAATGTGGTTTTCTTTCGATTTACGACGACGAGTGGATCGAGGAACAACGCCAAGGGTTTTGGTGATGAAGCGTCATTAATCAAAGGTCAGCAAGCGTGACACTTGTTTTGTAAATTAATACAATTAAAGGGCGGCAGAGTCTCTCCTGCTTCACAGGCTGACAGTTACTATTTCACAAAATTCTTGTTTGCTGGAGGAATGCACGGCTCGGATGCTCTATGGTCTTTTGAAAACTGTGTCATTGGATTCTTCAGTCAAAGTTTTGGGTCTCACTCAGAGTCCATTTATGCGACACTGGTGTTCATATCCACTTTTTCTATTCCGGCTCACAAGATGGAACTTTCATTTCACTGGCGCAATTCCCTCCTGCAGAGACCCTAACCCTAACCCTAACTCTAACCCTAACCCTAACCCTAACCCTATGAGAGCTTTTACTGCACATGCGCATCATTTACCCCTCCGTGGTAAATAGTTCCTTCTGCTCATGCGCCAGTAAACAAACATGGCGGCCCCTTTCTTGGTATGACTTGTGGTCTGTAATCTAGTCTCATGGTCCATATCTGTATTGTAATAGTTGAGACCTGATAGCATCCGATTGGTCGTCTGTCCATACGAATGTCAGGTTTTCTCAATTTTGTTCATGTTTATAGTGTATTGTTCTCTGCACGTCTGTGTGGTTTCATTATAAAATCAAGCAACAGCACCCTCCTGTGGCTTGGCATGCTAACTACATCGTTGTCAGTGTGTCCGCTGCTGCAGTGTAAACGCACTCCTTTTTTGTTTTAACTGATAAGGCGTTGTCACGTGAATCGTTGTCGTATCTCACTATGAGCTGCTGAGCTTCCCGAAGAGGTGACGTTAAAAACAAAACACTGCCATTGCCAAGGAGTGTCTTTACGGCAATTATTTTGGGGGGAAATAATCACTTTCATGTCAGGAGTTTCATGACAATATTGATTTGACAGTTTAATAAGAGGCTGCAGCCAGAGGCAGGTTAGCATGGCTTGGCATAAAGACCGGAGAGATAATCAATTAGTCTGGCTCTGTCCCATGCTTATATAAGCTGGCTATCAGCACCTTTCATGCTCTGTAATTAACATGTCCAGTTCGTGTGATTAATTTCCTTGAAAACCAAAGATTATAAACAAGTGTGCGGCTGCAGCTGCTCCCTGCAGAGAAAGAAGAATTGAATGTGAACCGCTGTGAGGTTGTTTGTCTTATCAAACATGAGCTTCAGAAGGACAAACCTGTTTGGGTAAACCGAAGCTGTTGAGTCAAGCAAGAGGTGATGCTCAGCATTAAACTTGTTATGCTCTCGCGCTAAAGTCATTTCCCAAAATGTCAAACTGCTCCTTTAATATAGATGAGACTGTGAAGAAAACTCAACACAGAATGAATTTTTTAGCTTTCAGACAGAAGGTGACAACAAGGCAGGCATTTCAATTCAATGGAGAAATGTCAATGGCAGACTTTATCAGCAGCTAATTAACTGGAACTCCCTGAAACGGTGGAAAACTCTCCTGACTTTTTGAGGTTTCAAGCTGACATATCTAAATGAGAAACCTGCAAAAAGGGTCTGAAAATTACATTTAATGACTACAGGTAGGATAACGCGCCACCCAACTTTTGTAATGACTAAAAAAAGAACAAATAGGCAGAAGCTGGGGCTCGGATGCTGTCATTTTATTGAGCCAAAAGTGGTAAATAGTTCTTGAATTGCAGTGCAGGGTTAGTTAGTTCTAATATTATATTATTTAACCTGTCTTTGTCATGGTTAGGTGCAGTATTGTTCAAGTCACTGAGTTGGAGATACTGCAGCAGGCCGGTCATAAACGGAGCTATGTTATTGAGTTTTGACTGTGTGTAGCTGACGTCAAACAACACCATCAAAATATATTACGAAGGTTATGGAGTGTGACGGTTTAGAAATCAGGTTGAAGCAGCGTCCTAATCTTTTCATTTATTTTTAGGGTTCGGTGTAAAGTCAGGTGTAACATCACGAGCTGATGAAATGATCACGCCCTTTCAGTGGAGAAAGACCTTCCTGCATCAGCGAACGTCAGCGTGACGGCGGGCTGGATGCTGTGGGTGGCCGGTGCAAACGCAACCTGCATGTCACCGTCTGTTTATTTCAGCAGCGCGCGCGGTCCAGACGTCAAAGTGAATCTCCTCACATCAAATAAAGGTCAGATCTGAGAGTGTGCCATCTTGTCTTTTAAGTTTTCTTCTGATAAATTTCTAATTAACTTCTCCCCGGGTGACAACTGGGGATAAGGCGAGGGAGCGGAGCCGGGGGAAGGAGAAAGGTGTCACGCAAACCAAATGTACTGCAGCGGCTTCTGTCACACATCTGTCTTCCTGTCAGGATAATGCTGGAGCAGATACAGCAGAACCGCGAGGCAGAGCTGCTTTGATGCATAGTTCTGCAGCACCCAGCAGACTCCAAATAGAAGACGAGAGTGGGCAGCTCTGTCTTACATGTATTACCAATTTGATAGAATTCCGTCTTGGAAAGTCACCTCTCTTCTTCATCTGTTTTTCCTTTGCCACCCCCCCCCCCCCCCCCCCCCCCCCCCAAAAAAAAAATTACTGAAAAAATACCTGATGAAGACTTTAAAAAAGAATTACTTGGAATCAGTATTCCAGCTTACACTCAGCCTATGAGCCGGAGCTGGAATACTGAAGCAGGATGAATCAATACAAGGACAGAAAACTTGGTCCCATGTCACCCCCCGGGGCGTAATGCAGTCTCAAGCGTATCAGGGTGCCCCAGCTGTGACCATGAAGTTAGAACATTTTACAGCCGTGTTACATTTCTAGCCCTCTTTTCTCTTCCCCGCTGACTGAAGAAGGGAACTCAAATGCGTCTTGTCACCAGTGAAATGTCTCCTTCCTGAAAACCACCACGAGGAAGAAAGCCAAACCGGTGTGTTCTTTTGAGGTCACACTGAGAAGTCACAGATGTTTTTGTTCCTGATTGTAACAGAGCTGCACGGAGGGATTTTGTGAGCCGGGAAGAAAGAAAAAGAAAGGATTTCTTTGATATTTATTTTTTATTTTCCTTTCACTTGGACGAATAATTTTCTTGGCTGCTGGACTGCTTCCACACAGAAACACAGTCCTTTAGAGAAAAATGCCCTCCTTTGTCAAAACACTAATAGCAGAGTAGAGAAAGGACAACATTGCTCATGGTGAGTCACGTTTAACAATCACATACAGAAAACTCATCTGCTTTGGTTGGACGTGTCATATTTACTTCAGAACACTTTAATGCTTTAACTCGTGAAACAAATCTGCCTCTTCTTAGTCAAAGAGAAGAAACAAAGCCCTTCCCTGAGACGGGAGTCCCTTTTGACTGAGCGTTGCCCTTTTGTGAGTCAGGGATTAGAGTAATGAAGACAAGTAGGGATCTAAGCTGATCATTCCCTCATTGAAGAAAAGGTCACAGATCAATAATCTCTGCACAAGTTTAAAACGAATTCTGTTCTTGTTTGCGGAAGAGAGGCGATAATCTGTTGTCAATTAACTAACGAGCCACCTGTGCGGCTCACGGAGGCAACTTAACCAAAGAAATGTGCAACTTACTTCACACTTATTTCAATATATTTACAGGTGGTGTTTGGAGAAGCAGCTGTTGTTCCTGGCAGCACTGTGCTGTGCAGCTAAAGCTTAAATACATCAATGTCACTCTCTGAAAACCATTAGAAATAAAGAATTAAACTGAATTCCCTCACAATGAAATTGCATGTATCCATGGAGCTGATCCAAAATGTATATATTGTCAAACAGCCACAGTGTCCTCAAAGTTTGGGCCTCATCACATTTAAATATTATTCATATGGTAATACGTTTCCACATTATTTCTAATAGGTGCAAACAAGCTGTAATTATACCAGTCCAGTACAGCTATTATTCAGTCTGTATGCTGTAATTGCCAATTTTTCACCACTTACATAAATGCATTTACTGTACCGGGTGCTCCTCTGCTCTATATTTGATGGTGCTTGTGAAATCATTGCTTGTTGTTTCAGCAGTCCATTAATCTTCTGCATCCTTCTTCAGGTTCAAGACACTCCACTGAGAATTATAAACCATGCTTACATTGAATAAATAGCCTCATAGGTTCACCCCTATGTGCTGAGAATGTACAGATTTACTTAAAAGTGCAATTTTCTTTTAGTCTCTGCAGTTAAGTGAACATGTGACTGCACTCTGATCCCAGCGCACGGTGCCTGCAAGCCATGGCAACAGGTCTGGTGAGACGGTGTCTGCAATTACATGACTAATTATAGTATCGGTTCAAGCTGCAGGTGATTTAGTGCCTGATGGCTTCTGTAAAGTGTGGAAACTTCACCTCTGAACAGCAAATGGCAGGAGGTGACGTTTGTAGAAGACTCTTTGAGGCCAATCGATGACTCCAGATAATCCTTAGGGGTGAATGTGAGGGATTGTGCCTCTGTGTTTGCTCTGTCGTGTCCAGGTTGAAGTCTGGCTTTAACCAAGCTGCAACCATCGTTTGGATAAAGTGATAGAGAAGATAGATGTGTTTTATGACTGCCAAGTTAGATGGAGTTTGAATTAGGTTTCATTTATAATCTTGGAAACAAAATCTGATGACAAACAGTTTCAAGTCGGGTATTAAATATCTGTAGCATTTTAAGTGTGTTCAGGTGACATCCTCAACAGTAGGAGCAAAGAGAGAACACAGTCATGTAGCTGCAGATGTAAGGTCATGGCAGTGTTTTATTGGTAAAAATCTTATATTACAGTGCCCCCTTCAGGTCAGTTTGAGTTACAGCTAAACCGGGGAAAAAACAACAAAAAAAACTAAAACTGAACCTCCTCAAAAAAGAGACTGTGGCATTGAACTGAAGCATGATTATTGGAATCACTCATGTGTCGATGGTGAAAGAAACCTTGTCAAGGTCTTTCCTGGAAATCTTGACACATGTAAATAGTTTCCTCTCAGTGGGAGGGCGCTGAGGAGAGGCAGAACGTGAGCGGCTGGAGTTCGGGATGACTTTGATGGAGAGTGGAGCGGGCCAATCTAAGCTCTTCCATCTGTGTTCCCTGGTTTTACTGACCATGTCCTTCTGAGTATTCAAGCATTCTGTTTCTCTGCGAGCTCCGCTACACACACTTATAGACGAGTGATTTGATTTTTCATGCCAAAGCGTTCCATAAACACTGGTTGTGGCCTTGGCTCTGAAGGGAAAGGATGGGGTACTTATTCTGGAAGGTTTTATATTCCTCAGTTGCTTGGCGCCATACAGGCCGTGCATGTTTTCCAAGCATTAGGATTAAAATCTCTCCGCCACTAGAGCGCCAAGAAAAATCAAAAAAGGGATCTAAGCATGGGATATGTCTGCCTCCAGGGGCAGTTTGTGCTTCACCTCAAGAATACGGAGCCAATTTATGCTTGGTCCAACTCATTTCCATGCAGTGCATTGCTTGAATTGAGCTCATTTCCATTTGCGGGAATTGGGGACATTTTCTTACCTTGCAATTGACAAACCTGCAAAGTGAACAATCGGGAGTGTTCCTCCTCGTATGAATATTCAGGACATATTTATGCAGATATGACTTGGTGAAACAGCCCCGGCGACAGACTGAATTAAGAAAATAGCCTATCAAAGTATAATCAAATATAATGCATGCACGCTGAATAAAATATGCATGACAAATTGGCTTTGGAGAACACAGAGCAGGCAGGTCCTCTGAACCTTAGCACAAAAGCTCATTGAAATTCCTTTCATCATTACCGTGGCACTACAGAGAAACAGGGCACGAGGGGGACAGACAGAGAAAGATGAGTATAATGATTTCTGATTAGAGAAGAAGGAAGAGCCTTGCATCATACACTGGAATATTATTGGACAGAATTGTGTGTTTTGTTTTGTTTTTAGTGCTGAAAGAAAATAAAAACGCTTCCAAAATGTTTGCTTTAAGCCATTTTATTTACATTGTTATGTTTGCATCAATGCCATTTCTTATGACGTATAGTCTTCAAACAGAAATCTGCTGTATGTGTACGGTCCTCCATCATTAAAAACTCCAGTTATAAGTGCTATCCAAGAAAATGCTTTTAAATACATTATAAGAGAATTCCAATAATCTTAATTTCTCCTCCCTGTTTTGAACGAAAAGGCACACAGACACGATAAGGATACCTCTGAGGACAGACACGTTAATACCACTGGACTCGGTTAAAACAGAAGCATGAAAAGAAAGAGGTGATGATCCAGCAGGGCTCTCTCTTGATTTCTATCAAATCTAAAGATCAGAAGAATGATTTTCCTCTGGATAATTGTAATTTTTGCTTGACTAGTTTCATGGCTAGAATGTTTAAAAACTCTGGTGCATGCAGAACCCTTAAACTCTGTACAGCTGTAATACTTCGTACGATATAGACATAAAAGTAAAGGACTTCTCCGCAAAGCTTGCTCCCTCAATCACACACTGTAAAAACAAGAATGTCGAGAAGTATCACCAAACCAAGTGTCCCTGTTACTCTCAAAGGTTTCCACTTTAAAGTTCACGGGTTGTTGTCACAAGTAGTCTCTTCATCAATCTGCTGCAGCACGGTCACATCACATGGATGTTGGCTGGCCAGCTGCGAGAAAAATCGATTGTCACGTTATTCTTTACAAATGAAACAATTAAAGGAAAAGATAAACACCCTCCCGTGGGGTTGGGCTGGTGCGGGGACTCACTTTTGAATCGCATGTAGCAGTTGTTGCAGTAAAGCTGTTTGCTTCGTATTCTGACTTCAGCACCAGCTTCCGATCCTCCGAGGTCAGCCTTGCAGTCGAAACACTGAAGAAAAGGTACAAAAGGAAAAAAAATGATGGAGCTTCTCTACTTGATAAAGTTATACTGAAGCATCAGAAGCGTGAGAGAGTGACGAGGACAAACAAACCTTGACCGTCAGAAGAGAAACAGAGAAGTTTATCAGAGAAGAAAACTGAGAGAGAAAGCAAAAGACTGGCACAGCATCAGGATTCAATCAAACCAAGAGCAAGAGTTCCAGGGAGATTCAACAATCAGCAAGGTGGTGGAAAAAGAAAGAAAGTGATTCGTTATCAGTTCACAGGTTTTGGAAGAGAAAAATCTAGATCCTGCAGGAATCACAAGGTTAGTGAAACAGAGAACAAGACCCCCGGAGAGGACGGGTTAGTTTCTGAGGATGGGTCGACGAGTGCTGGCAGTGTGCTCCGGGGTCGACGGGAGTCCGACGCTCACCTTAAAACAGCTCAAATGATAACAGAGCCCGAGGGACTCGATGATCATGGCTGCTCCCTTTCCCAGCGGGTTCTCACAGAACGTACAGATTTTCTTGCCACTGACTGACCTGGATTACAGAACGCACAGCTGTGATGTGAGATCCAGGCATACATGAGGCATGTACGAATGCACGCACACACACACACACACACACACACACACACACACACACACACACACACACACACACACACACACACACACACACACACACACACACACACACACACACACACACACACACACACGACACTGATATACACCGGGGTTAAACGTAAGTCTACTGCTACATCCGATAAATATTGGCATGTTTAATATTTTGCTTGGATATGGACCAAGTGGAGCTTTAAGGATGATTACAGTTAATCGAATGATGGAATCAGTGTTTGTAGGAAAGTATCAGTGCCAGGCTGTAGCTTCATAACACTGACATGAAACATGAAGTGAGGAAGAGGAAACTCAATGCACAACTAAAATGAACCAAACTACAATATATAGGTAAATAATTTGTCATACACAATCTAAATAGAAATAGTAGACTTTCTTATGTTTAACCAAGTATGAAAAGAAAAAGATGAGCTCGTCACCACCGGTCCCTATCCTGACATATGGTCTGGAGCCCTTATCTCACTAGGCTGAAACAAGTTGGAATTCATGAAGGAGTTTCCAAAACATCTTTAATCATATGCAAGAGTTTGCTATTTCCTCACACGAGTTGCCTCATAAAGCTCTTGTTTTATCTACCCACTGAGCAAAGAGTGGTTTTTAAGACATCATCTCTATACCTCCAGAAGACGTCTTCAGGGAAGCCAGAATAAAACTTTACTGAACATCTTTCCTGGACATTGTTTGGATGTCTTGTCTGGACGTCATATGAACGTCAATGCAATAGAAACAAAAGAAGATAGTGCCTCCACCTTGAATCAGACCATGGACCATTCACACAATACTTTGTTAACTTGTCATATATACGTGACAGGCTTACAAACGTATTGTAAGAATTAATGTTACCTCAAGTGTGCAACAACTTATAATCGTTTTTCACTTTGAATAGACTGTTGACTGCGTCTATTGTACGGTTGTTACCAAAAAGGTGTGATTTTATCAAACAAATGTTTTGTGTCGTGCAAATGTCAAGTGAGTATTGTGCAAAACACGACCCAAACCTTGGAGTCTGTGTAACATTCTTGCAGCAGGTATGAATTGTGGGACCCAGTACACCAGTGAGCAGTGAAAGCCGGCCTGAAGCAAAGCAGCGTTTTTACCTGCTCCGCTGCGGAGTGGCGCCCGCCTCGGACGCCGGCTCTGGAGAGGTGGCGGGTGATGGAGAGGAAGATGAGGGGGAAAGCGACTGCTGAGACCACAGAGACGAGGGAGTTCCTGCCCCACCTCGAAGGGAACCCATTGAATAGGAAGACGGCAGGGTGGAGGACCCGGGCCGCTGGGCCCCCGTCCCACCACCGTAAAAGGGAGTGCTGCCAGAAAGCGCAGAGTGAGGCCGAGCCTGGCTTTGGACATACGAGTTGGCTCGGGGTGTCCATGATGAGCGCCATAAGTTGTAGGAGGTGTCCAAATTATCCAGAGACTCGCCTCTGCAAAGCCAACCCACGCCACACCCATGTTAGCGGGTTAGTGAGAGAAATTAGTGTGGCTACAACCTGTTTTTTTGTTTTCAAGACCCCCCCGTCTTTGGGCTGCTTTGTTCATTGATCTCCAGATCGGTGCGTTTTTCTGTCTGGTTGGATACTGAAAAAGTTATATGAATCTGGAACTTGCCCCACTCTACTTTGAAGTGACGCCTCAAACATCACTCTGATGGTTTCACGGGGGGTCTTTAATGCCACGAATGAAAAGTTGTAGCCTCACTAATTTACAGTAAATCTTTTAGCTTTTGCACAAAACTTGAGGTAAAAAGATGTTAGTCGGTGTAAAAAAGCAAATCATCACTGCCATCACACAATAATTGTACCTGCGCATGGGCGGTATGTCCGTCTCCAGGCCACTGGTGACGGAGCTGGAGGAGCGCTGACGGATCCAGCTGTTGTCCCCGAGAAGCGAGGTCTTCTTTTTCATCTCGTTCAGGATCTGCTGGCGCTCCAGCTCCGCCTGCGACGAGGGAAGCTGGCCCTTCCTGTCCCCGAATCCACCTCCTGTCACTGCACCCGGGGAGGGGGGGGGGGGGGGGGGGGGGGGGGGGGGGGGGGGAGAACAGGAATATCACAAACAAGAAAATCAAAGGTCGTGCAGAGGTTAAAAACTGATTCTCGAGAATGACAGTTGAGGAAGCAGTGAAAAAATAGGAGAGGGTGATTAAGATCTGGATGGTGTATTGTTTTCTCAGTGGATTAGACAAACTGCAATCAATTTTCTGAGGGCGAACATTCATCAACCTGGAAGAACCAACTCTGTAATCAAAGAATTAATCATTGTGCAGCGTGTAATTTTCCACCTAGCTGGCCGATTGATTTGCCATTTGGCAGGCCGACCTCAAATCAAACAGCCGTAAGTTTGGATTAAGTGAGACGTCCCCATTGACTGATCAGCTGATCAAAACGGGGAGCGGTCCAAAGCAGAGGGGCGGCGCTTCAGAGGCGAAGCCCACCTCTCTCTGGCTCTCTGTATCTCATGGCATTGAGGATGTCTCTGCGCTCCAGCTCCAGCTCCGACGCGGCCCTCTCACTGCGGGCCTGCTTGTAGTGAGCGCTCCTCGACTGCTCCTCCAGCAGCCAGTGAGCCAGCCCCCCCGGCTGCACATACGCTCCTGCAGCGTCCCACAGGTATGTCATGGAGTCGTTATGAAACACACTCAGGCTGCTGCTGGCATGGCTTCAGCAGGTAAAACATTGGTGCAACCAAGTGCATAAAATACTGACCTCTGGGCGGAGGTGTGTCCGCTTCATCGAGCTGGGGAGATGATTTGGATTTTGTCCTGTCGAGCAGAAAATAATATAAATGGGAGTCAATCGTTAATCTCCATGTGCAAGTTTCAACATTCAACACTGCTGGATTATGAGATACGTATGACCGCAGCACATGAAAGCTCATTGAGTTTATGAAGTTTATATTAAAGGATTATATTCTATCTAGTTATTTTTCTTTTTTAATTTGACCTTTATTTAAACAGGTAATCTTGTTGAGACACGGTTTCATTTTCAAGCGAGATCTATTTAAATACATACGCAAACTTACATTACATAAACGTCACATTAAAGGACAGACAGAAAATACAAAAGTACAGTAGTATGATGTTTCGCTGTATCTTGTGTTATTTTACTTGCTATTTTGTCATTGATTTCTTACAAACTACTTTTATTTCTATCCATCCACCCATCCGTCTATAACCATTTCTCCAGTTCAAGGTCGCCGGTGCTGAACCGAGCTGTCTCTGGGCGAAGGCAGGATGCAAAGTGGAAACATCGCCCAGCAGTCACACAACAAACACAACGACAGTCAAACACACTCATACACACACCTAAAGGCAATTAATTATCCATGTGGATAATTAGTGATGTCAGACTGGAATACCAGGAGAACCTCCATGCATGCAGAGGGAGAACATGGGAACCTCACAGAGTTTTCATGGGCGTCTTAACCACCACCCCACATGCAGCCCGACACTTTTTTCTAAACTATGATTTTATTTTTGATTTATCTATTTTTCAACACCAGTTTTACCTTTCTTTTGATCTATTACCATTACATTGTTATATTTTTTAATATCTATTTTAATTGTATTTCTTATACGGTTAACAATTTCATCTTGTTTTTGCCATTTTCATATTTTATCTCACTTATTAAACGTCTTGAAGGTCTTTTTTATCCCGTCACTCTCTGTTCCCCCTCCACTGTCAACCTTCACATTAATGTTGTATTAACTGTTTTTATGTCCTTCATTGTCTCTGTCAGTGTTTCTGTGAAGCATTTTGAACTATTACCAACCCGAGAGGAAAGCTGTGATTTTGATTAATAAAGAGTGATTTAGGTCTTTTTTCCCCTTTAGTTTTGAGATCATTTCGCTTTTCAATTAAAAGTATTTTTATATACCAGATACCACAGTAAATAAATCTAATTATACTTGTGAAATGTGTAGAATGAAAATGCTGGTTGCAGACCAATAAGGGGGAATTCTAATCCCAGCTAAATGTGCTGGTTGTTCTGCAATTATTTCACATTTAGTAGGATTTAGTATTTTCTGGGAAAGCCTGATTCAAACAGATCCAGAGAGCGAGAGAAAGAAATAACTGCAAACAGTTAGACAGTGAAACTGTGTCAGCTTTGTTCTTCTCTATCAATCTGTTGAAAAATTAACAAAGGAAAATCAGAGCGCTAATGGAACATATCTGATATTAAATCATTCAATGTTATGTTTTCAAGTCAGATGAACACGAGGGTGTCGCATATTGTATGCATTGTCTTTTAGAAATGTGACTTGGGGACTTTTACATATTCTAATTTGATTAATGCAACCCTAGCTGAAGAAGGATATAAAAGATTGGTGGAAACATTTTGAATAATTTCCACTGAACCATGTTTTATGTGTATAATTTATTAATTGTGTGTCGGAGTTGTTCTGTTATAAAAAATTGAATCAAACATGTGGGAAAAAGAAACTGTTATGTGTTTCACTGACAGTGATGCTGCTTGATGGGAACGTGTCACATCTGGAGTGACGTTACGTCTGAAGATTCAAAAACAAGGAATTCAAAGCCGAACATGTGAAAGATTACGATGTTTCTTACTGATGTCATTCGATGCATTATTCAGTTATGCCATAGTTTCTTTTTACCGACATGTGAAGCAGGATGTTTGTACCTTGCTGACATGTTTCACTTGTCTGTAAAAAAGAAACTATAAAATACGTTTAATAATATTGATAAAATTAACATAATTCAGGGACTATTCACAGTGTCAATAAAAGTTAATTATATCATCACTTTTAGCATTAATAAGGAAGAAATGTGTTAGTGTAGTTATAAGCATCATTCGATTAATTGTTCTGAGTTAAAGGTTAATTATTATGCTGCAGAAATATTATGTCCTGTTATGCAAACACATTTATGAATTCCATATAATTTCTATGCATAAGTCAAACTCTATTGTTTGGAGGGATTAAAAAATACATAAATGACTATATCTGCATACCTTGCAGGTTATCTAACATTCAGGAAATTACACATGCTGATTATACATACCAATTAAAATGTATTTTATCAAAATATTCTGAAATGATTAATATCAACTCAATTCTCTGAAAGGCGTTGATAATAGGTTACGAGGCAGACACGTGCTGCATAAAAAGCACCTGTGATGCAAGAAGAGGTTATTGCTTTGATTAGAGGGAGCTGTACTAATAAACTAAATTAATCATACTTTATTAATCCCCCCTTTTTTTCTGCATTGACCAATCCTATTTCTAGGATGCGGTAAGGCCACATCACGCTGCTCCAGGGAGCTGATGGGGGTCAAGGGTCTTCCTTAGGGACCCACAGTGGTGACAAGTCAGATGTGAGATTCACACCTATGAACTTCCGGTCCCAAGGTTGCTTCACTAACCTCTAAACAGATGAGTTTGCATAAACGCACACACACACACACACACACATGCACACACCTCCTTCACTAACCTGTCGGTAAAGGACAATGATGGCTGGACACTGGTAAAGTCATAGGAGCCAGCGGCCCTATGGTGGTGAAGGGAAGTGAGTACAGTGATGTGGGACGATGAAGCACATGCAAAACACATTAGTTGCACTCATGTTAATGCAGAATGAGAGCGAAGCAGGTTCGGCGAGTTGTTGAAACACAGACATGTGAGTTTAAGACTTGGAGGTGCTGCAGGAGGAGCAGTGGCTCCACTGACCATTGCTGCTGCTGCTGCTGCTGCTGCTGCTCCAGGACTCGCTCCCTCTCCCGCCGCTGCTGCTCCGCAAACTCCTGCCGCCTCCTCTCCTGCTCCTCCTTCCTCTTCCTCTCCTGCTCCTCCTCTTCTCTCCTCTTCTGCCATCTCAACTGTTCCTCCTCCCTCCTCTTCCTCTCCTGCTCCTCCTCATCCCTCCTCTGCTGCCATCTCAGCTGTTCCTCCTCCCCCCTCTTCCTCTCCCGCTCCTCCTCATCCCTCCTCTGCTGCCATCTCAGCTGTTCCTCCTCCCTCCTCTTCCTCTCCCGCTCCTCCTCATCCCTCCTCTGCTGCCATTTCAGCTGTTCCTCCTCCCTCCTCTTCCTCTCCTCCTCCTCCTCTCTTTCTCTTTTTTTCCTCTCCTCCTGGAGACGCTGCAGCTCCCGCTCCTCCTCCTCCCTCTTCCTCCTCTCCTCCGCCTGCCTCTGGCGCTCCTGCTCCTCCTTCCTCTGCCTCTCCTCTTCTTCCCACAGAAAAGATGCAGGCTGTGTGAGGGAAGATAGTGGCGAGCGTGGGCCGAAGGAGTGGCTGTTCACCTCCAGGCTCCTCAGCTGATGGAGAGAAAAACAAAAGTGAAAGTTCGTAAAGTGAAGGACGTTTTCAACCCCACTCTTAACACCCCAAAAACAAATCTCCTCATACGGGTGCTTCTTGCACGAGGCCCAGACATGTTCGGCTTGTGCTTTTGCTCAGTTTTGCTCTATAGTAGGTCTATGTTTTTAGAAGTTAGACACAGAAATGCATTTTGTTTAATACATTTATGCAAAACACTGTCATGGGGGATAAGTTACTGCCATATTTTGTTAATTTAAAAATTCATATCAGTTATTACGGTATAATTAACACAAATCAAGATCTACCTCTTGCTGGTCCACATTTATAGCAATCTCCTGCTGAGCCTTGGTCCATTCCTCCTGCAGTTTCTCCTGATCGCGTTTATATTTCTCCTGAAAAGGCAAGAAAAGGTCCAGGGTCATTTCATTGAATGCAGACAACCAAGGCCAGCTTTATCAGGAAGCACAGTGCAAAATCAGCTTTAGTAAATCGCAAAGCCATGTTCAATGGGGCAGTGAGAAGAACATACAATGAGTTAAAGATTTAACGGATACCATTGCTGTAAAATCTTTCTCTGATCATTTTGAGCTCACCTACATGTTATCTAACCGGCCTGGTGCAGCCTGCCCAGGGCAGGAATTCTCCCTGGCAGATCAAGAAATCAGGCTGTTTATCCAAGAGGGAGCAAGATCGGAGGAGTTAACAAGCCTGGCTACATCAGCACTCGGCTCAACAACCTTTGATCTGCGTCCAGAAATAGACCCTCAGAAATGTGTTTTGACAGGATTGTACTACATTTAAGCTGGATACTCGACACATACTTCACTTTCCGCTGCCTGGGCGCCTTCTACACTTTGCTGTTAGGTGCCATTGAGGAACAGACCACACTGTCAGGTTCTTTATCTCTTGTCAATGTCAGATGAATTAGAATTTTTATTCAGGTTTTGTTTGTTTTTTTGCCTCATGTGCAAACATCTTCTGCAGCCTATATGTTGTAGAGACTTCTTTCTGAAACCTATGAAGTCATATAAAATGTAGAGGCAAGCAAAAAGAAGATTTTTTCACACTGGATTAGTTTTTTCTGTCATAAGGTTCTTATCATCTTTTTTGTGATTCACAGCATAATGTATTGCACAATGTTTATGAAAGGTTTTCACTGTCATAAACAGGATACTTTATGTTCAAACTATATAAGTGTCAGCTAATAAACTGGCCATTGAGTTTGTGGTTATATTAAAGATATACGTATTCAAGACATTGTATGTAGAGTTTGCATGCTTCCTCCAAATACTTCAATTGGTGAATCTACATCAGCTGTAGGTGTGAATATGTATGTGGATCAGTCGGAAGCAATGCAATATTTGTACTCGCTTACTGTTCCGTACAAGATCTTTCGTGTATCTGCGATTTCTTTTATTCTTAAAATGGATCATCTCCTATTTTAACCTATATGAGAACAATTCAGAGTTATAATAAAAAGATTAAAGCAGCAGATAGTCACAATTGGTCATTTTAAACCTGCAGAACTTGAGGTATTGAATGCCAGAACCTGACGTTTCAGAAAATAGGTCCTTAAAAAAGAGCTTACAAGAATAAATTATGTTTTATGTAACCAGGACAGGACCAGGACATTTGAAAGCGTGTCAGTGCTTCTGTGTTCACTTTTGACCTGTCCTTGGTCTACAGCTACCCTGTCTGTCGTCAGCTGGGATCAGCTCCAGTTGTATGTGACAAAACTCTGGATGAAGAAGGAAAAAAAAAAGAAAGAGGATGGTTGATAACTGATGCACAAGTAAGTACCTGTAGGAGACGCTCCTGTTCCTTTTGCCATTTCTCCTGTCGTTTGCGTTCCTCTTCCGGGTCCCAAGACCAGCGGCTGGAAGACGGCGTGATCGAGGGAACAGGTATCTGGAGTGAAGTGAAGTATAATAACCTCTTAAAAAGGCCTACTTCAAAAACTCTTTTAGTTTAAGTGTGTGCTACTTCTAAAACCCGTCCCTAATACTGAGTATGGTGGTAACTTCTGTATAAAATCTGGTCAAACTAGAGGATCAAGCCCACTGGCTTTCATTGGTTCAGACTTTACTCACATCTGGCATTGCAGATTCAGGTCCTCCTAGAAAACAAAGAAAACAATTTAGTCTCCTAACATGCCCAAGCAGGACCATGAATTAACCCTGAAGCATTAAATCACACCAACACAGGGTTTACTGGCTTATTAAGTCACAAATTGATTGATAAGTCAGGTACCGATCACTGAAAATGACATTTCCAAGCACAACAGTAATTGATGCCTCGAGCAAACAAAGGTCACATTTCACCTGCTTGGACTTATTGATTCTCTCAAATCAAAATCACCCACTTGTTGACATTCATATTAGATGCCACCTCGATAATTTTGAAAGGGAAAATCAATAAACTTATTGTGACGGCAGGATCAAACAACAGCAGCATGCTTACAAGCGCCACACAAGCACAGGCAGTCTAAAAGGCTAACAGATGCCTCAATGAGTGCATGCCAGGAATGCTTTTAACCTCACGTGCAGCAAAGTGAAAAGTGCAACCATGTGTTAAGCCTAAACACCATTCAAAAATGCCTCAAACACAGCATAAGTCAAAGATATGTGTTTGTGGTTGGTACGCTGGACAGTGTCTGACATGCTGCCGAGTCCAGTCGCTGCGAGAATGCACCGATCTTTTGAATATTCTCTTCACTTTCCTGATTGCCTGAGTAACAGTGGCTTAGTCGGTTTGCTGAGATTTGAGATTTAACCCCATGGGTTGACAAAGCATGTCAGCATCCAGTTCGTACCAAATAAAGTTGAAGAGGTCACTGCACACTCAACCCTGTTTACCACAAAGGTAGACCAGCGCACTGACACTGGACCCTGAGCCACCTGAAGGAGGGAAGGGGCACAGCACAGTTAAGCCTTGACACCAGACACCAGAGACAGAAGGAAAGAAGGAGAGCCATGGAGTGCCCCATCTAAACCCTCACAGCTCACGATCAGTTGGTATGGGTAGCTTATCAAATGAACGTGTGGCTGTGGTGAGTAAGAAAACATGCAAAAAGTCGTGGGACGTTTGAGGAACTCACAGAGACGAAAGCAGAGAGGATCCAGCCACCAGATTGACAGAAGTTATAATTGCCACTACTTAAGATGCACCCTTTATTTGAACTTTTACCTGTTTCAAAAAACTCTGACCTCCGTTTTAAGTTTTTCAAAGATATGGGTTCTGTCTCTACATGAGAAATAGAAAACAGGATACAGTGAGGCACAACAGAAGAGTACAACAAGTTTAATCTCCGCCTGATATCATCATGAATAACACATTAAGGACGTCCTTGTCAAAGTAAATGTTAAGTTGTTGCAATGATTTTTTCTCTCCCAAAACTAAGTCAACAAGCTGACACCCCCCGACCGAGTTGTTTTTGTATTCATTCCAGAAATAATCGTGGAATCAATTCCGTAACCTTTCTGATTGTGTGCTCTGCTCTTTACCTTTGTTCCTCATCGTCACAGACTCCTCTCGGAAACCTCCATTAACGCCGTTTGAAGCCACATCCTGCAGAGAGACGAAGCAGGGCGTGCACTCATTAGAGAGTCCCCATGCCAGGAACAATGCAGGTATGAAAATCGATCAACCCTGAACCGACAAGAGGTGATTCGAGGTTACTTACGATAAACGGACGACTGGAGAACTCTTTGGAAAGCACCGTGTCCGGGGGTATACGTGTGGTGAAATCCAGGCTGGGGCTGACGACGTTTGATTCGGAGGAACCTAGAATTGTCGGATGATCCATACTGGTCAGATTGATGGTCTTATGGCTTTTAAATGGCAGGGAAGGTTGATCTCTGTCCCAGTCTGCATGCAGACAATGCAATGGCAAAAAAAAAAAATAGAAGGTACGTTTGCACATAAAACCATATGTTTTGTGCTTGTCATAGACTTCTTTGCATGTGAACCCCAACACTTAGAAGAGGATCTACATAAAAGACACCATAAAGCAGGGGACAAGGATGCCATTGTGGGGTTATGGAGAGCAGCAGGGGATGACAGAGAAACCACCTTCCCCAACCATGCAACCCTTTAAAGCCATCATTCACCCAAAACATTCTGTTTCTGTCAGTCTATCAGCCACCAAGCTTCACTCAAATATTCCAACTATTGCTGTGTGTTAGTTCACTAGAGCTATGCTGGTGATTTATTATTTCCTAACATGACGCTTGTGTTGTTGGAACAAGAAGGTCTGCAATATTAACACTGTAAAAAATAGCCCAGTGAAAAGAGCATGGTTAGTTCTCCTGAAGGAAAACTCTGTGTGGGTAGAGAGAGAGAGAGAGAGAGAGAGAGAGAGAGAGAAATGCTGATGAGGCAGAAAAAGAAGAAGAACCACTCATAAGAAATGAATGGGAAGATAAAAAGGGGGATATGAGGAGAGAAAACTTACACAAGGAAAAATAAATTAAGATACAAAAAGCCACAGAGGTCAAAACAACAGTTTTCCCTCAGCAGGAGCGGAAAATGTACAGGTCCTTCATCATTTAGCTGTCACAGAATCATTTATGGATGAGTTCACAATAGTTTACGGACCAATTTAGAATGTCAAAACTGTTTAGCAACGCAGGCAGCGTGAGCAGCACTGTCAGTTCAGGGAGGGGAAGAAAAAAAAGCTCCTTATAATGTTTCATTCATTTTCAATCTGTAATGGAAACACACTCTCACACACACTCTTTAGTGAGATGACTCACTGTTTTGGCCATGACGGCGTATATCCATGACCAGACTGCCCTCCTGCAAAGCCTCCTCCATGCGAGACTTCCACCCCATGTAGCTCATTTCTGCCACCTTGTGCCCGTTCACCGTCAGCACCTCGTCCCCGACCTGCAGCTGGCACATCTGGGCCGGACTGCCTGCAGGACGAAGAGGTCAAGAAGGTTATACGAGTAGAAAACTTTACTCCATTCAAAGGGTGTGGTAACATGGTTGATCCCCCACGATATCCATGGCCGAGAAAGCGATGTTTTCCCATAAGATCAGAGTTACTCTACCAATATTTTATTATTAATGAGTCTCTACGGAAGTTTTAGTGCAAAATTACACGTGTGGCAGGTATGACAGGTATATGTACTGTTTCAAATTAAGAGCATGGGACTAAGACTTAAAGACGTATGCTTTGTATTATCTATAGAGGCCAACAGCCATTACAAAAATAATATTCCATATATATAAGAAATATCACAAAGTCAAAAATTTAACCCAAAAAATGACAGCGAGAAGCTTGGCCCGATATTAATCTGCATGAGTGTACAGTAGAAAAAACGTAGAGGCCGTCATTGTTATGTCGCGTTAGTGTTTTGCTTTCATCTTGCGTCGTTGTATTTCTTCATGCTTTCCTTGTGAGAAACAATCTGTATATGCCGAGTTTATTGTTTCAATAGCTGCAATATAATTGCCTTTCAGTAATTTGTCTGCATATAATATTTCTTGATTTTTGCAAATCTCCTCCAGTCATAAAGCAACCACTGTGTTCATGAGTCATAACATTACAAATATAAAAGAAATGAAATATCTCAGATGGTTAATGAATCTAGTTTATTGTTTGACTTTATTTATAGATAGAAATAACTTTTCCAATTACATTTTTTTTAGATGCACACGGCTGAAAACAAAATATGTGACTTCATGAGGACCAATAATAAGTCAGTCTTATCTGCACAGGAGAGTGGAGGTGAAACTGATGTGACTATAAAAAGCTGGATTTCCAGTATCGCTGTGAGTATTACAAGTACTACTTGTGCAATAGTGAAATGCGGAGCATGCTGTGATGTGCAGGTGGGGAATCTCAGCAGAAAGGGAGGCTCAGGCCCAGCAGATCTGACCCATATAGAAGCTGCCCTACATAGGCCTGGCAACGCCACTGCAATGAACTGAAAAACCTGCCGTTAACTAACCAGCAGTGTGTGAAAATGAAACAGAACCCAGCCAAAGTGAGAGTTTCTAAACTCACTACTGTTTTGCTTGGGATACAAAAAAAAGGTTCCCACCAGGGGTTTTAGCAGTTTAGCTGTGGAGCGTGGCTCTCTTGCACACTTCGTGTCTGCAAGGTGAATAAAGCTCAGCACTTGAGCGTTGTTGCTGTTACCTGGCTGGACGGACTTGACCCGAGCTCCTGTTGAGTCCCAGGCTGCCTGGAAGCCAAAGTCTCTGCTGCTGCCGGGATTCTGGTTGAGGCTGATCCGCATCTCACAGCAGTTCTCCTGGAAACAAGGCGACGCAGGTGAGTGCAGTGAAATATGGGTTTGCTTTCCATCACCCTGGAGACTCATCAGTACGTCAGCTCGTGTGTATTGCTTAGGAGAGAAAGCCTATTGTTAACGACTCACGACTGATTAAACACCAGCCTGTTGCTGTACTTTATATAGTTGTCAAATCATCTCATCTGGATGAATATCAGAAGGCGGTGAAGATAAAATCTGCTGCACTGGATTATGTCCAACTCAATGTTATAACAAAAGCTACAGAAAAACTTGCCTGATCAGTTTAGATTGTGCTTTATAAACAGAAATATCATGAGGAATTCATGTTTCTTCAGTGGAGCTGACAGGTAAAGCTTCTTTGTTTTGACAACAGGAGGAAACTGAAGTACCTGGCTGGTTTCTTTGGCCGGAGCAGGACTGACCAGAGACGAGATGGAAGACAGGCTCCGATTCGAGGTGGTGATCTGAGTGGAAGTGATGCTCTTTGTGGTGGTGACCTTCTCGTCCTCCTCCTCCTCCTCTTCTTCTTCACTGCTCGGTGATGAGCTGCTGGATTCAGCTTTTTCCTCAGGCGTCATGACCTGGTGATACCGGCTCGGCATTGACAACCTCTTAGAAGCATCCGCATCGCCATTGACACGTTTGTGTGAGTTGTCCATCTGTTTGAGATGTAGGGAGAGGAGCACATCATGGAAGATAAACTCAAGGAAGCTGGAGCAGATGATTACAATCACATGATCTATTTCAGTGTCTACAAGATTTACAACTAGCAAGTGTGGAAAACTGCTTCACATCTTTATTGTAAAAGTAATGAACCTGAAGGATTTATACTAGCTTCATTCAGTATTCACACAGTAATGGGTCATTGATTAACATTTATGTGCTGAAAACAAATAACCTGATCAGCAGTTCTTGCTGTTCTGCAGATATTTGTGCCTGGTAGTTTGTTTTCAGTTCTAAAACTATTTAGTACTCACTGTATAAGGTCGGGGAAGAGAGGCGATGCGAGAAGACTGAGACCCGAAGGGCCTTGGCGCGACAACTGAGGTCAGACGTGCGCTATCCGATTTCTGGTAGCTTCTAGGGAGGGAGGCAGAAACCCGAGACACCGCGGGAGGGTTGGGTTCCATTGAGCTGGGCTGCGGTTGTTGTTTGTACAAAGAGCTAGAGGAGGGGGGCTCGACCCGAGGCTGCGTGCCCGAGAATGGGCGCCTTGGCTCCAGCACTGTTTGTCGAGAACCAAAGGAGGAGACGGTCCTCTTGGGCTCCTCGGGCTCGGCTGTGGTGGTGCGTTGTAAAACCGGACTCCTCTGGGGAGGCTTTGCCGCTGGAGACTGGGAGCGGTTCAGAGAGCTGTGGCTGTACGGAGTGATGGTAGGAGTGGGGGCGGTGGTTTTTGTGAAGCTGCGGCCTGCAGGACTGTCTACCTGGTCGATTTTGCGTGTGGAGGGAGGAAATGCAGCCCTGCCGATGGCTGTGGAGGCAGCGGGGGGCTCTTCCTCTTTCAGAGAGGTCACAGATGACTCTGAAGAATAGTACGGAGTGTCAATAGTGTAGCTTCGGGCAGGAAGGGTTCGGGTTCGTGGAGAAATGGCCGGCTTCTCAAATACGTCCTCGTCGTCGTTTAAGTAAGACAGTGAGCCAAGACGACCTCCTTTACCGTCCCTGTGGATGAAACAGGAGGTAAAAGTGGATGGAGGTAAAAACAGATGCAAACTGAGCAGAGACGATATCAAAGACTCCGATGGATGGTTTCTGCGGATGGATTAACAAAGAAGACAAAAAAAAGCCGACAGGAGGTTGAGAAGAGGAAGACAAGAGAACAAATGGGAGGCAGGTTGTGCGCCATGATTGAATTACACTTTCACACTGACTGAAGACACAGTTAGTCTCTTCACTCACTCCAAAACAAACAGCTCTGCACTGTTTAAATGTTATTTCACACATGTTTTTAAGTTATTACCTTCGCAAAAGATCCTCTTCTGAGGGTTATAAAGGGTGTACAAGGCGAAACAGATTTAGTGTGTGCTACTTTCTGGTGAATATCAGGGTTAAAAAATAAAAACTGAAATTTTATTGCTGTCTACATTTAGGATAATGCAGCAAAAGCACCTGATGAGGTGCTTTTGTTCTTTTCTTACCTCTCCTCTTGCATCTCCTTGAAGGTCTTGGACCTTCTGTTGCTGCCAAACGCAACCTGCTCTACCTTCTCTCGCTCCTCTTTCTTCTTCACAATGTCAGAGTTGACACTGCGGCGTCGGTTTTTCCATTTGCTCAGGTCCTGCAGTGAAAGCAAGCCCAGATCAACTCGTGCATCAAGTACTCTGCTACTCTGATCCGATGCTGGATGAAAAGAGCTTGGCTGTGATGCATGGTGTCTAGCTAATAGTAGTGAAGTTGGGAAGGAGACAGAAAGTCAAAAAAAGAGAAAAGAGGCTCCATTTGAAGGTGTTCTATTTGTGTCCTTTAGGCTCCTCCCGGCTCACTTCCCCTGTGTATTTGGGACTGAGTGACCTAAATGCTGCTTTAGGACTATTATTTTGCCATGACATCAGTCAGGTTGCTGACAGGCATCGGCAGTGTTCATGTGGACAACTATTCAACACTTGTGATTCTTTTGTCCTGCAAAAATGTAAAGTAAAACAATGGCCCACGACCCATTTCTGAGTAACACACTCATTTGCAGGGTTTATTTTACACACATTCATATTAGTGAAGTATTACATCATATTACATCATGATGTCACATTATATTAATTCTAATATGATTTACAGTTGTTAATATGTAGATATGAGGACAGTCTATAGAAAATCAATGTCCAGAGGGCAGCACTGCGACTATCAACGTGTCTCCTCCTTCAATCTAAACAGGTTTTTTTTCACCCTGTGAACGTCTATAACGGCACATAATGATCCCACAAATCATGTGCTCACTCTTCACTTCAAACTAATCAAATGTCTCTCTGTCAAAGTTGGCTTGCCGTGACTTATGAAGCAGGAATGGTGCAGAACGGACAGATGTCTTCAAGCGGTGTGACAATCAGTCATACTCACATCCTGCCACTTATCCTCGCTCTCCTTAACTTGCTCACGGAACTTCTGCAGCTCCTCATAGTGTTGCTGCCGGGTGACTGCGGGGCCGCCCAGGATATCACTGGTTGATTTACTCCTGTGGATGACAAAGGGCGCAAAGATCAGGAGAAGCTATTTTAATCTTGAAACTTCCGAAACCATCAGCAGCACAGCTGACAAGTAGAGGAAATGTTTGACTTGTGCCAGAAAGTTCCCAAAGGATAAAAACAGAAAGACTTAAAAAAACCCAAAAAAAACCCAACAACAACAATAAGTTGCCTCCTGTTATGCATGCACCATTTGTTAGCTGCACACCAAACACCTCACTCCTCTGTGCAACACCCTTCAATATATTTGACACGTGTGCTGACGTGCTGGAAATAAACTGGATTAGCTCTTTATTCTGTAAAGAAGAGTTAGTGTGCACACACAGCACACCTGTCAGTGGCAAACAAACAAAACTGTGGAATAACCAAAGCTCGGAAGGTTAGTAACATATATCACAATCCTACCGTCATGCCAAACAGCCCAGAGTTTTTAAAGCCCACAGCTTGGATGAAAATATTTTGCTCTCACTTACCTGCAAAGATTTACATGTGCCTCATATTTCTATCAGTGCTTACTGCTGCCCAGTCATAACTCTCACTGGGGTTTGGTTAGATGACCCAGCATTCAGCTATTGTATGGGTTGTTTTACTCTGTTGCTTTGTCAATAGAGCTTTGTGGCGCAAAGACCCCTGCCCCATCCCACCCTGAACTTGGCCCAGTGCCATACAATACTCAATGTTGTGTGTCAGCATTTAGCAGTTAGCGAGTGAGAACAGTAGCACAAAAGCAGGAGGCAGCAGGGTGTAGCTGTAAGAGGCCAGAGCAAATGCAAACGTGCCACATTCCTGGGAGCCCATATCAACTCACCCGTCGTCAACCTCCTCCATGGGCTCCTGTCTGGGGAACCAGAGAGAATCATAGACAACAAAGTCACATTTCTGAGGGTTTGGTCTTTCAAAGTGAGTCCAGTGCCCTGGTGAACAGCCGGAGGCCAGTCAGAGATGCTTTCAAAAGTGCACCAATAGATAAACTGGATGTTAACCCAGAGAGTGCGAGACTCTTCTCCCTCTACTCCCGAGAGAGTAATGCCTCTCATAAATGGCCTTGCACCCTGACATTTAGCTGAGGAGGTGTGTAGACGTGTATGTTTCCTAAACAATGCAGCCTTTCCATTAACTCCTATATGATGTCACAGGAAACATGACTTTACATATGGGACTGAAGTAAATCCAGGCGGGATTGACTCAGGTTAAATGGCTGCCTTGTGTGTCCTCCTGTGAGTGTGTTCGTGTGTAAACACGGCCCAGCAGATTTGTGTGCAAGTTACTATGGAGTCCAAACGTTACATCTTCTTTCAGAGCCGTGAGGAATTTCTACAGTCTTTCGTATGAGCACAACAGACAAGACGACATGTATTTGCACTGCTCGTTCCAGCCAAAGTGTTGGAGATGTTATGTTTGTATTTTCCTCAGGCTCAAACCTTTCTACACCATCATACTGCTTCACTTTGAGTTTTAATATGTGAGTGAAAGATTCCTTTTGCTAAGAACTCAACACTGTGCTCAGGTCATATCCATGTCACTGTGGCTGTCAGGTGAGGTCAACAAACAACGGATGCAACACAATCCATTACAAGTAGATACGGTCGCTTCTTATCCTTTATTCAGCTTAAATCTTTTTTTCATTCACAGGCAAACTTGGTCTTATAGGGCAAATCCAAAGACAAATAATAGATTTTGGGTCTGTTCTGCACCCCACGTACCATATCATTTGGTCAAAACTGTTTTTAAATCACACTTCAGAATACACAACAGCAGTCGAATCACTGTGGAAGTGGGTGTACGTAGTGTGCATGCATGCCATGTGTTTTTGCTATTTAAAATATATAATATTCTCATTGTACATAGAAATGACTCATGTGTTAACTTGAGTATTTTCCCTTAATTCTGAGGTGACAATAAAGATCTGAAACCAAAAACAGGTTGTCGAGCTTTATTTAATCCCTTTACACCTAAGTCTGTTTTATGTCGCAATACTCATGACTGATCCAGTGAAAGTGGAAGGCACCAATTCTTTATTTGAATCAGGAGCTTAACTGGATAAAACTCCCATCGGTGAGAGTTAATCCGAACCTCAGCCAGTCAGATGCAGTTCAATATCAAACAGAAAATATTCAAAGATGGTATCAGAGAGCAACAAAAAGAAAACAAAACAGTGTGAAAAGGTCTCCATCTGGTTCTACGGCTTCAGAGCAGCTAGCCTCTCGATCAACAGCTTCTTCCTGTGTTTTAATTGACTCGCTGCCCTGATTTCCTGCCACTTCTGCAGGTCCCCCTCACTGCAGGAGGAAGGCACAGACGGCGCCATGTTACTGGCTCTCAGTGGGCCCTGATCCTGATCACAACAGATCCCCAGCTTCCTGACCAACATGTCATCCGTTTTAGGACGCGTTTCCATCTTGACTTGATTCTGGTTGGTTGTTGCTGTTTTAAGAGACAGAGGACATGGGGGGCAGAGGAGTCTGGCCTTGAGTTCGGGAGGCAGGGACCACGGCTCTGGGATGGGCATGGGGGTGTAGTTGTCAGGGGCTCCAGAGAGCGGCCGCTGTTGTTGAGCCTGCTGGCTTTTCTCCTTACGGAACACCACATCGTCCTCCTCAATGTCGGGGAATTCCTCTTCTTCTGTGCCGTCGTGGCTGTGAGGCTGGGTGATAATGTTCAGTTGTGGCTCAGATGTGTAGCGTTGGCGGACGCCCAACAGTGGAGTCTTCATCGTAACCAGGTCACAGTTGGACTGGAAGGCGAGGGTTCGCCTGGCAAACATGTCGTCATTCTCCAAGTCAGGGAAGATGCTTTCATAATCAATGGGGTCGGGGGGTTCCCGGGGGTCTTGGCGCCCTAGGAGAGGCCACTGCTTGCATTTCACCAATCTGGGACCTGAGGAAGGGTCCACGGGGGCAAACACCAGTGGGGGGGTCAGTAACAAGGGGGGCTCTATCTTGGGAAGCTGTAGGGGAGTGTGTGGTTGGACATGAGGACTGCAGTGTGGGCAAAAGGAGAGAAAAGGACAGAGGTGATGAGTGCATGCATGTGAACTAGATTAAAGAGCAAGAAAAGGAGGAAACGATACAACAAGCAGCTACTGAAGTGACATTTGATTCAAACAAATGTTGATCAAACAAGAATTTTACAATCATATTGTTGTAAAATACAACAAATGCAAAATACTTTAAAGTCTGGTTTAGAAAAGGCTACAAAATAAAAAAAAATAAATAAAAAAAAAGGGATAAACCCGAGATGCTATTTTCCTCTAAAGTCAGTGCAAGAATATTGCTTTATGAAGCATGTTAGGACAGGTCCAGCAGTTTAACAGCATAGTTCATCATTAGTATATTAAAAAGCTTCAAGAGATAAGCCTCAGCAGGAGTAAATCACAATTTTCCTCATTAAATCCATTGGCTTTAAAACATTCCTGCATCGTCACAATCATGCAGCTGTATCGACCTTTTCCCAACAATAAGGGTGGTTTGAGCCGGGCTCTTGGGTGTATGGGAGTGAGCGGGAGATGGGCCAGAAGAGGAAGGGGCAGAGGACAGCCATGGACTGATGTCACAGTCCGAGTCGTCTGACGAAGAACCCGACTTCTTATGGCTACAGCCGAGGACAGCAGGGTGGATGAAGAGGAATGAAGAGAGACAGAACACGGGTGAAAGAGAAAAGAGAGAAGCAATGGTAGGAGGAGGGGAGAAAAACATAAGTAGGAGGAATTTGCATCAAGCGGATATTGCAGTGAACCAAAGAATCTCAAATTTATACTCTGAAAGGTTAATGTGGCATGCAAGTCTTTAAGGACGGGGAAATCAAGTGTGTGTGTGTGTGATAGTAAGAAACCCATGTACAAGAGCAAAATGAATCTAAAAGTGTTAATGCTCTATAATAATTCTCAACTACACTCATGCAAACCATGAAGCGATACGTGTATGTCTATGGAGCATCTCATGCTGTGTATTAATGCCCTCACACACCTGAAGCCTTGCATCTTCTTGTACCAGGGTCTCCTCTGAGAGCCCAGTTTGATCTTCTGTAAGTGTACGTCCTCTTCGGGTGTCCAGAACTTCGGTAGGAACTTGTCGTAAGACGCCTTGTTTGGGAGCTGGGGTTTTACGCCCACTTTGCGGGCATATAGATCATCTTGGACGGGATCAGCATAGCCCACCTCATCATCCTCATCCTCAGAGTCACCGTATAATTCCCTGAACAGGCTGTCGGTGGACACAACCCGACCGTGGTCCACTCTCACGGAGCCGTGCTGCGGGGGCTGCGTTTCCAGTCTGTTGATGCCGCCGCTGCTCAAGAGAGACAGCCAACCACAAGTGTCAATTTTCTTTTTTTTCCCCCACACAACACTTGCAGCACACCATCCAACCAAACAGCATGTTCCTCAAGCACAGCAACCTCACTTGAAATGATGCAAGGATTAGCAAACCAGTGCAAGCTCAAAAACCAAACCCTGAAGGAGTTCAAATTGATTTGAGGACTCGTGTCAACTCAAATCAGTGATCCTTGCTTATAAGATTCAGAGGGAGCAAAGAAGAAGGTGCTGCAGCAAAAATCTCAAGCTCAATTCAAACGAAAACCAACAAATGTAGAAGTATGAAGCAATGTTAAGAGCAGCACACTCTGTTCAAATATGTTGCTCAAGGTTACAATTAACCATGCAAACTAATAGCAAGAGAAGCATTTGTGTTTGCTCTCATCAGGCAGCTACATTCAAGTCACACTTCAGCTTCATGTTCTCTGACCTGGTGCAGGTCACATTTTGTTGGGTGTCAACATTGGGAGTCATAGTGACCTTGGGCCAGGGGCCCCCTCTACCTCCAGCCGCCCTCCCGCCTGCCGAGGGGCTGATGGGTATGGCGAAGTTGGTGGGAGCAGCTGGGGCGGGGCTGTGGAAGCGTCTGCTGGCCAGGTCGTCCAGAACAAGGTCGGGGTCTGGTCGGTCTACATCCGACTCACTGCCGCTCTCATACTCGTAGGCCCACTGGAGATTGGATGCGGGCAATGCACTCTGGGAACCTTGACTGTTGTCGTAGAGTCCAGGGGAAACCCTGATTCCACTGTGGTCATTCCACAACAATGAACAGTGAACACACGACACCACCGACCATTCAAAGACAACACAGTGAATGGAGAAGAGACAGGCAAAAACAACCACTTCAGTCATCTGTGACACAAACCAGACATGCAGGTATGAAACCTTGACACCTTTAAACCCTTAATCACTTCTTGTTGCATTACCATCAAAGAAGAAATGACTGGAATGATAACTTGTCAGTAGTTAACTGGCACAGCATCTCCAAACAGATGGAAATGTGTTGTGATTGTTGTGTTACCTGGTGAGAGGGCCCTCATCCTCTGCGTAGGTGGAGCTGCTCCAGCTGCGCCGGCTGTCCTCATTGCGCTCTGCCCTTTTCTTCCGTAGTGGAGCAGGCACATAGCTTGGCGCCTTGTCTTTAGAGGGTAGGAACTGGTTAAACTGACTGGTGGCTTTAGGTGTGATGACTAAAGACCGGCGGTAGCCGGTAGAGTCCTTGTTCTCAGCCATCTTATAGACGGAGTCTGCCTCGGTGTCACTGCCACAACCTGCGAGGTGAAGAGAGACGGAAGGATGGACAGGTGTTACAGAATGGGGGCATGGAGCCACAGAGTCGAGCGGAAAAATGGAGAAACAGAGTGAGAGCAGAGCAAAGAATAAGAGGTGTGTGTTGTGTGTTCTGGTGTGACTTCAGAGGAGTAACAGAGGGGTGCAGGGAGGCCTCCTCATTTACAAGCTGGTGTGGACAACTGAGGAATGTCTGACAGTCCTCTATCACAAAGGGAAGACATGCTCTGAGATCACTGTAAGGCAGTCTTCTCTCCATTAAAATACTAAAAAATCTGCCGTAATATAGATAAGCACTGTTATTGTTGTAGACTCAGATTTGATAGCACATTGAGAAATATTCATTTTCCAAAGTATACCACTAGATGGCAACGCACATTTGTTTTCACAGACTCAACCAGTTTCCTCCTGTTCTGCGTGTGTTCCCTGTTCTAAACTATTCAAAGTTCAATAGAGATGAAGTGGACAGTAAATATTAATGAAACGGCACAATTCACAAGTCTGTGAGAGTCAATCTCATCACATAAACAGTCACAAAGTTAAATAATTCAACAAATGGTTCAAATCAGTTTAAAACAACATCCTACCCTCGCTGCTGCCTTTGAGAGTGGCCTCGGATGAGATGCTGTGGGGTCGGGAGCCGAAAGAGTCCAAGCTGTCCAGGGAGTTGTCTCTCCTGTGTCCGCCTCCTCCTCCTCCTCCACCTCCTCCTCCTCCTCCTCCTCTCAGATGGTTGAGCTCCTCTCTCTCCGAGTACCAACTGTCACTGAAGCCGCTGTCTCTGACGCTGCTGGCTCGCTGACTGGATGACTCCTGCAGAGCCTTTCATGGAGACACAAACAGTCACACGTCTGGATAACCGGGGGGGCAATTACAATATTTAGCTCCACTGTGTGTGAGGTGAGATCGCCCAGGTAGACTGTGAAGTCTATGCTGTGTGGCCTCTCATCCCTGCAGACTGGGGGAGTGTAAACACACTCTCCTATACCATCCATAGGGGACAATGCACAGTACAGTTTAAAAGGAAGAAGCTCATGTTTTCCCTTCTTTGTCAAAACAAACAGTACCGTGATCTGCGCACACTTGACGACTGTGTTTACTGCTTTAAAGAAATGTCACTGTACACAAATATACAAGGAAGTCCCGGGAGACACGTTAATCCCAACGAGGAAAAACCTGCCAAGCACTTTGAAAAGAAAATGATTTTCAGCTCTGTAATCAGTTGAGTCCTACCAGACAATACAAGTCCACAAACAAAGCCCAGCCCAACCCCACACCAGTGAATTTAGGATTATCATAGCTAAACCTGTATCCAGCTGCTTCTACTGAAATGCTGTGTACTCCCATGAATTATAGAGGTTTTAAACACCAACTATTAATTTATGTGAGGAACAATGTGCCAAATTTAACACTTTCAAAAGCGGGGGAGTGCGAACAGGCTTCTTCTGGAAAGAAAGTGTCTATTTTAGCATGTGGACTTTGTGAACTGTACGCCGTTCTGTAAACAAGATTAAAATAGTTGAGTCAAGGGATCAGGTCATTTATGACTTAACGTAGCTTTGGTTTTAGTGGCCAGCAACCTGCGGCCCCCTTGGCCTGTTGCAGTCATTTCTTCCACACATAGTCTGCATACCAGGCAGGATACAGAAATGTACTGCGCACTGGCTGTAAAAGAGGATTTGAAACATGCCGCTTCTAGTTTCCACAAGAAAATGAAGCATTTGCTTCATGAGAGCATTAATAAGGCAGCTCACACAGCTTAACAAGATTATTGGCCGTTCAGAAGACTTTACCTTGTAGAGTGCTGTGCCCAATAGTCCCTCGAAAGCCTTGAGATCTAGGTAAGGTCCATCATAGGAACGTTCACTCTGAGCTCTTCTACCCAGCCAGTAAATGGTGATCAACACCTGGAGAGAAAAACAACAGTCATCATGCCTGCCCAGGAGAGAACATTTATTATCAGGTTACTGCTGCACCTTTACCCCCAGTGGCGGATCCACATTATGTTTGCAGAGCAGGCGATTGTCAGTAATGGCTCTGCTCCGACTGAGGGTCATATCACCCGTGCTTATGTTTCCAGCCTGATCCAGAAAACTCTGCTGCTGTCAGTGTGTGTATTATGAAGCTCCACAGGTAAATAAAGTGCACTGAAGCAAGTACACATCAATGCAGCACCCCTATTATACATGATTTGTTTTAAACTGTCTGTGCTTTGGTTTTATGTCAGAATAGTTAGAAACCTGCTGCTAATGCAGGGTAACACCTAGAGGAAACGAGTTTTGAAAGTCACATCTGCATTTATAGTTAATATGGCATTTAAGAGGCTTTTTAAAAGGAAATGCCATTTTTATGGTTTCCAATTTAGGGGAGCAGCTTTCTGGGGATGAGTTCACCTTCTGGACTTTAATTGAGTTTGTTTCACATTTTCTTATGGGAAAATCCTAAATTTTACAATAATATAAAGCAAGGATTCAGATATTTTATTTTATTCTCTCAGTTTCTCTGTGTAATTTAGTTGCAAACATCCCCAGAATATTTGTGAGGATAAACACTAAAGATGAATGAATTATGAATTATGAATTTAGTTGATAAATATTTCAAAGTTGTGCAGGATGATGCACAAAGTTAAGAGTTAAGTCTATTATAGGGAAATTACTTAGTTCTGTTTGCATCCCATAAAGTTAATACAATGATTTCTATTAAGTCACAGTTGACCATAACACAGTTGTGAGTTTGTTTACAGTCATTATAAAACACAGAAATAAATAATAATCTGAGCAAAGTGAAAATGTTTTTAACAACATACAGTTTAAATAGGTGAAAATTCCCAATTTATGTTTAACAAAAAAAGTTATCTTTGTCTATATCTTTCTTGTTTTGCACTGTACTTAGTGGATTTTATAGACACTTGAAAAAGCTGAGAGTGAAAATATGTCACTTTCCCCAATAAATCGATATCTCTGTGAATACTCACATTTTTCAGTCTCCTGCTGGTCTCTTCGTCCCTGTAAGAAAGAGAGCAAAAAGATAGAGGCGTGAGTGTATGAGAGAAAATGACAATAAAAGAACAGAGGGCATCACTGTTGGTCTGTGTGTTGAGCGGTGAAAGAGCTGGAAGCTGAGAGTACAATCCAGCCAGCCCTTCTCTCACCCTCACACAGCAACACAAAGCCTGTGAGAAAAACAAACACAAATTTGGAAGAACAACAAAAAGAATCCTAACAAGCCAACAAAAAAAAAATTATTATACAATCAAATTTATGCATAAACATTGAGTTCATCGTCAGGGATGTAAAGAGGTTCTTGTTTCTGATTTGACCCTGCTGCGGGAGAAACAAATAACATCTTGCTGTCATATTCCAGATTTTCAAATAATTTGCGCTGTTTTGGTCTGAAGCCAAAAAAAACCTCACATCCTAAACCTGCAACCCTTAACACTCCCCTCCTGTTACATCACGTACTTGTCACGTAAGACGGCTGCAGTGTCAGTAATAACAGACAAAACGCAGCAGCAACGTACAGTAACCCCAACAGTCACCGGAGGAGATTTACAGTCTTCTTTACATCCTTCATGCATGCTCCACATTCCTGCTATCATGCGGTAACACAATAGCCTCGCATGCTTCTCCGTGCGCACGAGCACTCGGGTTTCTGAGAAGCTTGCTCCTAATGTGCACTGTAAGCAATAAACCTGCCGAAACTGTGATGCCTGTATGGCGGCGAGGGCTCAGATCACCGCATGTCAAACAAGTTCAGGTTCCTATGGGCTGTTTGGGTTCGGGGGGGGATACAGGAGGAAGGCGGTATAATTAAACACACGGTCTTCATTCTTTAAGTACGAGGACAAAACAAAGGACAAATGCCCCATCCAGAACAGCAGTGAGTGTCAAGAGCTAATAAATCCACTTTTTTATGAGGTGCTTAAACTTCACATGAATATTTCTGACTTTTTTTCTATATAAACAAATATTTACATGATTCTAACAACAGTGGCTAATATTAAGATCAAATATGTCTAAGGCAGCCTTATAGAAAGATAAATATCCAGTAGATTGATGATAACAACACTGCAATAAACACATTTTGTTTATAGGCCATTATCAAACCTCCTAAGGTCACATCATCAGACACATCAGGTCTGGTTGTTGTTGAGACTTTCTGTAATTTCTCCTTTCAAAGCCTCTAGCAGTCACACAAATGTCATCAATGCTTCTGAATCACCAGATATCCTGCTTTCATTAATCCTACATAATCACACTCTTAACAAGACAAACTTCACCGTCCAAAAAAATACATGACACTATGTACAAATAGAAAAAGAAACAGCCAAAGGAGGCCATCACAGTAAATGTCATCTAGACTGTAAAAAGTGAGCGAAATAGAGATAATGAGGGGCAACAGTCTGAACCGGGGCAGTTTAAGACGTGAGTTGAAGATAAACAGAGATGTTTGTGTCAGGATTTGCTGCAGGAGTGTATTACAGAGTCCATAAGCAAACATTTAAAAGATGTCTGTCCCATAAAGTATATATGAGGAGATATGGGTGGAACTGAGAGAGGCAGAGGAGCATCTGAAAGTATGAGAGTGAATGTGTTATTCATGAAACGATTCCATTTATCATCATAGTGTTTTATACGCCCCCTCTGTGAATGAGATCTCACATCTCAAAGGGGGACCCTTGAATAACATCAAATTCAAGAATATCCTATGCCCCAATTAAAAATGCAATATTTCAACAATATAGCAAATACATGTCAAAGATCCTATTGAAATTTCACAGTTTAATATTGTACAGACCTTTGTATTCAGTTTGTTGCTAACAGAAATAAGTAAAGCAAACTGTGTTTTGTTTGAACAATATGTAAGTGTAGTTGAACATACCAAAGCTGTGGGCCTTATCACCCAATAATAAGCTGTTATTTCATAAGTGCTCTTATTAAAATCCGGATTGAGGTATGTTTGAGTACTTGTGGGGTGTTGTTCCATTGCTGCGCTGCTCCTTTCACATTTAAGCACATTTAAACAATTCTTCCTCCGCTATGAGCATTTAGTGTTCGTGAAACAAATCAAGCTTTCCCACCGTTTCTTGTCTACGTCATCATTTCACTCCAGGGGTTTACAACAGCACAGAAAACTGCCCTGGACCTTTACCAGTGTACCATATTGTGATTTTATGGGCCCAATAAAAACGATGGGTGTAAAAAAAAAAAAAAAAGAGCCCTTCCTTGTGTGGCTTGGAACATAGTCCCAAAGTCTAAGATTATAACAGTGGTAGTCAGGGCCAGAGAAAAAAAAGGAGCTGTATACAAACACGACCAGAGCCCCGCTTCATGTAATGCTCGTTTATGACTTGTGGTAACAGTTCAACAGAGGAGAAGGGAAAAAGCGCTATTTTCAGGCCTCTAAAGCCTCGGGACTCTGCTGTAGCCTGCTGGTATCAGCTGAGAGCTCATATGATTGAACACGCACAGTCTGAAACCCGCAAACTCTCTAAACTTCCCTCAAGCTGCAGTATCAGTTTAAACGATCACGTCAGGGTCGACGCAGGCGGACGTTATTTCTCTGTGTTTGAGAAATAAAGGCACATTCAGCGTTTTGCAGGTGCATCTCAAAGAATTTGTGGATTATTGAAAACAGCATCGTTTAATCTGTTCTATCGCCACTCTTCAAAAAACAAGATCACTTTTAATAAGTGCAGGCACCAGTTAAGAAAAAAGGAAAAAACTTTCAATCTAATGAAACCTTCTAATATTTTAAGATACGGTAGTTTTGTGTGACAAATTTAAAATATATGAAAGTTTCTCAATTTGAAGAAACAAATAATTTCGTTGTATTCTAATTCTTTGAAGAGCACCAGTATATAATTGACAACAGATGCCTTCATGTCGCGTTTTAGCCTTGTGAGGATTTATTCACGTCACCTTACGGTTGTTTTCCAGCACAGCAAAGACTGTTCAGGATGTAGAGAGAGAGAGAGAGAGAGAGAGAGCGCGTGATCTTCAATACAATGTACTCATGCTGTCTTTAATAAACAGATAATTCTGACAGGAGGAAACTGTTCAAGATGTTCTCATAATGTCCTAAAGCTATTAATTCCTATCTTGACCTCTGTGAGGTTAACACAGACCTTCACACCACCAGGGTCAAAAGGTGAGAAATGACCAGATCCACATCAGCCTGAGACGCCTTTAAACTTCCACTGGAAATATAAAGATGATGAAGACTTTAATTGAGCAATTTAGCAAACATTCTGGATCACTAAGAAATAGCTTCATTACACAATTATGACAGAGAAGTTACAACCAGCATGCTTCAAAATATCGGCTTTTAAACTGCACACATTAATTTAATTACTTAGATTTAAATGTATAAAGATGTACCCTCGGTAAAATAAAAGCGAGCGGCAACAGTAAAAAAAAGTAACATGCACAAAAGCTGGTCAGTATCGTCAATCACTTCCCAGTTTCATAACTTCAGGTAGATGAGCTCTCCAGCCAGATTGACAGATGAATGACATCCATGAAGTGAGCTGAAGGCCACTGCCATCAACAACACCAACTCACCTCAGCTTCTTCCACGCCATAACCTCAGAAATAAATACAACGAACCAACTCACAAAGCCTCAAACGAATGTGTGTGCACTTACAATCTGAAGCATACCTCTGGAACACAGATCACTCGCCCTGCAACAATCCATCACACCACGTGTGCAACGCTTCATCTATGTGCTCTCATGATCTGGATTTAAGCGGGCAGACAGACCCGAGCAGCTCTGAGAAATTCAGAGAGTGAGAAGAGACCAATCAGCTGTGGGAATGACGGTGGCGGACATCATTGTGTCAGATTTTTTATCCGAGACAGTGCGGCCTCTGTGAGTGTGGAAACAGGGTGAGGCTGGCATTTCTCTCACCAAGTCAACTGCAGAGCACAAATATAACCCTTGTGTTGCCCTTTTTACAATCCAGGGCTGTGTCCGTGGTGTGGAAACTTTATTGGCCGCTCTGCATCACCACTCGTCTGGTTTCACAATCGGCTCACAGTTCACACGTTGCTGCCACAAGAATGGATGTTAGTGCCTTATATTAAACTATGAAACGGGAGTGCCGGCTCACTAAACCACACCCGAAATGTTAACACACGGCACACTGCATTTGTCTCGACCTATCAAGACTCACACTTCTCAGGGTCAATTTTAAGCAGGTTACGTTAACAGTACACACACAGGATGAGGTACAATATACACTGATGTAGGATCAATGGTGATAACAAGCTGTGTGACCTCGCACACCAGTCTGGGAAAAAAAAAAAAAAAAAACTAAAAAAAAAACATTCCTTCAGGTACATCAAACGTGTGGTTTGATCTACAGCCAGGGACGCCATTGCATAATCATGTCACACGAAGCAGCCACTCCTCTTTTCCATTGTTTGGAACATGCCATCGACATTCTTTGAAGGACAATCATAACGAACTTGCCAATTGTGCCTCGCACTGTTTCCTTTTTCTTTTCTTTTTTTGGTGACAGGAGAAACGTCAGACCGTGTCAATAATTTGCTCAATCAGACACAAGAGAGACTTTGGACCCCTCTCTGTGGGGGATTTGTTCCGTCAGCTACTGGAGGTCACTGTGTAAAAGCTGGACTAATAGCCAGGCATGGCTTACCTCAGTACGAGTAATACTACAGTGTCAACACGTTTAATAGAATAGCTGACGTTTACGCAAGGAAAAGCATTAAAAACGCCAACTTCATGGTAAAATAATTGAGGCTGACTGATGGTAACTTTAGTCTAGAGGTGAACATAGGCCATGCGGAAATGATAATGTTATAATTGTGTACTTAGGAGCATTGACACTGATGAGCTCGCCTCGTTTTTCCATAAATTACTTTCATCAGTGGCTCAGATTAGGTTCACCACTGTGTTTGCATTTGAAAACTTTCCACAGGGTCGACTACGGAAGATGTTACATATGTACAAGTATAAGAGTGTCATTGATAAAACATGATTGGGAAGTCGAACTCACCAAGTGTTGAATTGTTATTTCACAAATAAGATGGGACAAAGTAAATTATCCTCTTGCTTAAAATTGCTTTGGCTCAATTGTTTTAGTCACTACGCTAAGTTAACATCACTACGTTTCGTTGGGAAAACGTTCCTTATTCACAAGCATTATTATAACTGCGCTTCTATTTATCTGATGAAATTTAATATGTTTCGTTCAGCTCAGGTCATTCGGACTCGGAATTTAGTTGGTTGTGCAAAATAAAAGCATGGCTGCTTGCAGTTCCGGTAAAATGGTAAAAAGTGAGCTGTGGAGCTAAGAAACTCTTATTTATCAACTTGGTTTGTGCCATTCTTAATGTGCATTACACGATCCACTGAGTTCCTCCAGTGACTGACACTATGAGACACACTCCAGTTGAGATGGCTGCCACAGGTCACCTCCGACGCGAGGGGAAAGGTGCAAAACGAGGGATCAGATCAATCTACTCAGGATAGGTGTAAATTCCTTGGATTTCATCCACTGCCAGATCAGATATGCCACATTACCTCTTAAAATGTGATAAGCTGAGGTATGCACAAGATAAGCTAGAAGTTCCTGAAGCCGAATCATTGATGTGAGCGAGTTCCTCTGCACCGACAGTGGAGCAGCACCAAGCATCACGTTACAGTAAAATGGCCGCGCCGGCCCACGCTGTGACTGCACCAGATGTTCTGTTTGAGAGTTTGCTCTTTTTTACAAATAGCACTTGTAAAAAACATTCGGAGAGGTCGAGTGTGAAGCTTTCACCTCACGTCCGTTGCCATCTGGAAAAACCTGACGCCTTCTGCACCTTTCCCCTCATGTTGGCTCAGACCTGAGGTCTGAAACCAGCCAGTCCAGGCACATTAATTTCTAAAGAGCGGCTAAAGGTCCAGAGTAAGTGACTGGGTTGACTCCCACACACTTTGATGATTCAGTGAGTCATCTGCTGCTCTCGAGTGCCCTCATATCCTTGGCAGCTGTTAAGATACTGGCAGAGTTGGTCCTAATTGTGAATCACAGTCTCCGGCGATGAATCAGGTCCGGTGTGGTCAGTGTTACAGCCAGACGTGTTCAAAGTGAGGTTGCGCTTGGCCACAGTTGAACACGTGCACAACGAGAGGAGCACATCACCGGCACGGTCTCCACTTATCAGCCTGAATCCCTGTCACAACAGTTTGTCATGCTATATTGCAATTTTGAGACTGAATGAGCTTGCAGCTGATAAAGGGCTTTATCAGAGAGAAGGTTTCACAACACAAGGCCAATCAGGACAGGCGATGGTGGCGAGGGCAATACTACAACAATCGCACAGCTCAAAGGTCAGATAACCCATTCAATAAGCTTTTATGATGGTCACAACGCCATTCAATATGAATATGAGACACACTGTCAGTCCTAACAGCTTCATTCTTCAGCGAGACCATTAAATCAAGGTTTATGAGACTTTCTATTCATTGCAATAATACTTGATGTGTTTTGCAAAATGCAAAAATGCAACTATTGGTTCACATATTAGTGAGCAACATGTCAGTTTTCTTTTGGTTTGTTTCTCTATTTCTCCCCCTGACGCGTTGTTTGATCTGTAATAAGTTAGAAAATCAAACAAGCACATTAAAAGAGCTCCAACAAAAGAGCTCAAAGCTTAACTTTAATTACTAACAACACATTTCTGGGCTCATCGGGTGGGAACCTCCTTTCATGTGTGTTTCGTCTCGTCGGTCCCACGACACCTCCAGGAGTGTGGACAGAGATCTGTGATGTAGCAGAGCCTGTCCTGTAATGCTGCTCAACAACCACTGCCCACTTAACAAACCCAGACTGCACTCATGTAAACTCTCGGTACCAACAATGCTGATTCTCACTTCTCGAGCCAAACGCTACACGCCGTCTCAGAAAAGCATCTGGTCTAACTTCACATGAAACCAACAAAACATTAGAGGTTCGTATGACCACGTCTGATGTTTCATTTCTAATGGCAATCCTGTTTCATGAACGGCCACAAAACTGAGAAACTTAAAAAAAGAAACTAGCCGGTGCTTTACCGGTAAAAGTGAACATTACGTTCTCAAAGCTGACAGACGGGCCGTTTCAAACATCGGGGTTTCCGCTTGTGAAAAGAAAAATCTCAAGCAACCGCGGAGAAAAATGGCCACAGTGCTGCTGAGGCAGAGAGCGGCGAAGCTGAGCGCAGCACCTGTCAGACAGGGTTAGAGGGAGTGGAAGTTGGACAAACACCAGGGGCAAAGACAGCTGATAGAGACTTTCCCTCTCTCCCATTCTTTCTCTCTCAGGGCTCTCTGTGTGGCTCATTTGCTTAGACTCTGATAAGCAACAGTGTAATAAAGCCATTGGCAGCCTTGTGTGAGATTTTCTGATCGTGTTTCTCTTTGTGTATTCTGCCGCTGGGCAAATAAAACAAAGCCCACCGAGTCAAATCCTCACACACGATATCTACGTTGAATTAATGGTACAGTACTGACAAATCTTGCTCTAAATAAAACACACTGATTCTATCTACCGGGATGATTTCGAAGTCCAATATGTGTGGCAGGTTTAGTTATTGACCTGTGTGTTGATGGGAAGCCGCAACATCTGAAGACACAGACCGTTTGAATTAACTGACTCCTGCGTTGAAACATCCGAATATAAACAGGAGAACAAACCAAACTCAGACAAGCACACACACAGGTGGACTTTATAGACCACAACCCATACCCTAACCCTATGAGCTGGGAGAAGACTACTAACTATAAAAAGCTCCTCTGCCATGCGTCCTGATACCATTCCAATCAATCCTGCTGCTCAACATGAGCCTTTGCACTAAAGATAGGACAACAGGATCACCTCGAACGGGCCCCCGCTGTCAGACGGATGTAATGGACTTGAGTTGGGTAATATCTTTTTTTTTTTTTTTTTCTTTTTTATGTCGAAACATTGCCATGAGTATCCTTTCTCTTTTGGTTGCAGCCATATAGAAACAAATCCTTCACCCGCAGGATCATGGGAATAGGTTTTGCAGGAGGGGAAATATCCGGTAATACAGAGGGAATAAAGGCCAACAAGGAGATATCTTTATATCTATGACTCTAAATGAGACATTTAGTGAGCCCTACCTTAAAATTGCATTTGTTTTTCAGAGGGAAGAGGGTGTGTCTCCATGAATGAATGGCAGATTTGCTTATTTAAAGTCATTTTTTTTTCACTTGACATTTCATATATAGGTGATGTGGTTTCTGAACTGTCGGTTTTGGTTAAAAATCCTGCCAGTTTTGAGGGTAAAAATTCTCAACGGATTGGAGCAGCGTCTTAAACTATGACTAAAGTTAAGCCAAACTACACAACTTGGTGCCAATATCAGATGTTGACACAAAGAACAGGGGGATCACAGGTACGTAGCTTTTTTAGGTCGACACCTTAAAATGTCGTCGGCTTATGTTTCGCCCGAACTAAAGTATTTCCTGTTAACTAATCCACCTCAGATTCAAGCTGCAGGTATCGCTGCTAAAGCATTTTTCTTTCTTTGTGCTGGCACAGCACAGGGAGTGTGTCGCAGCGGATGGACTGTACAGTGAGCTCCGTTTCGCTCGCTCATACAGGCGCACCTGCCTGTGTAAAAAAAAAAAAAAAAAAAAAGTGAACAGGTTGTTCAACATACCGCACGCTTTTCAAATTAACTCGCAAAGTAGTACAAACATCTGTTTAAAGCCTGAACGACATAATTTAATCACAAAGTCCGGGTCAAATTACACTGGGAGTTTTTGTCATCATACCACATTCGATAATTGAGAATAAGCAACCTGTCCCGTCAGCAGTCAGCACAATCTATGTACAATATTTCTTTGTTGACTCATATTGTATGAGAGGCGTTTTGCTCGGTGCCAAAACCAAATTCGTTGTCTCATATTTTTCAGTTAAATCCGACATGCTGCGCGCCCTTTGCTAAGCTTCGTGAGGCAGCTACTGTATTTGCATCAGTTACATCATACTCAAAGGAAAAACACAGTACTCCACCTCAGCTTGTGTGTAACAACAGAGGAATACATGCACACTGTAAATAGCTCTGACCTTTTTATAACGGCAGCTTGAATCATGTCTCACATGAGACGACATGCGCTCTACAGCACAGTCAAGAGTGGACATTTCCTTGGAGCATTCATCACTTCTGTACACAGAAACTGAAGCACCTTGAAGTTGGAATGAATCTAAAACCTTGAGCTGGTGTCAGATTACAAGACCGAATGGGACGGATGGATATCAAAGTGTTTGTTTTACAAGGCGCACAAAGTCACGACTTACTTGACTGTAACTCTCGAAGACAAGTCTTGAAGATCCCCAGGATCAAAGAGCTGCGCTTCCTTTAGTCCGAGCTTCCCGCAGGCCTTGAGGAAGACGTTCAGGTTGTCCTGGATGTAGAACAAAGCAGAGATGAGGGCTGCCCAACCTTCTGAACCACAAGACTAATCAGTCAAGAATTCTCTGTTGGGGGAAACAGCCTACAAATGATTGCTTCCAAAGTTCATATCAGTAGAGGGAACAGGCGAGGACAGGGAGGAGCATGTGTGTAGCAAATAAGAAGTGACCCGGTGCATAACACACACACGCACACACACATACACACCCACCCACACACACACACACACACACACATGCAAGTGAAGAGGGAGGAGGCTGCCTGACAGGAGCTGAGTGACAGCAGCAACTCTACCTGTGGGCCGGGTTAGGGTGGAGACAAAACCAAACCAGGAAGTATGACATCAGAGTCCTGCAGAGGTCCCACCCAACCAGCCATGCGGGTGCAAAACACACACACACACACACACACACACACACACACACACACACACACACACACACACACACACACACACACACACACACACACACACACACACACACACACACACACACACACACACACACTCACACACCCTGAAACTGTCCCCTCCCCTCCCAGCCGAGCCCTTTACTCGAGAAATACCTGTGGAATCCGCGGGGTGGTGGAGTATTTTGGAGACGCGGTTGCTATGCAACAAGAGGTTGGGTGACAGAAACTGACAAATATTTCCCTGAAGCATTTCCAGAGGACCTGGGAGTGGAAGGCCAGTTTCTCCTCCCACACCGAGTCAGTCGTGCACATGACATGAAGTTTATGTATGAGCACATCATTTGCACAGATGTGCGAATTGTAACGCAAGACAACAAGAAATTCATTTTGCTCTCCAAATATACACAAACCTCATGAGTTTCACACAACTCTCCGACCACAAAATCAACATTTCTTTTCCGGTGTTATGGCTTCCCCCCCGTCTTAATCCAAACTGTCTCGTTCGTAAGTCTGTACTTCCCGTTGGGACAGCCCCGCTTAAGAGGGTTTTCATGTCATCACACATGGTTTCAACATGGGCGGAAATAATTAGGGGTTGCTGGTTCTAAATTTAAATCGCAAACATGGTTATTAGCAAACGGTAGGAGAGCGCTGACCTTTTCATGCAGCCATCCTAACAGCTAACAGCTTTGCTTGTCCCTTAGCGGCACTTGACTGGACTCTGTCCGGCACTGTGGCCCCCTTAGTGCCATGGATCAGTCCCACCTTCACTGTTTGGGATTATGGTGTCACTCCTCATGTAGTATGTATGTAAATATTGTTCCTTTTTACATTTTTGACAATCACTTCTAATGTGCTTTTAGTTTAACTTTACAGTCTAAATGCTGCTAAATACATAAACATCAGATGATTCATTGATTAAGTAACATCACGTTATTCTACCCCTTGTTGGGAATCAAATACGTGACGTTATTCTTCATTTCAATAATAAATAGGATTAGTGTTAACTTTCTTAAACAGCGAATAGCTTTTATCCCTGGAATTAATTTTCCTTGTCTCGTGGTTCTCATGCACTTCTCAGTGAGACTAAATTTAAAGCTGTCATGCAGTGAGTACAGCGTGTACAAAGTCACAGAGTGATTACATGACACCTTGCTTATTTTGCGAACTAACAAAACAGGAGAAACAGCATTCACATTTCAGTGCAATGACTGAAAATAAATAATAATGTCTGGAACATTTCAATCATATTTTTGGAATTTAATTTCAATGAATAAACGACGCATAATGTTGGTTGGACTGCGTTTCTTTTTTTTTTTTTGTCTTCATTAAAATAATGTTAAGATGATAATGACATATCCAGTGAGATTTAAAAAAAAAAAGTTTGCCAAAGCATATTTACTTTGTTTTCAATGCAAAATACTCAATCCTGCAACACAAAAATCAGAACAATGAGCCATCAGCATGCTTCACTGAACTGAAGTTTGGTTTATGAAATTATTATGTTAATTTAACCCTTTCTCCAAAAAAATTCTCTCTCTATATATATATATATATATATATATATATATGTGTGTGTGTGTGTGTGTGTGTGTGTGTGTGTGTGTGTGTGTGTGTGTGTGTGGTAATTCCCACACGTACATTTGCTGTTATAAAGTTATACAAATTACAGAATACATGTTTCTAAAAATAACAAATACTTACAAAACACTATTACCATGAAATTGCTGTATTGCGAAAGCAGAAAGTGGATTGTGTAAGACATGCAGAGAGAACTCCATCCCAAGATTTTTTTTTCTTTTCTCAACTATGAGTTGTTAAGTACTGTCATTTTGCACCTTCCAGGAGATTATATTGTCTCTGATGGCATGCATGGATGTTTATTTAAAGTGAATTTAAAAATGTTACGGAAGAGTAAGTCTTGATATTATCTTTAACAACACAAAAGGGTGAAAACACTATTTCTAAAAAAAAAAAGAAGTCAATAAGCCGTATAATTATCTTCACAAATTTCAAATATATAATTAAAGAGGCTTTTTGTGTTCGATTAAAACGGTGCAGGATGAGCATAAAAACCCAATTCAATATATTAACTATAAGATATAGGCGTTAGGCTCAGGATGGTGATATCAAAGAATGTATTAAAAGGTAACCGCCATCATGAGGCATGAATTTAACTCAACTGCAAGGGTATTATGAGCAAACTGAAATCCCCCAACCCACCCACCCTTACCACTGAGTCCCAGAACATGCAGAGATAATGATGTTGGAGGAATGTTATGCTGACTTGTGCCTGCACATAATCCTGCTAAATATGCTGTACCCATCCAGCAGCCTCTAATCCTCTCAGGCAGACTCGAGGTCCCCGATTTAAGCACTTCACACCGAGAACACATGAAGACTTGTTGCTTAATGTGTCTGATATGGTATAAAAAGGATCTCCTTCCCAAATGGTCACATTTTGGTCAGTGTGTTTCGTTCACTGCAGTCTAAGATAGGCACTCTACAATTACCCTCAAGTGACCCCTGCCTGTGCCTCAAACTAAAAGGAAAGCTATGGTTAAAATATCAGGCTACAATTTTTTTTTTGAAACTCGTAACAATAAACTGAGAAAAGATGGAATAGTTGAAACTCTGCCTTTCCTCAAACTGGCCCGATAAAGTCTGATCCAGTTATAACAAGCGCCCGAATAACAAACTGTAACAAGACATGGTGAAATGTATGCCTGTGCACAGATGATTAAGCAGACACTTCAATGAGTAAAGACACCCTCTGGGCCAATGCGGCTGTCTGTTTATCTCCTCCCCTTTCAATGTCGACTCACCAAACACTTTGTGTATGCAGGGACATCTAACACCACGTCAATTACGATGTATTTATAGTGGGCAGAGGCTGATGGAGTCATCTTTAACCCGCTCGATGTGGTTTCACCCCAGTGAGTCTCAAATCCAGGTGGACCCATGCAGCTCGCTGTCCAACCGCACGACTTCTTCCTCGCTAAACCAGCAGCGGCAACAACCAGGAAACCAAGAACCGGGCCTGAAACTCAGGTCCTGTGGCCCAAACCCACAGCTCCCAGCGAGTCCTGCAGCTGGCAGGGAGCTGTGCTGACATGTGAAACATTCTCTTGGACGCGAGCAAAACCGAGGAAAAGGCCTGGCTCCAAAGCCAATGTTGCTAAATATTCCACAAAACCAGAGATTTACGTTTTTTTTCCCCCCTTCGTTCCTTCCAAGGTTTTCACCCTGCCAGAGCTGGAGGCTGGTATCGATTTAGAGCCCTGAAAACCTTTAAGATAGCAAAAAAACACTTATGACTGAAACGGTAGAAAATGTTCGTATCCGAGTGTTAATGAGGCGTGTGCGCAGAGCAGTGATTAAAGTCATACTTCAGCTACAAACCTTAATCAACATTTTGAAACGCAGTTCAACGTACCTCAGTCCCAGCACATGCTTGTCACGATAATGACTATGGCTGACGACACGGAGGGTTTAGAGTCCAGGGCGAGACTGCTTCACATGTTCGAGGGAAAAGCTTTTCTCACAGCACAGTGAGAGTGAGTAACGTTTGTTTGGAGCCCTCCACTTTTCTCCATGTGGTTGGCAGTAAGTAACAGCCTCAGGCCAACAGGAGCCTTTTAACAATTTTGTGAAAATTTATGATCAGGAGGTTTCAGGTCTGCGTCCAAGTCTCAGAAATACCACACAAGTGCTACCGATGGCAGAGATACTCATTACCTCAGCAGGTGCCAGCCAATTCTGCTCCGTCCAAAACAAACTGGCAGGAAATGTGATTAAAGTTGGAGGACATATATCATGACGCATGTGGCTCAGTATGTTGGTGGCTCATGTTTTGAACTCCAAGTTCATCCCGATAGATTCCCAGCACTTTGCATGGCCACCGCTGTCGTGGGAGTGTGTGTGTGAAACGGGTGAATGTGGCTGAAGCAGTGATAATGTGCAACGTTACTGAAGTCCATCTGCACGACTTTGCCATTGCAAATGTATGTTTGTGTTCGGTCTATTCTCCGTTGAGCGTCCCATTGTTTTACAAAACAAGATGAGTAATAAGGAGCCCACACTGACAGACATGCAGTCCCACTGCTTGGGTTAGAGTCGGGGCTCTCTGTAATTCCTCCAGACAGATGGGCTCAATTACTCCCACAAAACCGGAGCCGTGATGAGGGATGGGTTTAAGGTAGGTTCTTCACCAAACCTCTACTTTCCAAGGATCGGTTTCCAGACACTCCCAAAACTTTGTCGACTGAGCCACTGTGGCCTCAAAGGAAGGATGTTTCAATCGGAGGTGTTGTAATGAAAAAACACGGATTTAATCACTTGGCATTACATCAACCAAAAATCCACCATTTGACTATGTTGTTTTTTTGAGTCAATGGGTTTGATTGAGCGAAGCCTCAAGCAGGGCAGATGTCATTTTTAGGAAGCAATAAAGGCCTTTCAAGCAGCTCCTCGTTCACTGAACTAATTAGTGAGGATAAAAATGTGGAGTGACAAGCCACTGAGGCAAAGACTTTCCAAGTATCAGAGCTGTCACCAGTCAGCTCGGCTGCCGCTGTCGGCCGCACATCAACATGCTCCTTTAAACATCTCAGACACACTCAGACAGAAGACATCACCAAAACACGAGAGGAATGGCGTCACAGAGAGACAAAACTACACGGAATAAAAACCAGGATGAGCGGTTACATTCACTCAACAGAATAAGAAAACAAAGAACAAGAGACTTACCAGTCCAGCAATCGGTGTGGGCAGCCTGTTAACCCTCTTGATAAGACCCGGCTTGATCTTGTTGATCAGACTGTGATGAGAGGAGTGGAAGGCAGCAGGTAAGTGAAACGTCTTGGTCATTGGCTGGACGGGTCCAGCATGAAGGCATGAACACAACATGTTGCTCAGTCTCAGTGTTTACGACTTTATTTAATGGCGGCCACCTGGACTCAGTTAAGTCAATCGCCAGTGCTGCACAATGATGTAAACAAGCCCTCTGCTCCTGAAACACACCCTCTACTACTGTAACGACCCCAAACAAACCCTGAAAAAGCACATCTCAACTCAGACAACCAGTGATGGATTTAGATACCAGACAGCCGAGATTTATTAACGTACTTCAGAGGGTTTTGATGCCGACTCACAGTCTAAGTGGAAACACTGAATCAAAGTAAAGTTTTTCATTGATAAATTTAAGCAATATTAGTTTGATAACACTGTGCCAGAGAGATTCAATGATGACAAGAAACATCATTTATTCTCGAGAGTTAAAAAAAAATTTTTTGAAGGTTGTTCAAAGCTGCTTTGGACAATTAGAAGTCTTTCTTTCACAATTAAAATTGCACAATATACACAATATATGTGAAGCACAATACTTTCAAAGGAGCAGGAAGTAAGTTTTCTTTCAATTATGAAATAATCAGCTGATTATTTCCTGAAAATGTTGAAAGAAGGTGCAGTCAATAAAAGGTCTCAAAAGTCACAACTCATGCAACTGTTGAAACGGTATGAATCAGCACATTTCGTATCTGAAAAGCTGGAGAGGTCAAAGGCATGAGAAGAGTATAATAATCGTTATATGTCAGACTTGTAATCAACTCAATTCTTACCTTTTATTCCATTCTTATTAGTTTGGCTGCATTAAAACTGCACACAAATTGCATTTACAAATTTTTTTTAATTATTACAATTGACAGCTATTTTCTACACACCCTGCAAACTCGACTTGAGGTAAAATAATTTGTCAGACCTGCAGGCTGGGAGCGGAAGGGACAGTTTCATACTTTGCATGGACTGACAATAGATGTGAAGAAAGTATGCGAGGGGCATTCGGGTTCATGTCAGTCGCTCAGCAGTGAAACAATAGAACTTCTTAATGATAACACACACTTAAGCTGAGTAGGATATAATCATGTGTGTGACCGACAATAAACATTCCTTTTGGAGCAAGAAGCTGTGATAACCAAAACACAATGGGAGTGAAGGCTGTGTTTCGAGGTGAAGGTGATTTAATCTGTCTTCCTCTTCCCCGTGCTGTTAAAACACGCACAGCTCAACACTGAATCAAAGTGTCTATGTTGTTGTCTGAGACTGAGCAAACAGTGGAGTCAGGCTCCAATCAGCAGAACCAATCGCTCCTGCATGGGTTGCTGGTAATTACAGCTTCCTGCTGATTCATGCAAATCACATCACTGTCCATCCACCACCGTTGCCCACATGCACATAAATGGACACGATGCTAAACACTCACAAATGCACACGTCGGACATGAGGAAAGCTGCAAATCCAAAACTCTTATAAGGGGGCATTTAAGTAAATCAATGCATATGCCGCTCTTGCTCACATGAATATGTTCCCCAAACTCACAACTCCTGATGCTAAACAGAAAGCAGGGGTGCCCGGAGTATCCGATGTGGTTTGAGCCGGAGGTTTTCCATTCACTACACTGCTCCTCACAGCTTTCATTAAAGCAGGGATGGCACTCTGCCCGAGCCACAGATCTGTAACATCTGTCAAACAGACAACACAACTTCTCCAGGAGCAGATTGCATTGGATATCCTCAAACAAGACCACAGGAGGCAGATCTCACACTGAAAACATCTAATAAGTACATAACACAGTCACTATTGTGCAGTCTTTTAACACTGGCTCACTTGATGTGACAAACAAACAGTGACCCGGTAGGGGGTCTGCCTGGGAAATAGCAGTAACACTTACGCGGCAGTGCAGACCCTAAGGAGCGCAGAGGGATTCCTTATGAATGAGTGCCTTGAGAGAGGTGCCAGAGAAAAGCAGAGTACTTACTCACACAACCGAACGCCATTCTCCAGCTCTGATCGGAAGTCGCTGCTCCCAAATGTTTTCTTGGTTACTGCCTGGAAAAAAAAAAATATACAGTGATACAGAAATAGTGAGCAAAATGGCAAGAAGGGTTGGGTGAGGAGAAGAGGTGGGGAGGGCTGTGTGCGAGGAGGGGCGGGGAGGCTTGAGAAGAAAGGTAGGATGTTGAGAACAGTAGCAGAGGAAGTCAGAGGTATTTCCTCCTGAGTTCCTGGTTCTACTCTGTCTCTGCGGGACAGGGGTGGGCACCGTTCTCCAGGTATTCCTCAGGAACTCTCAGAAGGCTCGGGTCAACTCACTCAAATGCTAAAAGCTGCTGGGAAGCGGGAAAGCGGCGCTGGAACTACGCTGGAGCCAGACTGCCAAAGCCGCAAGGCTCTGGGAGCATCTGGAGGAACACAGCGCTGCGTTACAGCCTCATGCCTTTCCCATGATCTCAAACCACCACTGCTGAAACACCATGAGCCATTATGTAGGCAAACACACACACACACACACACACACACACACACACACACACACACACACACACACACACACACACACACACACACACACACACACTGCATGCATGACATGCAGCCTTACACACTTAAACGTGTACATATACAGCAGACAAATGGAAACAAACTAAACCCCCTTGATTTTAATCACAACGTTTGTCTGTTCATTTTTATGTCCACATTGTTTTTTCGCAAAAGAAACATTTCCTCCATCTTCCCTCATTATTTCAAGTTGGACTGCATGTTTGTTACTGGAGATCAAATTCACTTCGTAACTGAGTAACCTCCTCTGTTTATTTCTCCAGCAACTATTCGGCCAATCGGTACCTGAGCCACCAAATCCAACACAAATGCTTACCGGGGAAAATAGAGTGTTCCCTTATTTCGGTCCAAAATGTCCCTTCTTTTTTTCAGAACATGTTTTTCATCTCGATTTGGCTGTGCAACAGAAAGTGTAATCTTTAGGCATTCGTGCAAGGATGGAAGAGTGTTCATGTTAATGTCAACTTGCTCAAAAACACTCCCATAATGCAGTGTTTGGATGACTTTTGACAACATTCTTTCAAAACACTCGTCATTTATTACACAATCAGTCAGCGGCTTTGTTTCATGACGTCTTTCTTTGCCGTTAGTTTATAGGACATTTCAGGTCAATAAATCCAGTCAGTGGAGCAGCGGTTTGCACCGTCACCTCACAACAACAACCTCCCTGATTCAAGTCCACGTTTATGTGTTTAGTTTATCAGTTTTCCTCTTAAAGTCCAAAAACATGCATTTGAGGTTGATTGGTGATTTGAAATTTCCTGTAGGTCCCATTGTTGCCTATACAGGGATAAAGCTCTGGAGAAGACGGATGACCACACAGGAAGCTGTATGTTTTGCAAAAGAGGAAGTTATAGAATGGCTGTTCATCCATGTATAGTTTTATTTTGTATGACGTTTAGAAGAAAGTGCCATTTGCACAGAAGATAAATGAGTGTTAGAAAAAGAAAAGAGGAAAACACAATATCCACACTTGCTTGCAGTCAGTTTCAACCTTTTAATAAACCGCCATGAGCGAAGACGGTTTAATGTAAGATTCTGGTGGGTGGATGGATCACTCTGTCAAACCTAAGGGTGTGACAGGTGACATGTATCTTAACCACCTGGCATTGGTGGAAACTATTATAAAAAGATTTTGAAAGGAAAGGAATTTAACGGGCTCCTGGGATAGAAGCTTTTGCGACTTGCCACTGAGGCAGACACATGAATAAACACATGTTTAACTTATTCATCTAACATGAAACAAATATCAGTGTCACAGGAAAAATTCACATTCAATGGTCACAATGTCAGGTACACCTGGTAGCTGAAGCTCGTACATCCTTCCTATCAGAATTAGAAAAAAACAATATGAAAGTGAGGATGATTCCTGAGCGCACAAATAAGATTCCAACCCAGCTCTCGTGATGTGAGATTGTTACAAATGTGTAAAAGTTGAACTTTCATAGCTTTTTCATCATCGGCACAAGTACATTACATTAGCAGGTAGGTGAAACCAAAACACACACACACACACACACACACACACACACACACACACACACACACACACGCACACACACACACACACAGACAGCTAAACGAGTTGAACAGGTCTCACAATTCCAAATAATATGACGTGGCATGTTTCGACCACTTACTCAAATTTTCTTTTGTCCAAGGAAAAGAGACAGAAACTGTAACAGCAGGTCAAACTGAGGTGGCCGGGAGAAACCAGAACAATCGGAAAGACTGATTAAGAGCCACTATCATCATCTTCAAACAAGTCATGTCACACCTCAGTACACAGCCTGGGTAACCTGAGATGCCTCAGTCCTCAAATACCCATCATTTCAAGAGAATCAGACCGTGCTGAGAATTTTGAATAAAACTAAACTTCTCAAATACTCATTCACAGTCACGCTTTGCAGATCCGCGTATTGTGATCGAGCTATTGTTGCCAAATTCTTGCCTTGTTTACAAAACACATTAAGAACCAGGCCTGCTCCCTTTTTCATTGACAAAATTACAAACATGACCAGACACACACACACACACACACACACACACACACACACACACACACACACACACACACACACACACACACACACACACACACACACACACACACACACACACACACACACACACACACACACACACACACACACACACACACACACACACACCAGACAGGCTTTACAGCTAAGAGTGATCAGACCGGCACCGTTGGCAGATGAAATCCTGACCCCTACTGTTCTGTCAATGTGGGGACAGCAGCTTGAACTCACACGCATGTAAACAAAACAGAAGGAAACAGAAAACAAAGTACGATTCTATCTTTCAATAACCGTTTTGTTTTTTTGGGTTTTTTATTCCCACTTTCTTATCAAAGTCACATCAGGCAAACAAAGGAATGAATGCAGCAGTTAAGATATTATCTGTCTGAGCTCAGACACGGGCACTAATCTGGATGTAACAGAATACTTTCCTTCTCTATCGTCATCATTAGAGGCATTAAGTGCTCTTAGATCCAGCCCGCTGTGCCTTCCCTCGTCTGTTGAACCTGCCATGTGGGCTAACAAGTCTAATCTGCAACAACACAGTGCTGCTCTAATCTAACAGGGAGATTTATAAAAAGAAGGAGGTGAGATTTCAAAACCAGCTCCCCTCCCCGTGAAGCCCACCTTCGCTCCCCTCAAGAATGTGCAGCTCAACACGGTCAAATTAGGTCCCAGTTAAAGGCAGAAATCTCTGACTTTGTTATTTGATACACAGGAATTGTGAGTCTCCCATGAAATTAATTCTTATTATTATTGGAGTGACCAAGACCAAGTCTCAGCGGAGCATTCGGAGTTACTGCGTCTATTACTTGTTATTGTTTATTCATGCAACCCACTGAGGCAAATCTGTATTCAAGGTTTGTTGAGATGAAGCCCCTCCCTCAACCGCCACTAATTGTTGTTTCTGAAATTCTTTGTTCTTTTTGTACAGGAGGAAATGGGCACAGGTCACCAGAGGGCAACTGGGATATTATCCAAATATTTCATGCTTTCGACTCAAGAAAAATATACGACTGAGTGAAAAGCCATTAGTTCGACACCACCAACATATTAGAATAATAAAACTACGTCAAGATGTGAATGGGAGTGAATGGCCCCTTGTGAGAGAGCCTGTTTCATGTGAGTACGTCTGAATGCATGTAGCCTCTAATTGCTTTCTGTCAAAACAGTCAGAAAATCTGGAGTGGCGCGACAGTGAGGTGACTAATGATCTGCCCTGCCACACAGCTTCTGGTTTCACAAACAATACGACAGCACAAGTCATGGAAGGAAATTCATGAAAGCTGGTTGGAGGAGAGCCAACGTGGTGGCAAGGAAACATAGGCAAGAGGAGACGGAAGGAGTGAACGTGAATGTGTGTGTATATTTTTCTAAAATTGAAAAACAAAAGGTTTGTTTAGGAAATAAGACAGATCTTTACTTTAATAAAGAAAACTATTAACTGAGGAATTTCAAAAGGAAAGCCAATCATTCTAGGTTCTGTTGATGACACAGCTTCCTCAACATGATGTTAAATCTCTATATTGTGCTTTGTAACTGCTGCTATCACCACAAAAACCTCCACTTCCCTCAATTTATATTGATCAAAACTAAAAGTTTAAAAATCTTCAAACTACCAACCGGACTTAAAATCACGTATGTTGTTTTGTTGTTATTGTTATTTTAACCTCTAATTTAGTGGGTTTACAGTTAAATGATGTCTGCCTGGACAAACAAGATGATGCTCTATTGCAATAATTTTACTGAAATATTTCCTTTGTTGTAGCTTCTGAAAGAAAGTGTTCATTTCCTGTGTTTTTACCACGTATCTATATCAGCTTTAACCATGTTGGAGCTTTAGGGAGCGAGGACAGAATCCCAGTTGCCCCTGGATGAAGTCATGCGGACGGGGCAGTTCATCACAGGGCGAAGACAGAAAGACAAACAACCACACACACTCACATTTACAACTACAGGCAGATTTCGAGTCAGAAAATAACCTTACATGTAGTTTTGGGGAATGTGGAAGGAAACCAAGACGTAAACTGGGGATATTCTCACTATGAGCGAGAGCAAAGTCCACTAGGCCACCATAGATGAGCATAACAATGTGGATTGGGATCCGAGAGCAGAAGGTTGCCAGAGGAGTGACATGACTTCCAACCAGACCAATGACCACAGTGAAGCTCCAGCAGAAACCTGGTGCAGGCTCTCAGAGCAAACTACATTCTGTCCCTCCACTGGATGACGATGGCAGGAGACTGTCAAGTTGTGGCTCACACTGTTTCCATACGTCCAACAAAACCAGGAGTGACACAGTTATAACCACTACAACAGACCAATCAAAATCAAATATACTTAAGCTCTAATTATATTTTCTGATTGTGAGGATCTTCTTCATAACAGTTTGTCTTAATGGCAAGCCACACGCCCCACCTTCTGATGGGCAAGTTGCATAAACACTGCCATTCGTTGGTAATTGTCATAACTTGGGGCCTTTATGTTCAATTAACAAGGAGCTCTATTCTTCCAGCAGGCCGGCTGGTTGTCGGACGCAGCGCCCCGTGCTGACAGCCTCCAGCTCTGAGGGGGCTATGTTCACAGCCATGGCAGCTAATGCAGGAATGTGTCCATGTGATGGGCTCCAGACCATTTAGTCCAGTTTTTAACAACACCACCGACCTCGCCACGAACACATGCCTCTGTTTAAAGTGCCGTGAAGCCAAGCAGCTTGTTAATCATTCAGTGGCAGAATCCAATAGCCACAAAACTTTCTCTTTGAAGGGGAACCGTTCCCCTCACGCCAGAACTTGGCCTCCGATTGCTCTCGTATTTCCTCCCCGCTAACCTCCGCATACATACTATTATTAAACAACAGCTTTGTGGCCTTTGCCGTCACCTGTTTGTTCAGCTTTCATCACACTTCTCCTTAATCTGCCGGCCCCTGGCTGAGACCAAGCCCCCTCCCCAGTACATGAGCTAAGCTACGACAATGGGCCAGTGTGCGAGTGTGGGAGACACTGATGTCACATCGAAGGCATTCAGATTCACCCCTCATGAAATTAGAACAATATTTGTTTAGTTACAGTCATGCAGTAGCTCCGTGGCCCCCCACAGGGAGGAGGATTGAACAATAACAGGTAGCAACTCTGCATACTTGTGAGTTGAAAGAAAAAGAGTCTTTGAACCAGGGTGGGATGGAAACTTTACATAACAGGACATTTTAGAAATGAAATCAGACCACTTGTGGAGCTTTTTGTGTGTGTTGGAAGCTGCTTCAAATTTTGCTGCGTGCCATAGGAAGAGGGACACATCATGGCAACCAGAAAGGCTTTCTTTCCACCAGAACTCTCTTTCTGAAACCATATTTTCCAGAGTCTGTCAAGCATGTCGACCATATGCCATAATACATGACTGTTGTTTTAGTGTCAGTCGTACAATCTACATTCTTGTGGTATCTTGCACCCGTGGAAGAATTACTCACATTACACCTAATCAATAGCATTTTTGGGTGATTTGGGTTTTTTTTTTTCCAAGAATGCATTTGTACTCATATTTAAGTATAACATAAAATCTATGTTTAAAATCACCTCTACCACAATCTCAGGATGTTTTTACGCAGTTTTATCTGCATTCTTGTAGCAAACAAGTCAAGAAAAAAAACAACAACTATCAAAAACAAACTAACACAGTGCAACTTTAAAAAAAGAGATATGCCTTTAAAAGGAGTCAAATGATCACTTTTGACAAAACAATTAAAGTAATTGATGTTTTGAGAAGATTACATTGTGCTTGAGTATTTAACACCAGTACTTTTACGTGTACTTGAGTACAATATCTGCAATGTAACAAGTAACTACAAAAAATTCAATAATGGATATAGATAGATAGATAGATAGATAGATAGATAGATAGATAGATAGAAGGGAAAAGGTACGACAAAGGATTTTTTAATGTAATTTTCCATTTGTTTTATTTCTTTACAGGTTTTTTATTTCAAGGTGAGACCTGAAGTGACGAGCCTTCAATTCGTGTTGTCTTCCAGGCTATAGAGAACTTGAAGAGATTTAAATTAAAACAAAACTCATCACCTTTCTTATGGACTCTCGTGTTTTCTCCGGTTCCTGAAAATGAATCCTGAATGATCTTGAAATATAACAGTAAACCGTCACAAAAGCGTCACAGGTCTGTTCACCCTGCGTGACACCTGGCGCGTTATTACTAGTATGTGAGTCCGTGACAGAAACTGGAAAAGAAAAAAGAAGTTTGAACTCACCTCGATCCATCTCTGCGCCTCCAAGTAAGCCTGATCGCAGCTGACGGCGGACTGCTCGCGCCACTCCATCGCACAAACGTCCGATCGGTTCCTAATGGTCCAACTCCTCAAGTCGGTCACATTAATCCGAGATCACTTCACCAAACTAAAAAACCCGTCAAAGCGGACAGACTGCAGGTGAACCTAAAAGTCGCACAGTCACTCATCAAAAATGCCTCCTATTGTTCTTTTCATCCGCGCATGAAGGTGAGGTGAGGTGTAACAGTGGCGCATCACCGTCCGACACACCTGAGATCCGCCTGCACGAGCCACCTTCAACCTTCCCAGTTCTCTGTGTGAACCTGAGCTCACCTCAGCAGCAGGAGGGGGAGAAAAAAAAAAACAACCTGTGCCAAACTCCAGCAGGAGGGTTCTCAACATGAGGTCCGGGGACCTGCCACGGGCCCCCTGAGGTGAGACCCTCAGGTGACTAAATGTTTGTTTTGCTCGCTGGTGCAATCTCACAGAGGAATAAGCAAGAACAGGCAGTGATTCAGAATCTATTCCAGACTTAAACTTAAAGTAAAGAGAGGAAAACACTGGTACTGCTGAGTGTTTTGCTCCAAAACAGTAAAGTTTAGTAAAAGATTTTTATCTCCCCGTATGGATCAATTTCTTTCCTACACCGCCACCCTGTGGTAGTTTGGGAGCATTGCAGTATATGGAACTATAATCTATTTCCCTGCAGATTATATTCCAGGTGCGGTGAAAATGTATTAATACACATACTGAAGTTGAAAGCTGTGCATTTTTTGACTGTAGAGAAGATATTTCAGAGTGATATGCCTAAATGTCCTGTTTTTAAACAGGAGTTAGTTACTTTATATTGATTTGCCTTTCATTGGAACACATTTCAAATCTTTTTTTTTTAAATACATGGTAGGGAACAGAGATGTAGTGTGATATTATCCATCACAGGACAAAACAGAGGGGCAGAAACCTGGACACACAATAACAGTTGCATGTTTTCATTAATTTGTAGTGACCAATTAACCTCCAACACATGTTTTTGGGTTGTGGAAGGAAAACTGGAGAAGACCCATGTACACACAGGAGGAACATGCAAACCCCACGAGTAGTGCTACACAAAATAGTTTCAAATATTTATTATTCGGACACAGAAAATCTCAACGTGTGAACACTATGGTCATTTTAAAGCTTGTCAGCAGAGGGAAGCTTGACGTGCTTTAAAACTCCCTGGTGAGTGCGTTAACTGTGGACTTAAAAAAAAACATGTCTGCTGACTTGCTTGGCATAATGTATTTATTTCACAACAATTTCTTGAACTAAACTGAATACTACTGAGTCTCAGATAAAAACAATTTGGGGTTCAAATATGTTTGTCCCATTACAAGCTTCTATTAGAAGTTGTCTGCTATTAAATCCCTCTGTGCCACTGCACGCAAAACACATACCGACATGCATGTTGAGATCAAATGATGCAGACCACAATCATTCTTTTTCAGCTCCAAACTCTGCCCTGCTGCATAATGCATCCCTCTCTTTACTATAAATGATTGAGCTTGATGAGATATACTGTCAGTATGTAGTCAGTACATTCAACTCAAGTATGATCGAGCATGAAAACAAACAGATTGAGTTTAACATGTCGATTGTAGCTGTCGCAGCAAGATGTTTTTTATTTTCTCGATACTATTTGTTATTTGATTTAACAGAATATTTAATTTGATACCTGTGTCCCGCGACTGACCCCTTGTGGCAGAATCAGGAATAGCAGTAAGCAGGTGCGGATGACGTGATTAAACCCTCCAGAGACTAGTAAAGAAATGTGAAAGAAATGTTTGGAGACCCTGAGTGGCCACAGAAAAAGAGAAAAACCCCAATAATAACACGTAGTAACGAGATAGTTATAACAGACTCTAAACTATGTGGGAGCAGTTATATTTATAACCTCACCTTTTTTCAAAAGTTTTTATCAGGTTAATCACATTTTAAATGTAATGTGTGTGTGTGTGTGTGTGTGTGTGTGTGTGTGTGTGTGTGTGTGTGTGTGTGTGTGTGTGTGTGTGTGTGTGTGTGTGTGTGTGTGTGTGTGTGTGTGAGTGCATCATCCTCATTCAAAATCTTCAAGAAGGAGTTCTTAACAACTTTGATGTCGGTTTCCAACTCTGACAAACTGTAAGAGACACGAGAAAGAAGAACAAAACCAAATATGTGGTTAAAAACAAGACGACATGAAGGAACACTGTAATGCTTGATTGTGTTCTCATTTACAGCCTGTTTCACATGTATAATTGTGTGCTTGCTGTTCTGCAGCAGTATCTGCAGTTTACTTCTGTCAGCAGAAAGGATTTTCGGAGCCACGACAGACTCCAGGGCCCAATATTACTATTTTAACATCAATCAGCTGGATTAATAGAGTGTTTGTCTGTTGGCAGAGCCGCAGAAGGACCCGTGCAAACACAGTTCATGTTGTGTTGAAACAGATTCAACAGTGTTTCCTCTCGGATGTGTTTCACCTTGTGCTGCAGGACTGAATTCAACGAGCAGAGAGTTGCTCTGCTGAGGAGCGAGCTCCAGCACCAGCCGGCGCTCTGATCCCAGACCCCCTGGAGTCCTCTGAAGTCCAGCACCACGAGGGACTGAGGAGTCAAGATGGCTTTTAGAGACGGGAGGGGAAAACAGAACAAACACAGGGTCAAGAGGTGACAAGAGTAGGAAAACATGAACTCTGATCCAGAAATGTGTAAATATTTACAGTGAGTGGCCTGATCAACGAACTGGGCCGCATGCAAATATACTTTTATTTTTGTTTAAAGCAGTTCGATACTCCAAACAGGCGCACCAATCAGGATTAGCGCTCAGATTCCTGATTCAGCAGCATTTATAGCTGACTGAAAGCCTTCAGCCCGTCGGTGCGCAAAAGGAGCTCCTACGAAACAGCGACAGCAAAGAAAGTTTTCATTGTTGTAGGTAAGGCATCGGCACCTTCATGGATTTCTATTTCAGTCTTTTTAGGTGCAAGTTTGCTCATGAGAGTAAAAAAAAAAAAAAAGTTCTCATTCATTTGTTTGTTTTGATCAAGAAATTTTTTTGCTGGTCAGTGTTGTCACAGTTACCTTGAAAAAGTAATGTGATTGCTGATTACTAGTTACTCCTTAAAAACCAAATTAGCTACTTTATTGATAACTTGTTTTTAAAACTAACTAAGTTAGATTAAAAGTTACTTTTTAGTTACTTTCAGCAACTGCCAACAACACCCCCCACCGTCCCAACATAACAATGACAACCGTTTTTTCTATAAACTCTGCTGGTCACTTCCTGACCTCTTGCTGATACATATTTGACCTTTGACCTTCATTCTTTGTTGTTTTTATATCTGACTCACAGTTTTATTATCATCATTTTACTATTACTGGTATTTATTTACCTGGTGATGTAGTTGTAGTCTGTTGTTTCACTATTTATCTATGTGTTTATTTATTTGCACTACCTGCTCTTTGTGGTACAAATAAATTCTTTCATTGATTGATTGATTGATTGATTGAAAAACGTAGCGGGGCTTCCTGTCAATACATATTTTACTCTGGAAAATTACAAAAATAGTGTAACATCTCTGCAGCTGTGTTCTTGTTGCAATGATATGGTTTAATGATTATGTTTGTTGCTTCTGATTGTTTTGTGTCACCTGAACGCACCGTTAGATCGAGTTGGCTTGTGATTGGCTGAGAGTGAAGTCAGGTGAGCTTGCAGAGACTACATGCACTGTGTGTGTGTGTGTGTGTGTGTGTGTGTGTGTGTGTGTGTGTGTGTGTGTGTGTGTGTGTGTGTGTGTGTGTGTGTGTGTGTGTGTGTGTGTGTGTGTGTGTGTGTGTGTGTGTCCATTTGGAGGAAGAAGCACCCAGTTCTGTTTAATAATAAAGCGGCTTTACAGACAAGAATCTCGTCCTGCAGGACGCTACAATAGTAACGCACAGTGACTTGAATAAGTAACTTTAATCTGATTACTGGTTTGGGAATAGTAACGTGTTAGATTAGTCGTTGTGATCATGTGAGAGTAACACGTTCCCGTCATCTCTGGTGTTGGTGAAAGTGTCTTGACCACCATCGCGGTGCTTCCTCAGACTGCAGGATGGCCGTGAAGCTGCCTGGTCTCTGCCTCCTGCTGCTGCTGCTGCTGCTGCTGCTGCTGCTGCTGCCGCTCAACCTCTGCTGGGCTCAGGGACTCCGTTGTCAGCAGTCCGACTACAGCTGCGACAAGTGTATCGAGGCCGGCCCCGAGTGCGCTTGGTGCAGCTCCCCGAACGCAGCAGTCCGCTGTCACACACTGGAGGAGGTGCAGAAAGCTGGCTGTACTGATGTGTTTAGCCCTCAGTCGTCTGTAGAGATTCTCAGGAATGAGTCCAGGTAAGCATCACAGTTTGGCCTTAAACTAATGATTATCACAGTAATTGTTCCTGGTTTGTATAAAATATTATCAACATTTTGCATAGAACCACATATGTGGATTTTGTGTTTCATGTCTTGCATCTAAATCAGTTTCTACACTGATTTAATAACGATTCTCTTCTGCATTCAACTTGATTTTCAGGCCTCAGTATTGTTTTAAAACTTCTGACTGAAAGTGCGACTGTATCTTATGAAAGTCCTTCACATCTTATCAAAATAACTAAACATGCTTCAAATAATCTCAAACCGATCCAAGGCCAGGGCAGGAAAATCCAAATTAGGGTGGCAGGAATTAATCCTGAATTCCGCAAATCAGTTCTGTTGTCACAACCGGATTCTTTCAGTTGAGGCTGTTGGGCAAAGTAAAGTCGCATCTCTCCAACAACACCTTTGAGAGAGTTGTACATGCCTTTATCCAACAGGGACAAAGAAACAAGGGCACATCACTCCAGTTTCAGCCTCCCTCCACTGGCTTCCTGCCCACTTCAGAATTGTTTTAAAGATTGTATTGCTTGTTTTTAAGGTATTGAATGGGTCATCACTTTCTTATTTATCTGAGTTTTTACATGTCCATACTTCAGTTTTATCGTTGAGGCCGGCGAATCAGGTGGTCGTTAAAGTTCCCAGATCCAGACTCGGAAATAAAGGCGACCATTCTGATTCTGCAGCGGCACCCAGTCTGTGGAACCACTTACCTGTTTGAATTAGAACCGCTCGGGTTCTTGTTACCTTCCAGGGCCATCTGAAGACACATATGTACTCTCTGGCTTTTAATTCTTGTTGAATGCTGACACCTTGATATATTCCTTGTCTGCAGTCTGCACCCTGGGTCAGTGCTGCCACAGGTTCTGCCTCTATACGTCTGTCCCTTTTGTTGTTCTACTCCACGACCTGACTCTCTCAGAAAAATATGCAGTTTTCAACCACCAGACTCCCATCGTCAGGGAGGGCCTTCAGATTCAGAAGCCATTTCTGCAAAGGATAGGTAGAGTCTCCCAAGATGTAATCCGCAGTATTCTCCCTATACCTGTGTTTCATGTGCATGCTGGGAAAAGGCTGTAGTCACCTATCTCTCTCTACAAATTGTCTTGGTTTTGAAATGACAACCTAAGTGAAAAGAAGGAACGCTATGAAGAGAACGTCCTCCACTGTGTTCAGCGCTGGTTCCACGCTTACTGTCGCTTAATGATGTCACATACCTGTATCGTTATGCAGTCGTTCACAAACCCGCCCACATTTTAATCGTATTCTCTGCAGTGGAAACGCACAACAGATTTGGGTCTGGGTACGCTTTTCCGTACCTTGCCATACCGTATCGTACTGTACCATACTGCACCGTACCGTACCGTACCGTACCGTACCGTACTGTACTGTACCGTACCGTAGTATACTGTACTGTGCCGTACTGTACCGTACTGCACCGTACCGTACCGTGCCGTACCGTACCGCACCGTACCGTGCCGTACCGTACCGTACCCGCAGTGAAAACAAGCTTATGCCTACCAGTTGTAGTCTGACGAGGTGCAATACATTTTCAAAGTTCAGTGTCTATGTTGCTCTATTCTATAGAACTGGCTCCTGAAACTGCCTCAGAAAAAAAATCATGAGAAATTCAGTTACTAACTCAATTACTTTTTGGGAGAATTAACTTGTAACTATAACTAATTACTTCTTAAAAGTAACATTCCCCAACACTTAAAAAAAATACAAGTCTACATTTGATCAAATATATTTTCACAAAGCTTGAATAGTTGATATTCAAAAGGAAGAACTTTGAACGATGTGGAATTGTGTTCCAACAGCAAAGGAGATAAATACAGTCAAATAACCCAAAACCTTGTTTGCAGTTCATATTTGCAACAAATGACAGAACCGAGTTTTCTACAGAAAAGGCAGAAAGAGACATTACATAATATCTACTGCAGTTCCTGTTCAGAATCATTTTGGCAGAAGCTTTTGATGCACCTTCTCAAAACCTTACCTTCACAGTATGACTTTGATTATAAGGTATTTAGTTTCCACTGCTGCAGCTGCTCTCTGAGCTCAGGTCTCATTGTTTTATGAAGTCCACCACTCTTAGTGAATCAACGCAGTGCCACTGAATGAAGTGAACAACTTCAACTTTATGTTTTCATCATAAGTTTTACACATCTTACCGTCTGGATTGGGACCTTCAGGCGTAGTTTGGCACCCTTGCTCTAGCTGAACACAAAATTTGATGAAGAGTCGTTCGACACGCATCCTTTCGGTTTTCTGTCCCAGGAAACAGGCTGAAGATTCAGTGGTTCACTGTGGCTTGTGTATAAACCTTCTTTACTTTTTCAGCCCAGCACAGATCACAACTGTGTTCCTGCAGCCACAGGAGCTCTCCATCCGTCTGAGGCCGGATAGGACCCAGAACATTCAGCTGAATGTCTTCATGCCAGCAGACCAGCAAACCACACAAGTGGATCTGGAAGCCATCAACACACCATCAGGAATGAACTTTGCACTCACCAGCAACATAAGCGGAAACTCTGGGCTCATAGAGGTACAAAAAAGATGTTCTGACGTGGTGTTCACAACGCCAGAAAAAAAACCCTTCTCATCAAGATAATTGTTCTCATTTCTGACCAAACAAAATCATATATTACGACAATAGTTCGCTTTTCTTTGGCAGGTTTCTCTAGACGCTGCCCAGTGTCCCAGCAGGAACCAGAACATGACTGGACCCTGGTTTGTCTATGTTGTAGCCAAAGACTCTCCACAAAGAGTGAAGTTAGCAATACACCTGGAGTGTAAGCCCACTCGTCCGTATCGAGAGGAAAAAAGTGCTTTCAGTGTGACAGCGGCTGGGTAGAAATAACATGAAAGGTGCTTCCACAGGTCACTGTGGCTGTTCACTAAACCGTGAGGAGCAAAGTGCTGCCTGCAGCAGCAGAGGGGCTCGTGTGTGTGGCCACTGCCAGTGCTACGACAACTACATTGGAGAAAGCTGCCAGACGGAGGACGATACCTACTTCTCAGTCGGCGACGCTTCCTGTAAGCCGAACTCAAAGGCGCCGCTGTGCAGTGGCAGGGGGACGTGTGTGCAGGGCGACTGTTGGTGCGACTCCCGAATGCATCCACGTGAAAAATACACCGGGCGATACTGCGAGTGCAGCAACTTCAACTGTCCGTACCACGGCGACAGGTATGGCCTCCCTTTTTAGTCCCACTTAATTATGAACACTTATATTTTAAATAGCAACACATTCTACAATCCAACAGAGTGTGTGGAGGCAACGGGAGGTGTATGTGCGGCCGCTGCATCTGCGATGCGGGCTGGACCGATAAAGCCTGCCACTGCTCCATGGATTCGACTCCCTGTATGGCAAAAAATGGGCAGGTGTGTAACGGCAGAGGCAACTGTGTCTGTGGAGTCTGTCAGTGTTCACCAGGTTTCATGGGCCCCACCTGTGAAGACTGTCCGTTGTGTACGGGCATCTGTGACGAGTACAAGGCCTGTGTGGAGTGCCGTGCATTCGGGACGGGAGAGATGGCCAGCAGGTGAGATATCCATCTCGTTACACATGTAATGACTTAAAAACATTGAAGTACTGAATAATTTGTTGAACCGATTAAATAATTGGACCGCATTCTAATTAATATATTGCTTCTGGAACACTAAACCTGATTGCACACGAACAGAAATGGCGGTCCCTGTTTACGGAATCATTAAAGTATTGAGTTAGTTCAAACTCAGGGTTAGAATACGTCTGCAGAAAAAGAATGAAATTCAATATATTGTTCCGATAAAGCATAGAAAAACGTGTTTATGCTGTTTATAAAACAAATAACAAAACTTAGAGGAATCGCACATAGTGTCTAAGTCACATTAACGCATGAAAAACGTTTCATTAACGAATCAATCAGAGGCTTTTGTGAAGCAACAACAGCAAATATTGTGTTTTGGATGAGGGTGTCAACGTTGAGCGGTTTTTTTTTTATTTATAAAAAGCAAAGTTTGGTTTGCAACAAATGCTTTTGAACTTGTAAGGATTGGTCACTGAGGTGTAAATTATCTTCAGTGATCATTGAACTTCAAGCATGGTCAGGGATATGGAAGCTTCTCCCTGTGCTTGTTTTTTTTTTTTTTTTTTAAAACACACTCCATAAATATATGTTTGGGTTTAAACTGTGACTCCAAGTTGCCCGTTTGTGTGAAAGTGAGTGTTTGTGTGTGGTTGTCTCTCAGATTCAGTGTATTCATCTTAATTTAATAGTATGGGGAATGAGGAATGAGGAATGGAGAAACAGAAGGCAAATTCTGATTTTAAATTGTGTTGAATGTTGAATTTTGCCTAACAATTCTCTTTGGTATCACTTTCTCCAAAGATGAATGTCACAATAATAATAAGGCTATTAGGGAGTTAGTCTCTCTTTCATCTGCCGCCTTCATGCCTGTCTGTGTTTTCTCCTCCCTCTGCAGGTGTGATAAAGAGTGTAACTACTTCTCCATGACGATGGTGGACACTGCAGATCACCTGCGTGACGGTCAAAGCTACACCTCACACTGCAAAGAGTACAGCCACGATGGCGAGTGCTTCTTCTACTTCAACGTTCGAGCGACAAGCTCTGAGAAGAATGTCACTGTGTCCCGGGCGAAAGACTGCCTCAACAGATCCCTACTGTTGCACATTGGTTAGCACGCTCGACTCATGCTGAGAAGGTCCTGGTTCAAATCCCGAAAGAACTCTTTCTGTCTGAGGTTTCCCCACCAGCTCTCCCTGAGCACCGTGCTGTGTGGCTGTCAGTTCAGCAAAGATATTTCCCCAATGGGAAGAATAAAGTCTTCTTCTTCTCCACAACTGTATTCACTCTAATTAATCTCACAATATAGATATTGAATTGATGGGAATTTATGAATGCAAGCACATTTAAAATGAGATGAAAAGTGACTGCTGCTCCCGTGAGACTGGAAACACTCCGCCATTCGTATGACGGTGCAGCTGTTCCTCGCAGCGAGGCTGGTACTGCGCTGTGATGACACGTCTCATATCAGCAACGCAACAGAGCAAGTGGCGCTAATACTCAGAGGAGCAATCGAATAGTGCATGTTCAAGGTTAAGCGCCTCATCAGATACAACTTGTACTATGGTGGTCATTCTCAATATCAACCTTTATTGTGCTTGTCGACAACAAAAAACTGAAAGAAAAGACAGCGGTCAATCACAGATTAGGTACATTTAATTTAGTGACACTTCTTTGTACATTTCCCGATCTCCAATCAGTTTAAAGGAAGTGACCGATCATCCCATGACGGGGTTGTACGGTGTTGTTTTGAAGTTGCTGAGCAGGATGATTGTGGCCAGTTGTTAGTTACGGACACGACCCTGCTTTGCTCAGACGAGATGGGGAGTGTTCAGGGTGGTATGGCCGTCAGCTATACTGAAAAGAAGAAATGGTCTTTTTTTCTATGGGTGAAAATAAAGTGAGTGTTTTCTGATGCATTTGTAGTCAATCAGGCACCTCGCAGTTTAAACTGAGGAAAAACGTTCTTTTCTCTGTTTACTAAGAAAAGAACAGTTTTGTTCTCATGCAAATAAAAAAGATTTAGCATCAATCAAGTCCTGCAGGTATAATGAGAAAATCTACATGTACCTTTAATGGGCCTAATTCGGATCCACTGTGGTCCATCCCTTTAAAATAGTTGGAACGTTAAAATTAGTTCAAAATTGCCTGTTTCTGTGTGTTTGCCCAGTGATGAACTGGTTGCCGGTCCAATACCCAGGTGCCATCTATAGACAGCGGGGATTGACTCCAGTCCCTGCTAAACTGCATAAAACTCTATAGAAGATGGATTTTTGTCTTATCTTCCTCTCGATAATGGAGCTTATGTGGTTCATCGTAGTTTTATGTGTCTGTTTTAGACGTCTCCAGCCCTCCTGATTTAAATAAAAACCTTGTTACTTGACGTTCACGAATTGAAGACAACACATCCTTTCTGTATACCTGATTATCTTAGAGTCAGGGTTATGGAGAGTTCGAAATTATACCTCTGAATAACACCCTGGTGGTAAAGACTGACCATAAAGATGACTTATTTACATAAATCGTATGTTAAGAGGAAATACTATATCAAAACTGTGTCTTCTTAGTTACACATACTAAGGATTACACTATGGGCAGTTCACTTCATATTTTTCCATTTTGTAATGTTGAAGTGTCACAATGAAAAGACCGGCAAAATGTTGTTCTTTTTCCATTTATGGTTGCTTTTTCTCAGTTTATTCAGATGAAGCTGATAGGAAGCTGGAGTCGCTCAGTCCATCAACAGCTCACACAGAAAAAAGCACAATTGGCAAATTTAGTATTTTCGATCAATCCAATGAAACTGTGGGGATAGATTCTGAGAAACCCGACAAACCCGTGCACTAAGAAAGAAAACATCCTACAAAGAAAGGCCCAAATGTCCCAAAACAAAGTGCTGTGAAGTAACAGGTCTAACCGCTGCACCACCTTCCATGTCAGGGCTGATCAAAATGCGTCTGTTGCAATAATTATTACGGGAATTAAAAACAATCAGGTTTGTGTTCCAGGAAACGAGCACAGAAGAAAAAAAGTGTAATAAACTTGCCTTTAATTTGACAGAATTTCTAAAGGTTACAAAAAAAAAAAAGAAAGTAGGCACCTTCCACACCAGCGCACAGTCAGCATGTTTTGTTAGCTTCACAGAACTTTTTAACACCATCACTGCAAGAAAAAAAACAATTAGGCCCATCAGTCCTCTTCCAAAAGTGGTGAATAAAATTAAAGCCTCACAACGCAGTTCTTCAACTCATTTTGATTGTGTAGTTAAGACAATTCATCAAAAACAAATTACTACATGTGGCTGCGTCAAACTCGATAATAATTTGGGTCGGCTCCGTGGCGTGGAAAACACCTTGAACTAGCCAGGAGAGACGCCACCGTGCAGAGCGAAGGCCAGACAGCCGAGATCAGCAGTGGAAGATTTTGATCGTACTGAGAAATACTTTCAAGTTTGACAGCAGCACTAAACTCCCATAAATTTATTCAACTTTTTTTTTTTTTTTTTACACGAGTGAAACATTACTTTTGAACGATATCCCTCGCATTCTAACATTTTCACTTCCAATAGCAGAAAAACAAAGTGAAGCATTTTCCGTCGTGGTCAGCACTTTCGAAACATTTGGCAGTAATGTTTTGTTGTTGACTGGAATCAAGCAGGAGCTTCCCCATTAGGAGTCTTTGGACAGGGCGATGATGGTGAAGCGGACTTCTTGGGGGTCACGAGCCATGAAGGTCTTACAAACTTCTACAGCATCCTGAAACACAGGAGTGAAACGATGAACTGCAGTTCGTCGTTTTTAAATGATAACGACGTGTCGGTTTTACTCAGGGACACAGCTTACCTCAAGGAAAGTTTCTTCTGAGGTTTTTCCGTGGACGACAGGTTGAGGCTTTCGTCCATCTGGGTCACAAAAACAAACAGGGGAGCTCAATATGTGCAGTCATCACTCCTGGCCTTCTTCATTTCTCTGTCTAGAATTAGAATCTATCTATCGAGGGTTGAAGTGTTAAGTTGAAACTCCTTTTTAGGCAAATGGAAACACAGAGTCCAAATGACTTTCTTGTTCAGCTTCGGATGCGTTTTTTTATTTAGTTCTTCCTTCCTTTTCTTTCTTCACTCGCTTTGTGGGCTTGTTTGTTGTTTTGTCTGTCACGATTTACACATTCAGAAGAAAAATAAATGTATTTTTTCCCCAATAATCTAAATATTTAATTTACTCTGTTATATGAAAAGAAAACGTGTATATATATATATATATATATATAAAAATCAGTGCAATGTGATCTGGGTGACAGTGCTCAGACTGCCACCCCCGCGACCCGGAAACGGACAAGCGTGAGAAAATGGATGGATATATATAAAAAAGAAAAGCGAGTGAAACCTTTCCACACTTTGTGACCACACCTCACACACACACTAATTTGTTCATCTTATGTCCGTCTGGGAGTTGATTCTACCAATTTCATTGTGATCTGTTAACAATAAGTTACAGATTTCATTCTTGCACACATTTTCAAATAGTTCAAGCCTCACAGATTTGTGGTTTGGCTCTTGCTGCTTGATTTGGAGTAAAAACCCTATTGATAAGCTTTAGATTGCATCATTTGTTTAATACACGTCAAGGGACAGTGGTGGTGAGTGAACAGCTGATCGGAGTGGAAACGTTCCTCATTGGATTCCATCGACTCACATGAAAACAATTTCATGTCTTTCTTTCCTCATATTTCCACTGTTTGTTGGCTTTGTTTTATTGGTTAAAGTCATGGGAATACTAAATGTTGAGCATATTCAGGAGGGAATTTTAAAGGGATAAAAACATCCATGGCAATAATTTCCTCTGGGTTACTGTTAATAAATATTATAACATTTGTTGGTTTGCATTTCTTCGGAAAGAATTTCTCCATTCAGTAGTTATGAGTGAGAACATTTCTATCCCGCCATGACGACAACGGTTACTAAAGATTGTTCCACCGTCTTTGTGGTTAACTCACCCAGTTCATATAAGTGTCCTCCGTGACTCACGAAGGCTATAAAGTGCAGATTAACTTTCTCATCTAAACTTGGAGCCTAGAGAGAAGAAAACAAATGAAAAACAGGCCAAACAAGTTCAACTCACTCAAATGTGGAAACAGCCTCCAAACATAACGTGATTGTTTTGTTGTCATCGGACACAGATTAAAACTTGTTACGAACCTCGGTCTGTCCCTCCTGTGCACTGGATTCATGTGTGACCCTTATGCTCTGAAAAACAAAAAGGTTCCATCTCAAATCCTTCTGCTCACATGTTCACACATGACCGTTGTTGCTCTGACGTCTCTGAATGTTTCCGTCATTATGCTGTTAAAAAGTAACCAAGAAAATGCTCCCTGTGAGTTATGGAGCTTCTAATGATTGTGTTGTGCAAATGTTTTTCAGATTAAAAAAAAATTCTGCTGGAAAGATAAATAACTTGAATGTCTTTTCCAGCCAATTAAAAACTAAATAAGTTAGAGAGTTGCTCATTTATTACCGTTACCCCAAACCTGAACTAAAATGCCAAGAGTGTTGATTCTTGGCCTGAAGTGCCACAGGACTTTATGTTTCCATTGACTGTCTGCTCAAACACACCTTGATGTAATGAATGTGTCGTCATGAAGCTGTGGACAAAGCCTGAAAATGAGCCTCTCCTGACAAACACATGTGTAGGAGCAGCCAGATGTTGAATACTTGCAGCACTGTGGCCCCTCAGGAGTCAACAGATCTGCAACTGAAGCTTTTTCCCCACCTCATCTTTTTCCAGGAAGACGGCTCGCTCGTCTGGGGTCATTTTAGTAGTCTGTCCAAGAAACTTTTTGAGTGGAGAATCAGCCTCTGGAGACAGAACATTAAGAACGATCTTGTAAAATTAGTAGCAATCAAAAGCAGAGCTGGACTTCAGCTGCTTGGTTTCATATAATGTGGGAATAGTAGAATATTCACCAAATTCCAGGTGTGCCTGGTTGTTGGCCACTGCATGAATTAATCCAATAGTTCCACAAGCGTTCCCAATGGTTTGCTTAATGAAGTAGACATCAGGAGAAACCTCCTGTTGCTGAACTTTGAGTTTTTCCTCCTCTTCCTGCTTGAAAGCTTCGTACTGAAGAAAACATTTATTTTTTAAATCAGTGAGATGTAAACCTACATGACAACATCCCAAAATAGAAAATATAAGAATGTATGACAGCCATTGTGAATAATACATGAAATATAAAAGATGTTACTTGAATTACCTTCTCTGTCACTGGGAAAAGGAGCAGTACTGCACACACGGGTCTTGGTACCATGCTCAGGAGCACTGGGTCCAGTCCATACACGTCTCCAAACTGCCAGGTTGGCCTCATACCCAAACAAGTGACAAACTACACACAAGCCCAGAGTAAGCTGGTTTACTCAACAAGAGAGATTCCAACATTAAACATTGGCGGTGAACAATAGATGACTCTTAATTTGTGATAATACAAAACACAAAAGAATACTTCAAAATGAAGGTGGTTTTGCAGAGCTTGGGAAGCGCACTATTACTCATAAGAGACAGTAATGACGCCCCAGGACCATCATTACAAAATAGATATTGATGTACATAAAAATAATCATTTTTTGTGTATTTTAGGGGGAGACTAATTTAAAATTCAAGTCTCAGTGTTACACTACAATGTACAGTGTTACCCTAAAAGACATTTTAAAGACCATGGCAGGAGTGTCTGGATTTTTTTTTTAATGCATTCATGACAGTGAAGTAATGTCACATACAGAACGACCTGTCCACATGAAAACTGCACAAACCAAACTATTAACCACACTATCGTTGCAGTGATGAAATGTGGCTTTAATTAAACTCAGAAGACAATCTAGCCTTGTTTTCCACACATCTTGAGGGACATGTGTATTAGAAACTACCTGCTTTGGACTAGTTGATTGCTCTGAAACAATGTTGTTGTTTTGCTTTTTTTACTTTTTGTAACATTAAAGACCAACCAAAGATTATACACCATTTACTTCAAAGCTATGAACTTTTATTATGTCTTGTGACTACTAAACGAACTTACATTGCACCCTTTCTCCTCAATAACAGACTCTTGTAGATTGTGTATTAATAGATGTGATGACTAAGGTTTCAGAAGCATCGTCTAGATGTATAAATCTGTTGCTTTTCCACCGGCAACGGAAACATTACGCTGTGTTCGTCCCTGCTCGGTAGGCCTTTAGCCTCCCCACATCGATCTGCTACTAATTATTCTCGTTTGACGACTTCTATCCGCAGACAGAAGAAATTACTCACCTTTGTCATGACCTGAAATGAAAAGACAAGAATAGAAATGTCAATAACAATGCTGGTGAGTTGGAAAAAACACATTTTCACCGGCTTCAGCTTTTGTTCTCCATGCTAGCTACAAGTTAGCTCCCCTCCCATGCTGGGAATGAATGGCTTCGAAAAAACTACTCATTCTGGAGAAAACTAAACCGCACGTACTTCTGGGTTGGACTCCAGGGGCAGCCAGCACGGAGAGTCCATTTTGAAGTAAGTCTAAGTTGTTATGTCAGAAGAAAGTCGAGCCAGACTTGTTTTATAAAAAATTTTAAAAATCCCCAGCAAAACAGTTTGACAGCTGGGAAGCGCTTCCGCGTCTGAAAGTTCACTCCAACAAGTCTTCAAACGCAGGGGGAGGACTTTTCTTCATATACGAAAGCAAACCACAATACACAAGTATTTGTGTATTCAAATGATTCTTTACACGGAATACTTATTGTAGTGTACCGTGTTTGACTCAGAGTAGTTTTACTCGAAGTAAACTCACATAAAATGAAAGTTGTGTGTTAATCGTACTCCTGTTTGTTGCTAAAGTGAACTATTCCAAAATAGTGGGGGCGGCGTTACGTGACGTCACAATGTACGTCGAAACAGAGACGCTGCCGCTGGGGAATCCAATACGGCGGCGTTTATGGGCGCCGTCAAATTTTATTTCCTTTACCGTTTGTGCTTTGTCAGATGTTATAAATGAAATAAGCAAACAGAAATAATGTGAATACTTTTTTGTGTTGCAGGATTTTAAATCCAGACGCGAAATCACTGCAACAGGTGCAGTGCAAACTTTGCAAAGGCTGGCTACATGCTGCTTTGCTGTGTATGTACATGTCTGCTCTATTTGGATATATTATGAATGTGGATCTGTATAATGTAAATGTAGTTGTATATCTATGTATATGTTTCTCCTGAGATGTGGGGTTGTGGGAGATCGTGGGTTTTGAGCAAAACGGTGTTATTTGTCCTTATTAGTTGTCTTACTTTCGTATTGTGCTGTCTGTGAATTGTTGTGTTTTTTTTCTTTTTGTTTTTGTTTTTTTGGGTCCCCCTCGAAAACGAGATGCTACATCTCAAGTGGTTTTCCTCAAATAAATAAATTTCAAATGTTGATAGGGCTAGAAAATCCCACAAACATCAGAATGAGTCATTTAGCTGTGGCTGTAACAGCAGGAATGAGAGCACAAGGTACTACAACAATAGTTGGCGCAATAGTTCAATAGATGTGTGTAGTATGCAGCTTCAGCTGGCTAATAGAGGGCATTTGGGACCTTTAATAAGATATTAAAAATAAATAAATAATGAAATATCATTTTGAGCCCTATGTATACATATTTAGATGAGCAAAATAATGATTATATAGTTAAATATGAGTAAAGGTGTTTCATTCATCTGTGTTGTCTGACTGCTTGCACAAATCTTTGGCCATAGACTCTCGTTGAAAGTTATACATGCGCAGTAGCTCGTCTCCAATGCAGGTGAAATGGGGATGTTTGGGCGCACCTTTCCTGCGCCCAGAGCTGAATGCAGCTGGGGCTGACGTCACAGCCGTCTGTCATAAAGTGCGGCTGATTGATGGGTCGAGTCGTGGGAGTTGGAGAAGCAAAATGGAGAGAGAGAGATTAGCTCATTCAGTAAAGTCACTTCAGACAACACCTTTTGAGAGGAAAACATATCAGGACAAGATCGACGTCAAAGAGCGCGGACCTGATCAGTTGAGCATCGCAATCCAGCAGCAGTCAAAAGACAGAGGGAGACAGTCCAGCCCAGCCTTTTTCCAGGACCTGGTTTAGCAACAAGGCTAGGCTAACTGCATGTAGTGAAACTCATGCTTTATTCTGCTTTCCCCGCCTAATTTTTCAAACTTCAGGATTTTATTATATAAAATATATGTACCAAAAATAGAACAGTACATGACATTATAATGTTGCTTTTGTTGTTTTAATTTATGTAAATACACTGGTGTGATTCCTTAATACATGTTTGCTTGCTTTTTGGTAAATGTCTATTTCGGAGTTATAGCCCCCCCTGGAGAAAACTCCACCAGCCGCCACTGGTAGTATGGCAGCGATGACTGGACCACTTGGCTGACATATTTATTCTGCACTCTTTTGTGTTGAATGCTATGTCTTTAAATGAGATAACTACATTCCCCAAAGGGGATTTAATCATCAACAGTTGTTTGATGATCACAATGTGAAAGTAAAATGTCAGTTGATTCTGCATCTTGTCTACAGTTGGCTGATTCCTATTGTTAAATGACAGGAACAATAATTCCCAGACCGTTTAGAGGAGAACGAAGCAGCGCCCGGTTCTGTTTAATAATAAAGCGGCTTCACAGAGAAGAAACTCGTCCTGCTGGATGCTGCAATAGTGACGCACATTGACTTGGAGAAGTATCTTTAATCTGACTACTGAGTACTAAGTAGCGCTACTACTAAGTAACACGTTACCAGCATCACTGTGCATCAGAGCCGACTGGCCGCTTGTGTGAGGAGATCCTCCGTCTCCTCGTCTGAACAATCACAATTAAAACGCAAATGAAGAGCCAGACGGCTCAGAACTCCTGGGTGGAACATAAACTACTTTAGGAAAGGTGGGCAACGCCGGGCAGCAGAAGTGGCGATAGCTTCGGGATCGTTAGGTGGAACGTGCATGGAAGTGAGCCCAGAGTGTAGTATGGATGTAATCGTGTGCGCTCCCGCAGCCCATGCACTGTCTGCAGACGTGTAATGCGGAGATCATGGAGGGGCTGACGGAGAGAAGCTTCACAGCGGGGAGGCGGCGATTATTCAGATCTCAAAACTAATCTCCTGACACCACCACAACATCTGAATATTTGAATAATCGCGTCCAGCCCAACTATTTTGGCCGTTTTAGTGTCCGCTCAGGTTGAAATTTGGTAGGAAAACCTGTCCGTTGTCCGCGTTGGGCAGGTTGTCCGCTCATTAAGTTGTGTTAACAGTTAAATATGTGTCCTGCACAGTGACGTGTCCGCCCAGTACAGGGTGTCCTGCTGTACAGTCCTCCTGACGGGTTCTACTGTATTGATATTCTTTTTCAAAATATACACTTTGTGCCACAACAAAGAAAATGTTATGTAAATTTAAAGGTCAAGCTTTACTTTACCAGTCCGGCCCAATCAAGATAAAATTTGCTTGTGGTCAATGAATAATGTAAAAGCTCAAGATTATTAAGAAAAAAAAACACTGCATAGTTGTAGTTAGGGATTTTGATGTTGAAGAAATTTATGAAACAACTGCTGCATTACAATACAAGCAGTTGGATGTTGTTTTGATATATTTGTTAAAGTTTTCATATTAGGAAATAACTGTTGGGTTAAAACATTAGAGATTTTATAATTGAGCAAATTAACGTTTATTAATTCAATTCATATCAATTCAACTTTTTTTATATAGCACCAAATACAACACAGTCATTTCTAGGTGCTTTTAACAGAGAAAAACCCAATGAATCCACATGAGCAAGCAGATTTATTTGCGACTGTGGAAAGAAAAAAACTCCCTCTAACGGAAGAAGCCTTTGCAGAAACCAGACTCAGTGGTGGCGGGGGGAGATTAGAAAGAAGAGAGGAAAGGATAGGACAGACAGATAGTTTGAGTAGGCGGAGGTAGAGAGAGAGGTAGACAGAGAGGCAGAGAGAGAGGCAGAGAGAGAGGCAGAGAGAGAGGCAGAGAGAGAGGCAGAGAGAGAGGCAGAGAGAGAGGCGGGAAAGCTGAAAGCTCTGCTTTCTATTCTACTTTTAGAAAACCTAGGAACCTCCTGTAAGGAAGCACTCTGAGAACGAAGTGTTCTTCTGGGGAGATATGGGACGACCAGTTCTTTAAGATATGATGGGACCTGGTTGTTAAGATATTTATAAGTTAGAAGTTGGATTTTAAATTCTATTCTGGATTTAATAGGGAGCCAATGAAGTGAGGCTAGTATTGGGGTGATGTGATCTCTTATGCTGGTTCTACTCGGGACTGTCGCTGCAGCATTTTGAATCAATTGACTTTTAAGCAGTTATTTGGACACCCTGATAATAGGGAGTTACAATAGTCTACTCTTGAAGTAACACATGCATGGATTAGTTTTTCAGCATCTCTCTGAGTCAGCATAATATGGCATGAACATACAAAAGTACTACAAATTGATACTGTTGAGTACTGGTATCAATTCCAAATTATTGAGGATCAGTATCGTATCGGTTCAAATGTTAAAAGTACCCATTCCTAGTTGCCATGGAGATTGAGATCAAAGGATGTTGGGAGGAGAAGCAACAAATCACATGAGAGCAAACTTTGCTTTGATGTTTGATTTCTTTCAAGTCCTGAATCACTTTGAAGTTTTCAAAGCTTTGATTTCATCATTGAAAGTGTTGATAGCATGAGGATGTAATTCACACATTACGTGATTCCTAAACAGTGAACAGTTTCTTCAAGTTTCTACAAGCAGTGTCGAAGAGGTGTAGAGGAAAGAATTCATATTTTCAGTTTTTGGTTTTGAAGGAGTCATAGTGAAGATGCAGGACGTAAAAATTGAGAAGCTCGTTGCTGCTTTGCAGCCATTGGTCAAAGCCTTTTTTGAAAGGATGAATCCTGGTCAGTGGGAAGAGATGCAACAAGGGAAAACAGACATTCCTACAGCTAGTTTGTTAGCAGAGTTGTTGGTGGACATCATTGCCAAGCTATCTAATGCTTTGGTGGGTCTTTTGAATGATGGCAAAATGTCAGAGGCTGAGGTTAGCTCCATTGTAGAAGCTACAGTTCCCCAGGCTTTTGTTGAAGTGCTGGATGTGGAGGAGACTGTTTCCAGCATCAGCTACATTGACATCGTTAGTTCAATTTCAAAGGAGGTCATGGAAGTAGTGAACTCTGCCCACTCTAGTGATGCAGAGGACGTCAGTTCGCGAACTCCCCCTCCTAAAAGACTCCACACAATGATGTGTCATGCCACCAAGATGATCAAAGCATTCATTGGGATGATCACATGTCAACAATGGAGGAAGGACGGAGACAGCACAATCTCGTCCCAGGAAATCTATACCCCACTCGCAAGGGATAAAGCAGGGGAAGAGAGTGGGATGGTGTCTGCGAGGACATATGAAGACAGAGAGGATTCAGAACAGGGCCAAGATGTTATCATTGTTTCATCTAGTCGTATTCAGAATGTCATGATAACGGAAGTTGATCAATTTACAAAGCCTTTGTCAAAGGAGTTGACAAAGTCAGACTATAATTGTGTCAAAGCTGTCTTTGATGAGCAGACTGAAGTGATGGGGGAGGAAATCTGCAAAGTAATGGACCTTGTTAGACGTTCCTCAAGGGGCCCTGAGTGCAGAATGGGCCAACGTAATAATGTAGGGAGGATGACCAAGACTTTCTTCGCTAAACAGTTTGCCAAAGTGGCCATACATCGGGCTGTGGCACAACTGCAGGCCAAACATGAGGTGACCTCCAAGAACAGGCTGTCGGCACCAAAACTGATTCATCGCATTGACAAGCTGCTGGAAGAAGAGGACGAAGATGGCACACAAGTCAGTGAGTTCAGGAGGCTGAAGAACAACACCACAGGCAAAAATCTGCGTTTTGTTGTCGGCCTGAGGAAGTTATTCTTGGATTATCTGAACAATGAAGAAGTCATTGTGCAGTCTGGAAAGCAGGACGGGATGACAGCATCTGGCACACCTGTACCGCATACTGACATCCAAATGGAGGTCCAGCACAAAGTGAATCGCTTCCTGACACTGATGAAATGGTGGTTCAAGATTCAGAGCGACCCCCACAAGGACATGGTGCTGCGGGTCTTAACAGACACTGAGGCCAGACCACAGGCAGCATTGCCTAGAAGTGAGGTCCAAGATATTGAATGTGTAGAACCTGCAGAACCAGAAGAACCAGAAGAGCCTGCAGAACCTGCAGAACAACCAGCCCAACGAGCAGCAGTAGACAAAGTTTGTGTTGTCTTGATGGTCCATGCTTTGGTGTCCAGGTTGTTTGAGAAAGCTGGTTTGAGCCTGCCTCACTGCAGAACCAGGCAGGAGATTGTAATTGTCTGGCTCCTAGAAGAAATCTGGAAGGAGGTGGAGCACCTGGATCTTGGTTTCACCGTCAAGTCAGTCAAACACCATGTCAAGGACATCATCCAGGAACTTTGTCAAAAGTTTGGTGGTGTGGAGGGCCTCCTTGGAGCTCTGACAGTTCAGAAGACCTCCGTCGTACAAGACATTGTGTCCTGCTTAAAAAAGCCAAGAAAGAAGAAGAACGCCTTGAGCAGGTTCTTCGTGGCGCTGTGGAGAGGCAACTGAAGACCCCTCAGATGGAGAAGGTTTTAGGGAAGTGGGCTGCCTTCCTGAGGAGTTCCAGGGGGTGTGGATGTCAAGTCAAATCAACTTTATTTAAATAGCACATTTTAAAAACAGCCAAGGTTGAACAAGGCCTTTACAATTCAAAAGGAAAAACAAGACATAATTTATGAGGGGAAAAAAACCATTTCGGTTGTGTAGGACGGAGATGGTTGACTGTGTTTGAGGAGGTTGTAAATGTAATTGGCTCAAACTGCTAGAAAAAAGCTTGGCTTAATGAATAGACAGAGAGGTAAGTGAAAAATGGGGAAAGGCTAGAAACTTTGTCAAAACATTTCAGGGAGTTTTCCCACAGCGTTACTGATGGGAATATTTGACCAGATTCATGAGCATTGACAAGGGAGTTAATAACATTTAATAATAATAATACTAATAATAATAATAATAATAATAATAATAATAATAATAATAACTTTATTTATATAACACTTTTCATAACAGTTGTTGCACAAAGTGCTTTACAGCAAAAACACACACACAAAAAAAAGTCAAAATAGTCAGGCGAAACAAGCTTCTAAGAGATAAAAAAAGAAGAAGATTTTATTCCTCCTTTATTCACTGTGGCAGTAGAGCACGCCACCGCCGGGTTCCCCCACAGAGGCACGGAGTCAGGACTGCAGTTCTCCATGATTCTTTTGAGAAACTTAAACCTCACCCAGCACTGTCTGCACACAGGCTTTTCAGTCTGTGTCTCCCGCCTGTCACACCGTGGCCGTTTTTCAAGTCTTAGAACGCCAGTGCGTACTCGCATACATCATGAGTAACAACTTGCAGGGCGTCCTCGGAAGTGCGGAAATGCAAGTACGCAAGAACGCATCGACGTTAATGGAGAATTAGAACACCAGTCATGGCTGTTATGGCCAGATGATGGACCCTGAAGCTGAGGAGGAGGAGGAGGAGGAGGAGGAGGAGGAGGAGGAGGAGGAGGCAGAACCGGGCGAGAAGAGTGAGGAGGAGGAGGAGGAGGAGGACCCTGTTGCCCCAGGGGTGGGGTGGGACTTTGGGAGGCAGCACCACTCAGGAGGCCGGTTACAGGAGTGGCTCCACCGCCATAGGATCCCCTGGGGGAGGGGATGGACCAAGCTGTATGCACCAAGCCCGCTCCTCCTCTCCACACCCCTGCTGCGGTCTTCGCCCCCGCCGCCTTCGCCGCCCCCCTGGTCTGGGCCGCCGGCTTCGCTGCCGTCACCCGCCCAGTCTGGGCCGCCGCCTTTTCCGCTGCCTTTTCCGCTACTGCTCGCCCGGTATGGGCCGCCTGGTCACCCCTCAGATGGAGAATGTTTTAGGCAGATGCGCTGCCTTCCTGAGAAGTTCCAGGGGGTGTGGATGTCAAGTCAAATCAACTTTATTTAAATAGCACATTTTAAAAACAGCCAAGGTTGAACAAGGACTTTACAATCCAAAAGGAAAAACAAGACATAATTTATGAGGGGAAAAGAAACAATGGTATTTGTCAAGGTCTCGATTGTGTAGGACGGAGATGTTTGACGATGTTTGAGGAGGTTGTAAATATAATTGGCTCAAACTGCCTGAAAACAGCTCGGCTTAATGAATAGACAGAGAGATAAGTGAGAAATGGGGAAAGGCTAGAAACTTTGCCAAAACATATCAGGGAGTTTTCACACAGCGTTACTAATGGGACAATTTGACCAGATTCATGAGCATTGAACCGGGCGAGAGGAACGAGGAGGAGGAGGAGGAGGAGGAGGATGCAGAACCGGGTGAGAAGAGTGAGGAGGAGGAGGAGGAGGAGGAGGAGGACCCTGTTGCCCCAGGGGTGGGGTGGGACGTTGGGAGGCAGCACCACTCAGGAGGCCGGTTACAGAGGCGGCCCCGCCGCCATAGGAGAGGTATGTAAAGAAAAAATAAAAAGTCAACCAAATAGAATGCAACTACCACTGGAAAGAGTAAGAAAAAACAAAAAAGATGACACCAAAATTATTCAGATATCCTAACAAATAAGGCATTTTTAGGCAAAAGAAGTTTACAAATTAGTGTAATTTTCTAAAAGGTAATTGGTGCAGAAATCTGTGACCAAAAACATAACTTTTTCAGGGTATATGCAGGAATCCTGAGGTTAATTTCAACTCCTTTTTAAGACTTTTTAAAAGACCTTTCAAAAGAAATTAAGATCTCATCGCCACTTTAAGTTGTTGTTGTAGTTGTAGTTTACAATTTAAAAGAAATGAGGTAAGCTGAGAAGGAATAAATGTCAGGATTCGGTGGGTCCGGTCCCGGCAGTTTTATGTTTTGTGTTGTTTGTTTTGGTGGGTGTGGTGTTTCTGTTCTGTGTGTTGTGTTCCTTCCTCCCCCTTGCATTTTGACAACAAAGCAGGCGCAGCCGTGCGAGAGGACAACTCGTTTCACCTGAGGCTCATCAGCGGCTCCGCCCTTAAAAGCCTGGAGCTGCCAGTTGGTGGTCGCCAGTCCGTACTCCTGCTATGGTAATTGTTTGGTCCAGCGCTCTTCAGAGTTTTCCTCTAGTGGTGATCCCGGAGCTCGCAAGTTGTAGTATTTAACCAAGACTAATCAATGCTGGTTTTTGTACCTTTGGATTTTTGTTAATCTTCGTTAACCCCCCCCCCCCTCCTCTGCTTTCACAGCATTTCCTGTTCCCCTGCGGACTCCCAGTCCGCGCAATCTTCTCCCACCCTGCGCCGTGGAGAAGCTTCTCAGCGGTGGTTGACTGGGAGCTGAAGGATCCCAGTTTTCAATAAACTTTAGATTTTTTTAGCCTTCAAATCTGTCCAGCGTTGTCTCGTGTGTTCTGCATCTTGGGTCTGCCCCCCCGGAATCATGACAATAAAACTCAAAACAATGAATTAAACTAAAGGCGGGTTTGACATTCCCCTCAGTCACAAGTAATAACAGTTATTCAACGCCAACTTGCGGAAAACAAGAACTTATTACAAGACTCGTCTGACATCAACACAAAGGGGCCAGCTTTGTTGACGATGTCAACAAGCTGCTGCTTAAAGTACAGTGCTAACCCTAATCTTATGATGTATCCAGTTTTGTCCTTGCCACTTTTGAACGTCTTAGCAATGTCCGAATCTGGAAACATTGACTTAAAAACATCCGCAATACCTTCGTTTAAGTTCAATGAGTGGTGATTTGCTGCTGTGTTGAGACACCAGGTAACCTCTGCATGTAGATTTGGTGTGCCGCCCATAGTCACCCTGATGTCAGCAGACGATGAAGAGGTCGCGGTCGTAGCTGTGTTGGCGAGCTCACCTGTCACGTTACCAGGTGGTCATGTTGCTGGTGGACCACAGAAAGATGCTGCCAACAGCAGTCTTGTGGCTAGTACCTTGCATATGGGACTTCGGGCAAGTGCTTTCAAGCTGGTTTCCTCAACAAGAGAGATTCCAACATTAAACATTGGCGGTGAACAATAGATGACTCTTAATTTGTGATAATACAAAACACAAAAGAATACTTCAAAATGAAGGTGGTTTTGCAGAGCTTGGGAAGCGCACTATTACTCATAAGAGACAGTAATGACGCCCCAGGACCATCATTACAAAATAGATATTGATGTACATAAAAATAATCATTTTTTGTGTATTTTAGGGGGAGACTAATTTAAAATTCAAGTCTCAGTGTTACACTACAATGTACAGTGTTACCCTAAAAGACATTTTAAAGACCATGGCAGGAGTGTCTGGATTTTTTTTTTAATGCATTCATGACAGTGAAGTAATGTCACATACAGAACGACCTGTCCAAATCCAAAACTAGAAAAGGAGGCCCAGAGAAGACATGAAAACTGCACAAACCAAACTATTAACCACACTATCGTTGCAGTGATGAAATGTGGCTTTAATTAAACTCAGAAGACAATCTAGCCTTGTTTTCCACACATCTTGAGGGACATGTGTATTAGAAACTACCTGCTTTGGACTAGTTGATTGCTCTGAAACAATGTTGTTGTTTTGCTTTTTTTACTTTTTGTAACATTAAAGACCAACCAAAGATTATACACCATTTACTTCAAAGCTATGAACTTTTATTATGTCTTGTGACTACTAAACGAACTTACATTGCGCCCTTTCTCCTCAATAACAGACTCTTGTAGATTGTGTATTAATAGATGTGATGACTAAGGTTTCAGAAGCATCGTCTAGATGTATAAATGTGTTGCTTTTCCACCGGCAACGGAAACATTACGCTGTGTTCGTCCCTGCTCGGTAGGCCTTTAGCCTCCCCACATCGATCTGCTACTAATTATTCTCGTTTGACGACTTCTATCCGCAGACAGAAGAAATTACTCACCTTTGTCATGACCTGAAATGAAAAGACAAGAATAGAAATGTCAATAACAATGCTGGTGAGTTGGAAAAAACACATTTTCACCGGCTTCAGCTTTTGTTCTCCATGCTAGCTACAAGTTAGCTCCCCTAACATGCTGGGAATGAATGGCTTCGAAAAAACTACTCATTCTGGAGAAAACTAAACCGCACGTACTTCTGGGTTGGACTCCAGGGGCAGCCAGCACGGAGAGTCCATTTTGAAGTAAGTCTAAGTTGTTATGTCAGAAGAAAGTCGAGCCAGACTTGTTTTATAAAAATTTTTAAAAATCCCCAGCAAAACAGTTTGACAGCTGGGAAGCGCTTCCGCGTCTGAAAGTTCACTCCAACAAGTCTTCAAACGCAGGGGGAGGACTTTTCTTCATATACGAAAGCAAACCACAATACACAAGTATTTGTGTATTCAAATGATTCTTTACACGGAATACTTATTGTAGTGTACCGTGTTTGACTCAGAGTAGTTTTACTCGAAGTAAACTCACATAAAATGAGAGTTGTGTGTTAATCGTACTCCTGTTTGTTGCTAAAGTGAACTATTCCAAAATAGTGGGCGCGGCGTTACGTGACGTCACAATGTACGTCGAAACAGAGACGCTGCCGCTGGGGAATCCAATACGGCGGCGTTTATGGGCGCCGTCAAATTTTATTTCCTTTACCGTTTGTGCTTTGTCAGATGTTATAAATGAAATAAGCAAACAGAAATAATGTGAATACTTTTTTGTGTTGCAGGATTTTAAATCCAGACGCGAAATCACTGCAACAGGTGCAGTGCAAACTTTGCAAAGGCTGGCTACATGCTGCTTTGCTGTGTATGTACATGTCTGCTCTATTTGGATATATTATGAATGTGGATCTGTATAATGTAAATGTAGTTGTATATCTATGTATATGTTTCTCCTGAGATGTGGGGTTGTGGGAGATCGTGGGTTTTGAGCAAAACGGTGTTATTTGTCCTTATTAGTTGTCTTACTTTCGTATTGTGCTGTCTGTGAATTGTTGTGTTTTTTTTCTTTTTGTTTTTGTTTTTTTGGGTCCCCCTCGAAAACGAGATGCTACATCTCAAGTGGTTTTCCTCAAATAAATAAATTTCAAATGTTGATAGGGCTAGAAAATCCCACAAACATCAGAATGAGTCATTTAGCTGTGGCTGTAACAGCAGGAATGAGAGCACAAGGTACTACAACAATAGTTGGCGCAATAGTTCAATAGATGTGTGTAGTATGCAGCTTCAGCTGGCTAATAGAGGGCATTTGGGACCTTTAATAAGATATTAAAAATAAATAAATAATGAAATATCATTTTGAGCCCTATGTATACATATTTAGATGAGCAAAATAATGATTATATAGTTAAATATGAGTAAAGGTGTTTCATTCATCTGTGTTGTCTGACTGCTTGCACAAATCTTTGGCCATAGACTCTCGTTGAAAGTTATACATGCGCAGTAGCTCGTCTCCAATGCAGGTGAAATGGGGATGTTTGGGCGCACCTTTCCTGCGCCCAGAGCTGAATGCAGCTGGGGCTGACGTCACAGCCGTCTGTCATAAAGTGCGGCTGATTGATGGGTCGAGTCGTGGGAGTTGGAGAAGCAAAATGGAGAGAGAGAGATTAGCTCATTCAGTAAAGTCACTTCAGACAACACCTTTTGAGAGGAAAACATATCAGGACAAGATCGACGTCAAAGAGCGCGGACCTGATCAGTTGAGCATCGCAATCCAGCAGCAGTCAAAAGACAGAGGGAGACAGTCCAGCCCAGCCTTTTTCCAGGACCTGGTTTAGCAACAAGGCTAGGCTAACTGCATGTAGTGAAACTCATGCTTTATTCTGCTTTCCCCGCCTAATTTTTCAAACTTCAGGATTTTATTATATAAAATATATGTACCAAAAATAGAACAGTACATGACATTATAATGTTGCTTTTGTTGTTTTAATTTATGTAAATACACTGGTGTGATTCCTTAATACATGTTTGCTTGCTTTTTGGTAAATGTCTATTTCGGAGTTATAGCCCCCCCTGGAGAAAACTCCACCAGCCGCCACTGGTAGTATGGCAGCGATGACTGGACCACTTGGCTGACATATTTATTCTGCACTCTTTTGTGTTGAATGCTATGTCTTTAAATGAGATAACTACATTCCCCAAAGGGGATTTAATCATCAACAGTTGTTTGATGATCACAATGTGAAAGTAAAATGTCAGTTGATTCTGCATCTTGTCTACAGTTGGCTGATTCCTATTGTTAAATGACAGGAACAATAATTCCCAGACCGTTTAGAGGAGAACGAAGCAGCGCCCGGTTCTGTTTAATAATAAAGCGGCTTCACAGAGAAGAAACTCGTCCTGCTGGACGCTGCAATAGTGACGCACATTGACTTGGAGAAGTATCTTTAATCTGACTACTGAGTACTAAGTAGCGCTACTACTAAGTAACACGTTACCAGCATCACTGTGCATCAGAGCCGACTGGCCGCTTGTGTGAGGAGATCCTCCGTCTCCTCGTGTGAACAATCACAATTAAAACGCAAATGAAGAGCCAGACGGCTCAGAACTCCTGGGTGGAACATAAACTACTTTAGGAAAGGTGGGCAACGCCGGGCAGCAGAAGTGGCGATAGCTTCGGGATCGTTAGGTGGAACGTGCATGGAAGTGAGCCCAGAGTGTAGTATGGATGTAATCGTGTGCGCTCCCGCAGCCCATGCACTGTCTGCAGACGTGTAATGCGGAGATCATGGAGGGGCTGACGGAGAGAAGCTTCACAGCGGGGAGGCGGCGATTATTCAGATCTCAAAACTAATCTCCTGACACCACCACAACATCTGAATATTTGAATAATCGCGTCCAGCCCAACTATTTTGGCCGTTTTAGTGTCCGCTCAGGTTGAAATTTGGTAGGAAAACCTGTCCGTTGTCCGCGTTGGGCAGGTTGTCCGCTCATTAAGTTGTGTTAACAGTTAAATATGTGTCCTGCACAGTGACGTGTCCGCCCAGTACAGGGTGTCCTGCTGTACAGTCCTCCTGACGGGTTCTACTGTATTGATATTCTTTTTCAAAATATACACTTTGTGCCACAACAAAGAAAATGTTATGTAAATTTAAAGGTCAAGCTTTACTTTACCAGTCCGGCCCAATCAAGATAAAATTTGCTTGTGGTCAATGAATAATGTAAAAGCTCAAGATTATTAAGAAAAAAAAAACACTGCATAGTTGTAGTTAGGGATTTTGAAGTTGAAGAAATTTATGAAACAACTGCTGCATTACAATACAAGCAGTTGGATGTTGTTTTGATATATTTGTTAAAGTTTTCATATTAGGAAATAACTGTTGGGTTAAAACATTAGAGATTTTATAATTGAGCAAATTAACGTTTATTAATTCAATTCATATCAATTCAACTTTTTTTATATAGCACCAAATACAACACAGTCATTTCTAGGTGCTTTTAACAGAGAAAAACCCAATGAATCCACATGAGCAAGCAGATTTATTTGCGACTGTGGAAAGAAAAAAACTCCCTCTAACGGAAGAAGCCTTTGCAGAAACCAGACTCAGTGGTGGCGGGGGGGAGATTAGAAAGAAGAGAGGAAAGGATAGGACAGACAGATAGTTTGAGTAGGCGGAGGTAGAGAGAGAGGCAGAGAGAGAGGCAGAGAGAGAGGCAGAGAGAGAGGCAGAGAGAGAGGCAGAGAGAGAGGCAGAGAGAGAGGCGGGAAAGCTGAAAGCTCTGCTTTCTATTCTACTTTTAGAAAACCTAGGAACCTCCTGTAAGGAAGCACTCTGAGAACGAAGTGTTCTTCTGGGGAGATATGGGACGACCAGTTCTTTAAGATATGATGGGACCTGGTTGTTAAGATATTTATAAGTTAGAAGTTGGATTTTAAATTATATTCTGGATTTAATAGGGAGCCAATGAAGTGAGGCTAGTATTGGGGTGATGTGATCTCTTATGCTGGTTCTACTCGGGACTGTCGCTGCAGCATTTTGAATCAATTGACTTTTAAGCAGTTATTTGGACACCCTGATAATAGGGAGTTACAATAGTCTACTCTTGAAGTAACACATGCATGGATTCGTTTTTCAGCATCTCTCTGAGTCAGCATAATATGGCATGAACATACAAAAGTACTACAAATTGATACTGTTGAGTACTGGTATCAATTCCAAATTATTGAGGATCAGTATCGTATCGGTTCAAATGTTAAAAGTACCCATTCCTAGTTGCCATGGAGATTGAGATCAAAGGATGTTGGGAGGAGAAGCAACAAATCACATGAGAGCAAACTTTGCTTTGATGTTTGATTTCTTTCAAGTCCTGAATCACTTTGAAGTTTTCAAAGCTTTGATTTCATCATTGAAAGTGTTGATAGCATGAGGGTGTAATTCACACATTACGTGATTCCTAAACAGTGAACAGTTTCTTCAAGTTTCTACAAGCAGTGTCGAAGAGGTGTAGAGGAAAGAATTCATATTTTCAGTTTTTGGTTTTGAAGGAGTCATAGTGAAGATGCAGGACGTAAAAATTGAGAAGCTCGTTGCTGCTTTGCAGCCATTGGTCAAAGCCTTTTTTGAAAGGATGAATCCTGGTCAGTGGGAAGAGATGCAACAAGGGAAAACAGACATTCCTACAGCTAGTTTGTTAGCAGAGTTGTTGGTGGACATCATTGCCAAGCTATCTAATGCTTTGGTGGGTCTTTTGAATGATGGCAAAATGTCAGAGGCTGAGGTTAGCTCCATTGTAGAAGCTACAGTTCCCCAGGCTTTTGTTGAAGTGCTGGATGTGGAGGAGACTGTTTCCAGCATCAGCTACATTGACATCGTTAGTTCAATTTCAAAGGAGGTCATGGAAGTAGTGAACTCTGCCCACTCTAGTGATGCAGAGGACGTCAGTTCGCGAACTCCCCCTCCCAAAAGACTCCACACAATGATGTGTCATGCCACCAAGATGATCAAAGCATTCATTGGGATGATCACATGTCAACAATGGAGGAAGGACGGAGACAGCACAATCTCGTCCCAGGAAATCTATACCCCACTCGCAAGGGATAAAGCAGGGGAAGAGAGTGGGATGGTGTCTGCGAGGACATATGAAGACAGAGAGGATTCAGAACAGGGCCAAGATGTTATCATTGTTTCATCTAGTCGTATTCAGAATGTCATGATAACGGAAGTTGATCAATTTACAAAGCCTTTGTCAAAGGAGTTGACAAAGTCAGACTATAATTGTGTCAAAGCTGTCTTTGATGAGCAGACTGAAGTGATGGGGGAGGAAATCTGCAAAGTAATGGACCTTGTTAGACGTTCCTCAAGGGGCCCTGAGTGCAGAATGGGCCAACGTAATAATGTAGGGAGGATGACCAAGACTTTCTTCGCTAAACAGTTTGCCAAAGTGGCCATACATCGGGCTGTGGCACAACTGCAGGCCAAACATGAGGTGACCTCCAAGAACAGGCTGTCGGCACCAAAACTGATTCATCGCATTGACAAGCTGCTGGAAGAAGAGGACGAAGATGGCACACAAGTCAGTGAGTTCAGGAGGCTGAAGAACAACACCACAGGCAAAAATCTGCGTTTTGTTGTCGGCCTGAGGAAGTTATTCTTGGATTATCTGAACAATGAAGAAGTCATTGTGCAGTCTGGAAAGCAGGACGGGATGACAGCATCTGGCACACCTGTACCGCATACTGACATCCAAATGGAGGTCCAGCACAAAGTGAATCGCTTCCTGACACTGATGAAATGGTGGTTCAAGATTCAGAGCGACCCCCACAAGGACATGGTGCTGCGGGTCTTAACAGACACTGAGGCCAGACCACAGGCAGCATTGCCTAGAAGTGAGGTCCAAGATATTGAATGTGTAGAACCTGCAGAACCTGCAGAACCAGAAGAACCAGAAGAACCTGCAGAACAACCAGCCCAACGAGCAGCAGTAGACAAAGTTTGTGTTGTCTTGATGGTCCATGCTTTGGTGTCCAGGTTGTTTGAGAAAGCTGGTTTGAGCCTGCCTCACTGCAGAACCAGGCAGGAGATTGTAATTGTCTGGCTTCTAGAAGGAATCTGGAAGGAGGTGGAGCACCTGGATCTTGGTTTCACCCTCAAGTCAGTCAAACACCATGTCAAGGACATCATCAAGGAACTTTGTCAAAAGTTTGGTGGTGTGGAGGGCCTCCTTGGAGCTCTGACAGTTCAGAAGACCTCCGTCGTACAAGACATTGTGTCCTGCTTAAAAAAGCCAAGAAAGAAGAAGAACGCCTTGAGCAGGTTCTTCGCGGCGCTGTGGAGAGGCAACTGAAGACCCCTCAGATGGAGAAGGTTTTAGGGAAGTGGGCTGCCTTCCTGAGGAGTTCCAGGGGGTGTGGATGTCAAGTCAAATCAACTTTATTTAAATAGCACATTTTAAAAACAGCCAAGGTTGAACAAGGCCTTTACAATTCAAAAGGAAAAACAAGACATAATTTATGAGGGGGAAAAAAACCATTTCGGTTGTGTAGGACGGAGATGGTTGACTGTGTTTGAGGAGGTTGTAAATGTAATTGGCTCAAACTGCTAGAAAAAAGCTTGGCTTAATGAATAGACAGAGAGGTAAGTGAAAAATGGGGAAAGGCTAGAAACTTTGTCAAAACATTTCAGGGAGTTTTCCCACAGCGTTACTGATGGGACAATTTGACCAGATTCATGAGCATTGACAAGGGAGTTAATAACATTTAATAATAATAATAATAATAATAATAATAATAATAATAATAATAATAATAACTTTATTTATATAACACTTTTCATAACAGTTGTTGCACAAAGTGCTTTACAGCAAAAACACACAAAAAAAAAAGTCAAAATAGTCAGGCGAAACAAGCTTCTAAGAGATAAAAAAAGAAGAAGATTTTATTCCTCCTTTATTCACTGTGGCAGTAGAGCACGCCACCGCCGGGTTCCCCCACAGAGGCACGGAGTCAGGACTGCAGTTCTCCATGATTCTTTTGAGAAACTTAAACCTCACCCAGCACTGTCTGCACACAGGCTTTTCAGTCTGTGTCTCCCGCCTGTCACACCGTGGCCGTTTTTCAAGTCTTAGAACGCCAGTGCGTACTCGCATACATCATGAGTAACAACTTGCAGGGCGTCCTCGGAAGTGCGGAAATGCAAGTACGCAAGAACGCATCGACGTTAATGGAGAATTAGAACACCAGTCATGGCTGTTATGGCCAGATGATGGACCCTGAAGCTGAGGAGGAGGAGGAGGAGGAGGAGGAGGAGGAGGCAGAACCGGGCGAGAAGAGTGAGGAGGAGGAGGAGGAGGAGGACCCTGTTGCCCCAGGGGTGGGGTGGGACTTTGGGAGGCAGCACCACTCAGGAGGCCGGTTACAGGAGTGGCTCCACCGCCATAGGATCCCCTGGGGGAGGGGATGGACCAAGCTGTATGCACCAAGCCCGCTCCTCCTCTCCACACCCCTGCTGCGGTCTTCGCCCCCGCCGCCTTCGCCGCCCCCCTGGTCTGGGCCGCCGGCTTCGCTGCCGTCACCCGCCCAGTCTGGGCCGCCGCCTTTTCCGCAGCCTTTTCCGCTACTGCTCGCCCGGTATGGGCCGCCTGGTCACCCCTCAGATGGAGAATGTTTTAGGCAGATGCGCTGCCTTCCTGAGAAGTTCCAGGGGGTGTGGATGTCAAGTCAAATCAACTTTATTTAAATAGCACATTTTAAAAACAGCCAAGGTTGAACAAGGACTTTACAATCCAAAAGGAAAAACAAGACATAATTTATGAGGGGAAAAGAAACAATGGTATTTGTCAAGGTCTCGGTTGTGTAGGACGGAGATGTTTGACGATGTTTGAGGAGGTTGTAAATATAATTGGCTCAAACTGCCTGAAAACAGCTCGGCTTAATGAATAGACAGAGAGATAAGTGAGAAATGGGGAAAGGCTAGAAACTTTGCCAAAACATATCAGGGAGTTTTCACACAGCGTTACTAATGGGACAATTTGACCAGATTCATGAGCATTGAACCGGGCGAGAGGAGCGAGGAGGAGGAGGAGGAGGATGCAGAACCGGGTGAGAAGAGTGAGGAGGAGGAGGAGGAGGAGGAGGAGGACCCTGTTGCCCCAGGGGTGGGGTGGGACGTTGGGAGGCAGCACCACTCAGGAGGCCGGTTACAGAGGCGGCCCCGCCGCCATAGGAGAGGTATGTAAAGAAAAAATAAAAAGTCAACCAAATAGAATGCAACTACCACTGGAAAGAGTAAGAAAAAACAAAAAAGATGACACCAAAATTATTCAGATATCCTAACAAATAAGGCATTTATAGGCAAAAGAAGTTTACAAATTAGTGTAATTTTCTAAAAGGTAATTGGTGCAGAAATCTGTGACCAAAAACATAACTTTTTCAGGGGATATGCAGGAATCCTGAGGTTAATTTCAACTCCTTTTTAAGACTTTTTAAAAGACCTTTCAAAAGAAATTAAGATCTCATCGCCACTTTAAGTTGTTGTTGTAGTTGTAGTTTACAATTTAAAAGAAATGAGGTAAGCTGAGAAGGAATAAATGTCAGGATTCGGTGGGTCCGGTCCCGGCAGTTTTATGTTTTGTGTTGTTTGTTTTGGTGGGTGTGGTGTTTCTGTTCTGTGTGTTGTGTTCCTTCCTCCCCCTTGCATTTTGACAACAAAGCAGGCGCAGCCGTGCGAGAGGACAACTCGTTTCACCTGAGGCTCATCAGCGGCTCCGCCCTTAAAAGCCTGGAGCTGCCAGTTGGTGGTCGCCAGTCCGTACTCCTGCTATGGTAATTGTTTGGTCCAGCGCTCTTCAGAGTTTTCCTCTAGTGGTGATCCCGGAGCTCGCAAGTTGTAGTATTTAACCAAGACTAATCAATGCTGGTTTTTGTACCTTTGGATTTTTGTTAATCTTCGTTAACCCCCCCCCCCTCCTCTGCTTTCACAGCATTTCCTGTTCCCCTGCGGACTCCCAGTCCGCGCAATCTTCTCCCACCCTGCGCCGTGGAGAAGCTTCTCAGCGGTGGTTGACTGGGAGCTGAAGGATCCCAGTTTTCAATAAACTTTAGATTTTTTTAGCCTTCAAATCTGTCCAGCGTTGTCTCGTGTGTTCTGCATCTTGGGTCTGCCCCCCCGGAATCATGACAATAAAACTCAAAACAATGAATTAAACTAAAGGCGGGTTTGACATTCCCCTCAGTCACAAGTAATAACAGTTATTCAACGCCAACTTGCGGAAAACAAGAACTTATTACAAGACTCGTCTGACATCAACACAAAGGGGCCAGCTTTGTTGACGCTGTCAACAAGCTGCTGCTTAAAGTACAGTGCTAACCCTAATCTTATGATGTATCCAGTTTTGTCCTTGCCACTTTTGAACGTCTTAGCAATGTCCGAATCTGGAAACATTGACTTAAAAACATCCGCAATACCTTCGTTTAAGTTCAATGAGTGGTGATTTGCTGCTGTGTTGAGACACCAGGTAACCTCTGCATGTAGATTTGGTGTGCCGCCCATAGTCACCCTGATGTCAGCAGACGATGAAGAGGTCGCGGTCGTAGCTGTGTTGGCGAGCTCACCTGTCACGTTACCAGGTGGTCATGTTGCTGGTGGACCACAGAAAGATGCTGCCAACAGCAGTCTTGTGGCTAGTACCTTGCATATGGGACTTCGGGCAAGTGCTTTCAAGCTGGTTTCCTCAACAAGAGAGATTCCAACATTAAACATTGGCGGTGAACAATAGATGACTCTTAATTTGTGATAATACAAAACACAAAAGAATACTTCAAAATGAAGGTGGTTTTGCAGAGCTTGGGAAGCGCACTATTACTCATAAGAGACAGCAATGACGCCCCAGGACCATCATTACAAAATAGATATTGATGTACATAAAAATAATCATTTTTTGTGTATTTTAGGGGGAGACTAATTTAAAATTCAAGTCTCAGTGTTACACTACAATGTACAGTGTTACCCTAAAAGACATTTTAAAGACCATGGCAGGAGTGTCTGGATTTTTTTTTTAATGCATTCATGACAGTGAAGTAATGTCACGTACAGAACGACCTGTCCAAATCCAAAACTAGAAAAGGAGGCCCAGAGAAGACATGAAAACTGCACAAACCAAACTATTAACCACACTATCGTTGCAGTGATGAAATGTGGCTTTAATTAAACTCAGAAGACAATCTAGCCTTGTTTTCCACACATCTTGAGGGACATGTGTATTAGAAACTACCTGCTTTGGACTAGTTGATTGCTCTGAAACAATGTTGTTGTTTTGCTTTTTTTACTTTTTGTAACATTAAAGACCAACCAAAGATTATACACCATTTACTTCAAAGCTATGAACTTTTATTATGTCTTGTGACTACTAAACGAACTTACATTGCGCCCTTTCTCCTCAATAACAGACTCTTGTAGATTGTGTATTAATAGATGTGATGACTAAGGTTTCAGAAGCATCGTCTAGATGTATAAATGTGTTGCTTTTCCACCGGCAACAGAAACATTACGCTGTGTTCGTCCCTGCTCGGTAGGCCTTTAGCCTCCCCACATCGATCTGCTACTAATTATTCTCGTTTGACGACTTCTATCCGCAGACAGAAGAAATTACTCACCTTTGTCATGACCTGAAATGAAAAGACAAGAATAGAAATGTCAATAACAATGCTGGTGAGTTGGAAAAAACACATTTTCACCGGCTTCAGCTTTTGTTCTCCATGCTAGCTACAAGTTAGCTCCCCTCACATGCTGGGAATGAATGGCTTCGAAAAAACTACTCATTCTGGAGAAAACTAAACCGCACGTACTTCTGGGTTGGACTCCAGGGGCAGCCAGCACGGAGAGTCCATTTTGAAGTAAGTCTAAGTTGTTATGTCAGAAGAAAGTCGAGCCAGACTTGTTTTATAAAAAACTTTAAAAATCCCCAGCAAAACAGTTTGACAGCTGGGAAGCGCTTCCGCGTCTGAAAGTTCACTCCAACAAGTCTTCAAACGCAGGGGGAGGACTTTTCTTCATATACGAAAGCAAACCACAATACACAAGTATTTGTGTATTCAAATGATTCTTTACACGGAATACTTATTGTAGTGTACCGTGTTTGACTCAGAGTAGTTTTACTCGAAGTAAACTCACATAAAATGAAAGTTGTGTGTTAATCGTACTCCTGTTTGTTGCTAAAGTGAACTATTCCAAAATAGTGGGCGCGGCGTTACGTGACGTCACAATGTACATCGAAACAGAGACGCTGCCGCTGGGGAATCCAATACGGCGGCGTTTATGGGCGCCGTCAAATTTTATTTCCTTTACCGTTTGTGCTTTGTCAGATGTTATAAATGAAATAAGCAAACAGAAATAATGTGAATACTTTTTTGTGTTGCAGGATTTTAAATCCAGACGCGAAATCACTGCAACAGGTGCAGTGCAAACTTTGCAAAGGCTGGCTACATGCTGCTTTGCTGTGTATGTACATGTCTGCTCTATTTGGATATATTATGAATGTGGATCTGTATAATGTAAATGTAGTTGTATATCTATGTATATGTTTCTCCTGAGATGTGGGGTTGTGGGAGATCGTAGGTTTTGAGCAAAACTGTGTTATTTGTCCTTATTAGTTGTCTTACTTTCGTATTGTGCTGTCTGTGAATTGTTGTGTTTTTTTTCTTTTTGTTTTTGTTTTTTTGGGTCCCCCTCGAAAACGAGATGCTACATCTCAAGTGGTTTTCCTCAAATAAATAAATTTCAAATGTTGATAGGGCTAGAAAATCCCACAAACATTAGAATGAGTCATTTAGCTGTGGCTGTAACAGCAGGAATGAGAGCACAAGGTACTACAACAATAGTTGGCGCAATAGTTCAATAGATGTGTGTAGTATGCAGCTGCAGCTGGCTAATAGAGGGCATTTGGGACCTTTAATAAGATATTAAAAATAAATAAATAATGAAATATCATTTTGAGCCCTATGTATACATATTTAGATGAGCAAAATAATGATTATATAGTTAAATATGAGTAAAGGTGTTTCATTCATCTGTGTTGTCTGACTGCTTGCACAAATCTTTGGCCATAGACTCTCATTGAAAGTTATACATGCGCAGTAGCTCGTCTCCAATGCAGGTGAAATGGGGATGTTTGGGCGCACCTTTCCTGCGCCCAGAGCTGAATGCAGCTGGGGCTGACGTCACAGCCGTCTGTCATAAAGTGCGGCTGATTGATGGGTCGAGTCGTGGGAGTTGGAGAAGCAAAATGGAGAGAGAGAGATTAGCTCATTCAGTAAAGTCACTTCAGACAACACCTTTTGAGAGGAAAACATATCAGGACAAGATCGACGTCAAAGAGCGCGGACCTGATCAGTTGAGCATCGCAATCCAGCAGCAGTCAAAAGACAGAGGGAGACAGTCCAGCCCAGCCTTTTTCCAGGACCTGGTTTAGCAACAAGGCTAGGCTAACTGCATGTAGTGAAACTCATGCTTTATTCTGCTTTCCCCGCCTAATTTTTCAAACTTCAGGATTTTATTATATAAAATATATGTACCAAAAATAGAACAGTACATGACATTATAATGTTGCTTTTGTTGTTTTAATTTATGTAAATACACTGGTGTGATTCCTTAATACATGTTTGCTTGCTTTTTGGTAAATGTCTATTTCGGAGTTATAGCCCCCCCTGGAGAAAACTCCACCAGCCGCCACTGGTAGTATGGCAGCGATGACTGGACCACTTGGCTGACATATTTATTCTGCACTCTTTTGTGTTGAATGCTATGTCTTTAAATGAGATAACTACATTCCCCAAAGGGGATTTAATCATCAACAGTTGTTTGATGATCACAATGTGAAAGTAAAATGTCAGTTGATTCTGCATCTTGTCTACAGTTGGCTGATTCCTATTGTTAAATGACAGGAACAATAATTCCCAGACCGTTTAGAGGAGAACGAAGCAGCGCCCGGTTCTGTTTAATAATAAAGCGGCTTCACAGAGAAGAAACTCGTCCTGCTGGACGCTGCAATAGTGACGCGCATTGACTTGGAGAAGTATCTTTAATCTGACTACTGAGTACTAAGTAGCGCTACTACTAAGTAACACGTTACCAGCATCACTGTGCATCAGAGCCGACTGGCCGCTTGTGTGAGGAGATCCTCCGTCTCCTCGTCTGAACAATCACAATTAAAACGCAAATGAAGAGCCAGACGGCTCAGAACTCCTGGGTGGAACATAAACTACTTTAGGAAAGGTGGGCAACGCCGGGCAGCAGAAGTGGCGATAGCTTTGGGATCGTTAGGTGGAACGTGCATGGAAGTGAGCCCAGAGTGTAGTATGGATGTAATCGTGTGCGCTCCCGCAGCCCATGCACTGTCTGCAGACGTGTAATGCGGAGATCATGGAGGGGCTGACGGAGAGAAGCTTCACAGCGGGGAGGCGGCGATTATTCAGATCTCAAAACTAATCTCCTGACACCACCACAACATCTGAATATTTGAATAATCGCGTCCAGCCCAACTATTTTGGCCGTTTTAGTGTCCGCTCAGGTTGAAATTTGGTAGGAAAACCTGTCCGTTGTCCGCATTGGGCAGGTTGTCCGCTCATTAAGTTGTGTTAACAGTTAAATATGTGTCCTGCACAGTGACGTGTCCGCCCAGTACAGGGTGTCCTGCTGTACAGTCCTCCTGACGGGTTCTACTGTATTGATATTCTTTTTCAAAATATACACTTTGTGCCACAACAAAGAAAATGTTATGTAAATTTAAAGGTCAAGCTTTACTTTACCAGTCCGGCCCAATCAAGATAAAATTTGCTTGTGGTCAATGAATAATGTAAAAGCTCAAGATTATTAAGAAAAAAAAAACACTGCATAGTTGTAGTTAGGGATTTTGATGTTGAAGAAATTTATGAAACAACTGCTGCGTTACAATACAAGCAGTTGGATGTTGTTTTGATATATTTGTTAAAGTTTTCATATTAGGAAATAACTGTTGGGTTAAAACATTAGAGATTTTATAATTGAGCAAATTAACGTTTATTAATTCAATTCATATCAATTCAACTTTTTTTATATAGCACCAAATACAACACAGTCATTTCTAGGTGCTTTTAACAGAGAAAAACCCAATGAATCCACATGAGCAAGCAGATTTATTTGCGACTGTGGAAAGAAAAAAACTCCCTCTAACGGAAGAAGCCTTTGCAGAAACCAGACTCAGTGGTGGCGGGGGGGAGATTAGAAAGAAGTGAGGAAAGGATAGGACAGACAGATAGTTTGAGTAGGCGGAGGTAGAGAGAGAGGTAGACAGAGAGGCAGAGAGAGAGGCAGAGAGAGAGGCAGAGAGAGAGGCAGAGAGAGAGGCAGAGAGAGAGGCGGGAAAGCTGAAAGCTCTGCTTTCTATTCTACTTTTAGAAAACCTAGGAACCTCCTGTAAGGAAGCACTCTGAGAACGAAGTGTTCTTCTGGGGAGATATGGGACGACCAGTTCTTTAAGATATGATGGGACCTGGTTGTTAAGATATTTATAAGTTAGAAGTTGGATTTTAAATTCTATTCTGGATTTAATAGGAGCCAATGAAGTGAGGCTAGTATTGGGGTGATGTGATCTCTTATGCTGGTTCTACTCGGGACTGTCGCTGCAGCATTTTGAATCAATTGACTTTTAAGCAGTTATTTGGACACCCTGATAATAGGGAGTTACAATAGTCTACTCTTGAAGTAACACATGCATGGATTAGTTTTTCAGCATCTCTCTGAGTCAGCATAATATGGCATGAACATACAAAAGTACTACAAATTGATATTGTTGAGTACTGGTATCAATTCCAAATTATTGAGGATCAGTATCGTATCGGTTCAAATGTTAAAAGTACCCATTCCTAGTTGCCATGGAGATTGAGATCAAAGGATGTTGGGAGGAGAAGCAACAAATCACATGAGAGCAAACTTTGCTTTGATGTTTGATTTCTTTCAAGTCCTGAATCACTTTGAAGTTTTCAAAGCTTTGATTTCATCATTGAAAGTGTTGATAGCATGAGGGTGTAATTCACACATTACGTGATTCCTAAACAGTGAACAGTTTCTTCAAGTTTCTACAAGCAGTGTCGAAGAGGTGTAGAGGAAAGAATTCATATTTTCAGTTTTTGGTTTTGAAGGAGTCATAGTGAAGATGCAGGACGTAAAAATTGAGAAGCTCGTTGCTGCTTTGCAGCCATTGGTCAAAGCCTTTTTTGAAAGGATGAATCCTGGTCAGTGGGAAGAGATGCAACAAGGGAAAACAGACATTCCTACAGCTAGTTTGTTAGTAGAGTTGTTGGTGGACATCATTGCCAAGCTATCTAATGCTTTGGTGGGTCTTTTGAATGATGGCAAAATGTCAGAGGCTGAGGTTAGCTCCATTGTAGAAGCTACAGTTCCCCAGGCTTTTGTTGAAGTGCTGGATGTGGAGGAGACTGTTTCCAGCATCAGCTACATTGACATCGTTAGTTCAATTTCAAAGGAGGTCATGGAAGTAGTGAACTCTGCCCACTCTAGTGATGCAGAGGACGTCAGTTCGCGAACTCCCCCTCCTAAAAGACTCCACACAATGATGTGTCATGCCACCAAGATGATCAAAGCATTCATTGGGATGATCACATGTCAACAATGGAGGAAGGACGGAGACAGCACAATCTCGTCCCAGGAAATCTATACCCCACTCGCAAGGGATAAAGCAGGGGAAGAGAGTGGGATGGTGTCTGCGAGGACATATGAAGACAGAGAGGATTCAGAACAGGGCCAAGATGTTATCATTGTTTCATCTAGTCGTATTCAGAATGTCATGATAACGGAAGTTGATCAATTTACAAAGCCTTTGTCAAAGGAGTTGACAAAGTCAGACTATAATTGTGTCAAAGCTGTCTTTGATGAGCAGACTGAAGTGATGGGGGAGGAAATCTGCAAAGTAATGGACCTTGTTAGACGTTCCTCAAGGGGCCCTGAGTGCAGAATGGGCCAACGTAATAATGTAGGGAGGATGACCAAGACTTTCTTCGCTAAACAGTTTGCCAAAGTGGCCATACATCGGGCTGTGGCACAACTGCAGGCCAAACATGAGGTGACCTCCAAGAACAGGCTGTCGGCACCAAAACTGATTCATCGCATTGACAAGCTGCTGGAAGAAGAGGACGAAGATGGCACACAAGTCAGTGAGTTCAGGAGGCTGAAGAACAACACCACAGGCAAAAATCTGCGTTTTGTTGTCGGCCTGAGGAAGTTATTCTTGGATTATCTGAACAATGAAGACGTCATTGTGCAGTCTGGAAAGCAGGACGGGATGACAGCATCTGGCACACCTGTACCGCATACTGACATCCAAATGGAGGTCCAGCACAAAGTGAATCGCTTCCTGACACTGATGAAATGGTGGTTCAAGATTCAGAGCGACCCCCACAAGGACATGGTGCTGCGGGTCTTAACAGACACTGAGGCCAGACCACAGGCAGCATTGCCTAGAAGTGAGGTCCAAGATATTGAATGTGTAGAACCTGCAGAACCTGCAGAACCAGAAGAACCAGAAGAGCCTGCAGAACAACCAGCCCAACGAGCAGCAGTAGACAAAGTTTGTGTTGTCTTGATGGTCCATGCTTTGGTGTCCAGGTTGTTTGAGAAAGCTGGTTTGAGCCTGTCTCACTGCAGAACCAGGCAGGAGATTGTAATTGTCTGGCTTCTAGAAGGAATCTGGAAGGAGGTGGAGCACCTGGATCTTGGTTTCACCGTCAAGTCAGTCAAACACCATGTCAAGGACATCATCAAGGAACTTTGTCAAAAGTTTGGTGGTGTGGAGGGCCTCCTTGGAGCTCTGACAGTTCAGAAGACCTCCGTCGTACAAGACATTGTGTCCTGCTTAAAAAAGCCAAAAAAGAAGAAGAACGCCTTGAGCAGGTTCTTCGCGGCGCTGTGGAGAGGCAACTGAGGACCCCTCAGATGGAGAAGGTTTTAGGGAAGTGGGCTGCCTTCCTGAGGAGTTCCAGGGGGTGTGGATGTCAAGTCAAATCAACTTTATTTAAATAGCACATTTTAAAAACAGCCAAGGTTGAACAAGGCCTTTACAATTCAAAAGGAAAAACAAGACATAATTTATGAGGGGAAAAAAACCATTTCGGTTGTGTAGGACGGAGATGGTTGACTGTGTTTGAGGAGGTTGTAAATGTAATTGGCTCAAACTGCTAGAAAAAAGCTTGGCTTAATGAATAGACAGAGAGGTAAGTGAAAAATGGGGAAAGGCTAGAAACTTTGTCAAAACATTTCAGGGAGTTTTCCCACAGCGTTACTGATGGGACAATTTGACCAGATTCATGAGCATTGACAAGGGAGTTAATAACATTTAATAATAATAATAATAATAATAATAATAATAATAATAATAATAATAATAACTTTATTTATATAACACTTTTCATAACAGTTGTTGCACAAAGTGCTTTACAGCAAAAACACACAAAAAAAAAAGTCAAAATAGTCAGGCGAAACAAGCTTCTAAGAGATAAAAAAAGAAGAAGATTTTATTCCTCCTTTATTCACTGTGGCAGTAGAGCACGCCACCGCCGGGTTCCCCCACAGAGGCACGGAGTCAGGACTGCAGTTCTCCATGATTCTTTTGAGAAACTTAAACCTCACCCAGCACTGTCTGCACACAGGCTTTTCAGTCTGTGTCTCCCGCCTGTCACACCGTGGCCGTTTTTCAAGTCTTAGAACGCCAGTGCGTACTCGCATACATCATGAGTAACAACTTGCAGGGCGTCCTCGGAAGTGCGGAAATGCAAGTACGCAAGAACGCATCGACGTTAATGGAGAATTAGAACACCAGTCATGGCTGTTATGGCCAGATGATGGACCCTGAAGCTGAGGAGGAGGAGGAGGAGGAGGAGGAGGAGGAGGAGGAGGAGGAGGAGGAGGAGGCAGAACCGGGCGAGAAGAGTGAGGAGGAGGAGGAGGAGGAGGACCCTGTTGCCCCAGGGGTGGGGTGGGACTTTGGGAGGCAGCACCACTCAGGAGGCCGGTTACAGGAGTGGCTCCACCGCCATAGGATCCCCTGGGGGAGGGGATGGACCAAGCTGTATGCACCAAGCCCGCTCCTCCTCTCCACACCCCTGCTGCGGTCTTCGCCCCCGCCGCCTTCGCCGCCCCCCTGGTCTGGGCCACCGGCTTCGCTGCCGTCACCCGCCCAGTCTGGGCCGCCGCCTTTTCCGCAGCCTTTTCCGCTACTGCTCGCCCGGTATGGGCCGCCTGGTCACCCCTCAGATGGAGAATGTTTTAGGCAGATGCGCTGCCTTCCTGAGAAGTTCCAGGGGGTGTGGATGTCAAGTCAAATCAACTTTATTTAAATAGCACATTTTAAAAACAGCCAAGGTTGAACAAGGACTTTACAATCCAAAAGGAAAAACAAGACATAATTTATGAGGGGAAAAGAAACAATGGTATTTGTCAAGGTCTCGGTTGTGTAGGACGGAGATGTTTGACGATGTTTGAGGAGGTTGTAAATATAATTGGCTCAAACTGCCTGAAAACAGCTCGGCTTAATGAATAGACAGAGAGATAAGTGAGAAATGGGGAAAGGCTAGAAACTTTGCCAAAACATATCAGGGAGTTTTCACACAGCGTTACTAATGGGACAATTTGACCAGATTCATGAGCATTGAACCGGGCGAGAGGAGCGAGGAGGAGGAGGAGGAGGATGCAGAACCGGGTGAGAAGAGTGAGGAGGAGGAGGAGGAGGAGGAGGAGGAGGAGGACCCTGTTGCCCCAGGGGTGGGGTGGGACGTTGGGAGGCAGCACCACTCAGGAGGCCGGTTACAGAGGCGGCCCCGCCGCCATAGGAGAGTTATGTAAAGAAAAAATAAAAAGTCAACCAAATAGAATGCAACTACCACTGGAAAGAGTAAGAAAAAACAAAAAAGATGACACCAAAATTATTCAGATATCCTAACAAATAAGGCATTTATAGGCAAAAGAAGTTTACAAATTAGTGTAATTTTCTAAAAGGTAATTGGTGCAGAAATCTGTGACCAAAAACATAACTTTTTCAGGGGATATGCAGGAATCCTGAGGTTAATTTCAACTCCTTTTTAAGACTTTTTAAAAGACCTTTCAAAAGAAATTAAGATCTCATCGCCACTTTAAGTTGTTGTTGTAGTTGTAGTTTACAATTTAAAAGAAATGAGGTAAGCTGAGAAGGAATAAATGTCAGGATTCGGTGGGTCCGGTCCCGGCAGTTTTATGTTTTGTGTTGTTTGTTTTGGTGGGTGTGGTGTTTCTGTTCTGTGTGTTGTGTTCCTTCCTCCCCCTTGCATTTTGACAACAAAGCAGGCGCAGCCGTGCGAGAGGACAACTCGTTTCACCTGTGGCTCATCAGCGGCTCCGCCCTTAAAAGCCTGGAGCTGCCAGTTGGTGGTCGCCAGTCCGTACTCCTGCTATGGTAATTGTTTGGTCCAGCGCTCTTCAGAGTTTTCCTCTAGTGGTGATCCCGGAGCTCGCAAGTTGTAGTATTTAGCCAAGACTAATCAATGCTGGTTTTTGTACCTTTGGATTTTTGTTAATCTTCGTTAACCCCCCCCTCTGCTTTCACAGCATTTCCTGTTCCCCTGCGGACTCCCAGTCCGCGCAATCTTCTCCCACCCTGCGCCGTGGAGAAGCTTCTCAGCGGTGGTTGACTGGGAGCTGAAGGATCCCAGTTTTCAATAAACTTTAGATTTTTTTAGCCTTCAAATCTGTCCAGCGTTGTCTCGTGTGTTCTGCATCTTGGGTCTGCCCCCCCGGAATCATGACAATAAAACTCAAAACAATGAATTAAACTAAAGGCGGGTTTGACATTCCCCTCAGTCACAAGTAATAACAGTTATTCAACGCCAACTTGCGGAAAACAAGAACTTATTACAAGACTCGTCTGACATCAACACAAAGGGGCCAGCTTTGTTGACGCTGTCAACAAGCTGCTGCTTAAAGTACAGTGCTAACCCTAATCTTATGATGTATCCAGTTTTGTCCTTGCCACTTTTGAACGTCTTAGCAATGTCCGAATCTGGAAACATTGACTTAAAAACATCCGCAATACCTTCGTTTAAGTTCAATGAGTGGTGATTTGCTGCTGTGTTGAGACACCAGGTAACCTCTGCATGTAGATTTGGTGTGCCGCCCATAGTCACCCTGATGTCAGCAGACGATGAAGAGGTCGCGGTCGTAGCTGTGTTGGCGAGCTCACCTGTCACGTTACCAGGTGGTCATGTTGCTGGTGGACCACAGAAAGATGCTGCCAACAGCAGTCTTGTGGCTAGTACCTTGCATATGGGACTTCGGGCAAGTGCTTTCAACTTTTTACTTGACCAAAGTTTAAGGGGAAATCTATAAGGTTGGGTAATGTATGAATTCAAACAATAAATACATTGTAATATGTTTCTGTAATTGTTTTTTGAATTAACTTGAGGTATATTTGACTCCAATTAAAAATGACTAGACAAACATAATAGGATTTCCCAAATTATTTTTACAATTTACACTTCTTTCCTTGAGAGTATCCATGCAGATTCTGACATAGTACTGAAATATTTAGACATTTAGCCTATCAGAGTTCATTTACATATTTAATTTATTTACACATTAACAGTCATTTCAATTACCTTAGAATAGTTGTGATTACGATACGATTCAGATGCCAGAGCTCTGTTTGCGTTAATATTATTATTATCATTATTATTGTTGACTTTATATGAGGCTGTAATAAACTCATCTCTACAGGTAAGTATGAAATGTACTAATGTATGCATGTATTCCCTCAAAAGGCAACTTGAGGTTAGTATAAGGACAGAAAAGGAAGCAGTACAAACTATTTTTGTTCCATTTGGACAATGTGGGGGTCTGTGTGACGTCATCATCTCATAATAAACTAGTTCTAGCTTTAAAACCTCAGAATCACTTTATTAAACCCTGGAGAAATTCTTTAGCAACGCAGCACAAACAGAATGTTTCCAGCTCTAATGTAGCTCCAACCATTGGGACTATTTTCAGGGAGTTTTGCACGGAGTAGGATGCCGTTTCACGGAGGTGTGAATCGCCTGCTCAGGCGGAGGAGCTACTGTTCATTGTTTTGATGCCACGGTCTGTGCTGTTCTCCTCGGGGAGCTGGTGGTGACATCTGGTGGCAGAGCGACCACCTGTACAAACATCCACGTCGATGCTTTGCGGGATTCTGAGCGTAAAACACGTTCAAACAGCGACATGTTGTCATGAAAAGTTGGATAGCCACAGTTCTACTTCCCAAGCCTGCTCGCTGGCTGCAAACTGTGGAATGGAATTCCTGACTCATTACTTGTCGTCTCATTGAGACCTGCCTCCCTTCAGGAAATCCAGTCCACAGTTTGCAGCCAGCGAGCAGAGCAGCCGCAGGGAAACACTTGTGGAGTCATTTAATAAAGCACAGATAAGGCTTCATGGATCAGAAATCTCTGCAGGTTGGATCGGAAATTTCCCCTTCGGGCAAGGTGGGTAGATGATTCACTTGCCCGAGAAAAGCTCTTACTTGCCCCGGACGTTCGGAAAGTCCTTAATGTCGAGCCCTGCTGTTTTCTTCTTGTCTGACTGTTTTTGCGCTGGAATATTCGCTGTGACGTGATGACGTCGCACCTTTATGCGCGTGGCCCCGAGGCGATCTAGCTCCGAGTGCGAGTGCCAAATTCCATTCTTCATCCGACAGAGGGACCCCAAAATCTGTTTCCCACTGCTCCCTAAAGCCTCGTTTCCACAGTGCCCCTTGGTGCCGGTGCCGGTCGGGTGGGGGTCGGCTATCCGTAACCAGACCCATATCAGTGCCGCGTTTCCATTACATGGGGAACGGTTTGAAATGTAGGCGGGGTTATGAACAGTTGCGTAATCACGCAGGATGAGACGCCATTACGCAGCGGTCAACGCGGGGGAGAAATCGAGGAACAAACATGGAGGACTATGCGATTGTTGTGTTCTTTCTTTTGACCTTTTGCAGAGAAGGCTCCAGGCATTAGATGAGGAGAGCTCCGAGGAGGACAGCCGTGAGCAGGACAGATGCGAGCAGGAGAGACGCGAGGAGGAGAGATGGGGAAGAGGAGAGACGACTGTGGGAGAGGAGAAGAAAGAGCCGACACAACCGGGTAACAGTACTTTACTTCAGTTATTTCAATCGTTACTACTAGTAGTTGTTTTACCGCTGCAGAAGCCATTTGTACTTACTTTAGTTTATTATTGTGAAGTTATTGTGAAGAGATAAAGAGTTATTGTGAAGAGATAAATTTCACTTGTAATTCATAATTCTTCAGATTATGTGTTACCAAAAAGGGGAAGCCTCATACTAGGCTTTTTCATTAATTTAAAAGTGTTTCTAATTTTCTTAGCGTAATTTCCCACTGGCTTTTAATTATGTTTAAATGTGTATAAATGTGCTGTTATATCTCCCAGGTCATCCAGGCAGTGCTGCAACAACACCGCCACAGGACTACAAGTTGTTCTTTCACCTGAAGCAACGACTGGTGGGAGAAGATTGTGCCTGGCTTCACAAGCACACAGTGGGTCTGAACTTCCGGATGTCTGAAGAGACCTTTTGCTACCTGTGTGAGAGTGTGTCAAGCGATGGAGAGGCGTGACACAAGCTTCCGTGCATGTGTCCCTCTAACCAAAAGAGTTGCCATTGCTGTATGGAAACTTGCAACTAATGCTGACTATCGCAGCATTGGCCATCTATTTGGTGTCAGTAAGACCACTGTGTGTCGGTGTGTGTGTTGGTGCAATAGATGGGTCACATATTCCCATTTTGGCACCACAGGACTTCCACCGGCTTCATCAGCTTGGCAAAATCCATGGTGCTGGCGTGTTGTGCTCTGCACAATCTTTGTGAGACACATGGAGAGGAGTGCAGCAACGGATGGAGCCTCACTGTGCAGACAAGTGATGAAGCTGAATCTGAACCTGTGGTGGCACAGGGACAGGGTGCAGATGAGGAAGGCAGGGATGTGAGAGAGGGACTCCTGCAATACCTAAATGCATGAAATGTTTGTAAATAGAGCTGCATGTATTTCAAGAACCTGTTTGGTGTTGTGTTGTTTCAAAAAAGTTATTATTGATTTTAATTTTTTTTTTCCAAACGCCTCTGGACCCCACTGCGGCAGTTGTGATCTTTCACGTTACGGTAGTCACTCCGCAGTTTCTTCAGTTTGGCACGGCATTGAGCGGGGGTCCTGCTGAAGCCGTGGGACACCATCCGCTCCGACACCACACGGAAAGTTTTTACGTTCCTCACCGCCCCGTCCAGTTCTTTCTGAATGTTTTCCTCTCCGATTATGGAGAGGAGCGTCTGTACCTCCTGAGTGGACCATGGATCCATAGAAATATGTGGGAGAATAGTGGTTGTCATGGACCAATGAGCAGACGGGAGTGTTGAAGCTCCTCCCGCTCATATCCGGCAGGTTGCGCCTGGTATCCCAAGCGGAGGGGTAGCGAGGGGTAGAAAGAAATGGTTACCAATGGTACCGGTTGGTAACTGTTCTGAGTTAGTGGAAACGCACAACAACCATTTCCCACCCGACCTGCACCGGCACCAAGGGGCACTGTGGAAACGAGGCTTGATATGAGATATCAGGGGAATATATTCATCTGTGACATGTGTAAATATCATTGAAATCCTACCCTTATTTAGTGTGTTGACCTTCAACAGAGAATCTAAGCAAGATAATGGGGAAATAGATGGGAAGTTCACATTTTTCTTCCGTGCAAAATCTCTGATTTGTACGTCGCAGAAAACGTTGTTGTTCGTAAGTACAAATTCCCTGGATAGTTGTTCAAGGCTAGCAAAAGTGTTATCGATATATAGGTCTTCAATACTATGTATACCCATGTCATAACAAATTTGAAAGCCTTTATCAAGTAAAGATGGTTGGAAATTATGATTGTTTACAATAGGCGAGTGAATGAATATATTTTGAAGTCCCAGGCATTTTCTAAACTGTCTTATAATGCGTAATGAATGACATTTCCATCAACAACATTCACTTATGAAGGCAAAGATGCCGAAAAAGTATACACTGAAAATTGTTGGGTAAACAATGGATTCAATTTATATGCAAGGGATGTAGAAATAGACAGGTCTTGTAATTTTAATAAAAATTGTTTTTCAAGTTAAATTTAAGGGAAGTTTAATCTAATATTAATGTAAAACCAGTTGACAAAACTGGTATACAATTTTTAAACTGCCCCCTCGCCTACCCACTCACTCATTTTTTTTTTTTTTTCTTTTTTCGCCCTTGTCCTGTTCGGCAGCTTGGGCCAACAATATGATGTGATTGAGAGCCTTTGGAGTCAGAACAGTTTTTGGTCTTGCAACAGGGAGAGACCTGGAGTCTCCTCCTGTTGCCTTCTCCGTCAGAAGTTGGCATGGCTGCCGTACACGACCGGGGGGGAACGCTCAAAGAGAGAGAGAAGAGAAAGAGAGAAGAAAGTTTGAGGGGGGAGGGGGGAGGGGGATAACATACAATATCCTTGTTGTGCTACATATATTAGTTGCAGTTATCACACTGATCCAAATACTTTCCAACTGTTTTTTGATTAAACCAGCCTGAGCAGCTCTATCTAGACAGTAAAATGATTTCTTAGATTAACCAGCCTGAGCAGCTCTATCTACCCACTCACTCTTACGGAAGAGGTTTAGGGTCACTGAAGAAAAAAAAAAATTCGGAGGCTAAAAAAACAAAACCTTTGTGTCCTTCAGAAAAAGTCGAAAATCAAAGTCGAGATTTTTTTTTTTTCACGGAGAGACGTCTATCCATCCCTCATCATTTGCCCATAGATGTGAAATCACATTAAATCACTTAATTGTGACTATATAGGGTTGCTTACTGCTTATGGCCATGTGATTTTACACAGGATTTCCTTGATTAATAAGAACACATTTAAATAAGCAGCCCCGGACCCGTGCCTTTGTCCTTTGTATTTGACGAACTTCCGCAACAGAACAAGGCAGCAGGCTGCTCTGTCTCTTCTAGTCCTGATACTGATGATAACTGCACCGTGTTTATGAGCTAGATTCTGTCCTGAAGCATCTTTTCTCCACTTCATTAAAACGCCTGATATGCATTTTGAGGAAGCAGTCACACGCGCTCGCATGTGGCTGGACGGACTTTTTTTCCACCGTGAAATAAAAATCTCAACTTTGATTATCGACTTTTTCTGAAGCGCATGAAGGTTTTTTTTCAGCCTCCAAATTTTTTTTTTTCGTCAGTGGCCCTAAAATTCTTCCGTACACTCTCAACTTCCAAAAAAAGAAAAAAAACTACCAGAAGTCAGCCCCTCCCTTACACGCTTATCGGAGAGTGTTAGGGCCACTGAAGAAATATAAAAATTTGTAGGCTAGAAAACAAACAAACCTTCATGCACTTCAGAAAAAGTCAAAAATCAAAGTCGAGATTTTTTTTTTTTCGGAGGTAAAAAAAATGAATCTTCCAAATTTAGTTTTATCTTTAGTGGCCCTAATACTCTTCTGTACACACTTGCTCTCTTAACTTTCAGAAAAGAAAAAAAAAAACCCTCACGTGGACAGCCCCTCCCCTACTCAGGCTGTCTCTCTCTAGTTCAGTACCAGCTGCTCTGAGCCTGCAGTTTCATTTCTGGGTTGACTGCTCAAGAGTGAACACCTCAGACAGCCAGAAAGCCACAGCTTAGTGCTATTTTTGTTGCTTTTCAATGTTTTTGCGTGCCGTTTTGCCTGAAGACGACCTATTTAGGTCGAAACGTTGCTCGAGGGCACATTTTTATATTTTTTTAAACTTTTAACAAAACAAATTTTTTTCTTTTGTTCTTTCCTTTTATTTTTTAAAAAATACAAACACATATACATTTACACGCAGATAATAGAAAAAACCTCAGAATGTCTTCGTACGAAGACTGGACTACTGTACGCTGTGGGAGACGCCGTGGTCGAGTCCCCTCGCGTACTGATTTTAATCGACCACAATACCCAGACGACAGACATCATCGTGGGTTTTCCGGGTGCTGGAGGAGGGACCCCTACCTTTGGGATGGACCGTGCACCTCCAGACTCCGTGGTTTTGGGGGTCGGTTTACTTTCCTCACCCTAACCCTGATCCTAATCCTATTTCTAATCCTAACCCTAACCTTTGACCCTAACCCTAACCCTCACCTTAGCACAATTTTATAGCATTACCCAACCCCAAAAAAGTTAAATAAACATCATACGTGTATTTTTTTTTAAAACGTAACCATCTAAAATTTTTATACAAAGTTCGTCAATAGATAATCAAAAAACCAACAAGAAAAAAAAAATATATTTGATTAAAATAACAAAAAAAAATCAATTTAGAGATTAAAAAGATTTAATATATGGATTAAAATTGGTAGTTGATTAATATCCATTGGATCGAGCAATAAAGATGAGGGTGGAACAATTAAATTTGGAGAGTATTAAAACACATACAAAAGAGAATCTAAAAAGTGATATACAGTAAAACCTCAGCTGTCGAGACACCCTAAAATCCAAGGACAAGTGTCCCCTGAAGACAGGTGTCATCTCTTCCGAGGGATGGATCACGAGGACAAGTTGTAGGACCAGTTGATGTTGAATGAACCAAACACCAAATATGTTATGATTATTTAAAAGCAAATAATGGAACTATTATAAAGTTGCATACAATATAAATACATATATACACATGTATATAAGATGCATAGAAAATTATTATTAAATAAGATTTAATTTACTTCAGGGACCACATATTTATTTAAGGTTAGTTAAGCGTTTAGATTATATTTTGTACTATATTTTGTTAGGAGTCTTTGAGGGTCTTGCTCAGGTACCCCCCCCCCCCCCCCCCCCCCCCCCCCCCCCCACACACACACACACACACACAGGGAGAACATGCAAACTGAAAAAACAGCGATAGCATTCATGTAAATTTCTTGAGACCTGCGTAACATTCATTCTTCTGGCTTTAGTAGCTGACAGAGACCTGAACTTGGAATCCTCCTTGTGCACATTTCAGCTGTGTGTATCTGACATGACATTTAGAGAGAGTGAAACATATAAATCAACCAACTGACTTGTTGATTTCCTGATGGTCATGTAGCATCTGTGTGATCAGTTCTTGCTGTAGCTCCTCAGCACACCCCAGCAGAGATTTGAGAAATGGACCTCAAACATCCCAAGACGTTTGACCTCATTGCACAGTTTCACTCAGCAGAACAAATGTGTGTAAAAGTTCCAAGTTTTAGGCTGGAGGACTGGACAAATATGTGACTTTCCTGGATTTCCTGTATAATCTGGGTGTATTCATACCTTGAGTGATGTGCACTCAATCTGTTTGGCAAGCTGCTGGTAGCGTTCCACCTCAGTCATGAGTTCTACTCAGGAGTGCTGCTCACTGAGGAACTTCTCAACATCTTCTTTCGCCTGGCTGGATTTCAGCACAGCGTATCTGTCAAACTCGTGGTTATACTCAGCACCCGATGAACCTCCTCCAACTTCGTCTCAATTATCTCTGGAAGGATGGTGGGCTTCAGGGTGCTGGCTGAGCCTGGCTGAGGAGCCTTACAGTTTCTTAATTAAGATGTAAATTTATTGATTTATTCATTCATTAATATGCCATACCGTATGTCTGTTTTTGTTAAAGAGCATATTACAAAGTTCAGTATGCAAGTACGCATTTCTAATGTGTGAAAATTCTGGGAATTGTGATGACTGCATTTTGATATGAAGGAGAAGGAAGAGTCAGACGTTACGAGAGTCGTCATGATGTCCCAAAACGTCACCAGGTCAGCAGCAACACATCCGCAGCTGAAAGTAGTCCCTCAGGTGTGGAATCGACTCCTAATGGATTACTCGTTGCAAATGTAACCACCACAGACTTGTGATTCATGTCAAAAAACAAACAAACTAATGAAGAAGATTTAAACTTGAGGTGATGATGAAGATGACAAAACACCTGAGAAGGTGTTTTGCTCCCGATCACTTCAGCGATGGCGGTGAAGTCTTTACCGTGGCGGCGAATCTCTGGAAAAGAAACAGCAGGTTTAATGACGCTACAGGAGGATGTGCTTGTTGCTGCAGGTTTCTGCTCAGAGCACTTGCTGCTCTGTTGACCTGCTTCATGCCATCATCCTGCAAACATTCAAAGTGCTCTCTCTGCCGCTGCAGACGCAGCTGAACTCAGGGAATCCGTCTCGTTTCTCAAAGGCACACGTGGACGGTCACTCCTGAACTGCTGATGCGTTTCCTCGTCGGATTGATCTGTTGTTTTTTTCAATGAATCGCTCGGAAAACAATGATCATTCTCTAAAAATAACACATTTACTTGAAATGTGCTTAAGACTTTCCCATATATTCATATCAATACTGGTTGGAAAGTCATTTTTTCTCTTGTGGAAGATCCAAACCAACCACACCAGCAAGCATGACTTGGATAACACATGTTGTACAGGCAGAGAACAGGAATATGAACGTGTGGCAGGAGGAAGAGGAGTCAATGTGAGGAACCTTTCCCTCAACCTGCACACCCAGGAGCTGCTCCTCCATGGTCCGGCGAGAGTTCTTCTTTGTGGCCGGCTGGGAGGGAGACAGAGAGATCAGCGGGGGAAGCAGGCCACAGCAGCAGAGCAATGAGTGGATGAGGATTCATCTCAATCCCAACAGAGGGGAATAACTGGAGGGAGTCGAGTGAAGAAGGAAAAGAAATGAAAGGTTCCATTACCTCAGAAGGTTGGCACACCCACCTCCGGCCATGTTGGGTCATGACGGGGGTCTTGCTCCGGGTCTTCTTCCAGCTGTAGTAAAACTTCACCAGACTGGAGATTGGCTTGTCTGGGAGCTACAAACAGCACAACACAACACAGCACAACACAGCACAGCACAACACAACACAACACAACACAACACAACACAACACAACACAACACAACACAACACAACACAACACAACACAACACAACAACGTGACACGCTGCTGCTTCACTCATCACTGAAACATTTCCGTGCGTGTTTCCGACGACGGCGTACCATCTTGTGGATGAGATGGAATCTCTTGCCGTGGCAGATGAAGGCCTGCTCGAACTGTACCTTGTCCTCCACCGTCCACGCCACGTCCTGCACCGGGGTGAAGTTGGCGAGGTCGGCCAGCGAGCGCTCCACGTCGTGTTTGTGACACAGCAACATGCCCAGAGCCTGAAGAGCACGAGAGTCGGGAACCTGAGGCAGCCACAGGTCAGAAGACGGCGGGGGACGGAGAAATTTAAAATTTTTAATCGCAGGTTGTCATGACAACGGTCGCCAAAGATATCGCCGCGATTTTCAGAATTCGACTGGGACAGCTGAAAATCGTACGGTGTGTCACGGCAATAAGATTATTAAAACACACACATGCTTTTTGCTTCTTTGTTTTGGCAAATATTCGACTGAGACGTTTGCATTTCAATGTATGTCAGGTGCTTTTAAAGTGCAACACACATATACAGTATTGTAAAAACAACAGGACACCGCAGTGTTAAAGACGTTGTGTTGTAAAGCCTTTATAAAGGTAGTTAGAAATATATTCCATATATAGATATCTTGCAGCAAACAATTTAAATAAATAATATTAAATAGTTTATATTGTTGTAGATCAAAAGTTAAAAAGACAATAAAAGTTTGTCGATACGCCCTGATAACACTCTGTGGGTTAAATAATAATTAGCGGCTCATCGTACCTGCTCCATGTTGTATCCATGCTTCTCTCTCGCTATAAGGATGTACTCGTCCACTGTAAGAAAGAAATTCACAAACCGTCAGGACGAGGGGGGGAAAAGTAGGCAATATAAGGTGATCAGAAAAGAAGATGATCAGTAAGATAGTGATATAAAGACATTATTCCATGTGGCATCAGAGAGCTGAGGGTTGGGACGCCACACCAACATGCTCCTCTGGTCCTCCTCAGTGTGGCCGGCTGCGCCATCTGGGAGAGAAAACAACGGTCAACGCTGAGAAACCCAAATATCTTTATGTTTTTAAACTGTGCATCACTACACTGAGATGATAGTCGGCCATCATTTCTCTCTTTCATACTTCTTATTGTGTGAATGCTGAAGGCGTTCACCCATTAGTGATCAAAATCTTTATTGTTATCTTATTGTCATCTGCAGTGCCAGGCTGTCAGGCTCGCAGCTTACCTGGCTTGAACTCTGGGAGCTGAGCCTGGTTTTCTTCTCCCACTCTGATCACGCTGCCTGTGGGGAGAGAAGCACAGCGTGAACATGGGCTGTTTTGTTTCCTGCAGTGTTACAAGGCCACGGATGAACTGGACTGTTAGTTGCACTGTCTTCAATGTCTTTCTGTCTTTAATGGTGTTTTCTCTACTGGCTCATCAGTGCCCGGTCATTCTTCGGGGACAGTTTTTTTATATTTTGTTACTGGGAGTTGGGGTTGGTGGTGTGTGCGTGTGTGTGTGTGTGAGTGAGTATCCTGTACAATGTACTTTTACATATTGTTATTTCTAATTAATATTGTATAGATTTTCCACATATCTAGTATATGTCCATATATATTTAGTATAGTATCATATAGCTTTTGTTTACCATTTTCATAATGGTAAACAAATTGAACAAGTACATCTAAATACATTTTTAGGAATTACTTGTGATTAAAAGCTCAGTTGGAAGCTGCATACAAATATCCTGAAGTCAAAATGAGCAAAAACAATATTGGCATAATGTGTAAAATCAGATTATTATTAGATCAAAAATATAGCTCCCTCATTCTTCCATATCTGAGTTATGGTGTGGAAATATGGGGAAATAATAAGAAAATAAACATTGATCCTATTGTAAGGCTATTAGACTCATAAATCAAGCTGATTATTATGCTCCAACAAATCCTCTGTTTGCCAAATCAAAGGAGCTAAAAAATACACAATATTGTCAACCTTAATACACTGGCATGTTTTTGTGTCAAATAAATGTCAGTGCACCTCCTGCTTCAATACACAACCGAGGAATCAGGATTCTGCAGGATGTGATGATGTATCGCCATAATTCACGTCATCAACTATATTAAAATGTTCCACTACACTGTGTTATATGTACAACGATCCTTCATTTAACTCTTGTATACTACTCACCGGGCTGATCTATTTTTGTGAAGTAAAGAAGTGGTTTAACTAAGTAATGTTTTGGCAAAGAGCAATTCAAGAAGAGATTGTTAATGTCGACAAGGCTCTCCTGTGTAAATAAAGACAAATGAAATGAATGAAGAAGTGCTGACTATTTTAAAACTACAAGGGGTACTCTCTATGGAAACTGCTGAGGTAACAGGTTTCGAACAGGCTGCGAAGCTTTCTGAGAGATGTAGTACTGTTATTGCTAGAAGGTCCAAGGAGAGTTTTTGTGACGAGATGAAAGGAGATGACGAAACATGCAAACATTAACGCCCCAAAATCGAATCGATCGGTCCTTTGGGTAGTTTTTGCGCAACTTTTGTAAAATACATGCAAACCGATAAATAAATAAATAAATACATGCAGACAAACACAAAACCTTCTCGGCCTTTCTTCCATTGTTAAAGCAGGACTACATGTGATCAGGCTTTTTAGTTTGCATTATGTGTGAATAAATAAAAAATAAATAAATAAAGAAGAATAAGACGGGAACCAGCTCTGATTCGTTACAAACGTACATAGCATTTTAGAAAATGGGGAAACTCACCACAGACATTATAAAGAATAGACGCCGCATCGACTACTACGCCCTATTGACGCTGGTGAGCGGTGGGCCGCCATCTTGGTCCGGTCGCCCGCTCGAGCGATGACGTGTTTAAACTCTTGGGGCTTAGTGTCCACATATGTGGACAGCACTTTTTAACTCCTATGTCCACAATCGTGTCGACAGCTTAACTGGGGGTGTTATAAATTTGTTTGTCAGTACCGTCACTGCCATTTGGTGGTGGTAGAAGAGTATTACACCCCATCAACAAATTTGAAAATGGCAGCCAGTACACCACAAGAGGCTGCTGGCAGCTCCAAGCACAAACATCGTCCAGGTAAGAAGTCCTGAAATTTTTTTTGGTTGATTTTGATTTAGAGAGTAATAAAAGTGTTGTACCTTTGTTACGAAATGCAAATTTGATGAAAAAAATGTGAGTAAAATAAGTTATTATGATGCTAAACATGAAGTACACGTACGTGTACATGGGGACTGAAGCTCCTCGAAACAGCTAATATTCTAGAAAGTATACACACATGTAGAATAAGAAAAACTCTATTTCTGGTCTCAACATTGACCCAATCAGATAAATATTAAATAAATAGCCAAATTTATACATATATTAGTTGGACTAAACATGTTATTAAAAATGTAATATGCTAGTAAATTCATGTATGTGTGTTAGCTTACAGCTAACTCTGATGTAGCTAAAAGGCTGTTGGCTACATTGTCCTATTGAATTAGATTATAAATAAATAATACACAGATGCATTCTAACTCCATAGAAACATTTCAGTGATTTTTATTTTATTTTGTTTCCATCTTTTATTTCCAGAGCGTTTGTCTGTGCAAAAAGCATTGGAGCTATTTTGGTCAATGGATGGAGAAAAGTCAGATTTGGACTTGTCCGAAAACGATGATCCAATCCTGAATGAAAACTACCAACCATCACCTAGCAGAGTATCATCATCAAGACGAAACTGATCTAGACAGACATGGCTGGACACCACTTGAGTTTTTTAAGCAGTATATAGATAGAGATTTGATGACTATGATTTCAGAATGCTCTAATGTTATGTCTCTGTCAAGGAGTGGGGACCCACTTAACATGACAATTGATGAAGTTTACCACTTTTTTGGAGCCTGTATTTTGATGTCCTGCATCCGATACCCAACCATTAGGATGTACTGGTCCAAAGCCTTGAAAATCACTGCCATCACTGACAAATTCACGCGTGCCAGATTCTTCAAACTGAGGGGAGCGATAAAAGTGGTGATTGATGATGATGTGCCAGAAGAACTGAGAAGGCTGGACAAATTCTGGAAGGTGAGGCCTTTTCTGGATCATATTCTGCGAGGCTGCCAGTCTCTGAGTCGACCTGATTGCGCATCCATAGATGAGCAGATGATTCCTTTCACGGGAGCATGTCCATGGAGACAATATCTGCCAATGAAACCAAATCCAGTCGGCATAAAGAACTTCGTCTGTGCTACAGCAGATGGCATCGTGCTTGACTTTGAGCTTAATCAAGGTACAAATGTGCTGATCGAGAAGGTAGAGGAACCAGAGGGCATGGGTTTGGCAAGCTTAGTCATTGAGCGCCTGTGTCAAACTCTGCATCATGGCACTAAAGTGTACTGTGACCGGTTCTTCACCACCATCAAGGGTGCGCAACGAATGATGGAGAAGGGGTTCTACATGACTGGTACAGTAATGAAGAACAGAGTAGCTGGAGCAAACCACAAGTTACCAACTGACAAAGCCATGAAAAATGCTGGAAGAGGAACCTCTTCAGAAGTTTCTGCTGATGATGGAAAGTTGTGTGTAGTAAAGTGGTATGACAACAAACCAGTCCTGATGATGTCTGTTGTTCATGGTGTACAGCCAGAAGACACCTGCCAGCGCTGGGACAAGAAACTGAAACAACATATCACTGTCTCACGACCAAGCATTGTACGCCAGTACAACATGAATATGGGTGGAGTGGATTTGATGGATAGAATGATAAGTTACTATCGCATGAGCACACGTACAAAGAAGTGGACATTACGGATGGTAATGCACTTCACAGATCTGGCTTTAGCCAACAGCTGGCTACTGTACCGCAAAGACCATGCAATATCTGCTGGACCAAAGACAAAACCCATCCAGTTCCTTCAGTTCCGTATGGAAGTGGGCAAGATCCTCTTGGCCCAGCATCACGGTGCAGATGCAGACCTTTCAGAATCTTCAGAGGATGAAGATGGGGTCAAACGTCATGTAATGGAGTTGTCCCATGTGTCGGTCCGCAGAAGAGCCAATGCCCACCTCCCAGAGATGATCGGCCTGAAGAACGCAATGCGCTGCAGACAGCCAGGATGTACTGGAAGAACCCGAGTGCGTTGTGTGACCTGCAAAGTGTTCTTGTGCATGCAAACTGAGCGCAACTGTTACTCAGCCTTTCACTCATAGGTGATGACAGTGATTTCCAGGTGTGTACTTCTTCCGACAGTGATTGTAGCCTTTCACTTATCATTTTTGTTACATTACTCACGCATTGTTTCAAGCGCTGAAACTGAATATCCAAAAGTGGAAGAACGTTTTTCTTTTTGTTTACTTATATTCACTAAGATCGTTACAGTAGTAGGCTGATTCAACAGTGACAGTTAAAAATGCTTCTAAGTTTTGTGTTAAATTTTGTTACAGGCATACAGTGTCATCCTGCAAAAGGCCTGGTTGTTGTAACTGTTCAAAACGGGCAAAAATGCAATATTTCTTATGTTGTTTTTACTCTTTGATAATCATAACTTGTCAAAGTATTTGTATATGTGTTATTAATACATGCTAAAGCAGTCAGGAAAAAACTGCTGTGTTCAAAGTGGAAATAAAGAGTTTTTTCTCAGCGATTTCTTAAGTTGTCTTAAATGTGTTTTATGGAAATTCGGACCATGCGTCCACATATGAGGACGTCATTTTTCTCTAAAAGTGCATAACTTCAAAATATGATGCTTTATTTTTATTCTAATTGGGTTCAAACAAGCCCAATTAGCAAAGAGAAATAACATATGCATGTAAAAAAACTGCTTGGGCCTTAAGAGGTTAATTCAACTTTATATATATGGCACCAAACTGTCATTAGTAGGTGCTTTTTATTATTATTGTTTAGTAAACAATAATAGAATGTTCTGATTTGTTATATATGACATGTAAAACACACACACACACACACACACACACACACACACACACACACACACACACACACACACACACACACACACACACACACACACACACACACACACACACGCGCACATGGAAGTTGAAAAATGATATGAATACATTATAAACCCATATACGTATAAGATACAACAATAGACAAGTTATCAATCAGAATCAATCAATCTAGTAGTTTTTCTATTTTTTATTAATTCATTTCAGACATGACACTTTTCATGTGTACAATCACATACTTAAACCAATATCCATATAGTCCATATATATACATGATTATATTATAAATAAATCATAGCATATGAAAAATAATTAGGAGAACATAGGGCTGCGGTGTTTGAAACAGCCCTAACTGTAAGCTTTAGTCAATAGAAAAGTCTTGAGTTTAGCCTTAAAAGTAGAGACTGTGTCGGCTTCACAAACTGAAACTGGGATCTGGTTCAACATGAGGGGAGCCTGAAAGCTCTGCCTCCCTTCTACTTTTAGAAAACCTCGGGACCTCCAGTAAGCCAGCGCTCTGAGAACCAAGTGTTCTTCTGGGGAGATATGGGACTAACAGTTCTTTAAGATATGATGGGGCCTGGTTGTTAAGAGCTTTATAAGTTAGAAGGAGGATTTTAAATTCTATTCTAGATTTAACAGGAAGCCAATGAAGAGAAGCTAATATTGGAGTGACGTGATCTCTGATGCTGGTTCTTGTCAGGACTCTCGCTGCAGCATTTTGAATCAACTGAGGACTTTTTAAGCAGTTATTGTTTCACCCTGATAATAAGGAGTTATAATAGTCTACTCTTGAAGTAACAAATGCATGGATTAGTTTTTCCGCATCACTCTGAGTCAGCATGTTCCTGATTTTGGAAATATTACGTAGGTGAAAAAAGGCAGTCCTGCAGATTTATTTAATGTGGGAGTTGAAGGATATATCCCGGTAAAAAATTAAATAAATAATAAAAATAAGTCCCAGGTTCCTCACAGCGGTACTGGTGATCAAAGTAATACCATTTAGTGTTACTATATCTTTGGATAATTTCTCTCTCAGATGTTTTGGGCCAAATATAATAATTTCAGTTTTATCCTAGTTCTGAAGCAGGAAATTACGGCTCATCGAAGCCTTTATGTCTTCAAGAGAAGCTTCTAGTTTAGAAATTTGGTTATTATCGTCTGGTTTCATAGATAAATAGATTTGTGTGTCGTCTGCATAACAATGGAAGTTAATGGAGTGTTTTTTAATAATATTCCCTACAGGAAGCATGTATAAAGTAAAAAGTATAGGACCTAAGACAGAACCCTGTGGAACTCCATGTTTAACTTCAGTCTGGATTGAAGAGTCATTGTGAACATGGATGAAGTGGAACCTGTCTGATAAATATGATCGGAACCAGTTTAGTGCTGTACCTTTAAGCCCGATGATGCGTTCTCGTTTCTGTAATAGGATGTTGTGATCAATAGTATCAAATGCAGCACTGAGATCTAACAGGACCAGAACAGAGACCAGTCCTTTGTCTGAGGCCATTTAAACTGACGTTTAAGACTAGCGCCCCCACACTTCAATGGTGAGGACAAGAACTGCATGCAACTTTATTAAAGTGAAAGAGTGAAGAATCACCCTCATGCACAAATATAAATAAATAAACATAAAGCCTAATTTGACACATGATCATGATAAAACTGAAAACAAACAAAAAACAAAAAGGAAATGCACAACAGCATTTCACCAATATTGTGAATAAAAACAAAAACATTTCACAAATCCCCCCGTTCCCCCCGCAGTACGCACTCTAGGTGGACGGTAAAATATAGAGGACTCGCAATGGAATTTGTCTAATAACCAGCAGATGGCAGCAATACGCCGGTGTTGTGCCTGGTCTGCCCAATCAAAAGAAGAAGAAGAAGAAGAGGAAGAAAAAGAGCAGACTCTCCGGTGCAGTGTGCGGCGCTGTGTGTATTGTACGTCACTATACACGAAGAAGAAATACCAGGAACTCTCTTTTTAAAAGAGAAACGTTGACTTAATTTTTAGGAAAATCTGTCTGTTTTCACAACAAAACAGACCTTTTTCAGGTTAAACTGCTCTCTGAAAGAAACACGGTTTTACTGGATCCCACAGGCACGCAGCTGCGGCGGAGCAGCCTGTCTGAGGAGGAAGATGCCCGCTCCGGAGGAGTCATGTGGTTTGTTTTATGAAACTGTTTTCACGTTAGGATACACTGAAGAAAACATTTGGTCACTGAAAAAGCTTCCGTCAGTCATTGAGGGAGTTTAGCTGTTGTAGCATATGTCCATAGCAACATTTTCTTTAATTTATTGTCGTATCAAACTAACCTGACAGCTTTGTGAAAAGCCCCCAGAAGACCTCGTCTCATTTTAACCCCCATAGAAAATGATCAATATCGTTAAATTAGTCATTATTGTCTCTCAACATGTATGTATGTATGCATGTATGTCATAAAAGTTAGTACAGGCCTCACATTTCTGCAAATATTTTATTATATCTTTTCATTGGACAACACTGAAGAAATGAGACTTTGCTGCACTGTAAAGTAGTCAATGTACAGCTTGTATAATAACTCAATACACAGCCATTAATGTCTAAACTGTTGGCAACAGAAGTGAATATGTGAGGGGTGTACTCACTTTTGTGACCTACTGTATGCATGTATGTGTCTATAGGTTTATATTCAGCCTATATCTATCCATGTTATTGTATATAGTACCTATTATTGGCTCATAGTCAATGTACCAATCATTTCCTAGAAACTGATATGATTTCTTAATATAAAACTGCTCGTCAATACTTGTGATATTATACTTGTAATAAATTGTTACATTTAATTTTTATTAATACTATTACAGTTTGGGACAAAATAAGAATATATAATATACCAGTATGAATATTAGTTAATATTTTTAAGAGTTAAGGGTTATGACTTGATAAGTTTAAAGTTCTTCCTACTTTTGAACACGTGAAACCACAAAGCAACAAAACCTTTTCTTTTTTTGTTGTTTGGGCATTTATTTGTGCTCCTTTTATCAGCCTATGTTTTGGTCCCCCCCTTGGAGGGGGCGTCGGATCCAAAATCACAATAGGATATTTCCAGAATTACTGTAGACCTGAAATGAATCATTGGTTTTATTTCTAAGACTTATGCTTTGTATGTTAGTGAGGCTGAGTGTGTGCACCAGTGGTAAATTCACTGAAATCTATTAGTTCAATCACAGATAAACATGGGGATCTGCTGATTTTCTGAAAGAAACCTTAAAGGCTCCATAGAAGAAGGACTGAAAAAAACAGTTATTTGTAAAGCATGTTTCTTTACATGTTTCAGATATTAATTGAACCACTGCTTGTTACTTATTTGCTCACATCTGGAGTCATGTTGCATTATGTACAGAATTAAAATGACCTGTTGTGATTCCCCAAACTTTGAGAAATAATAATATAATTGCCACAACCATGCTTGCATGATGACACCACTATTTCGCATCATGAAATATATTTAAAACCTTTTCCTGTCTTTTGTATTTCAGACATCAATGTTGTGGACAACATCTGTCGGCTGTCCTCAGATCTGCTCGCTGAAGCGGTGAGTAAAAGGCCAATTTCAAATGTTTGTACACCTTTAGAAATGCATTTATATAAAATCTTAACATTACTCATCTGTGTTTGTAACTCAGATCATTAGAAAAAGACGCATCAATGTACAGCGTACACCTTCAATAATATTAAGGTTTGTGACATGGATCACAATGTTGGCTATTAATACCCTCTTTTACTCACAGTACTATAATGAATTTATTATTTCAAAGTCATTTATAGCTTCTTTTTTTTTTTTTCTTTAAATGACCTATTTTATATTTTCCACTCCAGGAATCATTTTGTATTTGAAACAGTAACAAGGTTTACCTCAAAATGTTAGAAGTTTTCTCCCCATATTTGAATTCAATCATCAAACGTCCAATTTTCTTCCCCAATATATTACTGATAACTTATATCATTGAATTTGTCAAGCTTTTTTTCATTATAAGGTATGGAAATCAACAGTACAGTATCTTAAAACATTATATTTCACAAATTTTTAGTTAGTTTTCACTTCTTTTTTTTCTTTCTTTTTTTTTTTAACTTGATTTAATTTCTCACATGAAGAATTTTCTGAATGCTTGAAATATTTAGGTTTTCATGTACTGACTGTGGGTTATATTCACGAAACAATTATCTTTGTGCACAAACCCCACAGGATGCAGCGTGCAGTTGCTTTAGAGGTTTTGAATTCAATTCTGGTAACTGATCTTCTCATCTCCACAGTGTCAGCACATCCTGAGTTCTCTTCAGGGCCAGACCAGCGGAGTAGATTCTGCAGAAATTTCTGACGTGAGTCAGTGTTTTCCCTAGAACTTCATTTTTAACTTATCGGAACCCATCTTCGTGAGTTCCTCTTTCGTGACTTCTTTGTTTTTTTTGTTGTTTTTAATGTGCAGAGATTTCTGAGAGCTGGAGTCAGGCTTGGTCATGATTCTCTCCAGGACATGATCAGATTTCTGTTGTTAACATTCAGGTATGTTTTACACTCGCGTGTCCTATCCAAATGTATTTATTGGGCATGAGTTCTCGTTTTTTTTGCACACATCTTATTCCATTTATTTATTTATTTATTTTTTTTGAATCTATCAGATGTGTTAATCAAGGCGAGAGAAAAAAAACAAGACGAGTTTATTTGTGGAACACAATGAGGCAACAAAGAGCTTCACAACAACAATAAACGCTTTGCTATTCTAAATCATGTTTCCTATACAGCATTTGTCACAGTGTTATTGAATAAAGCTGAGATAAAACAAAACATATTGGCAAAAAAAAAAATACCACAGTTAAGTGTGCAGTTTTAGTTAAAATGATGATCTCATCAGTCTTGATTTAAAAGGAACTCAAAGCCGGAGGCATTCTGCAGAAAAACTCAACTAAACAGGGATTTCACAATCAGAAATGTCCATTTTCTTTGTGTATTCAACTGCAAAGTGGTTTCATGGTATACAAAATGACATGAATTATAACAGAAACTTTATGCAAAGCTCCAGATGTCTGTAGAAAAACCAATAGTGGGCCCTTTTTCTGTTATTTAACTTTTTATTTGAAAAACCAGAACACAGATTATACGTGTTGCCACCAGTCCTTTACACTGAATGAAATAGTACCGAAAGGTGAAATATGTAAATTGACGTCAATAAATGAATAAACAAAAAGTACAAAAGAAAAGCACCAAAAAATTGTCTATCCTGTACACAAATATCTGAACTTACAATAAAAGCAATCATAATAGATACAAATGAATACATAATAGAAATAAAGACAAACTAAATGATTATAATAACAGGTTTGTACATCACTATATCAACCCAAAAATAAATCCACCTCTCCCGTCTGACTGTATATTTATCCCCTGTCATCTGCACCTGAAATAGTAAAAAACAAACAAAAACAATAACAGCCATACCGCCCTAAAACCGCCTGATCTCAAAACGAAAGGCCCTGACCACGTGGCGTTCACTGAACACAGCATTTCGCTGTGCGTTAATAAACTCTGCATTGATCATCGGATGACGGCGTGACCTCGTGACATGAGCAGGTTGGTCTGCATGGCGTCACACTGCATTCCGTCGTCACGATTGGACGAACTCCAGCCGCTGTTGGATCCCGTCTTCAGTCTGCTCCATCAGCAGCTGGTTTGTTTAGGTTTGCTGTCACGCGGCACTCGGACCTGAACCTCTGCTGCATGTTCACTTATTAAATGTCATATCAAACTGGTTTTAGTGGAATGACGCTCTGATGCTTCCGACTCCTGAAAGGTCGGTATTGCGGATATTTATTGTTCCACTGACAGTGAGCCGCTCTGTAGCTGCTGTGGCGGGGATGTTACGCGGTGTTACATTACAGCAGACATTTAAAAGTCAAAGAGTTTTTTCTTTCGTCAGCGACAGGAAGACTCTACCTCTTTTTTCTCATTCTGACAGGTCGGCTGGAAAGAGCAACGTCTCCGCAGATGAACTCGTGTCAAAGCTGGAAGAAGGAAATCCCAAGTGGTCCAAGTCTTCCCTTCAGGTGTTGCACAAGTCCTGGAGTGAACATGGTGCTTCAGTTCATGCTCAGCAGGAAGCTCGGGTTATGCTCAGCGTCGGCCAGGTACGTTTACCTCCAATGCAACAGTCGCTGCTCCTTCAACACGGACAATGGGTTGTTTTCTTTGTTTCGGCTGCAGTTGGTGGACATGCAGTGGAAGCTGGGCATGGCCGTGAGCTCAGACACTTGTCGCTCTCTAAACTCCCCGTACGTAACCCTCCTGTTGAAGATCGCCAAGCCCTCCGGACAGATTATCCAGAGGTCTCTTGAGTTGACCATTCCTCAGTTCCAGGTTGGTATTTGTGTCTGTGACCATATTGTTGACGAGATCGTTGTATTCATCACTGATGCTTTTTCTCTGCAGAACTTTCATAAGCAGTTCAAGGAGATGGCAGCTGTCATGGAGACCGTATGAAGAAGAGCTGGACGCAGGTGTCTGATGGATGATTTATTATTTAATGTCCACGCAGCTTTGTGTCTCTTTAATTCTGCCATGTGCACAACCAGTCAGATTAGCCTTGACTTTTAAACATTATTGTGTGTTTTTCAATATAAAAGGCTGGATCTGCCTCTCCTTGATTGATCCAGCAGTTTTCATTGATATATTTCACTTTCACACAGTGTGATCTAATGTTTTTAAGTGTCCAGTTTTCGTTACAGAATATCTGTGATGTGCTTTAGATTTCTCACGTGCTGTGGCTAATCTGCTGCGTTTGTGCTGCTTGACTGTACTGAATGTAAATATATTTCCACGATGACCATGACAAGTTTCGACGAGCTTGCTGCACAACACCCTCTCTTATATAATTCAAATGATTTTTTTTGAATTTCATGAGTTACTTCTCCCTCTTGTTATAGTCTGTAATGCTGGTGAAGTAAATAAAAAATCTTAACTTGAGGTGTTCTCAGTGTTTTAGTTGTGCTGGTTACACTGGATGAGTAATTTAAGTAAATTCATAGAGTGCTGCATTTATTCCAGTGAGGTTTGTTTAAATGGCGCTTTCATAGGTGCTGCGTGAGACCAGGAAAAACTGTAAAAACCAAAATTGTAAAACAAAATATACCCGTTTGTGTTTCAAATATAGTATTCTGCAGGTGTGAAAATAGTCTGAAAGAAACTACATATAGTTGATAAATTATTGAAGCGCTGGTATAATTTACTTTTGATCTTAGAGAAAAATAATTTAGCATTTAAATCTAAACCTCGTTAAGTTCTTGTCAGTTCTTGCTCACTTTTTGCTGACACTGCATTTATGAGGCTGCTTATCATAGATTTTATGTCTGTTTACAATGTTAGGCATTATTTTCTGACCCATTAAATTATTTCTAATGATGAATAATTTTATCTCGACCCTGTGAATCCTCTCGAGTTAACATTTACCTGTGGGAACCTTTGTGGACAACCTAACTAAACTATCAAACAGAACCGAAAACATCAAGCCGAGCATCAGTGATAATTCGTCTGTTTTATGCAGAACTTTTCTCCTCAGCTGTGTCGCAAAGTGCTAACAGAGCAAATAAACCCGACAGGAAGTCTGCAGATTGTCATCCAAACATCTTGCTTCGTCAGTCCTTTGCTTTCACATGCCTCAAATATGTTTCCCTTATTATCATTCTCGACTATTTTGACTGATTCTTAATATACTTCATTGAAAGAAAGTGATGGTAGTGTTACTGACTGAAGCACAACACTTTTCTATCACTGTAGTGAGCAATAAATAATAAATGTGAACTTTTCCCTGAACATTTAAGCTCTGCCTCACAGTAATTATGCTCTTATCCATTTATATTTTTGGTTAACTAAATATATAAAATTTTACCCTGCCTTCCTCTATGGTGTGTACCTTGGAGGAAGGTGAAGTCACATCCTCATGGAAATAATCTATAACTTTTGAATAATTATAGTTAATCTACAGGTGCATCAAACAAAAATCTGAATACATGGGAAATTCCATTTTTCCTTCAATTTATGTCAAACAGAGAAAATTCAGCAAATTTTTTATCCGTTTTACAGAAACATGTGTTTATAAGTATGTTATTAAAAGAGTCATCTTAATAAGTGCTCTATTCACTCGCTGTTTAAAAGTACAATCATTTTCATCACTGAGAGCCTCTCAATCTAATAATGGCAAAATCCTTGTAATGTGGTTTATAAACGGACTGTATTTCAATGAAGTACACACACACACACACACACACACACACACACATATATACATACGTATATACAGTGGACAACTTTTTCCACCTTTAATGTGACCTATAACCTGTACTATGCAACTGAAACACAAACAAACCTTTCAGGGAGGTGAAGTACAAATAAACAACTGAGATAATGAGGTTGTACCAGTGTGCACACCCTCTTATGACGAGGAATGTGGCTGTGATGTCGCATTTAACCAATTACATTCAAACTCGTGTTAAATTGGAGTCAGCACACACCTGCCACCATTTAAAGTGCCTCTGATTAACCCCAAATTAAGTTCAGCGGTTCCAGTCGGCTTTTCCTGACATTTTTGCAGCCACATCTTCCAGCACAAGCCCCGGTCCACAGAGAGCTTCCAGAGCATCAGAGGGATCTCGTCGTTCAAACATATCAGTCAGGTGAAGGGTACAAAAGAATTTCCGAGGAATTAAATACAACGTGGAGCACAGTGAAGACAGTCATCATCACGTGGAGAAAATATGGCGCAACAGTGCCATTACCAAGAACAGGACGTCCGTCCAAAATTGATGATGAGACGAGAAGAAAACTGGTCAGGGAGGCTGCCAAGAGGCCGACGGCAACACTGAAGGAGCTGCAGGAATTTCTGGCTGTGTAGCACATGTGACCACAATCTCCTGTCTTCTTCATGTGTCGGGGCTATGGGGTCGGGTGGCAAGACGGAAGCCTTGTCTTACAAAGAAAAACATCCAAGCCCGGCCTAACTGTGCAGAAAGACATTTGAAGTCTCCCAAACGCATGTAGGGAAAAGTGTTACGGTCCGATGAAACCAAGGTTGAACTTTTTGGCCATAATTCCAAAAGAACACCATACCTACAGTGAAGCATGGTGGTGGCAGCATCATGCTTTGGGGCTGTTTTTCTTCACCTGGAACTGGGGCCTTAGTCAGGGTGGAGGGAATTATGAACATTTCCAGATACCAGTCAGTGTTGGCACAAAACCTTGGGGCTTCTGTTAGAAAGCTGAAGATGAAGAGGAACTTCATCTTTCAGCATGACAATGACCCAAAGCACACAACCAAACCAACAAAAGAATGGCTTCACCAGAATAAGATGGAGGTTTTGGAATGGCCCAGCCAGAGTCCAGACCTGAATCCGACCGATCATCTGTGGGGTGATCTGAAGAGGGCTGTGCACTGGAGATGCCCTAGTAATCTGTGAGCTTTGGAGCAGATTATTCTATCAAGATGTGCCACACTGATAGACTCCTACGCAACAAGACTGGCTGCTTAATACAAGCCAAAGGTGCTGCAACACAGTATTAGTTTAAGGGTTGTATATTTATGCAACCAGGTTATTTTAAGTTTTTTATTTAAAATTTTTCCCCTTTAAAGGTTTCAATTTGTTTTTCCATTGTGTTGTGCAGGTTATGGGTCACATTAAGGGGGGAAAAAAGTTTAATTAATTATCTCTGTGTCATTTCTTTTTACATCACAAAAACCTGGCATTGGAACAGGGGTGTGTAGACTTTATAGATCCACTGTATATATATATATATATAATTCTCAGAGCTTATGTTTATATGCTACTTTTAATCACGTTCAGATTTTCAAAGATGCATCTGAATGTTTGCAGCGGTTTGAAGACTCTTTTTGTTGTTTAATCACAACTTTGTGCATTTGAAACACATGAGTTCATAAACCTGTAATCTTTAAGCATTCAAGCTTCAACTGCATGCATACCAGTGCAGTGGGGTTTTCTAAGCTGTAAAACTACTGACTGCTGCCTCAGTTGTGAGGTTATATATGGCCAGGGTGCTATTTTGGGAATGGGACGGGTGCTTGGATATTTAAGACGTGTGGTGGCTGGAAGCTCCACTGATGCATCACAGTACTAATACTATGATTCAGCAAAGCTTATTTGTAAACACTTGTGTCTTGCCTCACTGAAGTGTTGCATTATGAGCGTCTCCATATTTAACATGATGTGTTTGTTTTTCCTGGGGACCAGTAGTATTACTATAAACTCTAAACAGGGGGGGGGGGGGGGGGGGGGGGGGGGGAACTCCAGTCGTAAGGGCCTGAAAAGACCTTTTCTTTCCACACTGGCCTGGAAGAGAGTTTCCATTTAACAGCGCGTGTACCGTGGAGGAAGGCGGAGTCACGTCCTGTCACGTTTCACACCGCGGCTCCGTTCTCCGCGCTCCCCCAGCACATGGGACGGCGGGGCGGGTTCGTCAGCGCGCACACAGCCGCTCCGCCTCCAAGGCGTTGTGGAAGAAAGGATCCCAGGCGAGAGACTGCGCTAAAAGGCGATAAACACGCATCAATGTATGTATTGTATTGTTCTCCGGGGCAGACGGACGGGAGCGCTTCAGCCGAGCTTATGCGCCGCAGGATTTCGGGGTCGGGACGGTGTCGGTGCGCCTGCGCTCGTGCGCCCCGGAGCGACGCACCGCGCGTCAAAGGACGGCAGATTTCTCCAGGAGGCTTGTGTTTACACAGGAGCCATCCACAGCCACGTTTTTAGGTTGGGGCAGTGCAGCAGAGGGGTGTTTAGTGTTACACTCAGGGCCAATGCAAACAGAGCAGGAGAACAAGCCAGGAAATCCAAGTAGATCTGCTTCAAACCTCTGAAGGGAATAAATCGGACACATTTTTTCTTTTCTTCTAAAAACACATTTGGATAAAATGGAGAGCACATGTTGAGCATGATGCGAAACGCTTCCTCATGTCAACTTTAGTAGCTGTCGAGATGGAAAGTGTTGCAAACTAAACCAAAACTGCGCCCGGCTGTGCAGGGGGATTCTGCATCGGTGACACATTAGTAGAAAGAGTTTATACCCAGTTTGCTTTCAACGAGTGTGGGCTTGTAGCCAGCTGGGTCGACATGGAGAGTAAGGATGAGAAGGAGAAGTTGGACAGGAGGTTTGCCCTGACTTACATCGGCTGGTCGGCGCTGGACAGGCGGACCACCCTGCCCATGCTGCCCTGGCTGGTGGCCGAGATCCGCCGGAGGAGCGAGAAGGGAGACTGCGGCCCCGTCATGCAGCCCAGGGACGTTCACCTGGTCCTCTGCCCCCCTTTCGTGCGATGCGTCCCCACCAGCAGCAACAACTCGTCCGTGTTCATATTCGAGCACAAAGCACAGCTCATCTCTCGCTTCATCCACAACAGCAATGAGCTCACGTACTTTGCGTACCTCCTGCGGGGCCAGCCGGACAACCCCGAGTCCGAGATGTCCTGTCACGTCTTCAGGACCTGCGATCCCAACCAGGTAGGCCTGCTCCTCTGGAGAGGATTTTTTTTTTTTTTACAGTTTTTGCATAAGAAAGCCATAAACCAAACAGAAGTACTAGACTCAAACTAATCAGGGGATTTGGATGCAAATTAGGCACATCTGAAGTATTTATTTTATTTTATTTTTAAACCTTCCAGGACCCCACAGTCAACCTGTCACCTCAAGTTCATACATTCCAAACAGGTTTAACATTTTAAACTCCTCCAGGTACTTGTGGTGATGTCAATATTGTACTTTCTCACAACTCAAGATGCGTGAATGAATGCCGTTTTCTTGAGGTGACATCTTTGTGTATTTACCCTCAAAATACACGCAGATTAGTCAATGGTCCAAACATGTTTGCCTTGGCATTAAGTATTTAGGCCACAGTTTGGCGAGGATGATAAAACGAGCAGACTGGCCTTGTTTTTTTTGGGCTCCACGTTAATCCATTTCTGTGCTTTTGTCTTCAGAGGATCAGCACTGTGGTCCTAAAGAGCTCAGTGAACTGCAGATCAATAACATGGATGCAACTTAATCACATTAACAACAAGACAAACACAAATCTGGAAAGTAATCATGTGTTTGATAGTATTTCCTGTTTCGGTTTTCTGAGCACCTATATGATGCTTTGTTTCTATCAGAACCATCAAAAATCAGACACTTCTACTTGGTGCATGTGGTGTAATAAGAAGTGAACAGGCACAATACCGAGTCAGCATATTCCCATGCTGATCCGCATGCCAGTCTTGAGTAACATACTAAGATGTTGTAAACAGTCAGGAATCAGGAACTCATCAGTCAGACTGTGAAGATCAATTGTGTTGCCATGCAGTTTGGGTCGTCCTGTCAGTTGAGGTGAATGTGCTCCGATGTCCGTTTGGCCTAAATCATTCCCGGGATGAAAAAAAAAGAAGCCAACTCATATTTTTCTATTTTCTGGATTTGATATGATTTTGAATGTGGTTTTGAGTTGTGAGGGTGTGACCCTGATTGTAATGCAAACCGAAGGCTTACACTTGCTCGTGGTATTCCTGTTCCCCACGTGACCCAGGAAGCATCAACAAATGACGCTCACAAACAGATATCGAGTTGTGCTCTGATCTGACTGATGCCTGCACTGTATCACGTTTCCTGAGGTATGTGCAGAGCTTGAGTACACTGTTTGTCTACTCGTGAGCGATGGGAGTGCAGGCCACACTTTCCAGGTATCTCGCCTTACTGCCGAGCTCCAAGTATTTGCTGCAGTTACAAAGGCATCCCGAACATACTTCATGCACCATTATTACACTGAAAACTGGTTTGGCCGCCGCCGAGAAAGGTGCACGAGCTGGAATGCGTTGGCTAATCTGTCAACAGTATAACTGTTGTTATGTACCACAACCGCTTGCAGTCGTAGGTAATGATTTGATGGTTCGCAGGCTGTAGTCTGTGTTTAAATCTTATTGTGGGCCTTGTAAAATGCTGCAAAACAAACCAAAACGGCTTAAATGAAACGATGATTGGAAATGCTGAGTCAGCACTTCCGTGCAATTTTTCTGTTTTCCCTTCTTTCCTTTTTTTTTCTAACCTGAAGGTTGTCAGTGGCCCATTGGAACATGGCACGTCTTGCTGAATGTTTGCAAGGTTTGGTTCTTCAAATCAGGTTCGTCCTCCTTGACTAGAAATACAACTTCTCTCCTGATGTATGTGAAGGTAAACGTGTTCTGATCCACCGATCACAGTTTATACAGCAGGTATAACTTTGGGACGTTAACATGCTGTTCCTTCTACTTGGGCAAGCTTTTTTTTTTTTTTAAATGTCAAAACTGTCACCTTTTACTTCACTGAGGTGCTGAGTCTCTGTTACTCTCAGTGAGACTGTGGAAGCAGCAGGTTCACATTTAAAACTTGCTCGAGCCACCAATTCACAGTGCGATCTATAGTGTCAAACACAGACGCGTCTCGCTCCCACCTTTGTCCGACTTGGAGCTGACCACCGAGGAATCTCTCTGGGTGACCCTCTGCCGTCACGTGGGCGCCGTCTGTCACCCAGTGACAGGGACACACAACAAGTCAACTAAATCAGGGCGAGACTCCGGCACCTTTCTCTCATTCAGCAAGGATGAACAACATCATTATTCACAAAGAATAACATCGATGCATACTGTTTCTAACTGTATTACAGAGTATTATATTACACAGAGAAAAGAAACACATGTGGCTTTCCCCTTGCCTTCAAGCAGCTTGATCTTTGTAACACTTGACTTTTCCTTGCCAGAGGAGTGCCTCAACCGCTTTCTGCCAACGTGATCTTGAAAAACAAGAAACTAAAGACAACAGATTCTTATCTGACAGTCCTCCAGTTTCTCTACACCTTTAACATTAAATGAGGAAAAAATATTTAATTCTCTAAGATGTAGCTGTATGTAACGGTGAAGGCTCCTAGTAACTTCGTGTGCTAATGAATATGGCATGCGTTCACTTTTTCCTCATAGCCACAGGTATATTTGACATTCGTCATTCTCGGGAGCGTCTCAGGTGGGGTTGACCGTGTAATCACAGGCTCGGGGTAAGTTCCTGCAGGCAAAAGTGTGAGAATAAATTACCGTTAAAGTAAAACGCAGTCTTCCTTTTATCACTTTATTGCCAGAATTCTTATTTCACTCCTAGGATTTGGGGTATTAAAACAAAAGTTACTCTACTGCTGACTTGACTGGTTGCGAGTTCCTGCTGTGATGTGGCCTCTCACCTCGTGTAAACCTGACATAAAGGCCTTTTTGTTTTATGTTGGAACTTGAACTTGGTACGCTGTTGCTGCCCGGTTTGCTCTCGGGCAGATGGAAAAGCACTGGCTGTAGTGAGCTGCTGCCACCCTCAGACTTAGTAATGATAATAATAATAATAATAATAATTGGTGTAAACAGAAGTTTCTCATTCTATTTCACAAGTGACTCCATTGTGCTATTTTTAATTTGGCCAATAGTTGTTTTTCTGTCTTAGGTATCCTTGAATAACCTTTTTCAGATACATATACATGCATGTGATTGTTCCTTCTTTGGCACTGGGAGTTCACTTCAGTTTCTTTGTGTGTTTCCACTCCTACCCTAGATAACTGGTGACTCTAAAAGGGTTCTAATTGGACTTAAATGCAGATGCTGTGGGCTCCCAGTGGTTTGGCTTAATGTTCCCGACAAGAGCAGCAGAAGTGCCAGCCAGTTTCCGATCTGATATTTTTGGGTGTATCGCAGTGAAGTTGGACCTTTTGTGAGTCATTCACGGAGGGCGCCCGAGCGCTGAGAGGACAATCCTCATGTTTGTTTTCACCTAAGCTCTAAAGCTGCACTCGGCCGCCGGCGTTTATGCAGAGCGACTTTAACTCCTAACCAGTGTCACTGATATTGCGTAAGGTGGGCGGCGATGAGTGAAAAACTCGAAGGCCAGTCGTGGTGTGAGGATATGTTTGAGTGAGTTTTGAGTAATCTGGCTTCCCTCTGTTGCCCAACAGCCGTCTGCCTGTCTGTGCTTGTCTCCTTCCAAGGAATGAGCACCTTCACTGCTTCTGTATCAGGTGGACGACAAATAATTAATCGCATCAAATGGTGCTGAGGCGTCGTCTTACTCATGTTTAATAAAGCAGTTCTTTTAAATGTCAAGACGTCTCTGTAAATTATGTTGTTTTTTTTCCCCTCGTCCGTCGCGCCGTGTTGTGGTGATCTGACACTGCAGCTGTGATTCTTGGCCAGGAAGGCGTTTCGATTACCTTGAACTCTGAATGAGTTTATGTTCTCCACAGTCTCCTGCCGCTTTATTTTGTCTCCATTTCAAGACGGGGATAAATTTACTGAATTGGTCGAACAACAATCCCCATATGGTTTTAATTCAGCAATGTGGAGTGTGTATTTTAAAATCAAGGTTACTAACTAAGGTGGTCTTTAGGGCAATCTCTTATTTCAAATATCCTGATTCAACTCCCCCAGATTTAAAACGCTGTGTTCCCCTCCCAAGTTCACTCAACTAATTCATTATTATTAATGTCTGATGGGCTCCATCCAATGTTTATTTTAAATCTGGTAGGTCTTTATATATATTCTGCAAATGATGCGCCAGAGTTTTAAAGCAGATTTAAGATTTTAATTTCCCTTAATTACATTTACAAGACATTCCTTTCTAAAGATGTGCATTTTTGACAGAATGTTTAGTATAAGTATTTTTACCGTGTTTTAAAAAAAAAATAAAAAAATCAGGGGTTCTTTTAAGAAATAAACTGGGGGAAAAGGTCCTGGCAGAAAACGTGTTCCCCCCCGATCCTCAGATTTCTCCTGAAAAGTCTTTGGTAATCCTGAGGGTGAGGGTGACACACTTGGAGGAAAACACTGAGGTTTCACAATGTGTGCAGCCATCTTCTAGCTGAACTCCGAGTTGTCAAAGCTTTACCAGGTTTAAACTTGGAATTCCTAACTCAAGTGGAAATGCCTCTTCCAAACGCTTAAAGTCAGTTCTAACAGAGCTCAGGCAGCAGCAGGCCTCTGGCCTTACACTTGAACTTCGCTCTGGTTAAAATAACATATTTACCAGCACAGGACAGATTTTGTTTCCACTTTTTAATTCGATGTTCACCCTTTTTTCCCCGCCTCGTCTATCTTACCACATATTGTGCTTATTTTGTGCCCATATTTCCGGTGTCTGTGTGCAAAAACCTTGTAATCAGATGCGCAGAGCAGAGTTTTGTTCAAGTTTAGACGCTTCTGGGAAAGCGTGTCACTCCCGCCACCTGTGCTCCTCTTCATCCGAGTCCAGGCCCCTGTCACCAGCCAGGCTCAGGCTCACGGCCTTGAGAAGCCGGGCACATGGAAAATGGGACTTCAAAATAACTCATGTCGTCATGGTTGCTCTGCAGGAGACACGCGAGATTTGTGTGTCAAGTACGTAAATCGTCTTTGTCCGGATGTTTTTCCTTTTTTATTTGCAGCCTTTCCTTTCCTGTTCGTCTATTACGCCTCCCGCTGGTGTGTTTTGTTACATAAACCTTCTCCCTGGTGAGCAACATAAATATATTTATTCACCAGTCAGTCTGCAGCCCTTATCTGATGTGAGATATGTGCTGTGTGTGGGACCACTGCTTGTTTTAGCTCTCATTGTTGTTAAACAGAGTATTTGGCCGACCTTGGCAGAGGTGCTGGTTTATAGATTTGTTTTTGTCTTTTGAGAGCTTGAGCTGCCAAAACTTTAATACAACCACGATTCGTTGCTCTGTGACTTTTTAACTTTTCCCTCAGTCTAAATTGTAAATGTGTCTCAACCGATAAGGTTGGTTTGGATTGACGTATTGCTGATTAATTCTCTATCGTCTGCCTTGACCTTTTGGGTTGTTTTTAATTTTCCAGAATGCTTGTTACCAAAGCAGGTTTTTCTGCTCTGACGGTACGGTACTTGCTGTTCCTCCACGTGTTAAAGGGCCTCACTCAGTGGAGGAGAAACGGGCTCCCTGACCTTCAAATCTGGGATTTCTTGCAGGCCTGTGTTTTGTCTGTGTCGTCCAGCAGAGCGTGGGTGCTTCCTGAAGCTTGCCTCCTTCCCTCAGCGCCGGAACTTTTGATCTTTCTGTCGCTGAAAAACACTTGAACAAATCTTGTGCTATTTTATTGAAGGTTCAATATAAGAAGTTGCAGCATTATATTAGGTTCCATTATTCATCAAAACAGGTTGGAGAATGTGGTTATATTTGTTTTATCTCACATCTGTGCTCAAACCAGTCATTGATAAAATGTCATGATTGAATATGTAAGTATATTATGCATTTTACTTTTATCTGCTTCACTTTTAAATGACTTTCAGCTGAAATTGTGTCTCTACTACTGACCTTTAATTAAATAACGGTCTTTGCAGAGAGAGGCTTTTAAGGGTTACTGCTTTTGATGTCAAAGGGTTTAGCCAAGGTGTTATTTTTGTGCTTTTAAGCTGGAGAAAGGGCCGGGTTGTGTTGGACTTCCTTTAGTCTTTTGTTATTCATTATGTGTCTTCTCTCCACTTTCCTCACCCACAGGTCCCCGAGGTGATCACGAGCATTCGCCAATTGTCTAAATCGGCTCTAAAGGAAGATGCTAAACCCAAACAGGAAGCTGACGAGGCCTTTTATAACTCGCAGAAGTTCGAAGTGCTTTACTGCGGCAAGGTAGAAATCCTGCGCACATCCCATATCCTGTGTGGTTTTTTTTTATGCAGGAAAATCTTTAACGGGCTGGTTTTTAAAATATTTCAGGTGACAGTTGGCCACAAGAAGGCTCCATCCACCCTCATCGATGATTGTATCGAGAAGTTTCGACAGCATGAGACTGAGCGCAAGCGCCTGCGACTGCTCAATGGGCGGCGAGGGTCCACGGAGACCGCCCCCGTTGAGTTCCTCATTGGAGAAGAAAGTGAGACGATTTCTTCTGCTCTGAATGAGAAAGTGGATGAACCCGAACCTCTTGGAGTGGAGGACACGACTGCAGACGGAGGTAAGACCCTCAAGCACATTGAAGATTCGGGAAAGGCTCACAGAAATGATTCAGCAATAGTGACTTTAAAACTGAAGAGACTTTCAGCGAACACAAATATGAGTAGTAAAATGTGTAGAAGCACCGTTTTCAACATTCACTTTCAGTGATTTGTGTCTTTGCTGCGTTGGGTCCAGGTAAAGGCCTGTCCAGCAGCGGCAGTCAGAGCAGCTTGAGAGGAACATTCCCAGAATGCATCCTGGAGGACTCCGGCTTTGAGGAGCCGCAGGAGTTCCGTACGCGCTGCAGCAGCATGGCGGGGAGTCTGCAGAGGAAGCCGGGGGAAGGAGTCACCATGGGCTCCCAACGCCGCAGACATGCCAGCGCGCCAAACAATGTCCAGCCGTCCGACGCAGACAAGAACCGCACGATGCTCTTCCAGGTAGAGGAAATGTACATAATGATTGAATGATTGTAGTGGATGTCAAAACTGTCGTCTAGAATCCGACATACTGATATAGTGTGTTTATCCTGCTTTAGCTGCAGCCTATTAGTCATATTACACATCAAAGTTCCCATTAGGTCTCTGGACCAACATTCCACATATGATTGGTCAAACTGTCTCAGAAATAGCTATAGTTAATGTCTAATGGGTTGCTTTTGCCCCATCTGATAATCATGCAGAGTTTTACTCAAAATACAAGCAAAAACTTGGGATCATCTCCCTAGAAAAAAAAAGCTGTTTGGTGTCAGAAGAGAGCAGCTCATCGACAAAACAAGATTTTAGCTCAACTGTTCTGAATGTCAGTAGTGCTTTATCCAGAGTGTTTCACTCGCTTTCAGCAGCAACTGTCCGAGAACCCCGCACTGCTAAGTAGGATGACGTGAACGTGGAAGATACATGAACGAATAAATGGACTGACATGTTGAACTTAACAGAACACTTTATATAAAGCTTTATCATGTGGTGCCAAGTTGTCCGTCTGAACTTGTGACATATATGCAGGCGGGAGCAAAAATAGTGAACAATTATTGCAGGAAACGTTTGAAAGACAACGCAGATTTACATTGACCTGCATATTGGAACGATATTCACTGACAGTGTGCTGCTCTGGGGTTTAGTGGTTAACAGATGCCAGTTTGAGTCCGAGCTCGGCGGCCTTACTATGCCAAGTCTGCATGTTCTCCCTGTGCATGTTTTCCAGGGTCCTCTCATTTCTTCCAAAAGTTTTAAAACACGCATTTGAGGTTTATTAGGGAATTTTGGACTCCGATGGTCCTCCCGGTATGTACTCTGCTTTCCCTCATAGTCAGCTGCAATCTGTCAGAAGTTAGATAGAGCAGAATAGAAAATGAATGGATGGGCTCGCTTACAACAAATAGAAAGGAAAGTGATTGTGGTTAGCGTGATCAACATGCAGAATACTGCAGTGCTGAGGGTGGTAATGTTTCACACTGTCTGAAGTCACTCCACACTAACTATATCCTCTTTGTCAATTAGATGAATGGGCAGTTTTATGCTGTGGGTTCCTACAGCTCAATCCTAATTTGTCTCGAAGAATTCGATTTCATGCGTGGCACCAGAACACCAAATGCTGTTTTGCGTCAGAGCTGTTTGTCACTGAAACCCGGCCGGCGCTCAGTCCAGCTGCCGAGCCTCTCGCTACTTGCAAATCATTTTTATGTGCACGTCGCTGCCAGTTCTAATGTACAGACTGGCTCGCGCTGTGTAACTGCCTCGGTTAAAAAGCTGTAACTCCTGTGTTGAATTTGTGAGCACAGTACTGCTCCTGTGAACACCAAAAGGCCACAACTTTATGAAAAGCACGCGGACTGACTCTAGCATGTGCCATGCTCCCATTCCTCACACGCCATGCCCCTTTCCTCATGATGCTAATTTTAAAATCTAGAGCACAACGCTCAATACGATACTCTACAGAGCAGTCAATTATGGGAAAAATCATTACTGCAGACTTGTTGACCTTGTTTCTGAAAAGCTGTGTTTACGTTTGCCATTAAACACGTCTCTGAAGAGTAATACTTCTTGCAATGAGACTCTTGACACTGGGCTTGTCTTTGCTTTAAGTGGCACCTCTGATCTGTCAGTATAAACACATTGTGGTCCTCCAACATTATTCATTATTATTATTATTATTCAATTTATTTGTTTTTTGTTGCACAGGTTGGTCGTTTTGAAATAAACGTCATAAGTCCTGACACCAAGACGGTGGTGCTGGAGAAGAACTTCAAAGATATCTCATCCTGCTGTCAGGTTGGTTTATTTTCTTTTTCATTCACTAAAATGTATTTACTGTGACAATCTTGCTCTTGTGTTTCCACTGCACTCTTCCCAAAAGATCAACTAAAAGATGAAAATCACAAAAGACATTTTTATTTGCGAGGCAGAGATATATGACCTCTTTACAGCTCAGTGCGGTCCAATATCTTCAAATAGACATCCTGCATAAAGATGATGCAGTGTCTGGTGATGGTGGTCATTTACTGATTGAATGCAAAATAGAAAATGTCAAGATTCATTAGAGTTGACTTGTACTGTAGTGAGCTGCAGTTTCCCAAAGGGATTCAGGAATCGTCCCAAAACATTCTGCGCTTACTGTTTGTGTTACAGGGAATCAAGCAAACGGATCATTTTGGATTCATCTGTCGGCACCCAGCAGAATCCGGTCCCAGTCAATATGTGTGCTACGTCTTTCAGTGTGCTAGTGAATCCTTGGTGAGTCGGACAAATGGGATGCAAGCAACGGAAGCTTGTTTTTCTGCATGTGTGCATGCATGCATGCCCTCATGTTGGGTTTCATGTGTCAGGTGGACGAGGTGATGCTGACCCTGAAGCAGGCCTTCACCACCGCTGCAGCCTTACAAAGCAATAAGACCCCGATCCAGCTCTGTGAAGCCTGCCCCATGCACGACCTGCACAAGCTCTGCGAGAGGATTGAAGGTGAGCCTTCGTGAACTGAGTCACACACGCAGCACGTCTCTCCGGCCTCACTCAGGAATACATTGATGCATGGTCTGCTTCTCACTTTTAAAGCAAACTGAAAGAGTGCTTTTACTTCCTCCTTGGTTTCCAGGTCTCTATCCCCCTAGAGCAAAGCTCGCCATCCAGAAATATCTCTCCCAGCTGACTGACAACGAGCAGGTTGAGGTTTTTGAGCGAGTTCAGGTATGAGTTTCACTAATTTGGCCCTTTTTAGAGCAAAAACATAAAAGACATCCTGACAATTGACTGATTTATTTGACAGATGTTACATCTGCTTCAAAATACAGTGTTTTTGTTCCCACCTTAGTTTGTTCTGCATCCATATCTACAGAGACTGAAGCCCGGGTCAGACCAAGAAGAGAACGAGCTGGTGATTCTTCAGTTGAGACAGCTCTGTGAAACCAAGCAAAAAACCCACCTCCACATCGGAGAGGCCCCTCAGGTAACTGCCTCGACCTGCAGAAAACTCGCAGCAAAAAGCCTTAACTGCAAAAGCAGTATTTTTATTTCACAAGAGAGAAAACTCCCACGGACTCCCAGCAAAAGATGCCTCTGGTATTGTCTTGGTGAATGAGGCGAAACCTGTTAATGTTAGTTGTGTTGAGAGTTTTTCATTTCGTTTAACATGAAATCCATTTCCTCCTCACTCCAGAAGTGCACATGATATTTGTTGTCTTTAAGTCTTCCTCCGATGTTGTGTCTGCTACAGTATTTTTACGCACATTGACAGATATAACATAACAAAATGAATCAGACAATGAGGCATACATCCTAGAAAACTGTGAATGTTAGTCTTATTTCTCATCATCAGAAGACCAATGTCTAATAAATCATATCATAGTGTGCCGTTGAGGAGACCAGTTGAATGATCTGATAACTGCAGATGATGATGATGATGATAATAAGATTTTTCGTGTACATGTAAACAAGCTCATCCACTTCACAGTTTCTGAATTTTCTCTGGATTTTAATGCTCAAAAACTGCTTTTCTACGAACGTTTTTAGAAGTTGTTTGGAGGACTTTAAAATATTAATCCTCATTCTGACCGAAGTTGATGCCACTTATATTGCTTATTGAGTGGATGCAAAAGTTCCCCGCTCCTAAAACAAAACGCGCATTTATTCCTTGTTGCTGAGGGGAAAGCATGACATTTAAAGTATAGAAGAATTTTGTTTCTTCAGAACGACTTAGCCTGGGGGAGTTCACGTTAAATGGCAGAACTCCAGAAACAGCTGCACTCTTGTTGGGAATCCGGCCGCTGTAGGTTGTTCACTGCGTTATGATGCTCTGCAGCTGTAAGAGGGTGAAAGTTCAGTCACCTTCTCCTTTAATTATTGCATTAATTAGTTTGATCCTGTGTCTGTCGGTATCGCCTTTCAGAATGTAGCGAACAACTCGTCGACAGGAGACGGCGCCGCCACCAGCAGCCGCTTCAAACTTGATATTCTGAAGAATAAGGCTCGCACGTCCCTCACCAGCTCTCTGGAAAACATCTTTGCAAGGGTGGGTCAAACAAAAAAGTGGTTTTACTGAAAAGTCTTCCCCTGGCGCTTGCCTTATCTTTAGTAGATTTTCCTTTTGAAAGTTTCCTGTTCCTTTTTCTTTGTTCCCTCTGTTGCTGTCTCTTATTTTTCCACCCCGGAGAGAATTAAACGGCTTTGTTTTGTCCTTTATTTATGTGCTCGCTCAGTCTGCGTATCAGTTGCTGTTTCTGTGTCACTGTCATCCAGGGGATTTAAATTGACCCATATCTGCCAGTGAGACAGCAGAATAATTCCTCAGCAGTGAGATCCAGGCAATCGGAGACCTCCGCTGCCATCTGTTATTGTCTCACAGGCTTATCCGAACAGAGAAAATGATAAAAGTGGTTAAATTAGGAAACATTTGCGCCTTTTCCCTCATTCACTTCCAATTTCTAACAATTTTAACAACAAAACCAGCTGTTTATTTAGTCAAGATTGCAAAATGGTTTCAAAAAATGTTTTTAATGACTTGCTTGTATTCATCGGTTTGTGTTTTCATCACTTCGTTTTGTGTAATCACATCTGTCAACAGGGTGCCAGCCGAATGCGGGGCCGCTTGGGGAGCATGGGAAGCTTGGGCAGCTTTGACAGAGTAAGTGTCCTTGAGGAAGAAACATGATAATTCCCACAGCCTCAGTCCGGGGACTTTGGGAATTATCACGTTATACCCAATAGCTTTTAAAAATCACGTTATAGTCCAACTGTGTCCTCTGGAAAGGAGGGGGCGTGACGAGCATTCTCACACTCTCATCAATGTCAGCGGGTGGATGGGATGGTGCTCATCTCGCAGGGAGACGTGAATGTGAGCGGAATATTCCCACACAGTCCCGTGGCGAGGCGGCTTCAGCCAAAAGGCAGAGCCGTACAGCAGGGGACGTGTTTACAGAGCGATCAGTGAACCATTTGAGGTTGTTGCCTTCAGTGTGTAACTGCTGCGCTGAATGTGGAGCGAGTGTGTGATGTAGTCCCTTTGACTCCCCATCAGTCACAACGAAGTGAAATAAGGGCCCTACAGCTCACTCTGTTAACTGTGTCGCACTCAGAACAATACAAACAAATAATTAATGTTTGAGCCAAATCAGAGACAAGGGTTGGAATCACTAAAAGGTTGCATTTGCAGACATGTGAAAGCTGTTAATGGCTGCATGAATATAAAAGTGTTTATGACAAACAGGCACAACAACATGCAAAATATCCACTTAGCATGTCTGCCTCAATGACTGTGCAATGACAAATCCAGAAAAGGATAATAGATGCCGCTGCAAATATGGCTGCTGTGAAATTACTGAGAGGTACTTTCTCAGCTGATTCTCCAACCGTTTTATTGGCAGAAAGTTTATCATGAGATTTATATTTTGTCGCTTTTTTAAAGTTTTAACATACCGTATTCTCCACATTTCCTCTTTTGTTGTTGTTCTTCCCACAATATTTCACACTTTATCCGAATTATTCACTTTTTGAACCAATTGTTTCTTGCTGTAATCCTCCAATATATTTGTTAACGTCCTCCACAAACACAAGTCCATCTTACTACATATTATGTTCTATTCTTCTCAGTGTTCGGGGTCATCGCCCAGTCATGTCATTGCAGTTGCAAGTTTTAAAACTTGCAAAACCCTCATTTAAATACTCCTGTTTGCAAGTGTTGTCAATCAGGCTCGTATTTTTATATCTTTTTATTAGGTTTTTCGACAGACAGACAGTAGGCATCACAACAGCAAAAAAAGAACGTTTACAGTTGGTGCAGAACTAGTTCACAGGAATTGAGGTAGAAAGGGTACATAGATATGAGCAGAATGTGGCAGCCTGACACAGTGTCTATAAAATAAGGTAGGCTCGTATTTTTAGTTGATATGGTGAATGGACTCACATATAAATATATCCCATTGCACTACCTCAGCAGTCTCGCAGCGCTTTATAGTGTTTGTCACGTTCACAGCAAACAGCTGCCATGACCGACCACCATGGAGAACAATTTGGAATTCCTTGGGACTGGAAGATGACCCGATCCACCAACTGAGCTACAACTTGTTAACTCATTAAGAAGCTTGATATGAGTGAGATGTCTTATTGTTTTTAGTGGTCACTTTTTCCTGGAGGTATGAGCTCGAATAGAGATTGACTGAAGGCCACAACGTCCCAATAAACTGTCATAATAATAGTATTTTTTTTTATTTGTAAGTGTGTCTCAAAGCTCCTATTATCTTCCTAAAAAAAAATGCACAAGGAGAACATGCCAACTCCACACAGAAATGCCCTCAAGCCCTACTCACACTCAAACTAAGGGACTGCACCACTCTCAGGATGAAATACCACACACAGTACTAGATTTCCTCTCACAGCCTGAAGTAAAGAAACATGCACAGCAACTTCTGAAGCCACACGTTTCCACATACCTGAAAATAAACTTTGACGTATAAAATTTGTGCAGTTCCTCTTTAAAAGTGTGTCGCTCGTAGCTGTGAACACACAGACACATGAAGGAGCCTCCCCGTGCTTGTCATATGGCCGACTTTGCCTCGTGCGTCTATCCTGTCATGTCAGACTTGCTGCAAATCTGAACTGTCAAGTGAGGAAAATCTGGCCTTGGAGTGGCAGCTCTGCAGGCTGAAGGATTGAAGTAAGCTGCTCCATTTTATTATTTTCCTCCATATCAATCAACATGGGCGCTCGGAGATGATCATACTTCTAATTTATGGTTGCAATAATCCAGTTTTGATTTATGCAGTGCATTTGAAGGTATTTCAAGATCTATTTTGGTTGTTAATAATTTATCTCTGAACCACTCCTGTCATATTGACAGACCGAAAAGCCTGTCTGCTTTGGAGTTAGGTGAGTCAGTAGACTTGTGGGGATTTTGTCAGGATGTGCAGGAAAAATAGAAAAAGGGAAATTCCTGTCATCAGTGTCTGCTGAACCATGTCTGTCCTGGCGTTGTCGTCTTTAAGAGACAGAAAATGTCTCATCAGAACTAGTCAGTCTCATCTGTGTTCAGTAAGATCAAAAAGCAGATGAGGAAGCCTCGAGTTGACGAGGATATTTCACACACACACATTTGCAACAAAGCTTCTCCAGTACGACTGCCAGTGCTGTCACATTCAAGACAGCAGTAAATATTAATCGTCTGTGCACAGTGAATGGAGCAGATATGATGATATTTCCCGTCACGTCAGAGCGTAAAGAGGGAGGTCTGTAAAAAAAAAAAAAAAAAAGCATGAAGGGTGGGGACAGGAGGGTTTTCATGTAGAGGTCACTTCCCACCAATAGTGTGAGCTGCTGTGAGTCACAGGACATCGTCCATTAGAATACAATAGATGTGGGAGTTGTACCAACAGGGCATGAGGCAGCGCTGACTGCAAACGTGTTGAGTAGAAAAGTTGAACCTGGACTCAGCTTTGCTGTGGGGTTGACTTTGAATGGGTGAGTGCAGCCGTGTCACTTCAGTTTGTAGCTTTTGTTGCTCGTTTGGATTTCTTTTTCTCTTATTTCAGCCATTCACACGGTTGTGTCGGCATGAAAAATACAGTCATGATGAAATCCTGTGCATTTCTTTTGAACGCCCGACTGAGGTGTCTGTGCCTCTGCCCTCCTCAGCAGGACGAGGAATCCCCTGGCCACTCTCCCCCGGGGTCTCCCCCTGCCTTCCCCGACGATGATCCGGAAGGTGGGCAGCAGTTCCGCCGGCGCGCTCACACCTTCAGCCACCCGCCGGTGAAGAAGCGCATCTCCTTTGACGGCCAGTCGACCAGTCAGACCAGACAGGCTCCACTTCGCAGGCAGCAATCTGTGAATCAGGAACTTCTGCACAACAGGTAGAGCAATCGAACCAGCCGGCGCCTTTCTCGCCTATGTATGGAAAGGAATGGTGCATCGCTGTAGCTCTGCTGCAGGAGGTCATGTTTTGCACATTTTTGCAACTCCAGACGTATTTAATAAGGGAGTGAGCTTTTTGTGTGACGTCTGAAGCTAATCCTACCGTTGCTTAGAGAATTAGATTTCAATGCTTCTCTTTTAATCACTTCAACACTAACCAAATGTTGACTTGACTTTTGATCTATGCACAGACAATGTAATCTATTTGCAGCTCTTTGATCAGTTCAAAACCTCCTCACCTCCCGCTCCACTGTCCTGGAACAATAGCGTCATACGTTTCCTGTCACTGTTTTGATCCCTCACAAGTTCCTCAGTGTTTTTTTTTTCTTTTTTCTGTCTGTGCTCCCACCAGAAGCTCTTTCGATTGTGTAACGATTGTTTTTATTTGTGGGCATTTCATGTTTGGCCCGCCCAGTCCCGTGGCTGTATCGAGAACGCGCAGCGTTTCGGAGAGCGAGTCCTCCTTCAGCCTCTCCTCCTCCTTCTCTGCCCCCACTTTCCTGAAAAGCTTTTACCAGGGCTCCCTGGGCTCCCTGGGCTCCCTGGCAGACAGTGGGAGCTTCAAGAGGTGAGGTGGGGGGGTGATCTCAAGACAACCCCCCCCATATTAAGACCTAAACACACCGACAAGGGACGTGAGAGGGCGGATGCGATGGGGTGGGAATGGAAAACGTTCTCCTGCTGGGATGGAAGTACCATTGTACTTGTTGGCTGTCAAACACTTTTAACCCCCAGCTTCACTGTCCTGTATCTTTCTACCCTTTTTCCCGTCGTCGCCACACAACGACTTTCTGTCACTAAAACAATACGTTCCAGCTATTTTTAATTTCCCCGTCGTCTTTGCAACGGTACCTGTCCCCTTTTTTTGTGTTTTACTCAGAAGGAGAAGGGAAAACTGACACCCCGTTTTTCGGCTGCTGTATTTGCACGTGCGTTTGAAGCCTTCTGCACGGAAAACTGCATTTAACATGGATTTATAGCTTTTAATAACTCGTCTCACACCGTCTGATCAACACACCTGACAAGGCAACCGTGCCTAAGGAATAAGCATCAGGCGAGTTCAGCCCACTGATGTGTTTATATTCAGATGTTAATATTCAGACGAAGAGAAGAAGACACACCGAGAGAGTCTCGCTCATTACTTGTGCGCTGTCTTGACAGGGTCCAGGTGTCCTGGTGGCAGAAAGGAAAGGTTAACATTTCCATTATGAATGAGATTCGGTGGAGCAGACCTCTGTAAAATATCATTTCCACAGGATGTTTAATTTATTCTGGCAGCAGTCCAGTCTTTGTGTCTACGTTGTAACTGAGGTTAAAAAAAAACAAGCTCTTCAGTACAAAATCTCCACTGGGCAGCTCGCTGAGAGGCTGGGATTTGAAATATGAATATACTTAAGATAGTCAAAATACTTTACTTTGGTTGTTTAATATCTGTCTGCAGGATTTGATGAACAGGAGAGGAGAAGTCGAGTTTAATCTGTGAAAGAGTACATTTTTAAAGTGCAAAGCAGCTGTAAGCAAAAGTGTTGTCTCAGTGACATTTGTCTCTGCAGGGTCATTTCCTGTTTTCCTTTGGCCGCATGATCAGAGGGTACAGGCTCCGGTGTGCTGACCAAGCTCATTCACTGCTGTACTGTACAGTGAAAAAGCCAATGAGAAATATGTTTCTTCAAAAGGAATCAACATTTTCAGTTACAGTTACTCATAAAATGTTAATAGTTTATTTAGACTTGGTTATCACATTTAATTATCCGTTATTATTTGTACACTCACTGTTGTGGCCGGTGAGGACGGATCTCGGTCATTTCAATGCAGTCAATTTGTGATGTTTTCATCAAATGCGCACATCTTTACCCATATTGATTGTTGCCTCCTTTAAAATCTGCAGATTGTCGACATTTCATTAATTTACACATTGAGATTGTGATTACTACATAAGTATGTATAAAGACAAATAAGACAGTGTTATAAGAATTAGGGTTGAAACGATTACAGTGAACCTGCAGATATCTACACCTGGATCGTACGACTCCGGGAGAGTGGAATATTCAGAGTGTGACGGAAAGCTGTTTTTTTTTTTTTGTTTTTTTTTTCATTATCTCTGATGTTTCCCTCTAAGTAACTAAAGAAGCTTCTTTTTCAGATAACGAACGAACGAGCATGCATGCAACTCAGTCCTGGCTGATACTTGTCGAAAGACTCGTTACGAGCTGTTGCTTTATTAACATGGACACTGGGAATCAGCTGATGGCTGCCACATGTCTTTCATCAGCATGTTCAAGGTTTATCTTGGCCATTTCTCATCTGCTGAGAGCGCCTGTTGATGAGAAGCTTGTCGGAGGTTTCCTCTGCTGTGTGTGCGCTGACCAATTCGTGTGCCTGCATTTATAATCGGGTGCTAAGAGACTGTGGGTGTAAGTTGACACCTGACTTGTTGATGGGGCGTCTTTGACGCTGCCGCTCTCTCTTGTAGCAATGGGGAAGGCAGAAAAAGGACCCTCTCCGGTTGCAGCAGTGACTCGGTGAGTGGAGGTCTGCCTTTGACCCCACGCAGGGTCTCCTGGAGACAGAAGATCTTCCTGAGGGTCGCGTCACCCATGAACAAGCCATCTGCCTCCATGCAGCAAACAGGTGCGGTAACACAATCCTCGGTACATGATGCACAGAGGAGACGCTTTGACTAATCCTCCAGCGCATATTCTGTGCGAGCCGTTGTGAGCCGAACATTACTATTCTGACAGAGGCGTTTGACCTGCATGCACACATGTTACAAAGCAGGGAGGGTTGGGAGAACTCCAAAATCGATGTTAATTTTAATTATTAATTTTTTTAAATTATTGATTTTAGCTTAATTTTCCTGGACAGGCCACTGTTTTATTGTTTCCATAGTAACATTAAAACACACCAAAAGATAATTTGTTTAAACTGGATGCATGAAAAAAAAAAAAAAGATACAATTTTTCTTAATTGATTTTGTAGTTGTAGTTGCTTTTATTTGAAGAACAGGCACCATTTCTATCATTTTTTTTTTTTCAAGAGATTTAAAAATATATAAACATAAAGAAGCGTGATTAATAACCTGTTTGAACTTGTGTCTTCCGTTATAGAGATTATTTTCTTATAACTGAACTTTCTATTCATACAGGGAAGACATACTTAAAAAAATAAATTTAATCTTTTTAACAGTTTTGAATCTTTAATTATAATTTATTGTTTAGGCCCGGCCAAGTGTTATAAATGAAGTGACAATATCTTTGTTGACGCGAAGCTAAGCGAGACAGTTTTTGGTGCAGATCCCTAAAACGGCATGATTGACGTAAAACTTCAAGCCAAATCAAACATACAAATCACATGATCTACTTTGGCAGCCCCGGGAGAACTATTATTGTTTTCCTAGCTCTTTCCTGAACTGTTGGATTGTTATCTTTTTGCTTTGTGGCTAATTTTATGGAAGTGCTGTTCAGTTCTGGGTATTTAGAGTTACAAGTACAATTTTTATTGAAGCGGTCGCCTCATGTGATTAATGTGACTAATCATATGTTCAGCAGAGCAGTGAGACTGAACAACATATACTGTACATAAACCATAATAAACAGCAACTACAAGACACTGTGAGGCTTTGTAGAGGTTCAAAGCTGAGAGATATTATCAAGTTTTAACCAATGTTTAGGGAACAAAAAGACCTAAAGTCTATATTCTTCCTGCTTTTCTTTTTAAAACGAAGACCACTGTGAAGTTGGGGAGCTGTTGCCCCTTTCCCCTCGTGCCTTGAACTCAAATTTGGACAATTTGGGGCGTCTGCTTCCCCGGGCGGGTGATGAAGTGTCTGAAGAAAAGCCGAAGAGGACCGCAGCTGACTACCGGGCCCTGTGGAAGACCGCCATCCACCAGCAGATCCTGCTGCTGCGCATGGAAAAAGAGAACCAGCGACTGGAGGGTGAGGATGAGTCACTGTTGCAGACATGCAGTTTGATATACAGGCCAGAACAAACACCTCCGAAGAACATAGCGTCCATTACATGTTGTTTCAGTTACATTACTTTCAATGTGTAGTGATGGTTTTTTTGCACTCTTGCCACTGGTGGTATTTATAAATCGTCATGGGGCAGTTGTTGTTCACGCTGGTTTTCTATTGTGAAGATTTATCTGCACATGAAAGTATTTATTACAGTAATAACTTCAGCCCCCCCCAACCCCCCCATCTTTTCTCCTCAGCTGTCGCCAAAGATTTACACTATGTCCTTGCCACACGCTTCAGCACTCAAAGTCGTGTTTTTCCCATGCGAAGCTTTATGACAGTGGTCAGAGATAGAAAGCTCGGAGTTAACAAGTCTTTAAACTGTCATTTGGGAATTTTTTCTTTTTTCCAGCTGAGCTAACTTTAGAGTTTTTGTGTTTGCAACGAGTATAGTTACACAATTATCAGTGGCCTAAATAAGATCATTGATAACTCTGTGAAACTTGTCGAAACACTGCACACTAGTCCCATTTTTGAAAAACTCACCTTCCAATAGATTAAACTCCACCTTGGAAATTACTGCGAAAATACCCCGTTATTCATGTGAATAGATTAAAAGCATGGGAACAGATTTTTATCATTACCATATCAGCAAAAGAGTGTAGTTGTGGAGGGTTTTTCAGGCTTGATTTGTACCTGCTATGTGTAGTTTTTATATTCTAAACACCAACACACCTCTTTCCTCTTTGTTTGTTACTATGACATCAATGCTGGTCTGAGGACCTAACACTGAATAACTATTTTCAATAGAAGGTAAGCAATACAAAAGGAGCCCTTGGGATCAAGGCAGATGTTTTGCATGATTCTGGTAGCTGGTTATTATGCTCGCTCAGTCTGCCTTCTTTTGTTTGCATGTTCAGGGATTATCATACTTTAATGGTGTTTGTGCTTCTATTTGTCCTCGTACCTCTCCCCGCTATGTTTCTGTGGCTTCTCCATTTCTCCGGCGTAACAAGGTCGTATAGTTGGAATAAATGTGGGCCACGGGGCTTGTGTTCATGCCATATACTTTCCATGTGAGCTCGCGATTACAGTTAAAAGGTGCAGGGGTCTCTGTGTATACATGTGATGTTCTCGTTTGGGCGAAAGCGGTTCTTTTAAGTACACGCCTTTTCATCATTTTTACTTGCCATGGTTTTATGATGTGCCAGGAAAACCTGAAAGAGCACTATAATGTTGCATGTGTTCCCTCATTTTGTGTGTATTCCGGGTTTTGTGTTGCAGCGAGCAGGGATGAGCTGCATATTCGCAAGATGAAGCTCAACTACCAGGATGTGAGCGAGTGCTCCAAAGATGCACAGGCTTTGTGGGAGAAAAAACTGACGGCCCCGGGCCGAACGACAGTCCCACAAGACATGGAGAATATGTATCGCGCACTCTGCCAAGGTGAAAGATGTCTGTGTGTGTTTGAGCATAGAGCAGAACAACAAAAAAAAAAAAACATAATCTAGGGCAATGGAAGAGCTACTGTGTAGGAGTAAAGCTTGAAACTTAATATTATTCCTGGTTTTGAGCAGGACTTCCAAAGAACAGGCGTGGGGAGGTCTGGTTGCTCCTTTCCCACCAGCACCGGCTGCGACACAGGCTGCCCCAGCGCCAGCACGCACCAGACACCCCCTACTACGACCTGCTGAAGCAGCTCACCGCGCAGCAGCACGCCATCCTGGTGGATCTAGGTGAGCGCCTTGTAAAGCCAGGTCTTCGTGCTCATGTAGAGCAGAGAAAAGTCAATCGCACTTGAGGGTGGAACGTTGCAGAAACATGTCCACATTGTGTTTAGGACTGAAAATGTCTACTTTAGGATTTACGATGATGTCAGATACTTTACAATTAGTCAAATTGTCCTAACGGGGTTTTTTTTGTTCTCATCTAAAATGAATGCCGATATGAGTCCATTGAATGGGACGGCTTGCTATTTACAATGTATCTAAAATGCAGATAAAAGTAACTAATACTTTCTTTCAGGTTTTGAGGAAAGTACTTTTACTTGAGTAGGATTTATATGTAGCAGTGATGTAATGTGATAACGGCTCCTCATGTACGAATAAGTACAGTTACACTTTCTAACTTTGGGTCACTTATCGTTTGTCATTATTGTTTCGACTGACAACAAAATGTTATGTAATGTTACATTATGTTATAAGAATGTGAAATAAGTTAACTTAAGAATGTGTACTTTTATTGATCCCATGTCATGTCATGTCATGTCATGTCATGTCATGTCATGTTCACTATTTGTTTTGTCGGCTCCAAGCCCCCCAGAGTAAAAGTCTGATTCGTCTCCCTCCTCAGGCCGGACCTTCCCCACACATCAGTACTTCTCAGCACAGCTTGGCGCAGGGCAGCTTTCCCTCTACAACCTCCTGAAAGCCTACTCTCTGCTGGATACAGAGGTAGAGACTGTAATCCTCTTTGCTTTCGCCCACAGTGCGCTGCTGCACGAACAAACTGTGATGATCATCATGAAACCAGCAGCGCAAAAAACAAGTGTAATTCTCTTTGCGCCGCACAGGTTGGCTATTGCCAAGGAATCAGCTTTGTGGCCGGTGTGTTGCTGCTCCACATGAGTGAAGAACAGGCGTTTGATATGTTGAAGTTCCTGATGTACGACTTCGGCATCCGGCGGCAGTACAGACCTGACATGGTGTCTCTGCAGGTTAGTGGAGTGAATCGGCAACGTTAATGTGTTGTTGATGGGACAAACCTGTGACGTCGCTCCCTCCGAGTTCCTGCTCTTCGCTGCTTCACCCTCAGAAATGATTAACCTCAACTTTGAGGAAGGCAAATTTTCGTGCAACAAGTAAACTCACTAGAAAAACTTGTTCTGAGTATAATGGAAACTAAAACTCTGTTATTTCTACATTCAGAATCTACAAAACTTACAGATTCAAGCCATTTTTCAAACTCAGATTGTCCTAATTATGACCTCAGATTAAAAAGAGAGAAATAGATCCTGTATTTGCTTCTCAAATTACACCTAATGTGAAATGATCAAAAGCAATACAAGGAAAAAAATCCCCAAAGTTTCCGTTTTTGTGTAACAAATCAAACATTTCGGGTTGTTTTATTGAAATATATTAAATTGAATTAAAGTCCAATAATAATACAAAAACAAACAAAACAGGTAGGGCTTCAACATACACATTTCTGTTTTTGTTCATATTCACTCAGTTGATTTCAAACATTGACAACAGTTAAGTGTCTCCACCTCTTTGTGAAACCACACCTGCTCTGTTGAGCCTCAGTTAAACATCAGCTGACCTCAAATGAGTTACAGCATCGGCAGGCGTGGTAATGTTTAATCAGGTAACCATTCAGCAATGCAGAGCGCTCTTTTCGCCGCGGCTCTGTTTGAATAATCCCGAGTGTTTTTTGAAGACTGGAGGAATTGGTGTCCTTTCCTTGGTGAAGTGGTTCAGTGCGAGGAGGTGAAGGTACTGGTTGTGTTTGGAAATTGTAAGTGTGACAACAGCCTGCTTGAGCTAACTTCTGCTTCTCTCTTTTTTTTTTTTTCTTTCCCCGCTGTGCTTTTCACTGTAACGTGTCGTAAAAGACTACGGCTCATAAAAGGCCTGGCCTTGATGCATGTCTGAGCAAGTCTCTAAAATAACTCTTGTAATACTTGAGGGGATCCGTGCTTGATAGAGGTTAATCTGCCAGATAGTAATTGTTCGATTATCTTGTGATACTGTGGCCCTTGATAAACCAGTTTGTTGTAATACAACATGTTTTGACCTGAGCGTGTCTTATCTATTCCAATGTGACTGTGCCCACTGTGTTCTCTTAGATTCAGATGTACCAGCTTTCCAGGCTGCTGCACGACTACCACAGAGATTTGTACAATCACTTCGAGGAGCACGAGATCTGCCCGAGCCTCTACGCAGCGCCGTGGTTCCTCACGCTCTTCGCCTCGCAATTCCCCCTCGGCTTCGTGTCCCGCATCTTTGGTATATTTTTGGAATAATGTCTTCATTGTTTACATAAGCAAAATGCTCAAGAGCACAAAATATTTTATTTTATTTATTTATTTATTTATTTTTTTAAAGAAGATGAATAATTAATTTGTTATTGTTATAACCTCGGGGAAATGTGTTTAAAAAACCAAATGTGTGTTCTGTTTTGTGCAGATTTTGTGTTCGTCCAGGGGTTGGAGGTGATCTTTAAAGTGGCCCTCTGTTTGCTGAGCAGCCATGAGGGCGAGATAGTGGAGTGCGACAGCTTTGAGAGCATCGTGGACTATTTGAAAACGACACTGCCCGCACTCACTCAAACACAGATGGAGCAGACCGTCGCTAAGGTACACAAAGTGGAAACAAAAAAACAGGACAAATGACTTTCCATAACTTTAAAGTCATGGACAATGTATTATCGTCGATGATTGTATTAAAAAAATTCAATTATTTCAAGTGGGTTCACGCCATTTAGGATTTATTGCACTTTCTTTCCATAATGTAAAACTTGATGATTTACTTCTTGTAGTTTAGTTTATCAAAATACTTAAGTCATCCAGTGACTCACTTAACATAAACACTATCAACGCTTTTGCATCGTTAATATTTAACAACGTCTGTCTCTTTGTGTTTCCCGTTGGGCTCCCAGGTCATGGAGATGGACATATCGAAGCAGCTGCATGCTTACGAAGTGGAGTACCATGTCCTGCAGGATGAGATGTTCGACGCCGGACCGCTGCCTGATGACTCGGACCGCCTGGACAAGCTCGAAAAGACCAACACACAGCTGAAGAAACAGAACATGGATCTGCTAGAAAAACTTCAGGTAACGAAACAAAGGCCCTCATTTAGATCTTTGAAGAAGAGCACTCACTCTTAAGATAGTTTGTTGATACCGGTGGCTTCCTACCAGGGGTCAACTCGTCTGGTCGGAAAGAATCTTGAAAGAAAAGGGGGTCTGCAGTATTTGTTGAAGTAAACTTGGGGCTCCAGAGAGGAACAAAGTTGGAAACTATCTCTTCATATGTTAGATAGCAAATGTTTGGCTCCATTCACATGTATATTTAATATTATTGTATTGAAGGAAGGAGAGAAAAGTGTCAGTCGGTGGCAGTTCCTTGTCCTGCCCATAGATGGCACTAAAACACAATTTAAAGACACAATGGGCCCGATACAAATAGACTGAACGCTGCGTGTTCTCCAGATTCATTTCAACAAATATGTGAATCTGTGAAGGACTGGTAAACTCATTAATGAGAGTCCTCATATTATTAAAAGTATCAAAAAAAAAGATAATTGCAATATCATATATCAGAGCATAACATATACGTAATGTGACAAAGGCAAATTACAAGACTCCTCGGCCTGACTTGGATAAATTGCTATTTTAGTCAGTTACTCAGAAATGTGTATTCTGAACAAAATAAAAGTAATTTGTGTTCAGATCTTGTCCTACAGTTTAGATACAAATTTCATGTGTTTCTGACTTCCAGATGAATTATCTGAATGTTCACCCTCTAAGTTTTTGCGCACACCCATCTCCCAGATGTGTGACACAGCCCATATATGCTGAGGTTCAGTGTTTGTGTTCTCCAGGCTGCCCGGCAGAAGATCCAGACGCTGGAGACGAGCGTGGAGAACTTCCTTTCTCGGGAGAGCAAGATGAAGCACGTGATTCGCTCTCTGGAGCAGGAGAGAGCAGCTTACCAGAAGACCATTGAACGCATGCGCTCGTGCCTTCCCCCTGACGCCCTGACAGATGTGGAGATGACCCAGATCAAAACAGGACCCAACGGGAAAGCCAAAACCGCAGCCAAGAAGCCCTGATGGTAACCAGGGGCCTGGCTGCTCCGGGCAGACGCACAGACAGACACTGAACTGAACAAGTGGAGGCGGCTTCGCGAAAGGATGCTGGGCTCCAGTGCGTCGTCGTGCTGCTGCACAGGAGCAGTGGCGTTTTGTAAATGTGTGACATCTGGACTTGAGACGTGCAGACTGTATTGGAAACACCGACGTGATATTTGTCAGCAGATAAATGAGGGGTGGGAGGATGGTTTCAGTTGTATTCACAGGCAGACTGTTTCCATCGTGCATCAGCACTGCCATTAGTCTGTTTCACTGCCAGTTTAAAGGTGAGAGCAGGATGCACTTCATTCTTCACTTTTCAGATCTTTTCGGGGGGGGGGGGTTATAGATTGGTAGAACTGGGAACTGTCTGCCTCTGTGGGTTTTTACGAGCACTGCCTTGATGTGTTTACTTCCCGTCTCTGTAGCATCACAAAAATAGTGAACAGAAGGTGCCTGTTGGCAAATAATCCTTTGGACCTCAGGGTCAACTTATAGCCATTACCAGTGAGTATGACGCCGGAGTGGTGACAGCATTGCTTTTTGTTGTCTCTGAACTTTTGTCTGTGATGGAAACATGGCCTCAGGCTTTTTTTTTTTACATGGCTTTGTAATTTCCTTTTATTCACTTGAATATTTTTGTGACTGTAACATCACTCCAAAGATCCAAAGCAGAGTCGTCTGGCCACATGCCTGCCACTTTCAAATTCAGCAGTTATACTAGTTTATAGTTGCTCCTCTAAGCACCGTACCACTGCCTTTATGTGAGGGATGTTTATTTCTCACACTTGTTGCTTTTAAGGAGGAAGTGTGTGGTTTTTTTTTTTTTTCTTCCGAAGCTCAGGCGGGATGTGAGGTTGTCTGCCTTTTCAGTTTCCTGTGTGACTGACCGCGGTGTCGCCTTGTTTTAGCATCATATTCAGACACCAAGGCGGCGATCGCGCTCCCCAGGAGGCTCTCCGTAACAGACTAAGGTGGAAGAGTGATCTGAATATACATTACACGCTTCTTCTCTCAACGTCCGTAGGAGGTTCTTGTTGTCAGCCTCAAATTCGACAAAGCAAGCAATATCCTTCTGTAAGTAGCTTCTGTTGTTTGCCTCAAGATTTCACCTGAAGATTTGTCACACGTCCAGTTTTTTTTCTGTCTGCAGAAGAAACTTGTGCTAAAGAAAGCACAGCATCAGCTAAGATAAGAAGGAAGTTTTCTTCGCAGCGACGACGATCCCCCCGATACTGGCTAATATACAGTACGGTATACACGAACACACACTGTGCGGTGAACTGGCTGTCAGTGTGGACAGACACTTTATATGAGTTCAAAGACTGTCCCTGGCTCCCTACTCAGTTTTGTTTTATCCCACCTCCATGTCTGACTCATCATCACCAGTTTTGATTGAAAGCAAAACACTCCTGGGCTTGACTTCGCTCGCACAGAACACCCTTACATTAACACAAAGGTGATGTCTATCATGAAAATGTACTCACTGACGGTGTCTGTCAGTCTCCCTGTCCTTGGTGACAAGTTGTGATGACACATTTATGCCTGTTTCGGAGTGAACTTTTTATGCTCAAACTTCTCGGGTGGACATATCCTTCGGCAAACAAAGCAATATGTTTATGTTTAGCAGTCCGCTGCAGTTTTATTTCGAGTTTCTGGATGCGTACAAGGTTTAGTGGGTTAATAAATCCAACCGTTCTCTTTCAGGGTGAAATGCTCTTCTGTTAATTGAGGCGACATTGTTAAAAGTTTGCACCAAACGTCTCATACATAATAGAGGAATGGTCACGTCTAGACAACAGGGATCCTGTCAACAGTCCAGCAATGACACATATCAAAGAACTCAATGTCAAATGTTCTGACTGATTGATTGCAGTTCTTGCCTGTACTTTGCTCACTCACAGTATTTGTCCGTCTTGGAAACAAGACCGTACAACCAAAGATGCTCGTGTTCCCAAAAAATGAACGGATTCAATCGAAGTACAGTTCTGTATTTGAAAAGCGACAACCTTTTTTTCACTACATCTGCTCATCATCGTCTTGGTTTTTACTGAGATGGCTTGAACATACATCAAATATTGGTAGAAAAACTTGACTGGGAAAGAGTACACTGAGTTTTCTTTTTTTTTTTTTTTTATTGTCACACAACGTTTATTTTGTGCCAAACAATACATTTGAGATGGCCTTTATTGTCCATCGGTTTCTTTCACAAAACTACTTTTTTTTTGTTTTTTTTTCAATTTCTAATGTAAAGCACATTGTTGAGGTCATTGAAGGATTTTCTTCGGGAGTACTACCTACGGTGATGTGCTTGTATCACTGTGTTTTAAAGTCCACTGTCAACATGAGGGCTACGCTAACACAAAGGAACTGTTATGATTACTTCAATAAACCTCACCTTGCCTTGTTTTTTCGTCTACTCATGTCTGAATCTGGTTCCTGTCCAGTGAGCTCTCTTAGAGGCATCACACTCCTTCAGCTCTTCAAGTGTAGGACGTAGCCTCGAGCTGAAAATGGTCTCTATGTGTAGACATATTATTGCGTAAAAGGCCAAGGTAAGATTCGACAGTTTTAGAGAGTCTATTTAAAGACCTTTCAGAAGTTGTTCTATTGTTAACGCCTTGGGCAAAGAGACATACGTGTATCCAGTGGGGGGTGGGGGGGTGATGAAAAATAACAAAAAGCACAAAACATTCAAGCTCGTTTGTATTTCTGAATTCGCTATAAATTAGTGAATGAAATGGAAGTTGGTGAAATGCTTTGACCAGTAATAAGAAATGAAGGCAAAAGCCAAGACTTGTTTGATGAAAAAAGGTTGGGTTTTTTTTTGCATCCATCGATCTTTTTTCCAAGCTCGGAGTACGAACACATCCTGCCAGAAAAATCCCTGACAGGTCGCCAAAATCACCAGTTAACCCGACGTGTGTCTCTTCATAACGCGGCAGGCAAAGACCGTGTAAACCCAGACCTGCACAGGGAGAACATGCAAACTCCACATAGGCCTCAAACTGGTGTCGTCATGCTGAGCATGTTAATCACAACATCAAGTAAAAAAAACCTGTGGGTTAAATGATGAGCTTGTATTTTTATCCGTTTCTCAGGTTGTTGGCTTTTGAAGAGGCGCCTAATATGCAATGCATGCACCTGAAACTGTTAAAGCCAAACAACAGTAGATATATCTAACTTGTTGCTTTTTAGAATAATGTATTAAGTGTTTTTGACGACGGTGATAAAGAATTGTCAGTCATAAATCGTCTGCTAGTTTCATAAAACAGACTGAATGCTGATAATTGACTATATATTTGACTTATTGCATATAAATTATGGGTCAGAATACAAACAATGAGCAGAGTGTGGAAAAATATTGTCATGTGAAACTAGTTCAAGGTAACAAAGAGCAATACAAGTGTCACATTGACATGAAATCATGGCGAAATCCATGAAAAAGGCTTGCAATTGAAGTTGGGAAATTATGCTAATTAGATGTCATTAATTATGATTAAAATGGTTCTGAACAGGCAAAAATGCATCTGAAATTGAAAAGGGGATGCTGCAAACATGCCAGAGCCTTCTAATTACACAGTGTGACACTGGTAATAGTTTGTAGTGTTAAATCACATCCAGATGTGATACCAGTGAACAGGGCATGAGTTCAACTGACAAGGCTTTTAGGATAACTCCTACAAAAAAAAAAAGGAGACAGACAATGATGTTAGAGGCCTTCGCCTTTGGTGAGATGTGTTGTTTATGAACGGGAACCACTGTGAGAGCCCAGCAAGTGCTTCATCAGCCGAGGAGGGGCTTTGAGAGATAGCAGCCATCAGACCAGGCATTGTTTTCCCTAGGAGGGTCTTACCCAGAAAGGACTGTTGAGTGTTGCTGTGATCAGCCTCTGCCAAGCCTGGAGCTTGTCACACATAAGACACACAAATGACCGCCAACTAGGAGCCTATCGCACACTAAACAAAAGGGGCCGCATTCCTCGTGTATTCCCACACGAGGACACATCCTGCAGCAGGGGAAGAGTGGGATACTGGGAGTCCGCAGGGGATTGGTCCAGAGCGACACTTCCTCTGCCGAACGTCTTATCAGCTATGTTTGTGTTCTCTCTCTCTCTCTCTCTCTTTCTCTCTCTCTCTCCCTCTCGCTCTCTCTCTCTCTCTCTCTCTCCCTCTCTCTCTCTCTTTCTCCATTTTTACTATCTTCATCCTTCAATCCATCCCTACCTCCCACTCTGCTTCCCGCTCTCTCCACATCCCTCCCATTGGATTTGCGAGGCTTGGTCTGAAGGTTTGGCGTAATGAGAACTTATAGCTTAGAAATAAAAATACAGAAATGCTGACGTCAGACTGAATCGGCTGCGCTGGACAGAAGGCTGTTGTTTTGTGGCGACCCTTTTGATTTGGTTCTGCATCTTGACCAGTCTTGGCAAAAAGGGGAGAGAGAGCTGACAGTATGAGCGAGCTGCAGTGGAGTGAAGGGGTAGAGGAGCGAGTGTGGAGGAGGAGGTGGAGGCAGGAGGTTAGAAAGGGTCCCCCTGCCTTATATGGGAATTTATACTGCTCCACTTGCAGAGCAGACTGGAAGCTGGGATCATTTTAGAAGAAAACCAAGAGCTACAGCCGTCACTGCAAAGTATTAAAGGTCATTTAATTATTCATGTAGTAGCTCAACTTGAACTTTTGTGACACGATTTTCCACACTACAAATCAATAATTTGTTAAATATAAAAAAACAAAAAAGTTACTCAACCACTGCAGAAAGACACCGTTGTTGGGCTTGAGCGGAATCGGACTTGGCAGATGTAGAGAGATTAAGAGTTTGTGGATTTGGAGGATAGAGATTTGGTTGATGGGGAAAGATTTGGGGGTAGAGAGGGAAACAGCTGGAGGGGTGGGGGAGAGACCCAGGTGGGCTCAATCTAGTCCAGAGAGGGGAGTTTGCTCCCCTGAGGACACACACACACACGCACACACGCACACACACGAACACGTATCGCCATGTCTCATAGTTCAGCTGTGCCTTGATTCCTTTCCCCTTATGCCCCCAAGTCTGCAGATGCTCCGGCTGTTTCAACTCTTTCAAAGCTCCATCCTTGTCTCTTCCCTCACCAAAGCTATGAAATGAACTCTTAACTGTAACAGTCTGAATTCCAATCAGCTCTCCACACAGCACAGGCATGCACACAAGTACACCTAGACACACACAGCACTACCATACTGACATGTTTTAGTTAGCAAGGTGACAGATTTGCTTCCTGCCGAGTGCTTTTCTCTCTGTACCTGTCATGGATGTATCTGCCAGAGGGGGTGATGGTACACGGCCAGAGCCAGGTTGGGAGAAGGAATAAGGAATAGGGCAATAATGAGGCCATAGAAGAAATACAGAACTAAACACACACGTACACACACTCTTCCTATTCCCATGGCTAGTCAAGTCCATCCCTTTAGTTCCTTCCACCGAGAGCAGGTAGATCCACAAATACTGCCTGGAGAATCTTGTGATTAATGACACGCTTGTCATGTCTAAATCCTCTTCATCTTTTTTTCCTGACGAGAGCCACTCTTCCTCTTCTCACCTTCTTCCCCAGCGGTCTGGCAGACATGCTATGAAAAAAATAAAAAAATAAACTAAAATTCCCCGGGGCCAGCTGCAGCACATGCTGTGGGAATAACGCCTGGCTTACCTGATCCAATGCTTCATTCATCTGTGGATCCTCTGGAGGCCTGAAAAACACGCGCAGCATCCTTGGATGCAGGGCAATCACAGATTTCTACGTATGTACACACACACATGCACTTTTAACCACAACAGACGTGCTACATGCACCCAGCCCCCCCAAACCCCCGCCCCCACACTTGCAGACGTCTTACGCCGAGCTGGCACACCGCACACCGACACGTTTAGAAACAAAGCAGGGAAGAGGTGGAACTCGAACACCATAAATAACATGTCTGAAGAGCCTGTTTTCCACTTTTGAGATCCCCAACAAATGGAACTCAAGTCCCAAGTGACTGAAGTGATCAGAGTACAAACTTTGCGCCTGAGCCCCTTCTAATCACATTATCTTGTGGCCATGCCTGGCCCACATCATCTCAGCAATGATTAAGACTAACACAAGCAAGGGAGGAGGAGATAGAGACAGTGAGAGACACAATGGGAGTGTTGGAAGGATAAAAGGAGGGGGTGGTCAGACAGACAAGGAGTGAGTGAGTCAGACGGGCAGAAATCCTCCTACATGGAGGTCCATCAAATAAACGATCAGATAATTTGTAAAGCTGAAGTACAACACAAACAGTCCCCCAGATGACTTTATCGGCTTGGTTTTTTCCAGGGTTAAGCCCTGTAAGGCCTGGGTGTATGGTATCAGTGGTGAGGGATTGGGCGGGACACGAGGATGGAGAAGTACGCCTGACATCATTCGGCGTGTGCACGTACATCCTTTCCACAAGGCCACAGAGGGCACCAATACAAAGGTTAGGTGGTGGGCGGGGCCTGATCGCAAGTGACTCAGGATGCATTGCGACGTCAGCTTTTGGAAACTTGAAGAAAACAAAGTGATTTGAGCCACAAATGTACCACCGCCGTCGCTGTGAGTATGGCTTCATGCTGTTGCCAGAGTTTCAACAAGTTTGATACACAGATGATAAGGAACCGAGTACATTTTCACGACGTTGCTCACTCTTTTCCCACCAAGGCGCCCAGCTGTTCCTGTGAGCACAGAACAACACACTGGGTTTTATTATGCTGATCTGACATTGCTGGAGTTGGGAGGGCAGACAGCTGTACTTGTGTGGCCCTGGGCGCACCCGTCATTAGTGCCAGCCTCTCTCCATTCTTCCTCCATCCCTCCCTCGCTCAGGATCTCTCTGCCTCTCTCCCTCCTACATTGTTTCCAAAACAACACCACACCCTTCGGTAACATTTTTCTTGACCTCATTTCTGCCCGTCCTCCCACCTGTCCATCGGCTTTAACAAAGACGCTGCACCCTCACACTTCTTCACCTCCCTACTTGGTGTCGCCATAATAGCGGCAGCCAACCTGCATTGTGTTGGTAAAAAGCTGAGTGCTGTCTGCTTTCCACTCAAGATTTTCTTGAATAGATAATTTCTAAATTGATTCAAGCTGGGCTCACATCTAATGGTCTGTGTGGGCTCTAATGTGAACAAGAGATAATCAACACCCTGTGTCTCCTCACTTTCTGTCAGTCATTTCTGTTTGTATGGTTGCTTCTTTTTCTACTCTTGCTCTCACTTGGCTATCCTTCATTTCTCTCTCAGTATCTTGTTTTCTTGCATTGACTATTTCCAGTCCTTTCCACTCCCATACCTCTCTATCTATTTCCTGTGATGCTCTCCGTGATACTTAGAGGTTGATTTCCCACTGTGCGTCATTAACCTTTTCTCTCTCTTCTTGGTGAAACCCAGCGAGTACATTCTGCTGTATGAGATGGAGGAGACTTGGGGGCGCGGAGCCCACTGCTCTCACTAAAGTCATGTGCACGTGTCACCAGCCATAACTACATCGTAATTAGCCAGTAAAACTGATGGCACCATCAATTTCTTTCAAACCATCCTGTTTTCTCCGGGTTCTTCTGGAGCTGTTTAAGAATTTCACCTTCTTGCATCTACAAAATGGCACAGACACGAATGCACATGCCCGACGCAGTCAAATGATGTGACCTGGCACAATGCTTGATGAGATGCACTGTGCCTCCAGATTAAAGAAAGATCATCAGAGCGCATACAATAAAGTCTGTCGACTTCCACTGAAAGTGCGTCTAATCACAATGAGTGAGGTGTAATTAATGTTTCACTGGTGTGCTGTGGATATGTGCATTCGAGGACCGTGGGTGAGAGGATGTAGTGTGCGGGCTCTCTAACAAGCTCCCACTCACCCCAGTGGAGGCAGGCAGGCAGGCAGGCAGGCAGGCAGGCAGGCAGGCAGGGAAGGCTGGAGTGACTGCGAGGCTGTTAGAGCAAGTGGGTTGCGTTGGACGTGTCCGTGTCTGTGTGCGTGCGCGCACGGATCTGTGTGAGTGTGCTCGCAAGTGAGTGTGTGTTAGTGTGTGAAAAGAGTGCATGTGTGTCCTTTTGTGTGTGCTGTACTGGGATGTGGAAATTGAATGGAGCCTTTCAGTTCTGCTGCTCGTCTCCCCGGGGGTGAGAGACTGGTTGCCATGGTTATCCTGGAATCCTGCCGCTAATGGGTGGGAGTTTGTGTAGCTCTGGCAACCTGGCCTGTCTAGGTTGGAATACGTGTGTGTGTGTGTGTGTGTGTGTGTGTGTGTGTGTGTGTGTGTGTGTGTGTGTGTGTGTGTGTGTGTGTGTGTGTGTGTGTGTGTGTGTGTGTGTGTGTAGCAAGAGGAGGGGGTGTGGTTGGGTGGAGGCTACATTCTAGGACACAGGAGGTCACACATATGAGAACACAAGCTTCCATTCCTGTACTGTCTCGCATGTAAGGACAGACTCTTGTCATGTAATCGTGTATTGTACACGGTACACTTCGGTAAATTTCTCCCGAAGTACGTAAAATTTGCACATTGATCTTCCACTTTGCCTCAATCTATTTGAATATATGGAACCTCTGACACGTGAAATGTTGACAGCATGCTGATGGTGAAATTCTACCTGAGCTCACCAATAACTCATTCTAACCACTGCATCAAATACCGCTCCGCAATTAACACTTGCTCAAGGAAAACGGATTCGAACCGAGGCCCAAAATAACACAATCTTGTTTTATTTGAAATTGAAGGAAGATCAAATGCAAACTGAACACATAGTTTTTCTCCCTGGTTTTCTGAACCTGCGAACACTAAAGTGGAGGGAGCGTTTACTGCCTGCTGCTTGTCTCCTGCCAAAAAATACTTAAAGTTGCCATCCATCCTGCCAGTGTAGTCTGACAGCGTAAGTACAATATTCAGTGTTTTATGCCATTCGTGTTAAATTTACATTACAAGCTTTTTGCCAAAGAGAAATGAGACTAACGAAGTCTGAATGTTATTGCATGGAAGCCTTTTCTATCCACCAGACAGCTGTTGAGCTTGCAAGAGGAACACTGTGTAGATCGTTTAGGGAGGTTTTTGTGTCCCTTTCATAGGAAGTTATTTGTGAAGAAATAGAAATACTGGACTCAACAAGCCTGGTTATCTGCACGTGCATGTGAAATTATATCATAATTTGTTGGGTAATTATTCACTTCACCAAATACCATTTGTCCTTTTTCTGTTATCACTTTGCAGGCCCTTTGTTGGCGAACCAGGAGGATGTGGTGCACAAGATGTGAGGTCCCCAAGTGGCCATCGTCTTTGAATAAACTCACAGACTTTATGTAATCCAAAATGCAGGAGATTCCTTTTAAAGCACTAAAGCCCACCCTGCACACTTCTTGTTGGCATCTAGTTTAATTTTGTTCATTGTGGTGAAAAAATTCTCTTTGGGGAGTTAAACGTTGCTTTTAAATTTCAATGCACATGTAATCTGAATTAAACGTGTTTAACAACGGCTGAGAACCTATTTGACGTGATTACTGTTCTCATAGATTGTATTTTAGAAGAAAAGACGTGTCTGTTAGCCATGCCTCACATCAAGAAGATCCCTGGTTCAAATCCGAGCCTCTGAGCTTTTCTGTGAAAGACTTTGCATGTTCTCCCTGCATTAGGTTTGTTCTTCCTGGGTATCGTAGGTGTGAATGTGTGTGTGACCTCTTGTCTCTCTACATTTTGTTCTGTGATGGATTGGGCCACCGATAGTCATCTAGGATTGGCTTTAGTTCTGCCAGTGACATCTCTGGTCATCATGAATTATGGAAGTTAGACTTGAGTGTGCAGACTAAGAACATTTTCAGCACAAGCAATGATGATTCAGTGAGTTTACTTCCAAAAATATTACATTTTTTTTTCCATCTTTAATAAAGGTTTTTATGATATGAAGCTAGCCATCGCTTCTCTGCTCACTATTTCTAAGGGGTTTCATTTAAAAAAATAAAACAAAAACAACCTTACAGTAACATTTGCAACTGCAATAACACCACGGTACAGATTTACAGTAGTAACACACTAAAATACCATTACAATGGCAATAACAATTGTGAACGCTTTAATGCACAGTACTGTAACTTCACATAGTATTCAATAGACAAAGATATCATGTACAGCCTGCAACTCTACCCAAAGTAATTAAGTGTCAGTCTGAGAGTATTGCATGGTCCTGCCTGATTTCATAGTTTGACTTGAATTTGCGCGAGGCGCTCCATTCACAATTGCAAGTCCCAACTCCAAAACATGGCGGATATCATAATCATGTCGTTGCATGCAGTGATGAAATGATCTTTTTCTTTTACATCAGTATTGCAAGTGTAAAACATAATACAGTGAAACAGTTAAGCCCTGCTCTCTTGTCATCCCCATCACCATCCTTTCACCCTCAGGCTAGTGGGACTCTTAACTGGGCACAGAGACCCCACTGAACAGGAACACAGTGGATGGAGGATAATGAGAACCTCCACACAGACTAGATTAGTGCAGGCAAACATACACTGTCACCGAGTGCTCTCCTTCCCGCACAATACCAGATATGATTATCAATGCTTGTCCACAATAAGTTCCACCTTACAAATATGTGTGTGCATCAAACAGTACATGCTAATTGGGTGGTATTATTCAAATTGCATTATAAATTTGACACGGAGCACTTGGATAGCAGAGAGGCAGGGCGTGTATGATTGTGCAGAGAATATACGCCCGTGATATGCAATGCGACCAGATAATCCTGGTTTTCCTATTCCCAGTGTTCTGGTAGAGGGGATCAGTCCTTGCTAGTCACACAGATGTCTTGGCTCCTGTTCCTCTTGGAAGACTGATCCATACGCTACACCCCTGTGGATTTAAAGGAACTTGGCTGAGGGATTCGCTCTCTTTCCTCCATTCCAGTCATTATGGATAGCCAAATCACTGTAGCCTGGAAACGTTTGGAAAAATGTCTTCTGACCAGCATCCAACATGCATAAAAATAGAAAATAAAAGTGAGAGCAATATTGTGATTATGATCACGCATGATACTTTTGGTATGTGTTTTGGAGGAGAGACATAGGGCCTGTGGATGATATCATCTACTGTGAGACCTACTGCGGATACATAGAGTGGTTTGATTGATTCTTTTTTTTTTTTTTTCATGTTTCATGAAAAGCAGACAGATCTCTCCAAAACACAGTGATCCGAGGCTGAAGAATGTGGGCTGAACTTGTGGTCAAACCCAGCAAGCCATGGGGGGTAGAAGCACCTCGTAGTTCCACCCCTTGCTCCTTAGCCCACATTTATGCTGAACAGTTACATAATTCAATAAACACATCCAACTGTGTAGCTGAAGTCCTGCCGTGGGTCATTTAACACTGGGACTACAAGATGATCAGCACTTTTAGCTGATTTCCACCAACTAATTGCATAGCTACTGGAAAGATATTCACATATTTCAGCTGATGCCGTCTTTATTAAAGCAAGTACAGTACTGAAGTTAGAGCTCTCTTCTAAACTAGGTAGTTGCTTAAAGTTTCTTTCTCCTCTGATGACCAGTGAACAGTATCTTATCATCTTATGTAATGCATTCCTTTCCACTGTGCTGCAGTGAGCAGTGACAGTGAATGTGATAGATTTGCAGTACGACAGAATACACCCACATCTACTGTACTTTGTGGCTTTTGCTCACTAAAATCCAGAAACTCTTTAACCAGGTCACCAATAGTTTCCTGTACTTCTGCCGTTTGCATGTTACCGTCTCCACTCCCAAACTCTGCCTTCTTCTTCTTCTTTTTAAAAAAAAATATATTTCCACTCACTCGCCCAGACAGCCTCAGCCTTGACTCGGGGCCACCCCATGCTCTCACTGTCCAACTATTTAACTAACCACAGTGAAACAGCTTTAATTTCAGCTTGCTGCTCAGCCTGGCTGAATGCAAGATCGCTTGGGGGTCTTTCTGGAAAACCGAGGTATGGGGTCCAACAGGACAGGCAGGCAGTCAAGGGAGAACAACAGTCCTGTGCAGTTAGATCTCATGGACCCCAGAGACACATAACGTCACTCAGCACAGCCAACGTTGAGAGTCATTCAGCTAGTTACGACTCTTTTAAATGCTTTTTTTTTTTTTTTTTCCACCTCTGCCCCCATACATGGGAGTGAGAGTTACTGGATAGCCAGTAGGCCAACTGCAGAATAATAAACCATCAAGCAATTCTTTTCAGTAAGTTGTATACTTTGTCTGTTTTTATTTGTTAGAATAACATGCATAAACACACAGTAAGAAACAAGACCTGGGGATCATTCAGTGACATGACCCCATCATTTATTATAATATTATATGCATAAATCATAATTCCTGAACATAGGATCACCTTTCAAACAAAATTCCCTCCTAAACTCAGTCCACAACACATTACAGGGGAAATATTATAAAGAAAAAGACAAATTCTATACATTTAATGTTTGTTTTTTTCTTGCCTCATAGCTCATAAATATTGACAATATATGACAAACCAATATTTTGTCAGCTACCTAAGAAGAAATCCGTGTAGGGTTTGTTTTATTTTGTGCTGTTCAGAACTCTGTTGTGTAATAATCAGGATGATTTGCATTAACTTAATTTGGTGTTTTGGGCCACAGCATGTCAACAACGATTCAAGAGAACTGCCAGTGCTGCTCCTACCCTGGTGCTGAAAGAAAGGATGTAATTTGTCAGCTTTAGCACCACTTACAGTTCCTCCATGTGTTGCCAAACCTGCTTTAGCTCTTTGCGTTACTGACTCCTGAAATCCTCCGAAGGTAAGCTTTGGTGTTGGATTAGACATTAGAAGCCGATCTTTCGGTACTTTCCACTGGGAGCCTTTACGGTTTATTTATCAGTTAGACATCTTGGGACTATGTCATTATCTTGTTCCTTTCCATGTTTCTCACACAATTCTTTTTCTCGTACACCCAAGCTGCCAGTGGGGTTTACCACTGCCATGAAGCAGTGTACATGCTCTGCCACAATGTTATTTTATGTGGTATGCAGTACTGTAACATTTACACGGACGGCAGGACCCAAAGATTTCTTGGACATTCCCAAGAGCACCAACCTCTGCTTTGACTCCTGCCCTAGTAAATTATGCAAACGCATCCAATGGCAGTGGGATGTAATACTGCATGTTGTTCACGGCACTGGTCAGTAGTTTTAATGCAGTGATTGTTGGCCATATGTGAATGGACAAACAATACCTACCATAATCTGCAGCTACAGCGTGATAGAGATACTTTAGCTTAGCTTAGCATAAAGATCTCCCCTGTTTCTTGGGCAGGACCAGGAACTTTGTGAGGTCTCCACTGGTTGCTAGGCAACTGCTTCTGGGCGAGTAATGCTTGGGCACATAATCGACTGTGAAATGGTGAGTGGTTACTGTTGTCCTTCATTTTTTTTCCTACTAAATCAATGAAATTTCATGAAGGCTAGCTTTGGATGTGCTCCCAGATAAATCCAGAATATTGTCTCCACTTGTAGGCAAAGTTAGCCCAAACAGTTTCTCTAATTTAGAGTATATAATCCGTAATACTGTTTGCCCAGGTAAGTATTTGTCGTCAAAGCATTCCATTGCCCTTTAAGTGGGTTGTTTGTTTGTATCTAACCTCAGTTTACAATGTTTGTCCATTGGGGTTTTTTTTGTGCCTCATTTCCTTGTTGAAAGTCAAATATCAACAAATATCTTTATTTTTTAAACAATATATGTAGATTTAGGCAATAAAAAGTATGCATTATCCAAATTTCTTTCCTCACATCCGGAAGGCTCGGTCACTATGTTGCAGTCTCAGAGCGATGCAACTCATACTACATAGAGGTTATAAAGTTTTCTTAATACCAAGCTTTAAATTTTGCATGATGTATAATTTAAGACAACAAAAAAAAAGATAGAGCACAGAATCAAATGTTCCAGAAAGGGTGGATGTGTGTGTGTATATTTTTGCTGACACAGTAGTCTTTGGATTTGTCTGGATGAAGAGGAATACATTTATGGTTTTTGAGGAGTGAAGGCCCACACTGGCCACCCTAGGGTCTTGTTATCCTCTCCTATTCCTGTGCTCTTGGGGGGGGACTTTAATGAACACTCCTGTTCCAGGCCTCTTCTGGCTCCAGTCAGGCTATCTACAGGGCTGCCCCCACCTTCTCCTGCCTGGCTGCCCGCACCGCAGAGCAGGTCCTTCTACAGCACCGAGAAATAGTAAGAAGGAGACAGTGGGAAGGCGAGGTGATCGAACTGAATAATTGATGTGCAGAGTTCGCTCGGGAACACCTCAAGAGTTTGTCTGAACACATACAGGCCACCATATGTGCACAGATTTAAAGGACAAAGTGCCAAAAAAGGTGTGCGAGGTAAAACTTTTGCACAGTAGGAATTTACTCAAATTTGTGTGGAAAGGACCGACCAGGCATGCAGAATTAAAGCAGATCACTGTGGATGCCAACCGACTTTATAGACCCGAAAATCATGTCAATGCGCCATTTAGATACACGTGGAACCAAAATAAACAGCACATTTTTAATCTTCACTGTCCAGGCTGATAAAAGACACCAAGTATTTCAATTACTACTGATAGAGCCGAGCAACAAGTGCTAAGGTTCCTCCCAGGATTGCCTCTTGAGTAATGAGCGTTGACAGAATAAATCTGCTAAGAAATGCGGTGCATTAACGTGAAGTGGAGAAATGTTTCAACACATCATCTCCCTCCTTATGATGAGAAAAAGACAACTCACAAATGTTCTCAATCAAAGGTCTATGCACTCTAGCTGAACTGAGTCAAGGAAACAGGCCTCATTTGTAAAGTCAAGCGATGGGTGAAGCAGCAGCTGCTCGTAAATGTGATGTCATGCAATCCATTACCGATACCTTTTCTATTTTTGTGGGAAACAAAATATGATGTAAAAAAAAAAAATTATGATATGAAAAAAGGGGCGTCGGTATTATCATATTCCCACTCTGCACGAATAGCAGCTTAATAATGAGTCTCTTCTATATGGTTGCCACCTTCCAATTCATTTCAGCCCTGTGAATTCAAAATGTCACACTTGTGGTCACAAAGAACAAAATGTGAGGATGATGGCCGGCCAGTACACAGAAAGCTTTGCTTTAGAGCTCAGCTCCCTCTTCACTACAGTCTGCTTCAGCGGATGCATTACCGTTGCTGTTTGTCCAAGTATATGGTCCCTCTCTCTCTTTTCATCCCTTGGGAATAGGACCCTCAGAGACAAGAAGTCCCCCACTTGGGATACGTCTTGTCCCCCTACTTGGATTGAGATAACAGTAACGGTATGTCCAGAGAAAACAGTAACTCAGTCCTGAGGAAACATACTGTCCTCTTGGGCAGCGCTGTTCGAAGTTCATAAACAGTGATAAATTATCAATACTTTCATTACACAGTTCCATTAGGACAGATATCGGAGTTTTAATGACTCAACAGCTTGGTGAATGAGCTGGTAAGCAAGTCAGCCAGCACTTGGTGGTTACAACACACAAGGTTATGACGCTTTCATGAGTAAAGTAAAAGTAAAATGTAAAAAGTCCAACTTCCTAATGGGACAAGTACACCTGAAGTGCATCCCACTGGGAAAGTGGGATCTTTCCGATGCTAATGTGACATCACACAACATGGGACGTTTGGACTTCGTCATTAGAAATGGTATTTCCTTGTGATGTTCTTTCTAATTCACAGCTTTTATCAGAAAATAAAAAAAAGATTTCTATTAGTCTACCTGACATCGTGAGATAGCTTCAAAAAGGAGAAAAATAAACCATATATCTACTGTGTAAGTGTAAAGAAAACAACTATTCTAATTATCGCTGGGCAAAGATAAAAAAAAAAAAAAACTGTTATTCAGAAATGTTTTTAAAGAGCAGTTGTTCTCTTTTACACAGTAATTTTTAAGTGAAAGGTTGAATAGTTGAATTGTTATGCACACATATTGTTTTGGTCTATTTGACGTAATCAGACATTATCAACTGCACATTCTGCACATGAAGATGAGATTTTCAGTGGTCATGTCCTTAATAGGACGTTTCAGGATGGGTAATGCCTGCAGTTGGAAGCAAACTGCAGTAAGCACAGTTTTATCATGCCATGATTACAGATGAAATTTAACAACATAGATAAACACTTATGACGCGACATTTTAATTTATTTGTATTGCTCTACACACTGTTTATTTTAATTGCTGTGTCCACACCGGTCTGGTTGTCTGTTTAGGAAACTGATCAATCAGAATGATTATCAATCACTCGACGAGCAGGACACGGGAGGCCTTACACACAGTGTGTGTTCTGCAAATAGGGACGTGCAGTCCTGGCATCTTTGGTGTATATTGCATTTGATAATACTTAAGACTTGATGTACTCTGATAAGAAACTTTGCAGAAGTTATACGTGACTTTGGTTTTATCAACCTTGAAATTAAAAGTCTGAGAAGTCTGGAACTGTTCTCCACTTTAGTGTCAATTCAGTTCTCTGGTTGGTTGAAATGGGACTTGACATCGACCCCAGGCCTGTCGGTGACTAATGATTGGTGTCTTTATGTTTTTGGCTCAGAGCTAATATGCAACACCAGTTTAAAAAGAAATCCCAATGTTGGTTAATTGAAGCATTAATGCCATATTTGCTGGGATATGCCAGACACTGCCGTTGGTGGGGCAGAAGCTCATTCTATTGAAGCAAAAAAATGAAAACCAAAAATCCAAATAAGTCAAAGATCACAAAGTCGTCAAGATCACAAGAGAATCGAATGAGACAATGGAACGTCAAAACATGCAGAACTCAGACTGAGAGACTGGAGAGATACCAACAAAGAAACACAGACAGACAAACAACCAGAGCAAAGACGCCCAACATTCACCACAGCCAGCAGCTGAAGACAATCAAACACTCTGGCACAGGTGAAAGACGTCAGGACAGAGCAGCAATCAGACACGAGGAGAGGAAGCCAAGGAGCAGGAGATGAGAGACAGGCCATGTTTACACGTACCTGCGTTTTTACAAAAAGGGTGATATTTCTCTGAGTTTGGACCTTGAATATACACATAAACGCGGCTACGAGTCACCTCAAACGATGATTCCTGAAAACTCCGACCACAGTGGAGATCTGGAAGAACTCCATGTCTCTGGGTGCATCTAAAGGGCGGTAGGCGGAGATTTACGTCGCAATTCGTGATGTCATGTTTTTTTCCAGGATTCTGATTGGCTATCATGGCTTCATGCTTCTTGTTACACTGCCCCCTACAGGTTTGCCATGCTCATTGTAGCTCTGAACCAGCTGTATATGCAGGTCCGTGTCAATGAAGGTTTATTGGTAAACGTAGAGGGGGAAATATCTGTTTTCGTTAAAACCTCGGTACGTGTAAACGTGGCCTCTGACTCACAAAAAGAACACAAGAAACGAAACATGAACCATGACAATATTCTATATTTCGTCAAGGCGTTAAGTTGCCCACCCCTCAGTATTATATTAGGGCATCACTTCTGTGTATTTGCAGATTTTTGTATGACTGACTGAAAATACGATCTATTGTTGTCATGCTATCAGTAATTCAACTTGATGACGTTGTGAAAAAAATACTTTTATCACAATATCAACAGAAACAGTAATGATACAAGAGTTTTATCAAACAACCTATTTAACTTTTTGTGAGTGTGTTTTGGGGATATGTTGCTCAATCTCTGACCTCTCTGACCTGAGTCGAGGAGGTTGATGTCTTTTGCACTGTGTCCACTGTCCCCAGTTTGCACAGTACGGCGAATGAACGACGTTTATGCATGAATTTCCTTAAAACTTTTAGGAACTAAAAATGCTGGCCTCGTTACTGCAACCTCCGCTTACTAAAGAACTCGCTATCAATTTGCTGTGTTTTGTTCATGGTTTGTTGCCTACCAGAGCAACCTGTTCGTTGATGTGCAGTGATCTAGATCACTCGACCTGAGCAACGTACAACAACATCACTGGAATACTTGAAAATGCTAAATTTTATACCTGGGGGCTTTTTTGAAAGGGTATTTCCGGGATGATTCACAGCCAAGATTTTTCAATGTGACAAAAGCAAAAGATGAATACCATGACTTGTTATTTATTCATAATAAAACTGTAGGAAAAGTGTAAAACAAAGAAACTTATATTTCACTTACATTTTACAATTTATAGCTTTAACATGTGTGTACACGGGGTATTTTTCTCAGTCATACTGTAAGAGGGTATGAAATCTACTTGACACGTCTCATTCAGATTTGCTCCCCTACAATGTAATGTGAGCAACAAAGATTGGTAAACATGGCCTCAATGCGTCTATTGTCACTTGTATTATGGATACTATTGTTAATAGGGAGTCACAATTTTTCGTCAATCAACAGATTTTCAAACAAAAAAAGCATTGATGGAGAAACACACATTTAAGACAAAAAGGCAAAAGAATTTTATAACTGTTTGTCACCATATAAGATGCTTGAAACAGAGGCGTCAAGTTTTGTCATTATCGACACAAATTCTAAAAATTAAACATAAGCAGGACCTAATTGCATAATTATTTTTTGATGCCTTGTGTTAATGTCTGTAAGTAATCATTTTAGTAGGGTACATAGGAAGAAATAATGAAGGAAATATAGTCACTTATCTAATAAAAAATCAAAGACATAACTGAGATTTTTTTCTTTTTTGCAGCTCCCTCTGATGTGATGAAATCCTCTGGGGGATGTACATGAGGATGGGTGAACAGGTTGGTCTCGTAGTAATATTTTTTACGTTAAAATGTCATAGATATTTGTCGATAATGGTTTGCTGCAATAACTCTAATAAGTTCCAAACAAGGAACTGTGACTTCCCTAAGCGGCCACTTTCTGAGTTCTTAGCTTATTGAACGAATTACTCAAAACCAAATCCAAGCTAGATATACTTTAAAAAAAAAAAAAGCCTCTGGTTTCAATTCTGAAATTTACAATACAAAAAAATACCCAGAGTTTTGATCCTGTCAAACGTTTATTTGCTGCTCTGCCTCTGTTTGAATCCGCTACGTTAACAAAATGCACCACAACTTTACACTGATTGACTGAATCAAATGAATTAGCAGCTGGCTACCACATACACAAATAGAACACTCGGTAGAGCGCAATCCTTCGTCAGCACTACATTTGTTTGCAGAACCGAGTTAGCATTGCTAGCATATGCTCATATTGATGCTACCTAGCCTGTCAGATAGCAACATAACAGTGCGAAACACTGAGCGGGGGCACACGGATAAACCACTACCCGAGTCAATGCGCTCACACCGGTGTCTCTGGATTCTTGCTGAACCACGATATTAGCTACGAGTTTGCTGTGTGCTAGTGGGCGACTTGCGGCAGCTGCCATGCTACAGCAGCGCTGACTGACGGCTCACAGAGGACCTCTAGTGTGTCCACAACCAAGTGAATATTTTACCTCTCTGGGAGTTGATTGATCCCAAAATCTAAATGATCGGTCCTTGGATGGTGACAAATCATCCGTGAAGATATCATGCCATTCGGTTCAGTAGATTTTGCGAAAAGTTGGTCAAATACATACATACGTACAAACCAATAAATACACGTGGACAAAAACATAACCCTCGTCCCAATGTTGGTTGACAAGGGTAAAAATTAAGAGGGGATGTTCCAAACCAAACCTTCAAAAAAAAGCCACAGTAGTGTGAAAACATTTTCATAAGTTGTAGATAAAAATGTGCTATAAAGCAAGAATGCCTTTAAATATGAATGATTTGAATGTTTTTGGAACAAAATGCAGTCAGAGTGAAGCTCATGTTGTCTGAGTTGTATTTGATAAGAACCTACCCATTTGTCTTTGAAGGCCATTTCTGTTTATTCTTACAGACTGAATAAAAAAACTAAATCATGGGAGTGATACTTTAAGGTCAATAAGGTCACTGTACAATGAAAGAAAAATATGTATGACTCTGAAAGAAATCTGCCATGAATTTTTTTGATAACCTAGGAGAGTTAAAGGTGAGGAATATGTTAGATTAAAAGGATAAAATTGAACAACAATAAATCAGGTTTTCTCAAATCATGCACATCAGCTAAAGAGGAGAGGCGAGATGAACGCAGGGCTGCAAAGACTCACTGACAAATGTTCCTTTATCTATCTGATAGTGTCTGGAGTGTGTCATCTAAAATCAAATAAATTGTTCAGATTACAAAATCATAAAATACACAAATAATCGTTGACACCTGTAATTACTATAAAAATTATGCTCCTAAGAAACAAGGAAAATCACTTGGTGAACAATCTTCCAACTGTTTCTTTTCATTGCACGATTTTGGAAGAAAGTCAGCAGGGAGTTTGTTCCAAACATCTTAGAGAACAAATCCAACCACAGACGTTCTGTGGATGTCGGCTTGATGAAATCCCTCCGTCTCTTATTGTAACCTGGGACAGACTCCACTCTGTTGAGATACAGAGATGCTCTGTGGAGGCCACACAATCATTTCCAGGACCTGCTGTTCTTCTTTGTGCTTACAGATCTTGATGATATTAGCTGTCTGTTTGGAGATATTGTCCTTGTAGAATGAATTTTCAGCCTATCAGACGCCTTCCTGGTGGTATTACTTGATCAATAAGTGGCACTTTTACTCAAATCTACATAAAAGTTCATGCAGTACTTAATATAAACACTTACTATGATTAAGGTCTCATTCTTAAAATGACATAAAGTAATGAACACACAGTCAGGAGGTATAAATTTACTTTAAGATAATGAAATATACTTGGACAAAATACCACAACAACATAGTGGGGCACTGGGTTCACTTAATAAGTCTTTCATCCATGACAATGTACAGGTCAGAACACACTTATCAGAGAATTTTTTTTTTTCCTGTGGACCGTTTGGCAAATTCGCACGTTCAGAATTCAAACCTGTAACAATATCCCATTTTCTTGCTGTGAAAGTGCTGATTTTGATATAAGTATTGACAATCATGCTTGTTCCAACGCCAATTTATGTGTGACTCTGACGTTCTAAGGTCTTGGGACTGAGCTATAGGAGGCCTGTAGAGAACAAATACGCATTTAATATTCAATTCAAAATTAAAAAGAAGATAATAGAAACTATTTCAGAGTTCAGAGTCTACAGATGCTCAGCTTAGGGTGCAGATAGAAGTAATGTGAAACTACAGAGGGCATAAACAAGTACATGTAGTGAAGTTTGGGGTGAGGTGAGTCAGGTACAGGTACAAGTGATAACCAATCACTAATGAAAAGAAGCCATTACCCTAAAAGAACAGAAAATACCACTTTTTAACAAAGCAAGAAAGTATATTGGATGCATTAGCAAAAATGTCAAGGTGAAAATGAAGTATATATTACTTTAAGAAGCACACAATGTAGTATTTAGTAGTCCAGAATGAATTATAATATACCATTTAAGGTCTATCCCTATCTTTTTTTTTTTCCATGCGTTAAAGGCAGTAAATCCCACTCCTGACAGGTCATCGCTGTGGGTCCCTGAACAAGGCCCCTAACCTTCAACTGTTCAGGCTGTGTCTGTGAGGGGAACCAGGGGAAAACTTGCCAAATCAAACATGGAAATCACACGATTTGCTGTGGTGACCCTGGATAGCACGGGCCAAAACACAAAGCAAATACATGTAACCAAACCATGTGTCTTAGGGGAACTTTCGGCTTGTGAACTCACCCTGCAGTAATTCGCATTCTCCAGTACCTTGAAAACCAAGAAGAGAAGAGAAGATTTGCCACCAGGAAGTATCAGCTCTTGTAATAAAGTTAGAAAGGTAACCTATGTGCACAATACCACGGTGTGCTCGGATGAAAAAGTGATCTTTAAGAAATATGAGGTCTAAGGTAAGTAGAACTGTAAACAGTAACAGTAATAACCCTCAACTAAAAGTCAAGTTGAATTAAAGACACAAGCAGGACAAGCGAGAAAACTCTCCAGAATTGGGTTACTTCAAAATGAACAATGAACTGCATGATGCATAAAGAGGACGGCCAAATAACAAGGAGGGACATGCCAGCAGGAATCGTGACAATGTGCTCTCCTGATTATTTTCATGCCATAAGTTTAAAAGGTTTTGTTAATCCCATATATAATATTCAATAGAATTTTTGCATTGTAACATGTAAACAACACTATCGGTGGATGAATATGGATGGCTGCAGGCTGTGGATGTTCCAATGCAACAAAAGCATGAATTACAAGGACGTTTTTTTCATGCAAATTGGAGCGTCTTTCACATTCTCAAGAGAGCATATATGAACCAACTGATAATGAATTCCCACTTGAGCTAGAAGGTGGCTACTGAGCAATAGCAGAAGATGTTAGACATGGGAGAAGTATGTAATCAATCCAACCGAAGTCACCATCAAGCAGTGGCTTTTAGGGCAAGGGTAACAGCCCAGTGTGTCTGGATGTTTTGTATACGAGTGCGTGTCTTTGAACGTGGAGGACGGCTCGGGAAAGCTAACACTTCTGGAATGCCCCCCGCAGAGCGAAGACTTCAGGGGTGGATGTGTGTTTATGGGAGGGTTTTGGCAGGAAGAGGCAGGGACTCAGTCCAGAATAACGGAACAACAGTGGAATGTGGTGCAGCGGGGAATATCCTGAGTCAAACACAAGGCAGTCTGAGGAGGAGCACTTTGTGGCAAGACTTTCACAAACGGTGTTTTTCTATTAAGATGGATGACGCTGAGCCCGCCATTCTCTTGTGCGGCTGATTAAACAACATGGATGCCTGCATTCGGCATTCATTTGACTCTTTTCATTTCACACCACAACAAAATTAGAAGACCATGTCCCGTGGAATATCTTTCAAACCTGTGACTCATTCACTGAAAGTCTCTATCCAAATGTGAGAGCCTCAACTGTGGCAGTGTTGAAGTCACAGTGAATATGAAGTGTTAGTATTTCTCTCCAGGCTGTGCATTAGGCCGGATGCCACGCACCTTCGCCCACATGCCTCCCACAACCCGGCACCCGTATATAGAGGGCAGAATCTGAGCCCAAGCTGCAAGCAGGCAGATAAAGACAATCTCATTGATGTAGGAGCAGCTCACTGGTAAAAAGAGACATCTCTGACACAACCCTGCCTGCGTTACCCTTGCTACAGAATCAGATTAACGACCGCAAAAATATTGTGCTAAGGCTTGCAGGCGTAGAGTCAGCTTTTACATTCATTTTAAGCAGCTATGGTGTATCTGTATATGTGAATTTGTGTGTGTGTGTGCGAAGCCATAAACCTGATGATTGCAGGGAAATACCTTTAACTGAAACATCGACAAGCTGCTCAACCCATCAATTCCTTCAGGAACCATGTCTTTGCTTGTAATGACATAAATATGCACTGTGGTGTCTGTGAATGACATGTTCCACCCACAATACAATCTGCAAACTACACATCTTAATACTTTATGGCATTTCTTTCCTTCTCTTCTTATTTCCTTTTCTTTACGATTTACAAAGAAAGTGACTATGTTAACCTGAATGTCTCCCTGTGGGAATGCAGCGAGCGTTTTACCTTGCCAAGTTCGCACTGTCAAATTTTCACATCAACAGTATAACCCCCCCAAACCCCCCCCAAAAAAACCCATACACACTCCTCAATGCAGCAGATATTTGACAAACCTCAGCGACATTCTTCTGCTCTCTTATATGCTAAACCATCTCTCAGTATTATTTCACCTGCTTTGTCTGCTTTTTATCATTATGAAGAAGACCGAGTGCAGTGAGAAATAGCTGAGTAGGAGCTTTGGCTGCTCGAGCTCTCCTTGTTTGGTTTTGTTGCCAAACTCATATGCTTTCTCGCTTTCACTCTTTCTCACCCTGTCTCACTCCGGGTCTGTTTCCCCTCACTCTCTTTGTCTTTGCTGTTTTCTCTTACAAAGTCTCTGCCAGACTTTACACTCCCTCTTCTTTTCGCCTCCTCCCTGAAACCAACTCCTTGGCAACCGGTTGCAGCGTCTCCCAGAAAAGGTAGGCAGCCTCTCTGTGGTGCCACAGCAACCCAATGCAACATCAGACAGTGAGACATGCTGCATTATTAACCAGAAACAGCCAAGAGGGGCTGTCGAGGAGTGGATAGTGGACAGGGGAGAGAGAATGAGAGGGAGTGGGTTACAAGTCCCCGGCTGCTGGTTGTTACAGTATCAACTTCAGAGGGGGGAAAGGCACTTCGAGCTTCATCTTGCTGTGCATGACTGGACATGCATGACCACACACGTAAGCAGAGAGTTACACATGCGCCCTCACTGTAAGTAGTGTGATCGTGTGTGTGTGTGTGTGTGAAGGGGGGGGGGGGGGGGGGGGGGGGGGGGGTTTGGAGCGGTTACATTCAGACAAATCCACAGGGGGATCAATAAGGAACATCTGGGTCTGGGGTGGACAGGGCGCCTTTTGTTTGCAGGCAGTACATTGGCCTGACACCTCACCCAGATTCTCTGTGGGTTTCTACACAGAAGGGGGGAGGGAGGGAGGGGGGATGGATGGAGGTGAGGGGAAACTGCTGGGGGTGCAATCGGGGAGGAAATGGTATTAGCTTTTCTGCAGGCAATATTTGTCTGTTTTCCGAGACCAAGGATATGTTACGAAAAGTGCTCTTACTATTTTATTTTGGAGAAAATTAATTCTATTTTTGGCCAGGAAAAGCCACTCCTCACATTTTAATATAAAGAAGTTTCATTATTTTTGCAGCGAATATGATGAAATAAATAGAGAGCCAGTAAACAGCTGTTGGTTAAGCATCACAGTGCCACAGACAGAAACTTCATGTCCTGTTTTGCATTCCTGATTCAAGGAAAAGTGTTAAAAACAAGCGCACTCTCGTCATGCTCAGTGGTCTGTCGGGCCCTGGGGGACAAGTCAAGGGATCACCAGAGAGTTTTATGGATATCCTTCCAGGAGTTATTGAGACATGTCCGTGTGGATAACAACGCTGGGAATATCTCGAATAATGTCATGTCATTTCTATAGTACTATTTAATAACTTGGTTTGGCTCCTGCAGTGAGCAGTGATAAGCATTACAGTGGAACAGACCCCGGATGGATTAAGTGCTACACCGCCTCAGATTACTTAACACACTTTCTTTATTTCTTCTTGAAATACTGAAGCCTTGAAGCACCCGTGAGGCGTAATGTACATTGCAGACTACATCAATGTTTAAAATCGCACATGACCACATGTACAGTGTTGTACACATGTAAGAACTCCAACGCCAAATTCCCAAAACAGGGAAACGACAAAGCGTCACCGGCAGTTTCTGCTCAAAATCCTGCACTGCAATGCACCAAAAATTCTGAATAAATGCATTAAGAATATACTATCAACAAGTTCATGGCCATACTGCTTTCTTCCTCTGTGTATATTTATGTTGAGTTTTCATCATGTCTGCATTCGTTACCTTCTTAAGAAGTTGCTTGAGTTTCCTTTACGTATGAAAATTACAGTATTATAATAATAATAATAATAATAATAACAATAATTTCTGTCAATGTCAACATTTTCTAAAAGTAATTTCCCATTCAATGCAAGATTCGTTTAACAAAAAAAAAACAAAGAGAAAGAAGATCCAGTTGACTGCAGACTTGTCTACAGTCTTTGTTTGCCCGTAGTCAGTTGGGATCGGCTCCAGCACCCTGTGACCCTAAGTTGGATGGAGTGTTGTATTTGTATCCCATATTCATTGTGAGATTACATTTCCGTTGAAAGTAGCCACATGTTACTTTTGGTGTTTTAAACCACTGCATACTACTCTGCGTGGGTATCAAGTGACCCGTTTCCAAATCAGTAATTCTGCATTAACTCTACCAGAAGGTCCTCGGTACACATACGATAAAGCAAATTGAACAAATTCTCTTTAAAAATGTCCACATATTCTAATTCATATGAATAATTCACAGTGGAGAGAATCACAAACTGTCAAACATCTGCGAGCTCAGTAGTCGATTATACCTCGCCTGCAATCCAGATATAGGCAGATATAGACAAACATAAAATGTAGATCAGAGATTTCACTATGGAAGAAATACAAAAATAAGGCCCATAGGCATGATGGGAATGTTATTACACATTCAGGATACACATTTTTTATAAAACATCATAACATCATGCAATTTTATAAAACCCTTTGCTTCATTGTGGACAACAAAGGTGATGTGTGTTGCAGAGCAAGTTTCACAAAAGGTCTGTTTAGGTGTAAAAGAAATGTTGAAAGGATTCCAGTGTTGCATCATCACGGAAGTTTGTACATCACATCCTCGGATGAAGAGTTCTGTAGAGTCACAAGGATGGAAAAATATTCTTCATCAGGTAGCCAGGGCTCATAGCCATCCACACATCATGTTCCTGGGGATGAATATAGTTTGCTCCACATTGTAAACACACAATGTGAAAATATGGAGGGTGAGAAGGAGAGAGAGAGAGAGAGAGAGAGAGAGAGAGAGAGCACAAATAAAGCGAAGAGTGAAGAGGACTGAAATGGAAAAAGTGGAGGAGATGAGAGAGGCTGAAGTGGAGTGATGGAGGGGGAAAGTAAAAAAAAAAAAAAAACATACCAAAAAAGAGTTTGAGGAAGGTTTAGTCAGAGACAGAGAGGGAGAGGTATGGGGGAGAGCAATCGGAGGAGAGAGGCGAGGTAATGAGGCCAGTGACTGGCTTTACACCTCGTCTCTGTGGAAACTAATTGGGAGAGAGCTGGAGGGCACTAATTTGAGCACTCTGCTGGGTAAATGTAGTGCAACGAACTATGAAGGGTAAATCAATGTACTACCTCTCCCTACACCTCGCCTGCTCTGTTTCCCCACCTCATACCACGCCCCCCCCCACCCCCCTCCACCCACCCATCCACCCCCCCATTATTGTTTCCTAATAAAAATTCCATTGACTTCAACTACGCTTGTGGGCATAAAGGTATTGACCTGAGTAGGTATCATGCGTGCTGATGAGGTACAGCTCACCAGACAGGAGTTCAGCTAGTTAGCTGTGAAAAAAATTACTGAATCATCAGGACGCAAGCTCTCTGTGCAGTCCAGTGCCGTGTGCTGTCTGCATGTGGCATCGTTCCACTGCACTCAGCTGTGATGTACATACTATGTGGATGTAGTACAATATGATTTAAAAGGAAGACAATAAACGTCACTCCAGGCGAGTCAGAACTGATGAATCCCTGCATAAACTAAAGAATGAGTTGCAGTCATATAACTGGGAAGCAAATTATAAAGAAAAACATATTGACAATGCTTATGATACTTTTTTTTTGAATATATTTAAGTTACTATATGATAAACACTGCCCAATCAAACAATGCAGTAGTAAAGGAAGGTATAATGATAATCAATGGATCACAAAGGCGTTAATAAATGCATGTAAAAAGAAAAATACATTATATAGAGAATTTATCAAAATTAAAACCATTGAGGCAGAAAATAAATACAAGAAATATAAAAATAAACATAAACTAATATAATGAGACCATGTAAGAAGGACTATTATAATAAAATATTACAAAATGATAAAAAATTATATTAAAGGTATTTGGAATGTATTAAGAAGTATTATTAGAAATGTTCCCAGTTAGGACAATTTCCCAAATTACTTTACTGAAAATGATATAAAGATCAATAATATGGACTTGGTGGTGAATAAATGTAATGACTTCTTTGCTAATGTAGGACCAAACCTGGCAGAAAGAATTCCTGCTCCCACCAAAGGTGTTGAGATATTAGTAGATAAAAACCCAAATTCCATGTTTCTCCATGCCACTGACGAAAAAGAAATGTTTGTCATTAAAAAAAGTCATTGCGGGTATTTCCAAACCACTAACCTACATTTTTAATTCATCCATTTAAACAGGGCAATTTCTAAATCTAATGAAAACAGCCAAGGTCATACCACTGTACAAGAACGCCGACAGACACAACTTTACAAACTACAGACCCGTTCCTCTTCTTCCTGAATTCTCTAAAATACTTGAGCAAGTCTTTAATGATAGATTAGACAAATTCATAGAAAAATACAACTTCCTCTCAGAAAGTCAATCTGGGTTTAGAACCGACCGGTCGACAGCACAAGCTCTAATCTAACTCATTGAGGAGATTAAAAGTTCTATAGACAATGAAAAACTCACAGCAGGAGTTTTCATTGATTTAAAAAAAAGCGTTTGATACCATAAATCTTGACATATTAATTAATAAACTGGAGAAGTATGGAGTTGTATTGAATTGGGTGAGAAGCTATTTGGAGAACAGGAAACAGTTTGTTAAGTTGGGAGACTGTTACTCTGAACATGGGGATACTGTGTGTGGCGTCCCCCAGGGATCAGTGTTAGGACCAAAACTGTTCATACTGAACATCAACCACATCTGGAAAGTTTCTGAAATGGTGAAATTCATATTATTTGCTGATGACACCTGAAGTATTTTAGGAGCTGGTGAGGATTTACAGCAACTTTTGGAATTGATCACCTCAGAGTTGAAAAAAAATGAATTCTGGTTTGATAAAAATAAATGATCATCAAATCTATTTAAAACTAAAAATTATGATTTTTGGAAAATGTAAACTAAATAATCAGGCTAGAGTATAGATAGAGGGTGTAGCTATAGAAATGGTGAATATTTTTTAGGAGTACTGATTGATGACTAAATTTGCTGGAAACCTCAAATAAAACAATTTCAAAATAAAATATCCGGAAGCATCTCAGTCCTGGCCAAAGCTACGTACTTGCTAGACCAGAAATCTCTTTATATTCTGTACAACTCACTGATACTACCTTATCTAACTTACTGTCTGGAAATATTCGAAAATACTTATGCAACTTCCCTGAAAAGACTCGTCATACTGCAGAAAAGAGCAATACGAATTGTACACAATGTTGGCATTCGGGAGCATACTAATCCACTTTTTTCTCAATCAAAAATGTTAAAATTTATGGATCTTGTGGAGTTTAAAACTATTCAAATAATTCATAAAGCAAAGAATAATTTATTACCAGGTAATATTAAAAAAAAGTGTTCTCTAACAGAGAAAACGGTCATGATTTAAGAGGAGAGCTACAGTCTAAAACTCATAATGTCCACAACGCCCTTAAAAGTTCCTGTGTCACAAATTGTGGCATAAAATTATGGAATAAACTGTGTGTAGAGATTAAACGATTGTCAAATGCGTGCCAACTCAAAAAGAGATGTAAAGAGTTGATCTTGGCGAGGTACACTGCTTGTTGATGACATGAGGATTGTTTGTTTATCAAGTAGTGCTGTTGGAGTGATAGGTGTGTCTTAACTGTTCTAGTATATTGTAGGATTGAATGCATTGAAAGTGATGAAGATATGAACGGCAATGATGTGAAGGGGTAGGATTAAATAAGTACGTCTTCTTCCTACTCCTTTTCGTGAAAGACAGGAGCACATATAGAGTTGATGCTTTTCTATTGTTTATGTAATTAGATGTTCTGTTTTGTTTTTAATTTTTTTAATTTTTTACATGTTCGAAATAAAAGCTTCAAATCAAATCAAATCCCCCCCCCCCCAAAAAGGACTCTAATCAGCTTGAAAAATACTTTTTCTTCCCACAGTGAGCTGATTATCAGTAGGAGGCAATGATCGAAACCCAGCAGGGTTAGTTGAAAAGTATTATGTACAGCATGTGTGTGATCTCTCCCAGGGAGGTATGCCGTCTGATGGGAGAAAAGGAAACAGAATGTATAGTTACCCCCTGTAGTGAGCCCAAGGGTGATTGAACAAGGAGCCAGATTTTGGGAGGTCTTAGGGGGAATTATCCTCACCCTCAGGCCTGGGGATATAGCGAGCTTTTCAGCATCACATAAGAGAAGAGCCCTGCTCTCATCCACATCCACAGCGAGATTGAACAGTGCTGAAAGAGAAAATTAAACAAAGGCGGAGCAGTGTGCTTTAATAGTCAGAGGAGTTTCAGGGTTATTCATCAGGTGCAGCCGTTCTGCGCATAAACAGTAATTTATGCTTCTTTATTTATTGGACATATGGAATTTAAGAAGGTGCCACCTTTGCGAGTACAGTACTGAGTGATTCTGTGTGTTTGTCTCGCTGTACCTTTCACTGTAGTACTTGGAGGCGGCTGATCTGCTCCGTTCAGCACCATCTGCCCCCCCCCCCCCTCCTCTCTCAGCGACAGTGCCTTGCAGCTCGGCCCCCTGGGAAATAGCTGTGGATAAGTTATTCAATTAGAGGGGCATTATTGGCCCGCTCTCTCAGAGGACGGAGCTGATGATGCTGTGATTATACCGCTCTGCATTCCTTTATGGCTCGGCACCCTCTGCCTGCATGTGTGTGTAGAAACTTTCCAGTTCCTGGATGTATGTGCGCAACTGCAAATAAACAAATATTTGTAGGCCGAATGGATGTATAGATAGAGGTGGGGGTTATAAATGGGGGGGGATATCAGCGATGCTCGGGTGATTTTAAATGAGCCAATTTAAGTCTGCATTGAAATACACATTCACACAACACATATGGGCTGACCACACATCTTCTCAGAGAGGATGGAGATGGGAAATGTGCCCCTTCTGGCTGACGAGTCAGTGTGAGCTGCACACTCTCAACAACTCGTGCTGTCATTTATTATTCCATTTTTTTTCTTTTTAGGTTTCCGATGAACTGACTCAGTTCCACTGGATCATGACTTCTCAGATTCACACAGGAGTCAGATCATTTCAAAGGGAACAACCCGGGCTGAGACAAAGGAAGTGAAGAAGAGACATCTCAGCAGGCAAGCACAGTAAACCCCCCCTCACACACCCACATCCAAACACATTGCCTCTCTGCGGACCAGTGAGGTGGTCTTTAAAGTGCTGCCATGATGGGTCTGCCCTATCTGCCCAGTGCAGACCCACAGATGCCCTCCCGAGGGGACAGGCTAGAGGGGAACAGGGCAGTGGGCCTGGAGCCTCATCTGCTCTGCCCAGAATACAAATAGGTCAGTGTGTGGTAAGAGAGGAGGGGCACACACACACACACACACACACACACACACACACACACACACACACACACACACACACACACACACACACACACACACACACACTGACCATGAACAAGGAGGGGTCCTGCCAACTGAATTCCTCCATTGGCCATGATGGGAAGGGCCATCTGGTATCAATGTGGCAAAGTCAAGCAAGCTTGTAAGCGTGTACACGTTCACACACACACACACACACACACACACACACACACACACACACACACACACACACACACACACACACACACACACACACACACACACACACACACACACACACACACACACACACGACAAATCTACAAGACACTCGTGGCTGATCCTGAACATCATGTCAGTGACCTCTCACTAAGAGTTTTCAGTGCAATAGTGTGACAGACTTTCATCATTTATTCTAATAATGTGGACAGATAAATTAGGCATGAGAGTGTCTGCTGATTGACTCATTTGCACATGATGAAAAAAAATCCCTACATACGTAACATGTATCAGACAAGCAAAATAATCCAACAGAATTTTTTATTTCTGTTTTTGTTGGGAATGTCCTCTTGCAAGGGCAGGATTGGGTTCCTGTTTGTGTGGGGGTTCCATGTTATGCTTATGTGTGTTTTGGTTTTCTCAAACAAAAACATGTGTCGAGGTTAACTGGTGACTGTGACTCACATATATGCAGAAATGGGTATGAACGAGAGTGTGTGTGATTGACTGTCTGTGTTTGCCCTGTGATGGACTGCTGATCTGTCCGAGGTTTAACCTGCCCTCCTGTTGGATACTGTGGTGGAGAACATATGCATGGATGGATAATCATGTATTACATGTTGTTGAACATGAAAAAAAAAACCCTGGAAATGATCTTAACTTGTTGTCTTGCCTAAACTATCAATGTAATTTAATTTCAAGCCATAATTAGTTGTTTGTTTTTGTTTGAGTTTATAATAATGTCATGTTGGGTATGAACTTCAAAACAGAAATCTGGATGTAGTTATTTTTGCGAGGACTCCTAATCCTTGATCTAAAGATCTCAGTTCCAAACACTCCAGGAAGATGTGTAATCCTCATTTTGACCCGGCTTTTATGAGTGCTGCTTGATTCAATTTGTGCAGCGCTGTGCTCCATCTTGCAGATTTCTCCTGTTTTGGAAATTCCTGGAAGTAAGAAAAACTTTAGCCGGAGTAAAAATAGACATTGTTTGGCTGTGATGTAATCCTGTGGCTGCATTGTAAAGTTTTTCTTTCTGTTGTTGGTGCGGGCTCAACATATCACCGAAACGGGAAACTGATTTATTTTGGCTTGATATCAAAACCCTGGCCTGACGAGGGAAGACTTGCACAGAGTAAATCAAGTAGAAAATAAGCAGGGTTGAATTATTTTCAAAAGCCAGCATGCTATTAAGCCTGAGCAAGCCCGTGGCAGCCGCTCATGAAAAGAAAACATTTCAGGTTTTTCCATCACACAATTTCTTGTTCTTAATATCTGCAGCTCTTCGTAGATACATAAACTTTCAGAAGGACACAGAGAGCTTTACATCAGCCTGCTGCAGGTCTGTGTGCTTCATGAAAAAAAAAAAGAGAGAAGTGCACAGGACCTGCAGTACAGTATATCTGCCAGGGGCATATATGAGCAAACGAGAGTTGAAGAGGTCCGGATAAGCACAGCTGCTCATGAATTTTGTGCTGCTGTTTCAGAAACTAAAGTACAAGTTTCAGATATCGATCTGGAAAATGCACTTTCAAAGTGAACAGTTAAGTTGGAACGAGGGAGTGATTAGTGTCCCAGACGTTACATCCGCTCGCCGACACGCCACAATTGAAATGATTTCAACTTGAGCCGTCTTCCATGCACTTGCAATAGCCTGACAAGTTCTGCATCACGGCTCACAAATATCTCAAGCATCCTCGTCTCCACCCACCTCAGTCGTATGTCTGGAAAAAAATAAAAAATTAAAAAAATCATTTGTTGTGCAGCAATCTGTTTCTTTTTGATTAACACCCCCATTCTACTTCCCCGGCGTGCCCCCGCCTCACCTCGCTTTCTTCATCCTTTTCTCTCTTTGCACATCCATCTCTATGATTATTTAAACGGGTGCCAGAAAAACACTGTGACCCGTCTAATTTAGGCTGTGAGAGAGCGCGGAGAGGAGAGAGGGGCCCTGCGATTCTCCACACTCCCTTTTACCGAGCGGGGAAGTGGCGGGTGAGAGAGAAACTGTTGCCATGGCTACCTGCTGGCAGCTTCTGTCCTTGTGTTTGGAGAGCACTGGCTGTTCCCTCTCTACCCAACGCCTGGGAGGGAGGAGCGGGGATGGAGGGAGGTGAGGGGGAGTATAAGAAGGTGGAGGTGGCGATGGTGGTGGACGGGTCTGGGAGGGGTCCTGGGAGGGGTCCAGCTGCCAAAAGGGAACAACACAAGGTCTCTCTGCCACAAAACCAAAGGGCTGCTGGCTGGGAAAAGAGCAACAAAAGAGCAACACAGAGGGCTCTGGTGGCTGATCAGCCCCTGCTAGTTATAGACACACAACACACACATACACACAACACACACGTAGTAGTGTTGATGACAGGCTCGACAGCAGCGGGGAATGTGGAGGAGTGGCAGTGGATAATTGCCTCGGTGCTTCTAGACAATTCAGGTGTCTCCAGCGCTGCATGAGGAATATAATCTCTCAGGAGCCGTGCGTTGGAGTTTGTAGTGAAAACTCAGTTCAGAAGTCCGTTCGGTGAGCGAACACCAGAGTGACACGCTCATCATCACTCCGTCTCTAAAGGTTACACACACACACACACACACACACACACACACACACACCGGAGTGCTCAGTCTTTCTGCTAGGTTTGTTAATGCCTGATGTTTTAATTGCAAACTTTTCATGATGTTGTTTGCGGTACATTTGGTGTGTGCACAAGTGAGTCAAGTCTTTCAGGATGGCTTCGGTATCGCAGGCTCCACCCTGGGTCCAGCCGCCCAGTAAGACGATCCAGGTAATGGATAGCTGAGGAATGGACATAATACGGAGCGAGCAGTTTAAAGCACACAGGTCTCCTTGTTACTTTCCTAGCAACCCTTTCATTCTCCTAAGCTCTGGTATTCTTGCTCAACTCTGCTAAACTATTTCCTTCTTTGGTACTTTTTCTGTTGCTTTATCTTTTATGCGAAGTGAAATAAAAGAGTCTATATACGAGCGCCTTCCTGTATCATGTCCCTACCAAGTCTCACTTGTTTGCAACTCTGAGTGTGATCCTGTTGGTGTTAAAGTTACCTCCAGGGGTGTGTGTGCGTGAGGTTTTGCGTGTGTGTGTGTGCATATGTGAGCTTTGGAGTTGCTATTAGACACAGTGCACTGAGGCCCCGGTGGCCATGGAGCTCGAGCGTCCCCCGCCCTGATCCTCCCCCACTCCTACCCCCCCACCCCCCACTCCCACCGCCCCTAGCCCCCGTCCCACCCCTCCCACCCCCCACCCATCCACCCACCCACTGGCAGGCAGCTGACCTTGGCAGGGCCTGACAGAGAACTGGCCTGGAGGGGGATCCACGAAGCTCCACGCCAGCCCACTGAGCCAACCCACTCAGTCTGTGCAGGTGTACGGACGCCTGGACAAACACGCACACATATATACGCACATATGCATGCATAGCCACCAAACCAGGGAAGGCCCTTGAGCAAGCAGATGTCCAAGCACTCCATTTCTATGTGTTGCCTTTCCCCTGGATTTCTCGTGGTAATTCTCACTCGCTCTATTTTATTGTCAATTTGAAATTCTTACTAATTTGCTCATCTTTATTTGCTCGACGTATTAAGTTTGTCATAACTAAATCTCACTGCGTTTTTCCAGTGGTTGCAGAGATGTTTTTATTTACAGTTCAAAAAAGTTCAACATTACCACCCGGATAGTGTTTAATTCCCAAGCACAATATATTATCATGATTTCCGTGTATTCCTTAATGAACGAGTCATTTACACAAACCATACAGTGCAACATGAGTAGAATGAATCTATTAGTTCACCCCAGATGCACTTCAATAAATAGATGTAGAAATATATGTACCTATCAATAATTAAGTCATCGCTTTCTTCAGCAGGGTTCATTATTATAACACCCGTGTGGCAGAAGCAGTATGGATGCAATCGTTTTGGGAGTCTCTGTAAAAGGGAACAGACAGCAGGTTACACTGGAGCTATACTCATTCATGAGCTCCATGCACTTCAGTCACTTCAAAGCTCCAAACTTACATTTGGCAGCTTTGAGTGACGGAATTCTGCAATCTGTTGAAACAAATCAACAAATTTACATGGAATTATTTCATAAACACTGAGGGATTGCATCATGTGAAGAAAAAAAAGCCAGTCTTTATGAGCTGCAGCACTGAGACAGAATCAGAAATCTTAAAGAATCAGAGTAATCGTTGGCCTTTTAATTAAGGTCCAGACATGTTTGGTTTGTATGGATTTATGATTATGTGAAAGGCAGATATATTTACTGTGTTTCACATTGTCAACTGATTTAATGAGCTCGTCGCAGTTTCACTGTACCGACCCTGAGTACTTAAGCCTCGTTTCCACAGTGCCCCTTGGTGCCGGTGCCGGTCGGGTGGGGTCGGCTATCCGTAACCAGACCCATATCAGTGCCGCGTTTCCATTACACGGGGTTCGGTTTGAAATGTAGGCGGGGTTATGAACGGTTGCGTAATCATGCAGGATGTGACGCCATAACAGGAGGACATTTTTAACTAAGTTTCCTGATTGCTGCAGAAGAACTGATTGGAAATGGCTGCTTGCTGGGAGAACAGCGGTTGTCACGGACCAATGAGCAGACGGCAGTGTTGAAGCTCCTCCCCCTCATATCCGGCACATTGTGCCTGGTACCCCAAGTGGAGGGGTAGCGAGAAATGGTTACCAATGGTACCGGTTGGTAACGGTTCTGAGTCAGTGGAAACGCACAACAACCGGTTCCGACCTGACCCGTACCGGCACCAAGGGGCACTGTGGAAACGAGGCTTTAGACTTGCATGTCTTAGTCTTTGAGACAATCAAATGCTACTGGCAGGATCAACCAGGTAGCCGATAATCTAATTGCAGAAAAGAGCGATGAGCTGGATACCAGGAGTCCACCAATCAACTTTTCATACAATCATCCACGTTAAGATTTCTGGATATTATATATTGGAAAACATTATAAATTATTTTCCGTGTGATGAGCAATAGCATTCCAGATGGTATTCAAAACGTTTTTGTTTTTTTCAAGAAAGGCAATTTATAATTTAAGGGGTTGTTAATGTTTGAAACCTGTAAAGTAAGAACAAATGTTAAATATGGATGTGTCAGTTTTGGGAGTGAGGTTATGGAATGGACTTAAAGATGAACTGAAAAGGTGTAATTCTCTGTGTGATTTCAAAAAGAGTTCAATATGTAAAATAATTAAAGGTTATGCTGTGAATTGTTAATTTGATATTTACTCATTATCCAAAAAGTGATTTCTAACTTTAACTGTCATTTTGTTTTGTGTTTGATTATTGATCCTTGTTTGAAATCCTTCCATAGTACAGGATTGGCAAAATAAGCCATGGGCTTTAGCCGATTCCTATTTCAGTTGCTGGACGGTACATTTCTTGTAATAATGTTCTTGTTTGCTGCTTGTATGAATGCAACTGAAAGAAAACTATCGAACTAACTAACTAACTAACTAACTGACATTGCAGGAATATAGGTTTTTCAGGAATTATGCACACAAATTTTTTGCACATATGAAACTATGGATGTAAATCAACAAGAAAACAAACTCAGTCAAATGCATTTCTGCACCGAAATAATGTAAATTCCTCCGCTCTGTGTTTCAGTTAGTGCTTTATCCTCACAGTGATAACATTCGAGGTTCAGGTCTGGGCTTGGGGAACTTAATATTTGTAAATTGTCTGGAGTGATGAATGCAAGTGTGTTGTTGTCTGTCTGTTTGCCCTGTGATGGACCGGCGGCCTGTCCAAGCTGTACTTGGGTATGAGTACTTAAGGGGGGGTTGTTTGCCCGGGGCGGAAAACCAGCCAGGTCCGCCACTGCCCACAATCTCCACTCACACGGGGAGTTGACAAGGTTTCTGCTGCAGAAATGTATTTCAAGTTTTGCCTTTGCTTTGACTGTGTTTTTCGTTCACTCGTCTGGATTGCTGACCTTCACTGTCACAGAGTGACGTATACACAGAGCCTCTACCTCTGCCCTTTTTCAATCTGTTTTAGACGATATGAATGCAGTGGAATTGGTACAGCATAACTTCTTCGGAGGTCACTCACGTTGAACTGCTTGAGCAGCTTGAACCGCCAAACTTCTCCAGAAAGTTTTAACATCAAAAGCATCTGTAGATTCGTCTGTTCTGCACTGTGATTGTTTTTAATTCATCCATGCACACTTATACAGTTACATTTACATCCACGGGCAGTTTTAGGGTCACCAATTAAGCCAAAAGACGGGGGGGTGGGGGGGCAGTACCAAGAGACCCATGAACGCAAATGGAGAATATGCAAACTCTGCACCAAAAGGCCTCAAAATGTTACAAACAACTAAACTGGGGATTATTTGGTGTTGAGACGAGAGTGGTGCTTAAGGGCAATTTGGAGACCCTATATAACTATAACCTCACACGCATGTCTTTAGATTGCTGGAGGAAGCCACCTGCTGAACACGCGTGCACGCACAACTTACAACTGCACAGAAAATCCAAGTCCAGCGATGAACTGAGGATATTCTGACTCTGAGGCAAGACTGCAAACCACTACACCACTGTGCAGTCCCATGCTGATAATTGTTCACTATATTATTTTACTGAAGGCTAAAGGTGGAATTGAAATATTTATGTTAACGTGTGAAATTCTAACAAATAATAATTCTCACCTGTGAACCTGCAGAAGTTGCCTCAGGACATTCTTACATTCTTCTAGTTTTTTTGTTTTTTTTTGCACATGAACTCTTTTGAGAGTGACCTTGATGTCATTAAACACATATATTCTCTCGCGTCTGTACTTTGACAGATACACTTTTTCAAACATAGCCACTCGTCATTGTGCGTCGCATGTCACGGCTCAAGAGTGACAGTTTCAGATGTTCGTATACTGCGACAGCTCATAATATACAAGGAATTGAATTCAAACATGCAGCAGCACACATGATGACCTGTTGTGAGACGGAATTACAGTAAAAAGTGATAAACAATTTAGTTAAGTTACAATAAAAAAAAATAAAGAATCACCTGAGCAATATTAAAAATATTTAAGCAGTTTATTCAAAATGCTTTGTGAGATTGTGTGGCGACGATTGAGTACTTTATCCTAAGTGTCTCTTCAAACCTGCAGGAGTTTGTTTGTTCACCATCCCTCAAACTTCTCTGAATCTCCATGAAGATGATGACACTGCCATTATTGTTAAAGGCGAACCGACAGAGGCGCTGATTTCCCTTTGGAGAATCGAACACCTTGACTTGTGAAGTTAAGAGCAAGCGTTTGTCATTGTGTGTATTGTGCTCTCACAGTGGGAACAGAGTGGAACTGCAAAGATGCTCCTGAGGTGAGCTCTATTATTGCCTTCAAACCGCGGCTGTCTGACTGCATGAATATCTTTTCTTGTACATCCCAGTTTCAAGGTTTCAAGTTGATTTGCTGCTTTGAGTTTCCTCAGAGCATTTTTGCGTTTCTTCTTTCTTCTTCTTTTTCTCACATTCATCTGTTGTCAGTTCATTACTTTTGCTTTTTTCTATTCATTGCCTGATCAAAATATTGTAAAATTAGCTTGAAATTGTCTTTTGGAGATATAAATAATAAATAAAGCAGAAAGAATGAAAGACAAGTAAGAAAAAAAAGGAAAAAAATAGAGAAAGGAAAGAACAGGGGACAATAGTGGTTTGCACTCGTCTCATCGCTTTAACTCTGGACCAGGTCTATCTGTGCAGAGTTTGCATGTTCTCTCTGTGTCCAGAGTGTAACCTGACTTCACCCATCCTGAGCCGCAACCCCGAAATGAATTAAATGTGTATGGAGGATGGATGGAAAGAAAAGGAAGAGGAAGAGGAAGAAAGAAAGGAATCAAAGGAAGGGAAGGGGAAGGATTCTATAGACAGAAAATGAAAAGGGAAAAAAGAAAAGGAAGGAAATGGTTAAGAAGGAATGGTGAGGTGGAAAAGGGAAGGAAAATAAAGGAAAGAAAAAGAAGAAAGGAAAAGAATGGGAAGTAATGAACAACTAGGAAAATAATCATATAGAAAGGCAAGGAGAAAAATTAAAGGAAAGCGAAAAAAGACAAAAGAAAAGAAAGAGGAATGTAAACAAATGAAAGGGAAGGAAATAATTGAAATGGGAAGATAAGGTGGAAGAGAAACGAATGGGAAGAAAGGGTAGAGAAGACAAGGGAACAACAGAAAACATATAATAAAAACAATAAAGGGACAAAAAGCAAAGGGCAGAAATAAGAGAAAAGGATGAAAGAGAAGGAAGAGAAATTAAAGAGGAAAAAGAGCAGAGGAAAAGAAATAAATCAAATTTCAAAAAAAAAAAAAAAAAAAGTTAATGAAAGTAAAGTAAAGGACAACAATACTGTTTGGATGTTTTCCATCTCGCTCTTCTGAACTGTGAAGTAACAGGTTACATTCAGCTTCTTGTCTGAGTCTGAAGTTCTGTCATGTTTACATCATTTACACACACACACACACACACACACACACACACACACACACACACACACACACACACACACACACACACACACACACACACACACACACACACACACACACACACTTAATCAGGCTTCCATTGCTCAGTGAGGATGCCCGCCCCCTCAGTGTAGACATTTTGTAGTGTGTGACTAAATGATGAATGGTGTTACAATAATTTGATGAGATTGGGTCAGATGATGCAAGGAAGGAAAGTGTGATGATAATGCTCTTCTTGATGTCTCACAGCTTATTATGCCGATCCACAAATGATCCCCCGGACACCCACGCTGTCTTTGAGCTGCTCCCACCCCAAGGTGCCATGTAACCAACCTGTCTGGAGCTGGCGTGGCCTGGAGAGAGGTGTTTGTCTCAGGTGTTTTGTAAACCTTGCCGAGCTCTGGGATGGAGCGCAGAGCCCTGACTCCAGCACTCCATGCTCTTCTTCATACTTCCCTTTGCATGCGTGATCCGTCCATACCCCCCCCCCCCCCCCCCCCCCCCCACCCCACACAGGTCCCTCAGACCTTCTCCCGTCATCCTCTCTCACATTATCTGCTCCTCTGGCTCCCTGCGAATGATCTCTACAGCTTCCTCCCCCTCTTTTCAGTCCGCACTCCTCCTCCTTCCACCTCCTTCGAAGCGCCTGTTTGTGCTCCACTCCGCCTGCCTTCCTTCAACACTTGCCAGGACTCCTGGGGCACCAGTTACACAGCGAGGATTTCATTTGAAAGAGCTCCTCAGGATGTCATTATAAAGATCATCAGTGGGCCTTACGGCTGATGTTACATTAGCGTTCCATCACACACGGAGCCTTGGAAGCACCTAATAACCACACGGCCCTCACAGCACTCCAATCAGATTTAGTTTCTCAGAAAATTTGAAATGACATTAATTTGTAATTTGCCGGTTCTGTTGTACCAGACCAATCAAAGCTGACAGACCAGTGACCTCCACATTAAAGTGTGTATTTATGTGAGTGTGTGAGATCTATGTAGTTGTGTCACACTGCAGGGAGTCACTGGATACTTGGCGACATGGTTAAAAGTAAACGTCACACTGAATTCACTCTGTATTTCTTCTCAGAAGTCAGGTCTCCTTTATATGTACTTATGTACATTTATATGTACACTACATGCATCCCTTTCATTTTTTTTGTTGTGCTGTTTGTACTTCCTATAGCTAGATTTATCAACTATGGCAAATCCCCAAAAATAAAATAGTGACCATTTCTAGTTGAATTCCTGATCACTTTTCATGATGGCGGGAAGCTTTATGCACAGATGTTTTACCTCTTCACAGTCATTCATCGGCTCTCTTTACTTTTGTAGTGCATTTAAATTCAGATGTGTATTTAACTCTTATATTTGTGTGTAAATTGCAAAGAATTATCCATAGGATGAATGGCACTGCATATACAGTATTTATTTCCTCAGGCTGGCGTTACATCAACACACATTTCAAGGTTTTGCTCGTTTTAGTGCAAAGAAGTATGAGTACGTTTCACAAAACCAGTGCGAGCTGTACATTTCTCAACACTAAGTCAGTTTCCATATGCTTCTCAATGCAAAATACAGTACAATGCCCATGTTATTCGAGTGTGGCATTTTGCAACCGCCTGCATGGATATGTGGAGAAATTCAGCCTCACTGTATCCTTCTTGATGTTTTAAACTTTTAGTGGTGCAACATCCATGTCTTGATTCAAGTGTCTTTTTATCCATCCATCCATCCATCCATCCATCCATCCATCCATCCATCCATCCATCCATCCATCCATCCATCCATCCATCCATCCATCCATCCATCCATCCACCCATCCATCCATCAAGTAAAAAGCCTCTTTATGAGTATATGGGTGATAAGAAAGGAATAGAATTTCTCATTTAAAAAAAGAGAATTTGTTATGTTACTAAACAAAACAGATGGAGGTAAGCTGTTATTTGAAACGGTATTGATCATTGCATAGTAATGAAACATATCCACACATATCAAGCACAAAATTCCCAATCAACGCGCTTGAAAAATACCCTGAAAGGAGCATTCTTAAACCACTAAACCAAGCAGCTTCATAGTTTGAAATTATATACCATTACCTTTTGCATTACTGCCAGATGAGCCCTCCTCTGCTCCATTCATGCAGTCACCCAGACAACGCCTCTCCCCATTGGACATCGAATGCCCCTCCTCTCCGTTTTTCACCCGTGTACAATCATTAGTCATTCCTCCATCAAGCCTATTCTAGTCTTTATTCATTCCATCTATACTTCACTCATTCCTCTTGCCTCCATCCAGCCACTCTACCCTCTGATGACTGCAAACAGAAGACATACAGTATCTGAAGTGAGACAGGATGGATATTAAGTGGGTAGCGCTTGGGTCAGGCTCACTGTACAATGGTTAACAGTATTTTTTCTCTCTGTCTCTTCCTCTTCCAGACTCCTGCTCTGGTTTCCTCTGTCAGCCTCACAATGAAACTGGCACCATGTAATGTGGTGTGAGCGCCATCAGTCATGCAGATGAGTCCTGCTTCTTTTACCTTAATTAGAGCTCCCTGGGGAGAGAGTCTGAGCAGCATCAGCATCAACCTCTCATACCACAGAGATCGTTCATCGTGCCTGATAACACAAGGACTTAAACCGACAAAGTCGCTCAGGCACTGAACCCATGATCATTACAAAACTGTTACAATAGGAACAGATCCCACATGTTATGCAGATCTGGTCATTCATGTGACGGGCAGGAATATGTTTTATTCAGAAGAGGATAAACTATGAACTCAAAGACACAATAGGAGTCGTACAGAAATGTCTTGTGGTTTACAAATAGATGTCTTAGACTTAAAGCTGTCATTATCAACTTTTCATTACATGATAAAATCTACCCTGAAAACAACACTGCAAAAATGAATGTATGCTCAATTTGTTCATGTCATTGTTATAGAACTTTGAAGATAAATAGCATCCTCTCAAATATAAAAATAATCGGAAATGTCTATGATTTTAACATGAATTCCTTTTGGCTTCTCAAAACTTTGTCAAAAACAGATTAATAAACAGATGCATAAATTAATTTAAGTGTACTGATTGCGTCATACTACAATTATACAATGAGTATGTAATGAAAAAGATATAAATGATCTATTAAAACTGTAAAATAAGGAGCTAATTTGTAACCTCTGAACTTCTGTCTGCTCTTTTTAAAGTGATTAAAATACCACAATAAATCAATAAATATTTTACATACTGGCAGAAAATAAACTGTGCTTGTTTTTGGTTCAACATTGTTCATATTGACAAACTTTATTTTCAAGTAAAGAAAATAAAATTTTTGATTCATGTCCATTTATATGGAACTTGTTCACAAACCGACTAAATATGAAATTGCAGTTTAAGAAGTTGGCACCATCGAGAATTTGACTCTTTAAAAAAAAAAAAAAAAAAAAAGCATATTATTATTATTATTATTATTATTAATAATAATCATTTATAACTCAGAATCCTCTGAAATATTGCTCATTAAATGAGTTTATACTGTGCGTAAAATGTTCTTTACGCGCGTCCGCGTATGGAAGGACTGAACACTAAATATGAATTCCAGACAAGTTTGCTGTGAGGTTAAATGTGCGTGTTGTATACCAGCTAAAAGTTGAACTAGATCCTCGTCCCCTCCGTCTCCTTTAAACGGGGAGGTGCTCCGGTGGTCGCCCCCAGCCCGGGGCTCTCCGCCGCGCTCCGGGAGGGGCGCACACTCACTTCGGACTGTTTGAGAACGGACGCGTCGGAAACCTCCTCGGAGGGGCCCCTTGTAATTCGATGCATGCTGTTAAAGCTTAGAGTATATTGTCTTCCCTTTTGCTTATGAAGCCTCCACCCACCGGCCCACCCTACATTTAGCGGATCATGTGACTCGGGGTAAGTCATTTGCAAGTACAACAGTTCTCTGTGCGCTCCCATTCATTTCCTGAGAACTGCCTGAGCTGAGCAGCTGAGAGGCAGAAGGGGAGGGAGCTGCTCGCTCACTCACTCACACACACACACACACACACACATACACACACACACATACACACACACACACACACATACACACACACACACACACACACACACACACACACACACACACACACACACACACTCACACACATTATCACACGCGTACATACAGAGTGAGAAGAGAGGAGAGGAGAGGAGCGGGAGAGGAGGAGACGAGACAGGAGAGGACTGTAGAAAAGGAAAACAGTCTCCACGGCTCTGCAGCTTCTGACAAGGTCTGTGCATTTTTCTTGTCCTGTTCCTGCGCTGGCTGCTGCTGCTGCTGCTGCTGCTGTGCTTCATTTGTCACGTTGCCGGGCTTTGTGCTTGTGTTCAGTGCGCTTGGTTCAGCTGTCATTGCTCTGTCAAAGCAGATGACAACTCAGATCACCTATGGCATTGTGTTTGGTGTCTGTCAGTGCAGGGGGGGGAAACAAGAGACCCTGCGTGGTGCTGACTGGACATCTAACACCTATCCCCAAATGTGAATTCATAAGCTGTCATGACAAGAAATAAAAGTGATTATACTCTCACTGACTGTTGGCATGGGCAAGCACCTGGACTTCACTGCGCTGGCACCAGTTGTGCTTTGACTCTTTTCTTCTTCTGGAATAAGTCCAAGCAACTTGAAGGCAGATCAGCTGGGACAGTGGAGGAGTGTTGTAAAATAAGACTTGACTGAGCCTCTTGGTGGGGGATCCGAGAGTGTGACAGCACTGCAACAAACTCTCTCAGCACTTCTCAGTGGAGAAAAGTTTGCAGCTTGTCAGAGTTTTGTGCATGTCTTAAGAGAGTTTTGTGTACGTGTGTTTGTGTGTGAGTGGGTGGGTGTGCGTTTGTGTGAAACATTGTTGTGTGTGTGTGTGTGTGTGTGAGAGAGAGAGAGAGAGAGAGATGGGCTTGTTTTTCCTACCAAAGCCTACTGGTGAAGCTTAGAAACAGAGAGACGAGGCTGTTAGCAACGGGTTAAACATTAGGAGGCTCGGGTAGCGGAGGAAGGACACTGGGGTGTGTGTATGTGTGTGTGAGAGAGTGAGTGTGTGTGGGAGTGTTGCAGGGGTGGTGTCTTGGATGTCATCGGCAGCGCTCTCACTTCCAGGGTAATAGTCATTGGTATTGATGGGTGGCTGTCAGAGAGGCAGAGAGCCACCAGGATGGGGAGAGTGGCCGGGGGCTGGCCCTTGGCTGTTATTTTCAATTACAGGGGACCCGGGCAGAGCTGACAGCAAAGGCATTTGTACATCCAGGGAGGGGGGAGGAGGAGGAGGAGGAGGAGGAGGGTCTTTCTGTGTGTCTGTGTGGAGGTGGGGGGGCAGAGTGGGAGGGCAGGAGAGAAAAGGTGGGAGGGGGATGAGACTCTGCCCTCCGCTCCGGGGTTTGATGTGGAAACTAAGCACTGACCTCTGTGACTTTACCCTCACAATGTGGAGAGGCCTGCCTGTAAGTATGTGTTACCCTGCGGATGTTTGTTTGTCTCGGAGCAGGGTTTCGGCCATAAATTAAAAAAATAAAATAAAGGAATCTGCTCTATCGACAGCTATCTAGACATAAAGAGGAGGGGGCGGGGTAGTGTGTGGATGAGACCCCCTGCAGCTCATGGATGTTCAGTGTGGGAGATTAGTGTCCATTTAAAGTCTCACTTATATCCATCTACAAAAGGGCCTTCAGCCCGGGTATGAATGAATAGGCTGATATTATCACACGTGTAAAGTAGACTCCACACTGTACATGAACAGTCAGGAAGAACATTTCTCCACTGAAATGTGTGCATGCAATCAAATCAGTGATTTCTCAGGACTGCTCTCACTCCAAATGGTGTAACCAAATATCAAAAACCTTTTTATTGTCGGTCATTGCAGCGTTTAAGCAGTCAGCGCCTGATATTGATACACCAAAACGCAGCGTGTGTGCCAGCCAATTAGTTAATTACTCAATGTTCGAGCTCAGAGTCTATCAGCTCCAAATTAAAAGCTTATTTGGGGCCACGTGAAGCTTCAAAAACAATGCAATTCTCTTACATGCTCCGTTTACCTCCATTAGCTGCGCTTTTAAACAGTGATTATCTGAGCAATGTACAGAGATGAAAACCGTAATATTTCTGCCGTCTGAGAGATTTGTGAAGTAAGTTGAAACGAAAATGAGATTGAACGTGTGACTTAGAAAAATGGACTAATAGACTTAAATTGAATAAACTGTAAAAATGCAAATCTTAGATATTTACAGAGTGAAACTAAATCAGCATTTCTAAATGCTTAATGCAGCGTTTCTTAATGATTCTTAATTTTCCTTTTGAACTGTTTTCTCAGCAAGCCATTTTTCCCCGCCGCGACGGAGGAAGACATGCCTTCATTCTGCTTGTGTACACAGCAGTACAGTGAGATTTGTCTTCTGCATTTATCCGTCCGTGCCGCCACTGTGCAGCACCCGGGGAGCAGTCGCAGCTTTAGTGGCAATAAGGGTGGGAGACAAAGTGTTGACTTTGACCTTACCCACCCAAATCTCCTGCTCCAGAGATTCAAACAAGCAAACTTCACTCAAACTTTAGGCTACTGCTCCACTTGGCAACTTCACCTAAATTATTTAAGTATGACGGTGCATGTTCACATTTTCACGGCTTCACGTAAGTGAGAAACATGTCGTCCGTCCTTCCTCTTCAGACCAACACATGCCTGCGCTGACTTATTTGACAGCACTGGGGACACATGGTCATTTTCAGTGCTGCTATGTTAAATGTTTGGTTAGGTTTTGCTACAGAAATAACATTTATGTTAAAATTACTGCTTTTGTTTCAGAGACTTCCAATGTCCCGCTCACAATAATGGCCCTTAAAGTTACAGCAATAAAACAATCGTGGTCGTCATGATTATAACAAATCGCATGTTTATGTTGGACATTTGCTGGATTGACTTCTACAGTGATTTTGCTTGAAATAACAGTAGATATTTGAATTGTAGGGATGCCTCACATCTCCTGTTGTTCATCCCCACAACTGCACCAAGCTGCTGCTGCTGCTGCTGCTCCTGCCACTCTGATTCGTTCAATGGATCAACCCCCACTCTGAGACACGGTCCAAGGGTTTATGATAGAGATCAGTACAGGTGAGGGGGGGGGGTACTCAATTAAAAAGCCAATCACCAACGGACAGGCTCTATCTGTCCATCAACACTGCTCAACCCAGGACATTTAATTGCTGGGCAGGATTCCCCCACTAAAGGCATCTTCTGTCAGCCACAGATCACAAAGCACAAATTGGGCCTGTGTTGACAGATTGAATCTCTCAGGAAGAAGTGCTGCGCTCGGGTTGTGTTCATGCTAACATCATGTAGGCTCACATTCGTATTCAGGGAGATGAAATCCTCCGCATTACCCCTAATCAGCTGGGTTAACTGCTGCCATATTGACTGACTGCTTATTGATCCGAGTGGGTGTTATGGAGTGTATCATCATGGATTGCAGATAGGCTATGGTGCTCTGTGTGACTGGAATTGTGCAACTGTAAGACGAGGCCCAAGAGGGAAGGAAGGATAATTAAAGAAGTCTCATACGATCACAACGTGTGTCCAAACGGCAGGTATTGTTTATAAAGGGTGGCACCTGATATCCAGAGCTGTATGTTCGGTATATGCGGCAATGAAACTGACCACTGACACAGAACTACACCCACACGCACATTGTTATATTTGTCATGAGCTTAAGCAAACAGGCAGAAGCCAAAAAGATAACTTAATAGGACTATCTTAAACGGTTTCCAACCGGGGGTATGTGACTCCCTCAGGGGATTGCCAGAGATCACAGAGTTGTAAATATTAGATTTGTCAAAGAAAACCACGATAAGAGACTTTCTGCAACATAGAGCGTGGACGTCAAGTAGCCAAATAATGGTCTAATAACTCATGACCAACCGTAATTAATAATGGTCTCTTGTTTTAGTGCAAAGAAGCACGATTTATACATCACTTCATTTAATTCAGCTTTTTACAAAACACATTCTGAAGAACTTTCATTCCACCGTGGAGAAATTATGAGTAGTAGTTACTATTAATCCTCGGGGCTGGACTGGACCCTCTGGTGGGCTCCTTTCTGGCTCACGGGCTGTATGTCTGACATCAATGATCAAGAGGGAAACGGCTCAAGCCTTTGGATATATAGATGACAGCATTTGGCTTCAGTTTAACGCTTTAGCAGGAAAGGCAGGGAGCCACTAGTTTCGACAAAAACGGGATAAATCAGAGTCAAAAATTGAGTTTTTTTTGTGCCGATGATTCATTCAGAATAATAAAACATGCAGTGGTAGCAGTGCTAAACTTCCTGAGGATGAACTCATAATATTTGTAGGTGATGTTTACAAGCTGAAGTCCCTGCCCTGTTATTTCATCATGTCAGGGGATGACAAAATGTTCTTGGTTTTCGTGTGTGGATTCAACCTTTGACCCGAGTGTCCAGCCCACATTTGTTTACCAAATTGAGTTAAGGGTGTACATGGAGTACATGTGTGTTTAGTCACAGAGAGAGAGAGAGAGAGAGAGAGAGAGAGAGAGAGAGAGAGAGAGAATGGAAAGTATTGTGCAACAGCTACTGGCTCTGAGGTTGAAAGTGTAAATAGTGAAAAAAGTACAATCTAACAGGAGCGATTACAGCTCAACAAACATCAATGTGAAGAATTTTGAGTCGTTGCCACACAGTTTTGTTAAAAACCTATAAAGACAATCACATAACAAGCTACTGTTGAGCAACCAAACTTCTCTTTGGCTACCAAGTAAACCCGTCAGACAACAAACATACTTTAGGAGAAGCTGATTTTAAAGTGATGTCTGACCATTACGTTGAGCCAAGTTTTGGGTTTTTTTCTCGGTTTGAGCAATGACACCAACTCCAGAGTAGCACACTCAGTGCTTACTGGAAGTGACTCACCGAGCACAACTTGCCCCCAGACTCTGATTTAAAGTCGTTTGACATCTTTCCATGGCTCAGATGGAAAGGTATGTCTTTGCAAGTCCTTTCTATCCCTGATAATGTTTCCTCTTTCAACGTAATTTACTCTAGCCAAATATGGTTGGTTGACAGTAGAAAGGAGACAAGGAAGGAAGCTAAGAAAGTAAAGCAGAGCTGTCAAAGTCAGCATTTTCAAAAACCTTTTCGGACTATTTCTGGCCTGTTTTTTTTTTTGTTTAGTTTTTTTTTTCAAACAGTTTCCTTTCACAGAATCTTTGGGGAGTTTTTTTTTTTTTTATTCTTGAGCCTCTGTGCAGATGATTTCAGCAGACCTGCGTGAGGATGCTGCATGGATCAGAGTGAACTGTGTTTCCAGTTGTACTGTAGGTCAACTGTTAGGGGAGGAAATTATGCAAACAGCATGTGGGATCCATTTGGGAGGGCTGTGGCGTTCTACGCAGCCCAACTCAGGTTCACTACGGACCCGAACTCTTCTCCGATCGTTGCTTGCACCAGGTATGGCGGAGTATCGGCTGCGAAGGAGAGGAAAAATAATCGAAGTGAAGGCGTGAGTAGATGAGTAATAGAGGTAAACACAGCTGCTGGCTTTTATTGAGTGGCGTTGGAGAGTTGGAATGGGTCAAACCAGGGGGAAAAAAACTCGGTGAGCAAAAATAACAGCACACATTTGATGTAATGAGTGTCAGTGTGTTGGAATGTTTTGATTGGTCCGTGATTGTCTTTTTCCATGTGCTGGGTATTGGGGCGGATTTGGTTGTGTCAGCACAAAGTGAGGTGAGATAGGGTAGGCACTCCGTGATGCTGCATCAGGAGGACTCTGCGAGACTATTAAACACTAAGGAATATGCTTATATACTTGTTCATGTGTATGTATGCATGCGGCTGTTTGTACCGCAGCAGATATAGCAAGTGAGAAAAAAAGGGCAAAGAAAAAGAAAGTAAAGAAAACCCAAAAACAAATAAAAAAAACCAAGTGTGTGTTTAAATGCTTGAGCTGATATTATTTCTACGTGAGTTGTTTACAGTTGATACTGTCGATGAGTCAGTGTATTGATGCTCCTGCATGCTTGCATTGCACAGTTATTGTAAAACATGTAGGTCGATCTTTGAGAGTGCATGTGAGTGCACATGTGCTGCGATGCTTTCAGAAGACCGGCTATTGTGAGTTGTATGTACACAGTGCATATGTTGGGGGAAGGGGGATCGCATTCAGGCATACAGGAAGACAAGTGCACACACACACACACACACACACACACACACACACACACACACACACACACACACACACACACACACACACACACACACACACACACACACACACACACACACACACACACACACACACACACACACACACACACACACATACGCTATCAGAGCCTAGGGGGGATAAAAGGCAGTAGCCTAGTCAAAGAATTCCCCATTAGGGCAGGAGTGTACTGTCATCCCTTGGGGGTCCGGGGAGAGTATGTGGGTGGTTGTTGGTAGTGGTGGTGGGAAGGAAGCAGGGGATTGTAAGGATGCTAATCTAATGCATCCCATCGCTCTGTTAGGGCAGGAGATGGGAGCAGAGTTTCACTGTGACCTCTTGTTCTCTGTCTGTAGAAACCAGCTATAACATGGAACCGTGAACGGAGCCGCGGCTGCGGTACTTGCTTATACCTTTGCAACATGTCCTCATGGGCATTTATTCCTAACACAAGCTGTCAACAATGTTTGATATTTCTCTGTTTTCCGTGGTTTCCTGTCACGGCACTCATGAAGCATTCATAAGGAAGTATTCACTGGATTTATATTATTTTATTTATGGGGAACTCTGTGCAGAACCATGCCCGCAATGTAACTCTGTCAGCTTGAGACGATTAAGTACTACAGTGTGGTCACCTTAGCTGAGGACCTGCGAACTGAGTGTAAATAAGAGACTCATCCAGAGTCACCGAGTGCATTTTTGTATTGATCCACCGGTGCAAACCTCTTTCCCTTCCCCTCTCTCGCTCTCTCTCTCTCTTGCTCTCTCTCTCTCTCTCTCTCTCTCTCTCTCTCTCTCTCTCTCTCTCTCTCTCTCTCTCTCGCTCTTTTTTCCCTTCTCTATGTTTATTGTACATTTATGGCGCGTTAACTTCACTGTAAACATGTAAAAAAAAAAAATAAAAAAAATCTCCCAATATCTTCCTGACACGCTGTTCCAAGTACTTCACACGTTTATCCTGGTGTGACTGACTCCACCTCCCCCTCCGCTGGTACAAGTGAGGTTTTTGTGTCAGAGGCTATTTTAGATGCACAGCCACTGACCCTACTGCATTTACTGAGGTGACTGACTGTGTGTGTGTGTGTGTGTGTGTGTGTGTGTGTGTGTGTGTGTGTGTGTGTGTGTGTGTGTGTGTGTGTGTGTGTGTGTGTGTGTGTGTGTTCCTCAGAGGTCACTATATTATGTGAAAGCAAGGAGACCTCACAGTGAATTGGGTCTTCAGGAGCTGTTTAATGGCGTCCGTTTGTGGTTTCCTTGGCGTTGAACTCAGTCCAGCCCACGTGCTGCATATTTAACTTCTTCTTTCTCATGATTACATCAAAATGGTCCTCAATTGGACATAAATTGTCTAGAATGGTGTCACAAATTGCTTTGACTTCTCAGTCGAAGCTCACTTCAGTAACGCCACCTTACTTTAGAGCTGTCACGGTCACAGATTGTTTAGCTGTTTCTCTGCTGCATTTGAGGCACATGATGCAAGAGGATGTCAGACTCTTCTGTTTACCTCTTCTCTGGAGCACTGTGGAGGAGTGTGTGTGTGCGTGTGTGTATTTTTGCAGGGTTCGTGCGTGTGCATATTGTAGGTGTATGTGGGTGGCTGGTTGTGTTGAATGGGCATCCATATTCTTCTTTCATGGGCTGAGCTGCAAAACTGTGAGCGAGCTCATGTGTACGTGAGTGTCTGTCTCCTAATGTGGAGGTAGAAGGCAGATATGGCTCATTGTGGGGGCAAACAGAAGTCACACGGTTTGTGACTGTGTGTGTGTGTGTGTGTGTGTGTGTGAGTGTGTGCGTGTGTGTGTGCATTAACCAGATTGCAGACTCGAGCAGAGGCTCAGGAAGTCAGCTTTAGAAGAAGTTCATCTGACACTCAGACAGACAGCGACAAACCAGACAGCGACCAAGTTGTCTTTTCGTTTTGAGTGTTTCCTCTCAGAATAAACAGCTTCTTCATTTCCCACAGTTTCACAAGATGTTGAAGTGACGGAGGTGGTATTGGTGGAGGTGGGGATCTTTCACAATGACAGAGAGTCACGGAAAGAAAAAAAAAAAAAAAGATTATAAAAAAAGAAAATGTCCCTTTTGTTCGAGTGAAAGCTGGTATTTTAAAAAGATAATGTGTGTTGAGGTTTTTTTTTTTTTTCTAAACGTTTGACATATTTAACAAGAGACGCTGGAGACGTAGCTGCTTAAAGTATTATTACTTGCACTCTTTGTTCTGGCCTGACATCCCCTTAAAATTAAAATCTGGTGTTTGAACTGGTTTTTAAAGCATGAAATAATGCTCGGAGGTCATTGTTTTCTCCCCTCACTGCTGTTTCTTGTTTATTTCTGTTCATGGCCACAGTTTGTTAATTAATATCGCGTGTTTGTGGTGTAAACACAATCACAGTGTTGTACATCGTGTACACTCAGCCGTGTGTGTGTGTGTGTGTGTGTGTGTGTGTGTGTGTGTGTGTGTGTGTGTGTGTGTGTGTGTGCGCGCACGCCCAGTGAGGGCAGTGGACTTGCGCTGCATCCGGCGACCTCATCCCCCTCATCCTGACAGGATTACTGACACAGGATCCCCCTGCCCCTGGCAGAAATAGCAAGGACCCAAGGGCAATCCACCAGAATATGGGAACTTCCGTGGGCCTTGCTCGCGCGTGTGTGTATATTTGTGAGTGTGTGTGCGTGTATTTGCATGGGTATCAGCTCTCTATAAATGGAGCTGGTTTCCTCTCAGGTGCTGTGCTTCTTGGCTCAGGAAAGAACAACATGAGTTCACTGCTCTCTCCATCCCTCTACATCTCTCTCTCTCTCTCTCTCTCTCTCTCTCTCTCTCTCTCTCTCTCTCTCTCTCTCTCTCTCTCACACACACACACACACACACACACACACACACACACACACACACACACACACACACACACACACACAGTCATGTTTCCATCACATTAAAGGGCCTTGACATAAAACAATTTCATGGAAACTTGCATTATAGTCAGTGTATCTACATTAAAGGGACTTTATACTTGCCCCCCAAAATTGAGGTGAATACCACCGTGTGACCGTGGAAACAGATTTGTGTCCTCACAGCAATTTGGTGCGACATAAATATACCGGAATAAAAAGAAGAAGACTTTGCTGAACAACATGTGCAAGGCAAGAAATCCCCGTCCTGCCATCAAATACATTCACACGCTGTATGCTGCATATGAAGGGAAAAGACATAAAGGCGACTTACATAATCAAGTCATTGTGGAGGGATGAAAAAAAAACGTCACACTGAATTGTTGCAGAGCTCATTTTCACATTGAATACCTAATCAAACCCAATAACCCCGGGATCCTTTAACCTTAAGTCACACCAGCTCTGCATCACTCAGACTTCCATGTTTGACAAAATAATAACTAATTACTGAGTTTGCTGTTAGAAAAATTCCAAATGTAATGATTTAATGTGTATTTCTTTTTTTTTTTTTTTTTTAATGGATGAGGACATACATGTGCATTCGTGCGAGGATTTCTTGAAGCTTGGTTTCACCACAATGGAGCTTGATGTTGATTCTGACACGTGGATCGATGTAATCAATACTCATCCGTTTCCATTTGCATTTAGCCTGTGAAAATGGCGTTGGTGTCCCTCTGTAGATCTTCCTCATTCTGTACTAAATCTCTCTCGCACTTTTTGCAAGTCTTTTGTTGACACTATCCTCTTTACAACTGGTTTTAACAAAGATCATACGAGGCACAACCGTCGAGCGATGACTCAGTGTCAGTGTTTGCGTCGTGTTTATTTGCGGGTGACAGACTCTGGTTTGTCTTGCATCATTTATATGCCATTTAGGTGTTTATCATAAACACTGATTTTCAGCTCGCAGGACCTGATAAGTTATACGTGCTTGAAATTGTTTCATTACAAGACCAGAATCTTCTGCCTTTTAATATCCATGTTCATATTAAAAAAAAAAAAAAAAAAAGTGTTTTTCCACCGCGGAACAGCTTTCCTCCTGAGAGGACATTGGCAGGGTGTTTTAAGGTAAAATAACATGAGTTGAGTGCATCTTTTAAGGGCTTTTTAACCCTAAAGGGAGCTATTTTCTGTCTTTTTTCTGTCTTTTTTTTTTTTTTTAAGAGGCAATGCCTATAAGCTGTGGTTTGCCATTGTACTTGTCGGCAGTCAGAGAAGTCCAGGCTTTCATGAGCGGAGAGGTAGCGGCACTCTGCTCTCTTGAGCCCTGTTCAAAAATGTCCCAGAAGCATCCAAAAGACTTCGCTGGCTGCTCCTGCCAAGGAAAATACGGCTTATGAAATGGAAATTCTGAGACCATTCACAGAGTGCCAGCAATGATTAGGAAAAAAAAAAAAAAGACTATGTCCATGTCAGTACATCCAGGAGTGAACTCTGAGAGGAAATCACACTTGCCCACCTTGTGCCTCAACACTGTCAGGTATGCACTGTTTGGTGTAGAATATCGTTAAAGGGAAATTCCAACAGCTTCATTCATTTTGCAGTGATCAAGGCGAAGACCGCTCAGCTTTTAAGAACAATCGTCACCAAGTGTTGTCGTATCAAGTAAGATTAGCCCTCGATTATGTGCTTACAGGTTAGAAGGAAATCCATCCATCCATCTATGCATCTTCTCAAGCACTTCATCCAACTCGAGGGTTGCAGTGCGCTGGAGCCGATCCCAGTTCGCTATGAGTGAAGGGAGGAAACAGCGCCAGTCCATCACTGGACAAACACAGAGACACAGACAGCACACACCCATGGGCAATTAAAAGTCACCAATTAACCTTATGCCTTTGGACAGGGCGGAAACCAGAGTAAACAAAGTGGAAAGTCCACACAGAAAAGCCCTCACAAACAATCAGGACTTGAACCAGAGACATTCCTGCGATGAAGCAAGAGTCCTGACACGCCAAATGAGTATATTTAGTAACTTCTCCATTTCTTTTCTTGTATCTCTTTGAAACTAACACATTGGCGTACATGACTCAATCTTCCAATTGGGAAATATGAACGAAATGAGGTAAAACTATCTGAAAATTGGTGACAGCATAGGAGAATAAAAGTGTGTCACTTTTTAAACATAGACCTAATGTGTCCACTAGGTCCTATTTTGGGTAACCTACTTTTTTTTTTTTAGCAAAAAAACACATCATACTGTCAGACTGTAGAACTTAACAGTGTATATAGATTATGACAACAGACTTTCATATGTTTTTATAGAAATTCAGATGAAAGAATACCCTATTTGGAATAAACTTGAACCTGCAAATTGTGATCAGTGTTTAATATTTTATATACTCCAATGGTACTTCATCAATTTTCTTTTTATTCCTTATTTGTTTTCGTACCTTATTCGAAATAAACATTTCAATCAATCAATCAATCAATCAATCAATCAATCAATCAATCAATCAATCAATCAATCAATCAATCAATCAATCAATCAATCAATCAATCATTGTTTTTGTTGATGTTGTTTGTTTTTAATGGTAAATGTATTTCACTTATATCACACTTGAGCAGTCCCCAAAGCATTTTACATTGTTAATCACATTCACATTGGGGTTCATTGTCTTGCTCAAGGACACTTCAACATGTGGACAGATAGGGAATTGTACCTAGAAAAAAAATAAATACATGGAACTATAAAAACAATGTTTTAAAACACTGACAAATTGGTGTCCAATGATCAAAAAATATTTAGATATTCAGTTGGATTATGAGAATTCTAGGCTCCATTGTTATGTCATGCTTAACACATTGGTAATCAGACAGCTTCTCATCAAACTGCTTTTTCAACCATCCATTGATTATGTCAGGGCTTGGCCAACCAGGGAGAGACCAAGAGCCACAAAAATTGCGATGGTAATCCAAAGAGCCACATCAAACACGTGAACTTATAAACAATCTCCCTCTCTCACACAGAAATCAAATGACATAAAGTGAAAATACATACACAATGGATGAAACATCTCCGTATGGGATTAAAAAAGTTAGACAACAGTCGACACGGCGTGGATTTACAGCATTAATAGGAATGATTTCACCCTCAGCTCACAAAAATACACAGGGACTGTCTGCAAATTGCAAACTGCAAAACCGCTACAACAGCGAAGACACATACTACAAACCACATATCACTATCAAATCAAGTGTTGTAGTGTGATCAAGTGAAGGCTGCAGCGAGTTTGTTGACACTGCAGTCAAAACTAGTCACGTTATTAGATATTTTTGTGGTATTTTTCTCCGCTTTTGCAGCAGTTTGTAATTTGCAGAGGGTCCCTGCACTCTGGTCACACAGCTGGCTGCTCATAGAGAACAATGTTGTTTCTGCTGCTCCAAAGACAATTACTTTCCACCAAATTGAGCTTGTAGCATATTGCTTACCTCACACCGACGGGAAAGAGGCGTCAATTGTGTGTTGAGGACGTTTAGTTAAAGAGTTATTGATGCCGGAACTTTACCGAGCTGCTCCCAGCAGGTGTATCTGTGTCTGTGTCTAATCCACCAATTAACTCCAACTTCTCCGTGCTGGTGTATCTGTACCTGAGCTTTGGTTTACTTGCCATTGTACGCTCTAACTAGCCCAACCTGCCAAATATAGTTTAGCACCGGCGATCAGCGCAGACGATTATAGACGTTACTTTATTTACTTTATTTCTAGCGTAGTTATACCTAATAGTTCTGTTAATTTATCATCTTCTGTTATTCCTTTATTGTTCTCCCATGGTTATTATCTAACGGACGTTGCGGTCGATCACTGTGCGGGTTGGCCACCCTTGGATTATACATATCACCTGCTAAGCCTGGACAACCTTCCATGTCTGAAGCGCCACGCTATTATTTCTGTAGGATTACTGATTCTATTGGCTTTCTGAAGCAGCACTGGCCTGAGTAGGTTGGAGATTCAGGCCTTCTGAACCTTCAACCAAATCAAGTGCCATTATTTGCCTGGATGCCGTTACTCTTTAAGTCTTAACTCTGCAGGGAACAGTTTGAAAGGCTCTCAGCACCAGAATCAGGCCAACAAGATGAGGTCATGAACAGGCACAGCAGCAGAGTGAGACTGAAAATCAGCTGTGATTCAGCCGAGGCTGTATTGTGTCTACACTGCCAGCAAAAGAAGATCAATATGGCTTTCATTAAATATATATTAAACCCTTATATTTGAAGGTCTACAAAAGTGTCTCCAAGTCCCTTTGTATGTCAAGCTCTCTCTTGGTTACCTTTTCACTGAGGATGTTGTGAATATATTCAGCTGAAAGCTTTGGCTTTTCACAAAGTTCTTGCACAGACTTGTCTCAAAAGAGAGGAAGTGGAGAGTGCGGGTTGTAGGCCGTTATCAGGCCAATGTGTCACATTGGGGTGTCCAGGGGCACAGAAGAGGGAAGTGAGCCACGGCGCAGAGGCCAGAGGCAGACGGCGCAGGCAAAACACAGGAAATGCCCATCTAATATCACCTTCAGCTCTGTTTGTGTTTTTATGCATTTGTACATAAAGCACTGAATAATAATTAACTTCTCATTTGAAACACTTTCAAATGTTTTTTCTTCATATTTTCCTCTTTTTTGTCCCTCATCTCTTTTTCCTCTTCTCTTTGCTGGAGGACTGGATGGGAGGGGGGTCTGTTGGCATTCTTGCACCGTGTGCTTTGCGCTCGACCGGGCCTTGGCTCTGGTCCATATCCCCTCTCTACCCTCTCTTGCCTCTCTGACTCCTGCCCTTCCCCTCCTTCCCCCCCACTAAGCACCCCCCCACCACCACCACCTCCTCCTTCAACTCCCCTTGATTGCTTCCCCAACCACTCCTCTTGCCAGCAACTCTGTGCCCCTCAACAGGCCCCCAACCCTCTCTCACTTCCTTCGCTATCACCTACCTTAATCCTTCCACATGTTCTTCCCACAGTTCATTGCATGCTTCCCTTCCTTTAACCTTTCTCCCCCCCCCAACCCCACCCCCACCCCCCCAGCCCATGGCAGCAGGTCCAGCCTCTGTGACACAGATGCACCCAGTTGCTCTGGGCGCTCGACATAGGAACAAAGCATTGGCGGGGCCCGTCTGTTGCAGTGTGTTTCAGGGTGTGTGTGTACAAGTAGGTCCACATGACAGCCAGAGATGAGAGAGAAAGCAGAGGCACGGTCGCGCACAAAATCTGGTTGAATGGGGTTGTTGAAGCCCAACTTTTACTGGAGAAAAAAAAAAAAAGGTATTCGATGGCTTTGCATGTGAACACCCATCATTCACCCCTGTTTACACTCTGACAAACCCACAGAGATTACTGCAACCCACCCAAATCTCCAACCCTTACCTTTAACATGTGTAACTGAAACTAGACAGTTGTTTTAACACATTCCATTTAAATGTCAAAATGTCTGCAGCACGCTGGTCCTACAGATATAAAGTTGCTTTTCTGCTTGTTTTGGCTTTGTACATGCTTTTTTCTCTATGACTGTGTAGAATGCTTAATGTCACTCATGTACTTGGAAGGTCAGAGATTTTCTGACTGTTTTGTTCAGTTTTAATCTGGCAAGTCTTCCGCTAGCACTAGTTGTTTCAGCACAAAGTCAGTAGCCATCAGCCAAATGCGAGATATAGTACCTACCTGGGGTCGCGGGTATGGATATGCAGTGGGAGTCTCGGTTCATGCTTGGAAATGCATTAACAGATATAGGTGAATACAGACTCACAACAAGAGCAGAAAACATGAAAATATGTATATGACCGGAGCGTTTTTGCTGTTAGAGCTGTTCTCAGTCATCACCTGCTCCCTCTACCTTCCAGGGATATTGTTGGGGACGGGAGGGCTTGTAGGAGGGAGAAATGAGATGCCTCAACACTCCACTGCCCTCCTCTCTCCATCCAACTCCCCCACACACCTGGGATGGCCATTTCATTTCTGAGTGCAGCAAATGGAAAGGTGATCTTAATCTACCCTGTTTCCTTCTAACCCCCCCCCCCCCCCCCCCCCCCCCCCCCCCCCCCCCTCCCACACACAGTGCCTCATACAGCTGATGGACAGAGCACTGCTGCCTGCCTGAGCCTGCCGACAGCAGACCAAATTTAGTGATAGAGCACACGAGATACGCTTTGGTTTATCGACTTCAACAAAATCTCCTCATTTCACACTCAATCCTTGTTCTTATTTTTAATCTCTGTCATTTGTAATCTTCAAATAATAACCGACAAAGGTGATCCTCCCAGATGAAAAGCGGTTGACCCCCTCTTAGCTGTTGGTCCAGCTGTGGGGTCTCTCTCAATGCAGTCAGCTTCTTGGTCATTACAGCCGTGAGCGGAGTAGAGGCCATTGATTCTTTATGAATAGCCTTGTGCAGACGAGTTCATTAGGAAGGTGCTCATAAACGGATGGATTAGCTGGTCTTTAGCCATATGAAGAAACATTGCTTTCAGAGGCGTAGAACTTACACAAGAATGTGCTCTACCAAAGTCTTGAGGTATTTGGATTCTTGCGTTTCCAGTAGCACAGAGAAAAGTAAGTAAGGAAACTTGTGAAACTCAATAATGAACCTCCAGACAATTTGTTCTAAGAGAAGAAATGAAGATTTAATCTGAACAGTCCCTCTTCCAATGTTTCTTCTGGATAGGAGTCAAAATCTTCTGGGGTAAAAAGAAATATATGCAGAAACCAGAAGGATTCTCATCTTGGGCAAAATAAATGAGAATAAAAACCCTCACGTTCTGCCTCTCTTCGTGCACTTCTTACCCTGCTCCTCAACACATGTCTCCAGGCTGGACTGAGGCTGCAGCTCCACCCGCCTCGCCGTTACTATGGCAACGCTATCTGGGCCTACCAAGACCTGAAGCCGAAGGACATCCTGGACAACAATACAATAGCAGCACAGCCAGGGTACCTGAGGGACTTAGACCTGAGAGGCGAGATCTGGGGGGGGTGGGGGGGTTGCAGTGTGAGGGAGGTAATCCTCCCTCTTTCTCTACCTTCTCTACCTCCCTCACACACAAGCGCAGTCAGGATTAGCCTTTTGCGTGACATTCTGCGAGGTACAGGAACAGTACATGGTATTAAGCGATATTGCTCTAAGACTTTACCAAAGAAATGCTTTTTTTTTATGATCAAGTGGATTTAATTGGTGAATAAAGAAAGCTTGATTATTGGACAGGTTGTTCGGATGTCGAGGTGTTTGATGCTGTTAGATGGTCCGCCAGGCAGGCACATAGAAATAATATATGACATTCATCAGTGGCTGAGCTTTTTACTCAGCATATTAACGGTCACAATGGACCCGGTGCTGCTGACTGTAACAATTGGGCAACCAACCCCGGTGCTGGTGCCAGCAGTGTAGAGTAATAGAGATGTTTAGCGTCTATTTGCCTTGCTTGCATTCTTCCATGTACTGCTGCTAAAATAATAAGAGGGAGGGTTACCTCAGGTCGGCCCCAGCTGAGGGATACGGAACACGCATTGTTGTCATTGGCTCAATCTGGCTATCTCTCTTAAAGCCACAGCGGAGAGTTGAGGAGTTGGGCACTGCTGCCCAATTGACAGATGAACGCGGACGACTCCGTGTACGTGTGCATCATGTGGTGTTATTATTGCATAAATCATCAGCGATGCATTAAAATGTCTTCAGGAGTTTTCAGAAATTTAAACAGACATTTGTTTTCATTCTGCACGTGCTCAGAGTGTCTTTGGTGTCCCATTCTGCTGATGCCCTTGCTGCTGAGAAACTGCACATCAAGGCATGTGCACGTATCCCATTGAAGTCTTAAGAGGAATTTTTTTTTTTCAGTGTTATGAAGTGTTATTAGCCCCACAGCAGTCCACCAGGCAACTGAACATTTTTATTACGGAGGAGAGGGAGTCATGCTGAGCACTGGCTGAGTTTACACAGTTACTGTGCATCTTTGTGTCTGTCAGCTTCTGATGATTTCGAAACATCAATTTGCGTCTATTTTAAATGTGTTTATTTCTCAGTGGGTGCAAGCACAACATTGTAGATGTCCATGTGTGAATAACTGAGTGTGGGACCTGCTTAGTCATGCTGAAACACCCGTCTTACACCTCCTCTGTGTTCCTTCACAGGCAGCCCAAGAAACAGGATGTTAATGCTTGACGGAATGCCTGCAGTCCGAGTCAAAGCCGAGCCCCTGGAATCGGAACAAGGGGTAAGAGAGCAGTTGTTTTCCAGACAATCCCCCCCCCCTCTCTTTTTTTTTCCTGCTTTCCTTTCCTTCTTTCCTCCTCCCGGCAATGGGACGATAATCACTCCCAGGCCTATGCAAGTGAGTGACTGAGAGAGTGAGCATGGGGCCTGAGAGGAGTGGTCGGAGAGCATGGTAGTAAGCAGAGTGAAGGGAGCAACCAAGAAGGGGAGGAGAGCCACAGCTGGAGCAGGAATGCATTGGGGTCTTTTGGGGAGGTGACTGGAGCCAGCAGAGAGTCCGTGCTGGGGGTGCTTGCACAGATGTAGTCACTTCTCTCGGGGGGTAGGGTTGCATGGGAAACTCTTAATCTTATCTATCTGCGTCTGTTCCTGCTTCTCTACGTCTTTCAGTTTCTCTTTATCCTCCCTTGCCAGGCTTTTTTCACAAACGCACACAAATGATCTCGCTCTCTCGCACACGGCGAACACAAATGCACCACACCACGCTGCACACTCTCCTCTGCAAACACTATCGCAGCCTCATCTCGTCCTCCACTGTATCTCACACATGCCTCTACTTTCTCACAGAGCTCCATGTCACCTCTGTGTTGCTTCTATCACTCAATATGAATTTGTCACATAGAGGGGCCTGTCACCACAAGCCTCGCCAGTGCTGATGAATTAGCAGCAGCAATGCTATGTGTATTTGATGACTTTGTTTTTACTCCAAAAGCTGCGTCTTGCGGATACATTTAATGTATTTCTATGTCCATTGCAATTCTTCACACCGGCCATGTGAGGTACAATCAAGCCACCTCCTGCGAGGTTTTTCATGGTCCACATACCGTATGAGTGCTCTCTGGTCTGACGTACCTAGAAATAAAGAAGTAGTCTTGTTATGGTGAAGCTGTTGCTAGGTTACTGAGGCTCTGTGTTACTGCCACAGCTGTGTGTGCAGTGAGTGCAGACCACTTGGTAATCATGATGAATTAGTGGTCCCATATTATCGGTTTTCATTCATAACATATCAATAATATCTTCAGCTCGAACACGTTGAGAAGTTGCGTGAGATGTTGCGATGAGCCCGAGAGCGTTTACGCATGATGGATTTGAAAAATACCGGCGACTGATAACCCACCGGGTTATCTGAGGTCTTGTGTTTGTTGGCGGCGAAGGTGCTTTGTGTTGATAAAAAATGAATCCGTCTCCCTGCATCCGAGGGCTTTGACAAAGAGAGCATCAGGTGGTTACCTTCTGGGTGTCCTGCTCTCAAATGTGTCTCGAGGGTTTGAGAGCCGGGCTGCTGCACCGCTCCCTAATACCTGGGGTTTTGAAATCATCCCCCTTGTAGTGATGTCAGTCACAGACAGGATGTGAGCACTGCAGCCCACACAGCTTTGAAGTGCACCGAGATCCAATCTTGCCCTAACAGACTGAGCTTCCCTTTCGATGGCAGACGCAGACAGACAGTTTAGGCTGCTGCCGAAATGTGGTCTTCATTTGGGTGGCGTAGGGCCAAGGGCTTGCTGGAAATGGTCTGCCTCGTTAGACGATTCGCCTGCAAGGGGCTGGAAAATCTGCCCTGCTAACCAGTATCCCCTAATAAAGACAATGGCATGAGGACAGAGGCAAGCGGGCGGGTCGAGCGTATCTTTATATGTGTGTCAGCGTGTGTGTGTGTTTAAGAATGTGTACATGTGTGTTTCTGTCAAAATGATGGTGGGGGTGGCATAAGTTTTCCATTTCTGGTTGCTGAGATGTTTGAAAAGCTGACCCTGAAATGCAACCAAGTTTCTGCTTTGCATTCTTGTGTAACACAACACACTTCTTTGTTTTAACCTCTCAACACAAGCATTTCCTTGCTTTTATTCTTAACAGAAGTAGCCAAAGGAAACAGGCTTTCGGGATCGAGCCATATCACAAATTTTCACATATTGCAATTAAATTGGCTCAGAAAGCTTCTGAATACAGCCGATAACACTTTTTTTTTTTTAATTCAATCTGAGAATTCTATCTATTAGCTAACATGTGTAACGTTTAAAAAAAAATTAAGTAATAAAGAATCAGAAAAAAAAAACGTGTTTTTCTTTTCCTAATATGAACAGAACATGCGATCCAAAGGAAACCACATTTAGCATCTTGTTGAGTCGCTATACTATAATTATGCTTTATTATGGCAACCAGCTGTAGCTGTAACCTGTATTTTTAGTTGTCTAATCTGAAAACTAGATGTCTTGATGACAACCTGACAATTTGTTGGCCACTTTGCACACTTTGTAGTTACATTTGATCAAATTACCAATGAGAATTCTTTGTAATTCAAACCTAACAAATTTGACCAAACATCGTCTTTTGCAATTGTGGTTCACGTTTAGTTACATCATATGCTATTCATTAAAATCAAATTAGAAATTGTTCTGCAATAGCTACCACTTTGGAATTTTTTTCACTCTGTCATTAAACATCATCTACATCACTGTCAAATATAAGGCCTGCAACAGGCTCCAATTTGGGCCAAATTGTATAAATTCCAAAGAAAACACAGATTTTGAAAAACAAATGTCTTCAGTGTAGCGGACGCAACAAACTACTGAGAGCCGAGCTGAGATCAGTGATGCTGCCATGAAAGAGAGCTACCAAATGCAATAATTATAAGACAAGTTGTTTGATCGTGTTATTGTATTTTGCACTAGAAAGTATAATTAAAATTGTCTTTATGTTACAATTGTAGTCATTTTCACTAGTAATTATTTGATATGGCCAAAACGTAGACATTTTCATCGTGCATACTCTGCACCACAATGAAGAAAACATTTTAAGTGTAATGATTATTATGGCACTATTTTACTGTTTCGGCCAACTCAAGATGAACTTGGGCTATATGTGGCCCCTGAACTAAAATGAGTTTGACACCCCTGAGCTACATTATTTGTATTAGGTTAAATGAAAAAAGAAAAATGTGATATATATATAAATATATATGTACATCGCCTGCAGAATTGAAAAGATAAAAATAACTTTTGTTTAATTGACTCTCCTTTTGGTTGGCACATCATATATTTCCCCTCTTTTTTAGGAGTCAACTACATGAACTGACTATGAAACACAGTATTTCCAAAACAGGGAGGTTAGCTTTAGTAAGTCTAATGGCTTCAAAGCCTTTAGGCTGTGTAGCTCCAGGCAGCCTGTGACACTCACTTCTTATACAGAAAACGGAAACGGAGCGATCGTGTGCAAAAGGCTGCTGGATGGTCGCCTAAGGCTGTGTCAAAAGAGGCTATACCAGGAGCTGATGCGAGGAAGCTGAGATGACATTTAACCTCACAAATAGACATATTGACTGTTTCTGTCCATCATATTTCTCTTGACATGTTTCCCATTGAAAATGCTATCGCTAAAGAATCCCATGCAACTATGCACACTATTTAATAAGAATTTGGACACTCTGAAAAATAACAATATGGCAAAATGTAGATCTTTTTACATGAATGTTCAAGTGAGACGTGTGTGTGGTGGATGTGAGACTTCTAACTGTGCATGAGACAATATTCACAACAAAATACAAAAGACTACACTCATCTGCATGATGCATTTCTGTCTGATGAAACACTTATTTCTATTTGTTTGTCTTGAAATAATGTTGACAGATTAAGTTACTGAATCATAATGGATCCCTGGTGTAGTGGTCGCTCTTGACTCACAGGTAGAATATCCCTCGTCTCAGTTTAGGCTCCATTCTTTTCTTCTCTTTTCTTTTTTTCCCCCCAAACTCGCTTCTTATTTTTCCTTCGCAACAACAAATAACAAAACCTATCACACCCACCCCACCCGAACTATTTGCAACAAAAACAGAAAATACAAACAACAAACAAGCAAGCAATAGTTAGCAATAGTTCCTAATATGTAGTTGATTAAAAGGTTCCAAATTTGAAGGAACTTATCTTGCTGCTGTTTTAATTTAGGGTATAGCTTTGCATTCTTTACGGTCTATTCTGTATGAAGCTTGCATGTTGTACCTGTGCATAGGAGACATGCTAATTAAGTGAACAAGGCCCCTCAAGCCTTAACATGGTTAAAGACGGTATAAAAGACTAGTCAGGGAGTCGTTCAATCCCCTGTGTTTATGCAGCAATGTGACCCAAAGGCTATTTTCTCAGATTTTGCTGCTAAGTGTTACGTGATCATGTTTCGGACTTTAGTTTTACTGCAACTGATCACATCCTGCGTGAACGCAGATCGCAAAAACTGCTTCACACACTTGTCATGCGCCCCCTCATCCCGAGATTCAGTTTTTTTCTGTGTTAGTGGACAAATAACTCCTCATTTGCACATCAAAACGGGGCTGCAGCAATAAGCCAGGATGAGAGGTCTTGCACACGTCACATCAGCTGATTAGCACTGGATGTTTCATTTTGGCTTTGCCGTCAGCGACTCTTTTATGAACTCATTTGTTGCTTCTCGCTCACATCTCGACTCCACAGGTGTACAAATTGACCCCTACCTTACACTCCTTACTGTCACTCTGGCTCCTCATGACAATTTCGACTCAACGTTGTCCTATTATTGACTTTAGTAGATCTAATTGTATACATGTGTCTCTATTAAAGGAGATTAGTTCTCCAAGTGAAATGTGCATTGTTGCTCTGATTCTTTGATTGAAACCTCAAAGTCTTTTCCGCTTAATATAACTTTATAACCACGAGCTATAAATGGTAAATCCCTCTCTGGAGAAGGGTCTCTGAGCTTTACTGCTAATAAAATGAAATAGTTAATTTAGATGACGAAAATGCGATGATATCGCCGTCTTAGGAAAAGAAGTATGATCATCTTTTTCTTTTTCATTTTCTCTTTTTTTTTTTTCACAAATACCAGGATTAAAAGTTTGATGTCTGTAAAAAAGCTATTTGTATCGTACCACAAATAAAAGTCTCAATCAAATGTCGTCCCAGAAAAAAGTGGTTTCTCAAATGAAGTGTGACAAAGACTGAAAATACAGGGTGGGTGGTAAGGCATAAACCAGCCCTTAACACATTGTGAGTCTTGACCTGATGCCAGCGACCCCGAGCTGAACCCCACTGAGGTCCGGGGGTCATCATGGGGCACATTTCATGGGGCAGGGTTTGTTTTCCTACTCAGAAAGGGTTAAACACCATGAAGCCATTATTTGATTCATGGGGTCGTAACATTTCCTGTAGGCTGAAAACGAGTATACAAGTCTGGAGTAAAAATAGTGGGCTACCACACACACACACACACACACACACACACACACACACACACACACACACACACACACACGCACACACACACTCAAACCAGTCAGAAACATTCGTAATTCACCACAGATCGACTCTCAGTCAGCATTACATAAGAGGAAAGAAATGCGAGTCTCAAAAACAAAAGTCAGGGTGAATATTCACAGCGGAGAACATTTTTTCGCAGCTGCCGTTGGTGTGTGCGAAGCTTTTTTCCTGCGTCTTTGATGAGCCTCCCCTGTTTGATTAGCAGCGCTCCTGATGTGCTCGCTCCCCGATGGCCTTAACTGTGACTCGCACTCCGAAGGGCTCCACTGTGAGGATCATTGTCGCACTGAACACAATGAGCGTGAATGAGCCACATCACACTCAGCCTTGCTTAGTTTGGCACCGCGAGACAGACAGTGACATGAAGGAGCGGGTCAAAGTTTGGGTGTACGTGGAAACAAATAGTAGCGGGGGTGAGTGTCCTTTTTCTCCCGTGTATGTTCTCCATTATCTTTTCCAAGTAAACAGGTTCCTGAAACTTGCGCAGACAGACGGGGCGGTTGTGTTACAGTCTGCTCGGCGTTAAGTGAAAGACGTGTTGAGGGATACTCTGAGCCACCAGCGTTGGCCTTAGGAGGCCCATCGCTGAGAGACAGAGAGAGACGGTCAGGAAATTGAGCCCATATGATGTTTTTCCACCGTCACAAAAGAGATTTAGGAGAGATACAAGGGGGAGCCAAGAGAGCTGCGCTTGTGTGGGAGTCATGGAAAACAGGAAAACGAGAGAGAGAGAGAGAGAGAGAGAGAGAGAGAGAGAGAGAGAGAGAGACAGAGGGAGAGAGAGCAACCCACGCCAAGAGAAGAGAGTGATTGAAAGGAGGCGAGTGTGAGAGACATTATCTTTACTCCTGCTCGTGACATCATGCTGAGTGGAGTTCACGGGAGGAGTTGAATGCTTGAATGAACATACGGAAATTAGCCGCCTCTTTCTTCTCTCTCTGTTTAAATGTCATCACAACTTTATCACGCCGCATTATTGCTCCTCAAGCTGAATATTTCCAGCAAAGCGATGATCCTTCATGACAATTCCTCAATTTGTCATTTTTAGGGCTGAATGGTTGGAGAGAGTTCACATTATTGGAATTCTGAAGACATTTTTAGATTTGGTTTCAACAATTCACTGGTTGTAGTATAATGTTGGCTTTCTCTGGTCCGAGCACTCTAGTTTCTTTCAAAAACATTTTAGATTGATTGGTTGCTCAGTTCACAAATGTCCAATATGTGTGAGTGTGAGTGTGTTCACACTTTGATGGATTGTGACCTGTCTACCCTGCCGTCACCCGTAGTTGGATGAGATTAACTTCGGTGTCCATTAAGATGTAAAAGGTTGGTTGGATTGACATTTTTATATTATTTTTGAGATTTGTTTTGAGCAGTTCCTCAGTTTGAGTTCAGGCTTGGAGCATTTCTGTTTGGCCTTTGCTTGTTTTTTGTCCGTCTGCATTGGTTTATTCTGGTCCAGGTACTCCAGTTTCCTCCTGAAAACATGCATTTAAGCTTAATTGGTTCCTCAGCTCATAAATTGCCCCACGGTCACAACGTGAGTGGGTGTGTTTGTTTGTCTCTCTGTGTTTGCTGTGTGACTGACTGGTGATCTGTCCAGGGTGTAACCGGCCTTCGTATAGAGGATAAAGTGGTATAAAATATGAACGGATGGTTGCATGTATAATCATGTAGGACTTATTTTGAACAAGGTGAACCTTTTTTAATTCTTCGTCAGCTTAGATCAGCTCCAGAAGTTGGATGGACAAGTTTCAGTAACTAATTTCATCTTTCCTGTGTGTCATGTATGTGTGGAAGTATTTTTTTTTAAATCACTGAGACGTAACATCAATGTTTCTCTCACTTCCACAGTTACCAAAGGTGCGCCCTTATTCTGCAATGGACGGCGTCCCCTTCTTCCTCAGCAGAGTTAAACCTGAACCCCCAGAAGACCTGCTAGCTCACGACCTGCACTTCCACACGCAGACTGAGCCCGTCGACCTGTCAATCAACAAGCCCCGCCCTTCCTCCTCATCCACCACGACTTCATCGTCCCCTCTCAGATCCGCCTTCTCTCCATCCTCTTTATCGTCGTCGTCATCCTCCTCCTCCTCTCCATCGGTCATCACCTCAGCCTCATCGGTGCTCACGCCAGGCCCTCTGGTCGCCCCGGGAACAGGGGTGAGAGGTCAGCCCTATTTGCACATCCTGCACTCTGTGCCACCGCCTCCATCCAGTCCTCTGAGCCTGCCAGGAGCAGGGAAGCTAACCAGCCATGTTCATCGCATCCCGGTTGTGGTGCAGTCACTGCCCCTCATGTACACCACTGCCGTCCGTTCACCCTCCAGCCTCAACAACGCCATCATGCTACCTCTGCTGGACGAGGCCAAAAGCCAGGGCAAAGGTGAGTCCCTGCTCTCACAGCTTACCCCGTCTCCATGTGGAAACTCTTTTCTATTTTGGGATTCAGATTTAACCTCTTTCATTGCGGTCAAGAGGAAACGCTATAGCTGTGCTGATTTAATAACTGAGCAAGTGTAAATTTGCAATTCAGATCTTATTAAAGTTCAAAACAGGGTGCATTGCAACCTCATAAACCGATGCTCCATTCACAGTGGAGCAGGCGGCATATAGGATGATAACAGTAAAACATTTTACCGTTTCATGAAAACAAAGAAAATGAATTGGATGACAGTTAAACATGTCAGAAAAGTTGAGACGGGCTTATTATGAAACGTCTCTTGTTTGTGTGGTCAAATGTTTGAGAAGACATATGGCGTCCTTAGATACATTTTTAACACTAGCACTGTGGTACTTGCAAATTGCTTGAAAATCTGTGATAACAGACAATGATTTTTGGAAGAGTTTCGGAGCCCAAGCTGTGATTTTCCAGTACATAATCATTTGGCGCCTCCGGGCCTGCAGATTACAAGATTCAGCTTTAACTCTTGACCTTGTCCCATGTGTACAAAGAGATATTCAATTCCTCTAAATTGGTTTGATGATATAATGTACTGTAGTGGGATCTTTAAAATCTCTCCAATTTATTTTGTTGAGGAACATTTTTATATAACTTATCTTCCTCCTATTGCTTAACCATTACACTCTATGTTTGAACATTGATGCCTTTCTAAAAGATTTATGGTATTGGCCTGTTGCCAATTAACCTTAATGGTTACACAATGCTCGTTCAGCAGTTTATTTTAACCATATCACTGCCATTCAATTTTAAAAGGACTTTAATATTTCCCTAATATAGTAAACTGCTCAACATTCAACATCTCATATTTGTTATATTGTATATAAAATGTAGATTTCAAGTAATTGCTCTATAGCATCATGTTATTATTCACATTCCATGCAGCTTTTTGAAATACAGTCCTCTTTTTATTGTTTTATAGCATAAACAAATTGATTTGGCCATCCTCCATAGAACGGGACTCCACCTTTTATAAAATTGTTCATTAGAAATAAATTCTTCTCCATAAAATACTTAAAACAGACAGATATTTTTAACTAGCCAGCCATCACAGTGCCCTTCAGTGCTGTTACTAACAGGTGAAAATGAAGCGCCATAAAACTTTCATTGGGAACCATTACAGAAAATGAAGTGGCAAATAAAAGCTTTGTGCACTGTGCATGTTTTATTGGATATATTCAAAAAAGACGTGAAATATTATGATTGTTAAAGTTAGGCACTTTGTGTTTGTCTATATTTGTGACATCAATGTAGCTCAGACAACATTTTAAGCCAATCACTGAAGAAAACTCACAAATTCCAAATGTTTCCCTTACTTTTTCTATATAATTTTCTGTATATAATTTCACCTCATGCTGTTCAGCTTCTTTTTTTTTTTTTTGTTGGATGAAAGACTATGAGCGACATAAACAGACATTAAGCAGCTTTGACTTGGCTGCGTTACTCTTCTGAACCTATAGGAGACATCCTTGTGACATGCTGTGTATAGGAGTTAACTGTTGACCCAGATGTTCTGTACTGTCTTGAGTCAAAGAATGTGCAGACACAGTGCTGCGAAGGCAGGCTGTCTGTGCACATGCCCTCAGAGATAGCTTCACGCTTCCCCATGCTCCCCCTTCAGAGTAAGATAAGGTTTACAGATTGTGCCGCTAATGGACTCTTGTGGAAGTATATTTTCCTCTATCAAGGAACAAACATCTGGGGTAGTTTGACTATTAGACCTCTCTGGCCTTGCTGTGACTGTGTTATTGGTTTTCTCTCTGGGTGTGGTTTTACTGCCAACCACTGGAAAGGAGCCTACAGTAGGTGTTTCTAGCCAAGTTGGAGCTGCACACAGGGCAACTGTTGGCTGTGCGAAAAAAAAAGAAAGGAGAAAAAAAAAAGGTGCTTTCTTAAGCTTACTCACAAACCTTTGCATGTCTCCTGCATACAAACAAACAAATAGAGTTGTGCAATTAGAGCATGTTCTCTGGAATGGGTGGGGTGGTCCTCGGAGATGGGTGTTTTAAGTGCTACATGTCTGCTCCCAGTGAGAGGAGAGGAAGAAGGAAGGACAGGAAAAACAAGACTTGCATAAGAGGGCGTGGATGAATATTGAAGATGGGTGGCACTTAAACAAACACATACACACGACACAGTTTTACCCAACTCTGAAGGCACCAAGCACAAAGGGAACTGGATGCATAGAAGTGCTAAATGTTGGGTGTGGTGGATCCAGTTACTTTTTAATGGGATAGCAACCTGAAGACAAACAGAACATTTAGGGAGTGATTGCTCTTAAAGTGCAAAAAGATGGATATTTCTGTTTGGACGTGGCATGTTTCTTAGTCCTGCATTATCTCCGCCGATCAGCCATAACATTGCGACCCCTGCCTGACCCATCGAGCCATGGTGAGGTTTTCACAGATTTGACTTTTTGGTCCAGCACATTAAAAAAAAACAACAACAACACTCAGTTGCATTGAGATCTGGAAAGTTTGATCCTAAAGCCTCACGTCAAATTAGTTGTTGTATTCTTCAAACCATCACCTCAACCATTTTGCTCTGTGGCAGGACTCCATCCTGCAGAAAAGCGTGTAAACAATCTGCAACAGTGCTTTTGGCAGGTGGTTTGTGTCTGATAGGCACCCACATAGATTGTCGGACCAAAGGCAGTTCAAATAATCAGGCTGTTTCCACTGACCTGCCTCTTCCTTGTTGCACATCCTGGTTCGATGGCTCCCTGAGATAGGTGACACACATACACACCCAGCCATCCATATGATAGAAAACGTGATTCACCAAACCAGACTAACTTCTTTCGTTGCCCTGTGGTCCAGTTTTGTTTATCATGGGGCTGGGCAGGACTCTGACTGATCCGCAGCCACATGTGCAACAAATTGTGTTTGTAATTCGTCAACTTTGTGCCTTAAATAGCAGTAACTTCTGGTGACTTTTCTGCAGCGGTTTGGGACAAAGCAGGGCGCCTGTATCAGGTGTGCCCCTCAATGAACCTTGGTCACCTATGATACCATCGCTGATTTATTTTTTGTGAGACACTAACCATTCTAAACCCCAGAGGAGCAAACTCAGATTCAGTCATCTCTCCATTATAATCTGGTCTGTCAAATTAAATCAAATCTTTAAATGCTTCCTTTTTCTTTTTTTTCCTTCTTTTTCTTCGACTTTGAGAACTAAATATCCACTTGCTTGTTAACATTTCCTGGCCTCTGGCAGGTGCCAGAATAAAGAGATCATCAGTGTTAGTCTCTTCGCCTGCCTTGGATATAATGCTATGGCTGATCAGTGTCCGTTTTCTCTTTCCACTGCTTCTATTCTATGGTAGGCAAATGAAAGAGCTGTTGACATTCAGCAAATCTCCAACTGAACCACTTTCCGCCCATGAGAAGTTTCGTGTGCCTATTGAAGTTCCTAACACAGATACAAAAAACACTCCAGTCCTCAAACACGCAAACACATACCAACTCTCCCATGCGTGCGCACACCCATAAACACATACAAACAGGTTGGCCATCCTCTTTAAGAGAGGGCGGGTACCCTTTCTTTCACTGCTGTCTCCCTGTCTCCGGCAGAAGGTTACCATGGAAACAGGGCTTGACTGGAAACAACAGGAGAGAAAGAAAGAAATCCAGTGCTCTGCCCACCTCTCCACCACTCCTCCTTTGTGTCCCTTGTTCAAAATACCCTCTTTCTCAACACACGATGCATTTCGAGCTAATTACAGGTTTTCCATAGGGTAGGCGAGCTGGTGGCCAGTCTACATTTTGCTACTACACGGCAACAATGGAAACATTTAAAAGCAAAAGCTCCAGCAGAGTTGCAGCATTATTTCTACACCCCACCCCCCCCCAACCCCCTCCCTCCAGTAATAACACCATGTCTGCTCCTAACTCTAGACCATTATTATGGGCCATTATGGCCCCAGTCTCAGCTGAGAGCGCAGAGGAGGTGAAGTCCTGATAGCTTATAAAAGCACCCGGCTTACAGTAGATGGGGATGTTGCAGACCTCAGAGGAAAATACCGTTATATCTCAGTGTGTCCAGTCTTCAGAAAAAGAAGAATAGCGCTGTGATCATAGCTATGTTGCTTCTATATGGCCTATTCTTTATTTACTTTTCTTAAATACTGAATTATCTAATAAACCATGTTCGTTGTAAGTACATTTTCTTTGTCAAGGAGTCTCCGGCAGGTTTTCATATAAATCTTTTTATTCCTTTCTCGAGTTGTTCAGGATGTTCACAGTCTGTGTCCATGGAGACAGCAAAGACAGAACGGCTGCAGGCTCAGGCAATATATCCGGAGAGTTGTCCAAAAGACAATAGCCACAACTTGTGTCGAAGATGAAACTTAGTTGAATATCTTGGGAAACCAAAATTAATCCACTCACAGTTCTATAGTGTATTTGCTCATAAACAATGTTTTAGGAAAGACTGTGATTCCGATAATGAATCCAGTTTACTGTTCTTTTTAAGTGGTTTATGTACCTGGTTTGTCTTTAAATGAAATAATTATTTTGCAGATGTGCTGAGCCAGAGTTTCCCTTATGCATGAACTTGCACTTTCAGACGTCACAAAATCTATCTTTACACAAACTCACCTGACCAGTCAGTTCTCCACCCAGCTTTGTTTCTCTATAGTTAGAGGCTGACAAAAACTTTTGGTGACTTCATGTCCCTTTGCTCCTCCGTGAGTGTGCAGTTACTGGATACGATGTCATGGCTCATTGTCGTTTATTCAGTTTGATTGACAGTCCTGAGAACATCTTGGCACAACCACATACCGAGATGAATGAATGGCAATTTGTGACGGGGCTAGATTCCTGATGGCGAGGCAAAAACATTATAAAATCCTTTTGGGTGGAATTAATGAAGTGTTAATACGAGGAGGTAATCATTTGATTACCATTAGACACACTCTCCAGCACACACAATGTGATATGCCTTATAAGTTTACAGCGGCAGCTCCAGTGTCATGTGCCTGACTCCCATGTCTGTGTCCCATCCTCGCAGCACACACAGACCCCAACGGCCTGTCACCAAGGCAGATCAAAAGTGACAGTGATGACGATGACCTGCCAAACGTGACCTTGGACAGTGTTAATGAGACCGGCTCCACTGCGCTGTCTATAGCCCGCGCTGTTCAAGAGTGAGTATCCTAATCTCTACATGTGTCTGGGAAATGTCTGTGCTGACTTTTTCTACGTTGACATAAAAAGCTCTCAGAAAATAAATGTGTGTCTATTTATAGCAGTTATATCAGTTTAGTTGAAAAAAACAAAAAAACAACTTTGGGTAGAGCACCATCAAGCTACTGTATTAACTTCCTATACATTCTTTAATTTGTAAATATTGGGATTAAACTCTTGTGTTAATAACTTTTCCTCATATCATGACTGAACTAAATATTTGGTAATTACCATTTAAATGCAAAATGGATTTTACTTTTTTATAGCACTTTTCCACAGCTTGATAAATCCCAACGTGCTTTACATTGTTAATCACATTCACCCATTCCCACACACACATTCACACACCAATGGATGTGGCTTTCATGCAAGGTGCTCAATCCCTCCATTGGGAGCAACTTGGGGTTCAGTGTCTTGCTCAAGGGCACTAAAGATTTTTCTTTTTAGGTTTTTATCATCTTCTTTGCAGTTTTTCTTTTGTTCAATTCATCATTTCATTGATTATCATTCCCAGTGTTAGTAGTAGGTTTATCATGAACAATTGCACCTTCCAGAGGTCCACAAAAATGTTCTGATTCCCTGCATCAGAGCATTTTTATCAGACCTGCTGTAAAGCTGAACATTATGCATTTTTGCTCCAACACACTCGGTTGTGTTTGCGTGGGTGTGCATCTATATGCCTGTATGCATATGGCTCACATATACTTCATGCCCCGCTCGGCCTACAGACATCAAACTCCTGTGGTGCCAGTCCATCTGCGTTGCAATGAAAAGACTTCCCCTCCAGTGGATGACAGCTTACAGTATGATGATCAGACGTAGCAAATCAGACGGAGGAAAAACATTTGGCTCTGCCCCGTCCTCCTTCTACGCTGCCCATAAAACCCAGAACAGTCATAGCTACCAGCCTGGCCAGACTCAAGTTAATACCCAAAGGACTTTTATTTAGACTAACTGTAAGGAAAATATTCCTGGACTCTGTGAGAATCCTACTAATGATGTAGCAACATTAACAAGGCTGACGAAACCTAACTCCTTGCATGTGTTTTGGCAGTAATGCTCCGGCTTACATTGTCACCGTGGACAATTGTGTTGTTTGTCTGTTTGTTTATTTCTAAGGTAATTAGTTCTGGTACTGGCACTTGTCAACTGTTAATAAAAAAAATAAATAAAAAAAAAGAAGAAGTAATGTTCCTATGCTAATTTAGTAGAATAGGAAGAGGTTGCCATGTTGTAGACACAGACACACAGTCACTGGAGGTCTCAGGTTTCGGTGCAGGTTATTGAAAGGGACAGGCGTGCCCCAGAGTGCCACACGTGGGCACCGGGTGGTCAGAGGAGAACAGAGGTTGGCAGGACCCAACCTTTCACTGCCCAAGCTTTCACTATGGAGATAAATCACCGGCCAGGCTTAGCAATGCCCTGCCAGGGCCTGCCCACACACTCACGTCTCTGTGTGCAAAGTGCAGACTGTGCTGTGTGGAAGCTGTGCTCCAGTGTGCACGCTGTGCATGCGACTGTGCGTGTGAAAGAAGTATGTGTGCAAGTCTGTAAGTATTAATCCACCGGTGTATGCCTGTTTGTACTGTATGCATGCACGTGTTCCCGCCCAGTGGACAGAACAGCTGGTTCCAGAAGGAGGTCAGCCATTGTCAACAGGAACACAGACTTGCATGTTTGTCTGTGAAAAACAAAGCAGTCTGTAGTCTTCTTGAGTTACACGCTGGTTTGGCCGCGAAGAGGAAGAATGTGCATTCTGTATTGACACAAACACATGCACTCTATGGACATCTGCACTGCAACAGAAGCCGGCTTATAAACATGTCAGTCCACTGTGTTGCTATATTTCTTTTCTTTTCATTAAAATGTGTACACTGTGAGTGTTGAAGGAACAGCTTTATATAATTTGGCAGCGCATTTACACAAGCAGTCATCCAGAGCACCACAGAGGAGTGTAAGGGCGGAGGATGGGAGTGCCTGCAGCCTCCAATCCAGGTATCCATATATAAATAAATGAGTGAAAGGAGAGAGTTGGAGAGTGTGTGTGTGTATATGCGTGCATCTGTGTGTGTGTGTGTGTGTGTGTGTGTGTGTGTGTGTGTGTGTGTGTGTGTATCATGTGCTTCTTGGGCAGCCTCCTCCATATTCATGCGTTTCCCTGGGGACCTGTGGATAGGCTATTGTGGGAGAGTGCGATTGAAAAAGAGGAAGGCAGTGAGAGAGATAGGTGTGTGTGTGTGTGTGTGTGTGTGTGTGTGTGTGTGTGTGTGTGTGTGTGTGTGTGTGTGTGTGTGTGTGTGTGTGTGTGTGTGTGTGTGTGTGTGTGTGTGTGTGTGCTGGGGGCAGGGGCTTGTGTTGGAAGGGTTGTCTCTGCTGAAGTCTGGCTGGTCCCCCAGGGCCCAGGGGCCACAGAGCAGAGCAGGTGGAGGGAGGGCAGGAGGGCGAGGTGAGAGGTGGTATCTTCGGACAGGTACAGGAATGCCCAGTGGGTAGTCCCACACACACACACACACACACACACACACACACACACACACACACACACACACACACACACACACACACACACACACACACACTGTCTTGATAATTCCATTATTGCCCAGGGTCTGTTTGAGCAGGCAGAGCCACCATTGTGCTGAAACCAGTGTTGTGACCCCGGTGCCGTCAGAGAAATGTGTATTGTATTTGTATTGTGGGAAATCCCTGTTACAGGGGGATGCACACTCGCTCCCCGCCTGCTTCCTCGTCCTCCCGTCGCATTTGTGGCGAGCAGTGGATGTAAGAGCGGATTAAAAACAGAGAAACAAAGGAACTGAAACTGAGGTCAACTCTGTTTGAAATCGTTCTCATCTGTACTTCCTATTTGCCTTTGCTACTTTTAGGAGACACAAACAGACTCTTTCATGCCGCCGATAATGCCGTGGTGACTCAGGGTTCAAGGGAGTGTGAGTTTGCCTCCGGCCTCTCATGAGGAAGTACAACACACTCATTGTCACCCAGAAACTACAACACAGTGAGCTTTGGCCTCACAGACAGAAAGAGATACTGTTAGTGCTTTTTATACCTGATAACTTTTTTTTTGGTCTCGTCCTCTGAATGAGACTTTTCTATCATACGCATGTCCAAGCCTGCCTGAAACCAGCTGATCTCGAGAACCGACGTTGGCTGGTATAAACAGCTGTGAACTTTTACTTACAGTCACTCCGCTGACATAAGTAGAAGTTCACGTTTGAGCATCTTCTCTGGAGATGAGCGGGACAGATTTGATCATGGAAAGGTATTTAGCTGCAGTCAAAAGATGAAAATATTTTTATTCAACATTAACAACCTGGAGATTCCTAAAATGTCTCAATTACTTAGTTTTATATATTTTGATGTAATCAATGTTTTCAGAGAGAGACCAACAATGAACAATTCAGTAAAGCCTTAAAAATACTTATTTACCTTCATTCTCATTGAGACGTAACAACAAAATCCTTCACGATATCTAGAAACGTCCAGAAAAGAGATAAATAGAACTCAAAAACACACAGTAATATTGAAATACTACCAGATATTAAAAGTAAAGGTTATCTCGGGGGAAAAAGATGCAGAAGCACTCACTCGTTCTCTAAGCATAAAATCCAAATAAATTCCGGTTTCCTCGGGGTTAATATAGCCAGGAAATTATATTTTGTATTATCCGAGTAAATTGATGAAATAAAATATTGCAGTCGTCTCTCAGCTGGCAATGTGTCTCATTTAAACTGGAGGGCGGTTGCCTCTGGTGCTCTGGAGCTCTGTGTGTGTTTGAATGTCCTCCAGTTTCCTCCCACAAAAACTGCATTTGAGCTTAATTGCTGACTCTAAACTCCCCGTAGACGTGGATGTGTGTGATGCTTTACCCCGTCTTCACCCATTGTTAGCTGGGTTCAGCAGCCCGGCACTGGATGGAGGGATATAGAAGATGGAGGTTGTCACTCAATGTGACTGTCCGTCTCTATTTCTATAAAAGGTTTCATGCGAGGTCATTCAAAGCGACGATTCCTGTGATCCTCAGTTCTTCCCATGTAATCCACAACACATGGCGTTCATGTTGAGTTCTTCTAACGCAGATTTGCAGCCGAGACCCAGAAATTAAATGTTCCGTTTTATTCATCTTGCTGCCTTAATTCACTTCTCGATCCTGCTTTTCACTTTTATGGTGATATTTCAATTACTCATACTGCATTTTCTTACTTTTCTTTTGTGGCGTGATTTTCTCGCCGGGCCCATTAAAATGTCATCTGAGTGGACTGAGATATCTGTCAATGTTAAAGCTTTGTTTCGATGGTGATTGTCGAGGCGTGTAACGACCAGGACCAGTGTTTTTCTCGCTTTATAGAATTTTTACGAAAACCCCCGAATGCCTATAAATACCCGTAACTGATTAAAGCAGGAATCTGTCCCTGAGCTCCTGAAATGGATCCATAGTGACGACAGGATTATCACCAGCAGTGGGGAAAGCAGGTGAATCGCATTGAATCCGATATTTTATGATGCTGCTTGTTCTTTGTTTTAGAGGCTGTTGGACTCCGAAATTATATCACAATGATGAAGTCACTTCACGTAAACACCCCCGTCTTCTGCTCCATGTCAGAGTGCCTCCACTGGCTCTGCTCCACACACACGCACACGCACACGCACACACACACACACACGCACACACACACACACACACACACACGCACACACACACACACGCACACACACACACACACACACACACACACACACACACACACACATGCTTGCATACACGTACACACATGTTTGATTACCGAATCCCTCAGTCTCATTACTAATTTTTTATTTATCTTTTTAACCTATGCCTCTGCTTTGACATCACGTTGCAGCATGGTATTTTCGGTGCTTGGTGAGCGAGAGACATATAGTGGGAGAACAACAAAGAGAGAAATGAGAGGGGAGTCAGAGTTCACCTCATATCTGACCCACGCTCATTTCCTGTACAGCTTCAGATTGGCGGCAGGCCAAGAGTAACAGGTGATCTGTATGTATGAGTGTTTTTCTGTGTGTGTTTTTCTGTGTGTGTGTGTGTGTGTGTGTGTGTGTGTGTGTGTGTGTGTGTGTGTGTGTGTGTGTGTGTGTGTGTGTGTGTGTGTGTGTGTGTGTGTATACACTACTAGTGGAGCTATATGTGTGTGTGTGTGACTTGATCAGGAGTGTGAAGTGTGTTTGAGTCTGCTTTTAACAAATGTAAGAGACAGACAGGATGTGGGTTGTGTGTGTGTGTGTGTGTGTGTGTGTGTGTGTGTGTGTGTGTGTGTGTGTGTGTGTGTGTGTGTGTGTGTGTGTGTGTGTGTGTGTGTGTGTGTGTGTGGGCGGGGGGGGGGGGGGGGGGGGGGGGGGGGAGTCACTGTCTGGCAGGGCCTGTTACTTCCTCCAGTGTCTCTTTCTCTCCCCCCCCTCTTGCACCCTCTTACCTGCGTCTCACAGGGGAAAGCGTCACTGCTGCTCCGGAGCTCGGTTCGATACACCCCACAGTGTTTACTCCTCCGTTTTCATCAACAGAGAGCTTCTTGTTTTCCATCCTTGCCGTATCGCCCTTTTCTTGCCAGTTTGCTGAGTGTGTGTGTGTGTGTGTGTGTGTGTGTGTGTGTGTGTGTGTGGCAGTCATGAGTTTATCGCTGTGGAGAAGGTGCCCGTTGGTACGATCACGGGTGAGACGTGAACTGCTGACCCGGGACCACAGCCCTTTGCTTCTGCTCATTTCCTCTATGTCTGTGTACCACAGAGTATTTGATGAAGAGATGTGAACCTGCTTTTGAAGATATGACACACACACACGCACACACGCACACACACACACACACACACACACACACACACACACACACACACACACACACACACACACACACACACACACACACACACGTAAATTATACAATCACCTTTGATATTGATTACCTATTGGAGAGGAAATGTCATGATTAATTGATGACGAACAAACAAACAAACTCAGGATTTATTAACCTCACTGGACAACATGGAGAAAATAACACTTCTTTATTCATCAACGTTTGATTGATGAAAATATTGGAGCAAAAAGAATATCAGCCTTCTAACCTCATCCGCTTCCTCGGAGGTTGTCTACAGCAGAGTTGCACTGCCACCTGCTGGTAAGGATGCAGTTCTACCGCCTTACATGAAAAGTCCATCCATCCATCCAAAGTCCTTACTTATCTTTAAATTGATGTCTTTAAACTATCAGAGAAAACGTATGTACTGACCTTTATCATTTAAAGTATTTTTTCAGTGAGTGCCAACAGTAAATAGGCACGCAACATAATTAAAGTTATTAGATGACAATAGATAATATTACTTATGTTTCTTCATTACGTTGAGCGTATCTTTTGTGCAATGTGGAACTGCTGTGATAACTGAATTCCCTTCTTATCTTATCTTGTGTTTGTTATCAGTCTTACCGCTCAGTCGTACTTCTCATATACCATATAAACAAACAGTTTTTGGATGAACTCTGTATGAAGGGACGACACACACTACTAGCAATGTGTACTGATTTGACCAACATGCAGCATGGAATTTTCCTAAAACACCCTGTAGAGCTGATTTGAAGAAAAAAAAAAAGCATAAAACAAACCTAGAAAGCACTGACCCAATCAGCCTTGGTTACAGTGTAAATTGTAGGATTTGTTCTTGTCTATACTCTATTCACTTTTTATAGTTGAGAATTATCAAAAAACACACTGTTGCTTCAGTGCAACTAACAAAGTGGAGGAACTCAAAAAGCAAATAAAATAGAGGGACAAACATTTGCAAAATACAGTGAATGTGGTCTTTACTTCGCTGCTTCATTACATCCTTCAGGAAAGTTGTTAGTTTTTTTTTTTAATGAAGTTGCCCTACAAAGTAAATTGATCGAAAAATAGTCGAAAGACGCACGCATTAAGTAAAGTATGGTTTTTAGCAGTGAGCTTTAACCTTTGCAGCTTCATTATCATCAATTAAACGAGCATGCATGTCTCTGGAGGGTAAGGAAAAGCGCTCAGTGCAAACTGAACCCGAGCAGGTTTAGAACAACCGGATTAAGGCACCGGCAGTCACCAGGCCTGAACACTGCAGCATTCCTGTTAGGAGGCAGCATTCGAAGCCACTGCAACACTTAGTTAAACATTTGTTTTCTCTATTGCTTTACGCCAGAACACCTTGGACTGAACACCAGTGCATTATGGGACAATCATACATACACTGATAAAAAGAATATTCTACTTTTTGACCAATTTATTTATGTTGATCAAGTGAGATTGTTCTTTTTTTTTAACTAATTTATTTATTTTTTTACATGAAAGTGAACTTTTCTTCCGACTAAACTGGAGTGTATGTTTAATAGATTGATCATCGTTCATCTTGGACGAATGCAGCAATATCCCTCTCCTCTTTGTATGTCTTCATTCTATCGCCCTGTGGCGCTCGGGAATGCTGATGGCTTATGGGTATTGTAGTATTTAATGTTTTGAAATACTGAATGAAACACTGAAGATGACAAGATGTTTTTTTTTGTTGTGTGAGTGAATTTAAACAGTTTGGCTCACATAACTTACATTATTCCTGCTCTGGGGGGGAAAAAAAAATCAGTTTCTTGTATTTTGAACAAATATTTTTTAACTCCAATACTAGATATATTTCTGTAAAAACACTGGCTTGAATTTGGATTGTTGATGTCGCAAATTCAATTAAGTTGAAAGGACTTCTCCTCAGATTCCCTTTTTCTCGGGTTATGTCATTTCGAGCAACCAGTTCAAGTCGTGTGCATGTTTTTGTACTTTCTTTACCCTGTTGACTTACTGCGGAGTATCTTGAGAAAAGCCATGCAGACAGAGGGAGAACATGCAAACTCCACCCGGGGTCCTTGTCCTGCGAACTCCAGCGTCCCTGTGCAGCCCCGAGTTCAACTCAATCAGAATTAATTAAATAAGATCGACTCTCTACATACATGTCAACTTACTTTAGCATTAATCTACATTACAGTATACATGACCTGTCATTGAAATAGATTTTATTTATAAATTTTTTTCCAATCTATATGGTAATTTATATAAAATTAATATTCTGTCACAAAGAAATTTGGCCTTATATCATCGTTGATCTGATTGTTTTGTTCCAGTTTACAGAATATACTGTATATCAAACACGTTTCAAACACACTGCTATATGTTATTTTTTGTTGTTGTTTTTTTTTAAAGTGGCCCACTACTGATAAGACGGGTCATTTCCACAGTCTCTCAATGCGCCTCTCTGTTGGTTCCTGTCTGTCCCCCCTGCAGCTCCATGTCCCCGTTCAGTATTGACAGCATACGGCGCCCCCGGAGGTCAGAGTCCCCCGATTCCAAAAAGAGAAGAATCCACAGATGTGACTTTGAGGGCTGCAATAAGGTGTACACCAAAAGCTCACATTTAAAAGCACACCGGAGGACACATACAGGTCAGTGGGCCTCTGTGTTTGCGTGCCTTCACTGCATTATGCCTTTTTGTCTTTTCCAGTCTAAGTGGGGTGACATTTACCTGTTTGTGTGACTCGGTGAAATGTGCTTGCAAATGTGTAACCCTGGTGATGTGTGTGTTCTGGTCACACTGAAAATTACTTCGGAGTCACACACTGGACAGAGGAACCGGCGTACTTAAAATTTAACCTGTTTCATAACACGAAAACACTGACACCAGACGAACACGATGAAATGTTTTAAAATGAATTTAAAAAAAACCCAAGGAGAATTTCATGTGTTTGATGTTGAAACTTTGGTAAAGATGATTCTGTACTATACATTTTCAGCATTTTACTTCACTTGCTTAGTGATTAATACCTGAGAATCAATTAATCCTTGCATATGCATTTATTTAAACACACTTACATTCTTAATCAATATGATTTCAACAAGCCCAGATATTAATAAACTGACAGTGATTGTCAACATACTATACATATCATATATACTATAACACGCAAAGTGCTTACTTGGTGGAATTATTCAGTATTTCCTCAGTTCTGTCGTTATTATCACCTGTTTACACTCACAAAGCAACAACCTGACTTGTTTTAAGGCCTCACCTGTTTACACTCACAAAGCAACAACCTGACTTGTTTTAAGGCCGAAATGTGAAGGTGGATTTAAACTTTCTATTATTAGTCATGGAAACTGTGACGACAGCCTCATATGGCTTTTTAGATGATTCATCTTCTGCTTCATGTCGGTGTTACAGTGAACCGTAAAGATCACAGCTGTAAAACTCTACTACCAGATAGGAACTGATGCATTACTCCGTTTACAGTGAATCAAAAAGGAAAGTGTGCGCCTGAATCAGACAACGCGCCTCTCTTTTACATTAAGGAATATTAAATGTGCTGCACTGTAGAAGGAATTCACCACCGACTTTCGATGCTCAGAATTGTTTAGTTTTTGCAGGTTTGGTGGTGTTGGCTATAGAAATGTAGTGAATTACAGCCAGAGATGCTTCTAATTTATACTATTTCAGTGAGGAAACTTTTCATTTAATTACTTATTTTACATGATATGTCCTAGTAATTCTGATGAATGTAAAAAAAACAAAAAACTAATTTGATTATTTTGTCATGTTGTGAAAAAAAAAGGAGATAAACTGACTTTGCGCCCATTTCAGCTGTGAGTGATGCATCATGGGAGCATTCGGTTAGTTTAAAGGCACAGTGCAGGTATTACAGGGCAATGTAATCAGATTACAGAAGTGAGGAAAGTTAAAAAACTTTTTTGAAAACAACATTCTATTTTATTAAACACAAGAAATATCACTTTTAATCATAAATATATGTTTTTTTCTATGCAATACTGTGATTTTTTCTTTTTTAATACAAACAAAACTCTTAATGGAATTGAAACAAAAAGAAAAGCAGGTGAAGGGATCTAGAGTATTTTTTAATAATGATGAAAATCATAATTAAATGATAAAATATGATGTTTATTCATTCTCTTTTTAAAAACAATATAATGCATAATTTGTATTAAATGTGTGTTTAAGGCGGAAAAAAACCCAACATACTCAGATATGCTGATTAAAGCTTCATGACAATCACCCACCAATATACAAGTGTTTTAACTTCAAAATAGTAATTGTTTTCAGGGGAATTGTCCCTCAAAGCAAATTTGTTGTGATTGTTATGATGATTTAATTCATAAAAGCAATAAACCGTGTGCACGTCCACTGAGGTCAATACATGTTATAGGTTCATTTGAATATGTTGTGTGTAAGTGATAAAACGCTGAAGACTAAAACACGTTTCTGCGATTCTCCCAAATCTATAAATGTCTTCCTGTGCAGGGGAAAAGCCATACAAGTGCACCTGGGACGGCTGCACCTGGAAGTTCGCCCGCTCCGACGAGCTGACGAGGCATTACAGAAAACACACGGGGGTGAAGCCCTTCAAATGTGCAGACTGTGACCGCAGCTTCTCCAGATCTGACCACTTGGCCCTGCACCGACGGAGGCACATGCTGGTGTGAGGCAGGTGGAGGGTGAGGAAGAGAGAGAGAGGGGGGGAGAGAGAGAGAGAGAGAGAGGGAGGGAGAGAGAGAGAGAGAGAGAGAGAGAGAGGGGGCAATGGGACACACAAACACACACTGATACACACACAGGCAGCCGGGGGAGCGGGATCTCCCTGTGAATGTTTTTCAGCTGGCCCGGACACACACACACACACACACACACACACACACACACACACACACACACACACACACACACACACACACACACACACACACACACACACACACACACACACACACACACACACGCACACACACACACACCCTTCGCGAGGCGCTGGGGGAGACGGATGGACGAAGGGGCTGTCGGAGCACAAAAACAGGGTGACTTCTGGATCCTCTCTGGGTTGGAAGGAAAGACGGCAGGATCTTTTATTGTCATTGTTTGGAGTATAATAGGGAACTGTCTTTTACAGCACTGTTCGTAAATGTGTTACTTTGATTTTTAAGATGAACTCGCACTCTTTATTTGGACAGTGAAAAAAAAAAAATGCAATTGCAACAGTCTTTTTTTTTTTTTTGGTATCTTTCTTTTCATTATTGTTGAAATGGCTGATTTTCCAGCATTCATAATGTGAAAGACCTCATGGATGCACGAGAAGGAAGAAGTTAGACCTGGACTGGATCACAGGAAGAAGATTTAGGCGTTGTTGGGAGTTTACGGGCAGTATTTTGATTTTTGAATTTTTTTGCTGTGGCTCCCTGTGAGTCTGATTGAAGACCAGCAGAGGGCGCCATTTAATCATGGATGGTTTCTCCCCCCCCCCCCCCCCCCCCCCCCGGAGTCTGCTGATAGAGCAGAGACGTCCCATCTTAGTGTCTCCAAGAGGGCTGGACTTTCACTTTCCCCTCCATCTCCAGCAAGAAGTAAACAACAGTGACTCAAACAGCTGCAACCAGATTGGATCATCAACACATCAAATTGCTTTATTTTGAATGATGGAAACGGGACTTTCACATCATCACACCAGCAAAGGAAAAAAAACAACAAAAAAAAACTCCATTTGTGATCCATTCACAAATCTCATCAGTGCTATTCTTTATGTTGAGCCTCTTAAAACAGTTTTCTTAAAAAGAAGAAATCTTTGGTGGATTTTGAGCTGTGATTAGCAATCAGTAAAGTGCAATCTTAAAGGATAAATATACTTTCTGTAAGACAATGTTTTCTTTATTGAATCTTTTCTTTTAAATGCCTGCTTATTGCTCATGTTTGAAAAATACAACCCCTCATGTACAGTGAACTTTGAAACAATCAGAGGAGATTTCCAGTATGTGAAAGAAAAAAAAAACGAAAAAAAAAAAAAAAACAAGAGGCACCTTTACAGACTCACACTTTCAGTCTGTCCTAATGTATCTGTCATGTTTTTAAATCACCCAGCTCTGTTTTCCCGTGTGTGTTGTGGTATTTTGCACAGCACGGCAGCACTTGACCATAGGCCGAGGCTGATCCAGGCATCGTGGTACAAAACAGAAGAGCAATATATCTGGAGCAAAGTGAGGAGGAGAAAACGCCAAATCTCCTCTTTGTTCTGTTTGCTGATGTCAATATCCAAGGAGAAGTTTCTCGCCCCGGCTGACTCCTCCCCCTGTACCACACACCCCCCCCCCGACAGGCCCAACCCCGAGCTCCAGCACAGTCTCTCAAGTCCCAGCTATTGATTTTCTCCCATCGGATTTTTCATTTTTGGTTTGCCTGACACACACACACACACACACACACACACACACACACACACACACACACACACACACACACACACACACACACACACACACACACACACACACACACACACACACACACACACACACACACACACACACACACGCACACAAAGCCACTTCTCTCACTCACTCAGTTCTCACTTTTGGATTATATATTCGAGCGTTTCGGTCTGACTTACCGGGGATTTGGTTCTTAAAACATGCAGGAATTGCACACACACACGCTCACAACTCTGTATGCACAGTGAAAGTACATTTTTAAATGCAGGTACTGGCAAAAAAAAAAAAAAAAAAACCTCTTAGAGAACATTGCTTAACCTCAATCAGCAAATTCAAATTAAAAAATATCTTTTTATAGTCCCAGGAACAGACATTATTTTTTTTCCGCAGATATTTCTAGTGCTCTTTATGCCGAGTAAAAGCTTCAGACATAAACTCGAAGCCCCGGGGCAACCGATGTTATTTGATAGTGTTGCCAAATGCATTTATTGGACCCAAGCCAGTGAAAAGAAAACGGTAACCTTTTTTGATTATGGTACCTTGAAATACACACACACACACACACACACACACACACACACACACACACACACACACACACACACACACACACACACACACACACACACACACACACACACACACACACACACACACCTGCACACTTGAATTCAACAGTCTGACTTTCAGTAAAGTAGCCAAACCCATGAAGTAATCTCCCCTCGTGCGTCCCCGGTGTGTGACGCCCTCACTGATCCGTAACACACCATGGTCATGTATGTAATCATTATTTATGTATATTATTTTGTGCACATGTCATAATGCCCAGTTGTATTATCATTTTGGCAAAAGCATATCAGCACCTTGTTTGTTTATTAGTATGATTTCTTTTTTTTTTTTGGGAAAAAAAAATATTTTATTTCAGATGTCAATTTATAAACAAATAATCATCATCATATTTTATCAACCATATAATGTATTAGAACATTTTATGATTGAGGGGCACTTGGTCATTGCATATAACTCTTTCTCTTCTGTAAAAAGGATCTTTTGAAATGTTGTAATATATGTGATAGTGAAGATAAAAAAAAAAAAAAAAAACTTATTACAAAGTTTTACAGCCTGTATATACATTGGAAAAATAGGGCTTTTGATTAGTAGATGCCGGAGATACATTTATACATGTAAAGTCTTTTTTCAGAGACTGTAATTTATCTAATTTGATATACAGTGAAATGGGGCTAATGGTATTTCATCATGTAAATTATCATATGTGATGTTATATAGCAGTTTGCTTTTTTTGGGGGGTTTGTGGTTAAAAATTCACGATCAAATCATTTTATTTTATTTTTTTCATTTCTTTTATTTCAAAGGCTGAACCAGTGTTGCTATAATCTACAAATTATTTATATACATTGACCATATAAAGGTACTCAATTCCCTGTGTTGCTATTTTGCTATACCCGGACAAGAAATTCTCCCGATCAAGCACATATCAACAACACATGTACTCTTGTATTCAGTATGTGATGTTGCATGCCTTAAGACACCAGTTTTTGAAAAAACGATTCAATTAGACTTGAAGACGGTGTTTCCGTAGGACAGGGTGTATTGTATTTCCCTTCAGCATCTCTTTCCTCATTTTGAAGCATAATTTTGTTACGGTAACCAGGGTCAAAGTTATGCAATAATAATGAATAGTGCCTCATATCACAAACTTGTAATACAAACTGCTCTGTGCAGAGTTTCGATTTCAACACGTGTGCTCCAATTGATATTTCAAATAAAGGAACCATGAATTTTTGGATAAAGCACAGGAAAAAAAACAAAAAAAAACCAATATGCAAGTCGGACCTCTAATGTTGAACTTTGTTTTTTTTTTTTTTTTCTTTTCTCGCACTGAGCCTTATACCGTTGTGTCAAATGCAGCATCCTCCCATAACACTCTAACAGGCTGTTTATAGCACACATTTATTACTTTGCTTGCAATAAGTCACTTCCTCCAAGGGGAATGAAACTGAGTTACAAGGGCCTCTCGACGTTTCAGCTTCAGCACATCAATTCGACATAGTGATTCCACGGAAGATAATGAGGAATCTTACTCACAGGGAAAAACAACACGACGAAACAAAACAAAAAAAAGATCCTGTGGCTGGGATTCCTCCTGAACAGTGACGCCTTTGTTAATGAAAAACTGATCCTACACTTTCTATCGGTTCAATATATATTTTACTTTCTGTGTAACATTTGCTTTTTTGATTTCCTGGTTTTGAAAAATTTTAAGTAGTGAAGCCAATGCCTATGTTTCAAGTTTTGCTGATATTACGTACAGTAATCGTTGTTCCTGTATTTATGTAAAGTGAGTGTAGTGTAAATATATTCAGATCTTTTCATTCTTACCGTTTTGAGAAAATAAATGTGATGTTGCTCAGCATTGCTTCAAAAAGGGAGATTCTGCTCAGAGAATTCCACATCTGTAAAAGACAAAATTTTTAATCCTGGTATTTTTCAAAACTTCAGAAAACAGGTGTCCTCTTCTTTTCTGTTACACTTTTCTTTTCTCCGAGAGTTGTTTGAGTATCCAGTCAGTGTTTTGCCTTTTTCTCTGTATTTTTCATATGGATGGAGCTGTGAAATTAAAATAAGTTCAAACATATACATGTATATTAATATGAATGGAGGCATGAAGGTTAATAAAGTTGCATTTTGTATGTAACAGACTGGGGATGGACCTGGTTGCTATCTATGACTGAGACGAATGGCATGTGGTTTCGATGTCCTTTAGACATCCGAGTCCTGTACACGCATTCACTGGCATTCAGAAACCTAATCTTGGTATTAGCGAAGCCATTTTAAATCGTAGCTGATGTACGGTACAGTAGTTTGTACACAAAGTACATCTGATCCCGGCGGGAACATGACGGAAATCTTGTTCCACTCATTTTGATGTGTTGACGTATAGGAAAAAGAAAAAGGTGCCTGAATTACGTGCTTAAGGAAGTCTAATATCCAGGGTTTCGCAGCGACACGCTACTGCAGCACAACTAGTTTGGGAAGTAAGGCGCTACTGACTCACTGCTACTGACGCAGTTACAATTACTTTGGTTTGAATTAACTTGTTCCTCATTACTTGGTCGTTGCCTCACCCTGTCTTGTTCCTTTGAGCTCACTGGTGAAAATAATTTGATAATGACCGATCGACTCAGCAAGGCAAAATCAGCTGATGTTTGACCGTCACGATGGTGACAGCTCAGCTAATGTATCCCAGAAGTGTTTCACCTTGTGCAGACTTTTCAAGACGTCCTTAAAAAGAGACAATCCCTGCAGGTGGGAACTGGGATTTTTACCAGTTTGGATGTTCCATTTTCAACATTAACAGCATTCACATGACAATAATGGCCGCCGTCTGCAGGGTCCAGCACAGAGACAAATAAGCTCAGCGTCAAATACATCAACCAAGAGAAGGATGAAATGAAGCCCAGGAGGTACAATTATTTTAACACTGCATTTATACACATTTGCAGCGTGGCCGTTCATTTGTTTTCTCTTGTTAATATATCTGAATAAAACCGGTTTGCTATAAAGCAAGAGTGTCAGACGTGTGGTCTGCAGGCCTGAACTGGCCCGTCAGCCAATCAGTTCCAACGTGCCAGATGGCATTTAAATGACAAAATCTATCAAACAAATTTTTAAATCAGGTTTTGTCTGTTTCCATCGTACAGTATGCACAGTGGATAGCACAGTTTCAGCCAGAGAGGAATTCACAACAGTAATTGTGTTTGTTAGGGTTTATTCAGAGGAGGACTCGGGACGCCAGGCTACACCATTGGTGGAACAGAAACTCGTTTTATTCCGGCACGAAGAATCGCGAACCCAAACAACCAAAATCAGAAAGTCTTTGAGCTGATTGGAGATCACGGTGACGGTGTGGCCCGACACACTGTTTACCCACCAGGTGAAGCACATCCGAGCAGAGAACACTAATCAAAGAGCCTGAAACCACAGACAGTGTCAGAACGACTAAATAACACAAGAAACAAGGATCATGACCATGTTTGCCCAAGTGGAGTTCATATGAATTACTCAAGTGGGCCCCATGCATGTTTTTCTATTCATAACCCATGTAGGTGTTAAATATTTGTATCCAACCTCAAACCTCAGTAATCAGTCTGTGTGGTTAAAGTTGTGTTTGTTCAAGTCTTACCGCCATGGTTTGACCAGGTGGGCCCATTTTATCAGCAGATTTGGACCCTCAAATGAGGAACAAAGTCATTTTTTAATTCTATAAACTCGGGATTTGTGAAAAGATATCTGAATAAATGCAGACTTTTCTATGTACTCAATCATCCTTCACTAAATGTGAACATTTGGAGTTTTTTATTTGTAGGTGAATATTCTACTGGTCCGGCCCACTCGGGATGAAAATGGGCTGCGTGTGGTCCCAAAGCTAAAATAAGTCTGACACGCCTGCTTTATAGTGACGAACTGCAGTTTATTTTCACGAAGGTGCAGAGATGGAGTGTCATTATTTTTCTTTATGTGTATGCTCAAAGATAAGATGGAAGCAACGTATTTGAATGTGAAGAAGGAACATTTATAAATGTCATCCTGACTGATGTCAAACCTACTTCTGGGATCCCTTCAAAATGTCCCACTTTCCCAGTGGACGCATTCAGTCTGAACGTGTCCGTTTTTAGCTCTAGGACAGGGAGTCACCTGCGTCTCTACAGCCACATTTGGATCTTTGGCCCCTCTGTACGGCTCCCTGCAGCTTTCACAAAGTTCTATGTAAATAAGCATTTTTTTTTAAATTGCATTTGAAGACTCATTTTCAAAATAAGTTTATTTCTCCTGGTTAAAAAGGGTTTCAAATAAAAAGGATAAAATTGCCAAAATGGGGCTAAAATTTACTTTTTTTGTCCCCGTCATTCTAAAAAAGAAATTCTCATCCAGAATGCTTAGGTGCAGGAAATATCTGCGCCCACAAGACACCATGAAAACGACACAAAACCGTGTAGCACCAGACCTATAGGTGGCACTGTACCTCTGCCACAGACATACACCAACAACGGAGAAGAAGACATGGCCGATGACGTCATAATTTCTGCAAACGTGCATCTTGCCCATCCATTTTAAGGCTACGTTTACACATAAAAAAGTAAATTTTAGCCCTTTATGTTTCCAAAAAAAAATCTTCATTGACACCGACCTGCCTAGACTCCTGGTTCAGAGCTACAATGAGCAGCCAAACCTGTAGGGGGCAGTGTAACGAGAAGCATGAAGCCATGATAGTCAATCAGAATCCTTGAAAAAAACATGTTGTCACTAATTGTGAAGTAATTATCCGCCTACTCTCCTTTAGATGCAAACAGAGACACAGGGTGCGTCCTACTAGTCCCTCCTATCTCCTTCCCTATCCATTTTTCATTCACCCCAGAAGTGTTAAAATGGCGGCCATGATAAGGAACGTTGGAATTCTCAATAAGCTAAGGAAAGGAGGCTCAATGCTTCATTTATAACCTCCTTTATCCTAGAAAACACTGATGCTTCCTTTACAGGAGACCAGATCAGATCATGCCGCCCCACAATTCCTTGCAGCGACAACATTTAAAGGGACCCGCTCATCTGAGCGTTCAGGGAAACTCACGATGACTCAACACAAATCATGTTAATTTGCCAATGCAATAATATGCCTTGAACAACTTAATAATAATCAATAATCTAAAACCCATATCCCAACTACGAATGTTATGTGGATGTTGTAAAGTAAACTTTTTGTGCAGCTTATTCTCAGTTTGACTGGTTCTTTATTCACCCGGCAGCCGTTTCACTTTAGTTCCTCGGGGCCTGGCAGCCTCTTCGCCTTTAAATTTTAATTCAAACTTTGAGATATTTGAGATCAGCGGTTGGAGCCACAGGGGAAAGTGGTAGAAAGGCGCTTTTTGTAGTCCATTTTCGGAAATGTGTAGTTTTTTTCACCACGGCTGACGTCACTAACCTGCACCGCCGGAGGATTATTTTCACGGTCCGACAGTCACAACAACGTGACGCTTAAAATTGTTAAAAAGGAATTAAAATGCCTATACTGTCCTTTTGACAGTTATTTATATGGAAAAAAATATTTTATAAATGTTTTTATTAATTTTAAAGGGTAAACTGGTTTTACTGCTTTTGACACATTTTATTTTGCTCATAAAGGTTGTAGATCTGCAGCTTTCATATGAACGCACCATCACATACAAGTCGCGTTTCTAAAGCAGCTACTTATTTTTGCTCAAAGAACATTAGTTCAGTACTTTTCAGTGACAAAGATTGGTTGTTGCTGTTATGCAATACCAGCAGGAAGTAGTATTTGAAGACCCGACATGCCCTCACGTGTGATTACACTTTATGAGAACAGGTTAAATGCCCTGCACATCCTGTACGGTACTATATTATAACCGGCGGTGGATGAATGTTTCTGTCAGCCAGCAAAAGGATTCAGATGATTACAATCAATTCCCAGTTCACTAAGCATTTTGGAGCGCAGTATATCACCTGCATGATTGATTACTCGCGACACAGTGTACTGAGTCAGGCCAGGCTGTACAGTACGCAAAGTGGATCGGAGAGAGAGAGAGAGAGAGAGAGAGAGAGAGAGAGAGAGAGAGAGAGAGAGAGAGAGAGAGAGAGAGAAAAAAATGCTCAGAGTAAATAAAAAGCCGTCCCCAAAGGTAACTTCCTCGGCACCCGGGACAAGCTGAGACATCTTCTGTGGTCTGTGCAGGTTCCCTCAGTACTGTGACTCATGTCAGGGCCGCTTTCCAACATTACAACACAAACAAGAAGTCTTCCTGAACACGGTGAATGTTCAACAAGCCTTCATTAAAACTTTGTAAATATTTCTCCAAATTGCTATTTTCGTTTTTTTCATTTTGATCCGTCAGCAATCCCTCTTGATTACAAACCCTAACCCACAAATGGAGATTCTGTACAATGTTTACAAATTTTTTTATTTAAACCTTTGAAAGCTCCATTTTGCTGTCAGAAGATCCTCAAATGAATCTGGAGAAATCTCTGAGCAAATGGAAAAACTGTCTCATGGTTAGAATTAAACAGGGAAATTCTTCTTGGAAACCACAAACATTGAATGTCGTCCTGTTGGTCAGTTAGAATTCTGCATCAAACAAGAAATAAATGTTACTCTCCGAAAAGTCCTCACTACCCTGGCATTTACAAAACGTTGTGACAAGACGGCGCTTCACGATCGTTAAATTTTAAAATCAGCATAATTGTCAACTTTCCAGTGGAATTATCGGGATGAGTTAATGGAAATTAAAAGCGGATAGTTAGAACATGCTTTCACGTAAACACTGAGTTTTAATGGGCTTTTTGAAGGCAAGTTAAGATGAGCTAAAATATCCATCATATTTAAACGTTAACATTCAACATCTGCTGTAGTTTAAATATGGACTGTTTGAGGTTTGAAAAAAATGATTTACATTCCGTTTTTATTTGAATGCATACATTATAACGTACACTTTTCACTTTTTTTTTTAATATGTGTAACTTACAGGTCTAATATTATGGCTCTAAGAAGCAGTGGGGTCCAACATGCGGCCTGTGGGCCAAAACCGGCCACAAGAGGCTCCAATCCGGCTAAACCACCAAGCTGATTGTAACAACTTCAAACAAAACACTGAGTTTTGGACACTGAGTTTTCTTTAAGAGTCAAGGACACAACAACTGAGGTATCAGTAATGCTGCCGTGAAAGATAGAAAACGATCATTAGTCTCAAAGCCATGCTGTCAAGGTGAGTTTTTAAAAATATCCGAATGAAACCAATATTAGGGAAGTTTTTTGGGGGGCTTTTCACTGTATTTTGCACCAGAAATTATCATTAAAATAGGCTTTATGTTGAGAATTTAGTAATTAACCATAATATTTCATTGGTTTTACAAAAATAGAAACATTTTCATCACATCTCTGCACCACAACGAAGAAAAACTTTAATGTTCACATTTTAAGGTTATTATGGCACTATTTCACCTGTCCGGCCCACTCAAGGTGAAATAGATCTGTTTGTAGCCCCTGAACTAAAATGCGTTTGTCACCCCTGGTCTAAAGCAACGTGAAATGAAATTCTACAATTTACAGTCATGATTCAGATTTAAAACTTGTTGTTCGTCCTAAATCCCACTACCTCCACTGAGGTTCACTGAAAACAAAAAGGCAACAGCACCGATACTTGGAGAGCTTTTAAGAAAACGGTGACGTTTTGAAGAACGAGACTGAACCAGGAAATGTTCGACACAAACTTTTATTTGCACTGTGAAGGTCACTTTCGCTCACTTTCACCAATTTAGGCTACATGTTTTCTCTTAACTTGGACACAAAATATTCCTTTGTGTGTGTGTGTGTGTGTGTGTGTGTGTGTGTGTGTGTGTGTGTGTGTGTGTGTGTGTGTGTGTGTGTGTGTGTGTGTGTGTGTGTGTCTTGTATTTTAACAGTATCACTCCCTGTTACAACAGTGTAGACAAACAATGTTTTCATAATTTAATCCTCGTTGGACTTCATCAAACAAAAATAAAAATAAACCGTCTAATTCTTTAAGAAAAGTTTAAAATCTTTATACACCCCCAGAAAACAATCAATTGATTGTATCTTTAAATTACAGATACAAAATATATATATACAACTTGAAACACAGAGACTTTACAAAAATCAATAGTTGATGTCCGTATTTAAAACGATGGAGAGTTTTGGTCATGTGGTACAGATTGCCGAGTCGTGGAAATAAAGAGGGAGAGGCAGCACACAGCCAGTCAAACACATTGGACCTGATAAAAGACTTTTATCCCAGCAGAGTAGTTCTGTGTTGTTGTTTGTTTTCAGCCATCCAAAGACAATGAAACAAAAGTTAAAGGCACTTCCAGAAGGTGTCTGACGATGTGCTGAATAGACCAAGAAAAAGAACATTTTCTCAGACGTTCTGAGCAGGTGTTCACTCCCCCCCCCCAAAAAAAAGTTGGATTACGCTTTTAAAAATAATTGCATTTGCGGCCTAAAAAAAGATTGATCAAGTTCGGATTTGTTCATCTTGGCAACGGAGAGGAGAGAGAAAATAACTCTGACCTTCTGCTGTAATGTCATGTTCCCGAGTGTTGTACGTTATGTTCGAGCATTCATCGCTGTGAAATTACTGTAAGACTGCCGGGTGCCTGACGTTGCCACAGGGATGAAATAATAACTTGAATGAGTGAAAACAAGAAGAGACATTTGGATTCAACACCAGCCCCTGCTTGAGGCCTGTCTTACATTTACAGAGCTGTCCAAATAAATGCCATTATCATCACGTATCCAGTTTCCTCGTTTATCAGTGAAATGCTCAAAACGTACTTTAATGGGCGGTGATGTAAACCATAACTCTGGCAGTGTTGAAGTCGTGTTCGGAGCTCGGTTTAATGATGTGGCTCCACTATGACGTTCCATGTTACCTTCGCTGGCTCGAGCCAAATCCTTCCAGTTAACTGCTCAAATACATGCTGAAGAAAACATGAACACAAATTCATTTACAGGCATCAATGGCCAGTTATTTTGTGACTGATCCCTCTTTTGAGTGAAAATAAGGCAATTTTATTAAAAAATTTTAATTCAGTGATTTGTGGGTCAGCATTGAGTGAGTTAAAAAAAAAAAACATAAAAAAAACAACACAGTTTTTGATTAATTTATTTGCAGATATGTAAGTGCTGCTACTCTGTCCATGTTTAATGAAAGGCCGACATGTTTTTTGAGCGGGGCGTCCCCTAGCTCTGGTGTCTCTTCATGTGCAGGGCCAGGTGGTCGGAGCGGGAGAAACAGCGGCTGCACACAGTGCAGTGGAAAGGCTTTGCGCCGGTGTGTTTCCTGAAATGGCGCGTCAGCTCATCAGAACGAGCGAAGCGCCACTCACATCCCTCCCAGGAGCATTGGTACGGCTTCTCACCTTCAGCAGAAAGACGAGGCAAAGTGAGGAAATGGCAGGAAAATTGCACTCTTTTTTTTAAGGGGGGGCGATAGATTCCCCCTTATTGAATAACATCAAATCAGGACAAAAGAGATTTCTTTATTCATTTTAAATGAGGTGTATTAATAGGTTTTGATGGCGAAGAAAAAAAAAACAAAAACCAAAAAAAACTGACGCTGCACCTCAACTGTGAGCCATTAATCACATTGTGTCCTGTCTGTCTCCCTGCCCCCTTTACAAGAGCTGCAGGGTTTATGTGATTTGACAGCAGTGAGATGTGGGCCAGGTCTGTCAGCAGACAGAATGCATCTGCATGCCAAGTGCATTTTCTTCTGCCTGGCAACATGACTGCTTTCACCCCAAAAATAAAAAAAAGTGCCACTGCAAACACTTTACCTGTGTGGGTCCGTAGATGGGCTTTCAGATGAGAAGACTTTGTGTAGACTTTCTTGCACCCTAGAAAAAAAAGAAAGAAAGAAAGAAAGAAAATCGTCATGTATTTTGAGTGCGTACATTGAAATAAAAAAAAAAAAACATTCCCGTTTGAATGAACAGTTAAAGTGAGCTTTACTGTTGTTGTGCAGACTGGACAGGAGTCTCACCTGGGACGTCACAATGGTGAATCCTTCGTCTCTCCAGATCAGGATTATTCCTACGGTTGTACCTCAACGGAGCAGACTGAGCCAGCTCTGGGGACATTGGGCCGATACTGGGTGTCGTCTGAACTGGTCCGGATCCTGGACTTGGGGCGAATCCAGCAGGGGTATTTTGGTCTTGGTGTTTGATTGAAGCTACGCTGGATGTCTGTCCAAGATCAGTGGCGTTGTTGGTCTGGAAAGTTAACTTGGAGGCGATGCTGGCTTCGTAGGAAGGAGGCGGGGAGAGATTGTGAAGGACCTCCTTGCCCCTGTCTGGACTGGGAGGCTCGGAGTTTGGCGGAGAAGGTGGCAGGTAGGTCGACCTCAGTTGTTGGCCTAAATGCCGACTGAATGGAAAACACTCGCTCTGCAAGCTGCTTGTTTGTTTGGCAGAACTTTGCATGGAGGCCACGTGGACATTCCCGATGGGGAGGCTTAACGGAGCGACGGGGACGGAGTTCACCTGCGATCCGTGGCCGAGCTGCTCCAAGTCAGAGTTCAAAAGCTGAAACAGGGGAATGTCCTGGAAATCTGGCATCTCCTGCTTGATGAAAAAGTTACAACTAGTCGTGTCGGCTGCGCTGAAAACCCCGGCGGGGTATTCTGGTAGAGCTGGTGGTGGCGGTGCTCCGCTGCTCTGGCAGGTGGGATGCATGAGAGGGTGAGACGGCTCTGTCTTGATCTGTCTCATGGTCCTGCAGAGGCCGGGGTGCAGGTACGTGACATCAGGCAGGAGCAGGCTCATGTTGACGCTGTAAGGGGAGGCGAAGTCCTCGGTGAACGGCGGCTCCAGGGGCAGAGCGCCGTCCCTGCACAACATTTTGGGATTCACTACATCCTGTTGGTGTGGACACAAGTAGCTGTCCATCTCTGACTTGCACTGCGAAGCAAAGCAGAGAGAACACATCAGGTCAGCCGCAGGGTAACGCTTGATTTCTCGCATGGATGCTTTTTTTTTTTAAAGTTTGGATCCTTACTTTGAAGAAGAGGGGAGAGTCTAGATCCACCTTGAATTTATCATGCACCCCCCTACTGTGGCAGCACATCTTAATTTAAATATTAATTTCAATGACCATGCAGGAGTGCTTAATAATGCAGAGCCACAATCAGAATTCACCACCATTCCCCCGCTAAGAAATGACAGGGCCGACAGAATAACAATCCTAAATGGGGGTTGAATAAATTTGAGGATGCTTTTTGGGGCCTGCTTGTGTGTACACACACTGCCACATCAAAGATGTACTCCCCCCCCCCCCCCCCCCCCCCCCCCCCCCCCCCCCCCCCCCACCCTTTACGATCTGCAGACGCCCTTCTGAAAGAGCTCTCCAGTCTGAGGCTGTTTCGAAATACACGTCTGAATTTAGCACATCCAGCTGCTCCTGCAGCGCCACGCATCTTCCTCACAAGTTTGTGGAGCGGCGCGCACCGCTCCACATCCCGGCCATGCCAAGCAATTCACCCTTGAGTCAATGAAAGTCATCATCGCACCACATGCATCCAAAGCTCGCGATTTCACCCGCCACTCTGGACTGGGATCAATAGACTGCTGGGATTATAATCACTCGAGAAATCTGCAAGTTCTTGCTTCGATCAGCAATATTCAAGATCCGTGCGTCAAACATGCGGACATCAGTAAAAACACCATGACGGCGAGATGCCACAAAAAAAAAAAACCAACAACAACAAAAAGCATGCACTTCCCTACCAAATTATAATCGTGAAAGGAGGAAGCTCCCGGGATGGCATCCTTAGTGTTACACTGCACTTGTCCACGATCTTCAGCTCTCAGACAGTCGGCTGTCAGTGTTGCGGTGGTTTTACGGAGAAACTGCGCGTCCTGCCCCGGAGCAACGCAAACATTATTCCTCACGGCAGCGGCCATAAAAACAGAGATCTTCGACTATCCGAAAATCAAATAGATTTAGCATATGTGATCTTTTTTTTTTTCTCTCTCTCTCTCTCTCGTTTCAAAACAATCTGCACGAGTAGAAGAGGCAGCTGTCAAACGCTCATTCTCCCTGTTTTGCGCTGGCTTGTCAAATTACGCAACGGCGTGATACCAGTGCGTCTGCAGGGCGGGGCGGAACAGGCACCAAATAAACAGGGCGAGCAGGCACTCCGGATGCACCTAGTGTAATGAATCCTGTGGTAGTCTGGTGAGGCGGAACGTCTCGGGGTAGAAATAACGCCAAACGCGTCAGGATAAAAGAGTCGACTCCGGACGATGAGGGCGTCCGGTGCTCGTAGCCTTAAATGCTCAGTTTATCCTCAGACCTTAGAATAAAGTGAGCCACGAGATCAAACAGATCCGTGAGTATCCGGGGTCACGTAGGGCATGCGGTGGTGGCCTCTTCAAATCAAAAGACTTCAGAAATGGACCCTGATTACATGTTGTTTCCCAACAGGTTTTTCTTCAGTCTTCAATAGACAAACGAGGCCATTGGTTCCTGGGGTGGCATGTTAAAAACGCCACTGCGGTGCAGCTGTCTGTCAGGACTGCATATTTGATGGCAACATTCCTGAGCCAGCACACATATACAGTCCTGCAGTGGAAGTTTCTATCAAAATAGCTCAGCGTTACAAGCAAAACACTGCATATCATAGTAGAACCAAAAGTGCAGGCACACCTGAAAGAAACTCCACAACTCTGGAGATCACGTGAAACAGATCATCTGCACAAGCGCTTACTTTTTAATAAGACTAAATACTCAAAAGAAAAAAATAATTAAATTATAAGTATTTACATCAATGGGACACTTTGAGGTAGTTGCACTTTAATGTGCATATATTTTCCAAGTATGTGTTTTTATGTATACTATGATTTACAGCATGTAATCCACTTCACTACTTTCAAAATCACACAGAGTATGCCAACAAATTAATGTACTCAAACCTATTTACTGGAATTTTCATGGTAAATATATTCATTCTTTTAACTGAGAAAATGACTTCATTGTTTAAGTACTGTGTTGATGTCGATTCTTAAACTCAGTCAAATACTTGTAGTTAACAATTAAATCATACATGGGCACATGAGTATTCTTTCAACAATAGTACATTGAATCTTTGATAAGCAGGATCTCAGCCTGTAACAGCACAGACTTCCAGTACTTTCTCCACCTCTGCTACTTCACTGATGTATTTTTACATACCTGTTGAGGTGACCTTGAAGGAACTTTGACATGAGATGTTTTTGCTTCTTATTTCTTTTGCTTCCGCGCAGCAATAAAAGAGAATTCGTAATCCAGGCTCGAGCTCTCCAGAGATCACAATGGCAGGAGCTTTATAACGCAGCTTAACAAAACTGAATTGACTTGTCAGGGTTCAGGTTTTTCCCCTCCACACGGTTATACGAAGTATTAACCAGCCTATACCTCATGTCAGTGACGGTTCCACCACAACATGCTGGAACTGGAAACACGGGTGTGCCATAGTTAGAGACAAAGCTCAGTGACATTTCATTAAAAGAAAAGAAGAGCACACTGTGTGTGTAAGAATTCTTCCTGAGGTGACATTTAAGGCCACTCCCAGCTTTTTATTTTTCTTCTTCCTCTTCTGGCACTTTTTGTCCTCTTATTTAGATGATGCAACGACACCCATCATTGGCAAGACTGAACACGTTGCAATAATAAGTATCACTGGGGTTACATAGGATCACACATGACACTTGAATGAATTGAAGACAGAAAGATTGATGCAGTTCGGAACACAAATCTTTTTTTTGTTAATTATTATAATTGTGGTAAAAACAGTTTATCAGGTGTTCAAGGCTCGAATTCAAAAAAAATTTTAAACTTAAAAATTCACTCAAAAATCCTTTAATTAGATCATCATCAAAGCAGATTGTTTCTATTTGCTTGATTTATGTTCATGATATTAAAGGTACCACATTTTAAAAGCCTGACTAATATTCTCTCCCCCAAGATTTTGTACATATTCATAGTTTTTTGATCAAACTGTAAAAAAAAAAATAAAAAAAATCCTAACCATATTTAAATGACTACTGATCATCCAATTGGAAGCTGACTGATTGCCTGTCATGTGCTGACCTTTCAAAGTGCAATTTAAATCCATGTATGTCTCAGCTCCAAGAGGAGCAACTGTCATTCTTGGCCGTGGCTCTTCCCGTACAGCGAATGTGAGCCGAGCCTTCCTCCATATCCCCCCGTATTAAAACCTCACAATATGCCCAACAACTGCACAGTGGAGGAGAGAGAATGCGCGGTATGTGCTTACAGCATCACAACTCCTCTCTCCTCTCGCATGGACTAATATGGCCAAGCCAAGAGGGGATAGGACAATAAACACGTGCGCCACATTACTTCTGTAGGCATGATTTCTTCTCCTTCTCCTGCCTTTTATAATAGAGAGGAGAAACTGAAAAATTCTGGTTACGTATAGGAGAATTTATTTGTAACACTGGTGTGTGTATTCATTCAGGTCTTTACTTTCGTTTGTCTGAAGATGCTGTTAAATGTAAAGGCTTTGGTACCACAAGGAAATACTGAGAAATCTCAGTTCTGGTCCATTTTTTGTCATTTTCAAGCAGGTGCTTGGCACTCCCACCAGAGGGCAATGGTCAGCTGCAGTTAAATTTCTGTCCCATTTGTCCTTTTACGTACTGCAGTTTTATATTGCTGAACCATCAGAGTAGATTTGTTTTGTGTGCCTTTCAATTCCATATATTGTGTGATTATCTTTAATAGCCTGTGCGTGCAAACATCAATTGAATGGGGTTTTTTTTCCCACCATAAATTGACGCCTATATTTAATGTTTCTGTTCGTGAAAGATAGACTTTGTTATTTTAATGTGTTTGGATGAAAGAAACAAGTACATATTTAAGAAAAACAACAGGTTATTCTCTTTAGAAATTAAAAACAATCTCATAAATGTATACAAGGTCAATTATTTTTTTAATGCTTGCTTAGTGCGTATTTTGTTTGACATTCTATATTCTCTTTAGAACATCAAGTAGGCACTCAGCATTATAATCCATTTGATGTCAGCTTTACAAAGCCTGCCCTTGAAAAAATACAATCAATAATTTGTTCTTTGGCTTTATTGTTTTGTCTCAAGTTTGGCTGTGTTACAGACTTGGCTTGTTGACTGTGTACAGCATTTATCTGATCTGACACAGTTTCATTAGGCATTAGTAATCATTTCCATAGCACACAACATTAGAGTACTCCTGTTTGTAAAACAGCAGATGAGGCTAATGCCGTCCTCTGGGGAGAAATTCAATATAATTCGTTAATTAAATGGAATAATTTAATTACAGTAACTTAGAAAGCATTCATCAATATAATTGTTTCTGGAGCCACCATTATAATTGAGGTTTAAGTGAAAACAAGTCCGTTTCTAATGTTGGTAATGTGCTGACATAGTTCTCCCACCCTCCATTTGTTCCTCTCTCTGATCTTCCACCATGCCGTTTCTCCACAGTGTTTTCGTTTGATAGCCAGCCATACCACATCAGCAAGACCAAAACATTTATTACAGCCATTTAATTTAACCTCTCTACAGGCACAGACAAGAAGACAGAGATGATAGCACAGCCGCACTGAAAGACTCTCGCTGTTCAGCTTCTAATCTGATCCTCTCTGTTGCCCTTTCATAAAGACACCAGAGTATTACCCTGACTCCAAACATACCTCTGCCATTTAAACTGTCTTAGATTTCACCACAAAGACGGCCAAATAGAGTCCAATTCATTCTTCAGGGCCCAAATAATAAAACATAATTTTAGTCTAATCTGCCTAAAGAATGTCTCCTGTTTGAAGTTGACAGTGTTCTATCTTCTGAGAGGAATAATTGCCTTTTGAGTACAGCAGGAGAGGCCACTGAGGTAAGCCTGTCGAGGGTCTGCACCTTACAGGTGTGTCCTTGGACAGACAACCTCTCCGTTGTTCTGAATCAGGAGCGCAGGAGGGAGGAGGGGTTAAGCCAAGACTGAAAGAATTCATCTGCCAGTTGAAAACTTTACAAGGCGCCGGCATCGCGGCAGCACTCTCAGATCGCCGTGTGGCCAAAGCGAGGCGAACAAAGAGGCACTGATCTCCAGTAATTCCTCCTGTCCGATACAGCTGACAAATTCTTGTCATTAAAGTTTTATCGTGTTGTTGGGCTGGTTTGTGAAATTGACTCGCTTGTAATCTGTTTAATTTTTATGACTGCATTGTGAGAAACTTACTGACAGTTTTTGTCCAGAAATGTAAACGGTGCGCCCTCAAATAGTGCAAGCTTTGTGTGCTTTCGGGGGGGGGGGGGGGCAAATGTCTGCATAATAGCCCAGTTTGCTTACATGGTCAATGAATGATATCCTGTGTAGCGACTGGTTATGGAGTCAAACATTAATTTGCCAGTCATTCTGTTTAACATGCAGCTATTTATTAGTTATGTGAGATAGTTATTTCGCAGCCGTCTTCCTTAGACAAACTCAATCTCTGCTTCATTTGTCAAACTTCTCGCTGATTTTTAATGGGGCCTATTAATTGAGCGGAGAAATCTGTCCTTTTCTGAACATGGCACAGAAAGCTGCTGAACAGCTGTCCCAGCTCTGGAGAATCATATGGAAGAATGCATTATCGGCCTTGTTTGAATATTCCCTTAGATTTGGAATAATCAGGCAGCTATTCAGCAGTGAGATGGCCATGCACAGATGCCAAAGCACAGCTGAGGGAAGCACAACGGTGTAATGCTGCCGAAATACACACAGAACTAACGGCATGAAAAACGTGAATAATGCAGGTGTGCCTTATTTCTGTATGGTGTGCTTATCATACATAATAGCAAAACACTTCCTTTCAGCCCTTTTATCTCCTTTTTCTGCTTTCATCTCGCCGCGTTCAAGGTGATCCTAGCTTTGCATATGGCTGATTAATCTTATTGCACAGTGGCTAACATTGATCACAGAAATGATTAGAAATGCATTAGTCAGCAGACTGTTTGGAGTGGTTGGGTTTAAGTGCTAGTGCCAAGCCATTTTCCATAGGTGTCCATGTTTTTAATTTTGTTATATAGAATTTTGCAAATGGATGCATGCACGCCGCCCAAATACAGCATCAAAGCTTTAATGCTTACAGACATAATTTAATCTCCTAGATGGCAGGCCTGATGGACTGTGTAGAGAAGGCATCCCTGCTAAATTCATTATGCTAAAAGTTGCTAGATCTCACTAGCTGATGAGACAGAGTAGCATAACCTGTGTTTGTTTTTTGTGCTGTGTAAGAAGTCCTGGTCAGCGTTGCATTGTGAAAGAAATGGGCTCTTCTCCTTATTTCTTCTTTTTGAAACACAACTTCTTCAGGCTAATGAATTAAGTTCAAAGAGGTGAAGTTAAATAGATTGCATAATAATAACAACTACAATAATAATATTAATAATAACAACAATAATAATGATAATAATAATAATAATATAATAGTAATGATAATAATAACAGTAATAACAGTAATAATAATAATAATAATAATAATAATAATAATAATAATAATAATAATAATAATAATAATAATAATAATAATAATAATACCTGAAATGCCACAATTTTAAATAGGTTCACTTCACTGACTATTTCAGCTCAATTGGTCGGGCTAACCATCTTCAATCACAAGTTTGGTGGTTCAAAAACAATAACCCATCTCGCCGAAGTGTCCTTGAGCATCTATGGTGTGTGAATGAGTGTCACACAGTATAAAGTGCTGCACGACTGCTGAAACGGTGAAAATATATGATTTAAGTGAAGTCCCCTCAAATCTCATTCAGTGACTCTGAATTAATGCGGAGGGATCTGAGCATGCATATCCCCGTGTACCTCTTGTTTTCTCCCTGCTGCTTGTCTCGGCAGTCAAATCGGAGCAGATTCGACACCACGCTTGACAGATGAGTCGAGTTGTTTTTGGTTTGTTCAGCTGTTCCTCTTTTCTCGACACTTTACTCTTTCCATCACATTAATAGATGCTATCTAATGATTCCTTAGCTTATTTACCTGTGGTGATGGTCGCTTGAAGTAAAAGTGGCCGCAGACTTAAATCAAAAAGTGGTTAAACAAGCAGAAGTGTTTCTGTTTAAAAAAAAAAGAAAAAGAAAAGGTCCCCCAATCTATCCCTTCTTTTAGTGTATTGACTCATTTCCAATTCTCTACTTTTTCTCAGAACCACAGCTTGTTTCCCCACTGATAACTCTTGATAGATACAGTCTCCTTAACTTGAATAGTCACCCTGTTACTCCCCATATTGTCTCCACACCTTATTCTAAATGGCAAAGCTTGATTCACACTCCACCCGGAGTCACGTGTGAGTTCTTTTGTGCACCGAAACAACACACGGCAGCCACACAATCACTCAGAGGTCTATATTAATGGTGAACACTTACAATTTGTTAAAAAGTACTTTATATACGTCTCACACTTAGTACTTTTAAAACGAGCATAAATTCACACACATTAAAGGTGAGATCTGCCCCTTTCACTGGAGTGTACAGAGCTATTGTGTTTAAAAAGTGACACTGCCACCTAGTGAGTTATCTCAAAATGATCAGTTGTTTGACACACGTATATAATATTGGGGCTCGATAGCAAGCGGCACACCTATTTGGTTTAAAGGTCCTCAAACCTGTGAAATAAAAGTTAAACGCTGAACAACCTGCCTTCATCCCAACATGCTTTCTGAAGCCATTTCTCATTTTTCCATGACCTCGTTGACAGCTCCTCCTCCTCCTCCTCCTCCTCCCTCATGGCTCAGATGCCTCCTTTAATCATTAGACAACGTCGTTCTTTATTCACAACATTCTCTTTCTTCTTCAGATTTCACAGATGCTGAAAGTTCAAGTTCTCTTTAAGTGCCTTTTGGCCCTTTTATTGACTGGACACGAGAGCACCCACACCCACGCTGGGGTAGTGCAAGGCTACTTACTGAGGTGACTCACTTGAAAAGATATTAAGTTTAGAGGGATGAATGAAGAAAAAAAAAATTAAAATCATCACGTCTGCATATATTTTATAGTGATGAAAAACAAAATTGGCAAGTTTACAGCAAACAAACTAGATTGTCATTATATGGCCTATTAAAAATAAGCAAATTATAATCTAAATGATAAATTATCAAACACACTGCTTAAGTAAATTGGTTTGTACGGTTCTCCAAACAATAAAATGTGCACGATTACTTAGCAAAAGGACACCTTTACAATTAACAAGTATAGCATCCTTTCAGCCGCAGAAGTGCAACTCATAAGAGTCCCACCAAGACAACTCTTGCCACATGTTCAACACTCCCCATTAAAAACCTGGGGAAATTAATGAGCTTCCATTGGCACCCTCACAACAAAGGGATCTATAAAGCAGCCTTAATGTTCTCGGGGAAACTTTACTCTTCAGTAGTTCCCAATCAACCGGTAGCAGCAGATTTTGTTTTATTTCCCTTGTAACCTACAACAGGAGCTAAAAATGCTACTCGCTGCAACTTCACATAAATGTTATCCCTGATTGCAATTGCTTTCAGCTCCTTCTTAATCAACAACATGTCAATAATTAACCATGTTGGGTTGTCAAAATGTAATTATGTATAAATATACAGTACTTTTAAATAACAGCTCAGCAGTATGGGTATAAAAATCTATCAATCTGCAAAGCGCTGCAAGACAACATTTATTTGCTTCTCCACGCTACCAAAAAATATGATTAAAGAATGCAAATGGCGAACACGAGGAACAAAACCCTCGCATGTTGTACGCATTGATTTGTACTGTCTACCTGCTTGTACACAATTAAGAACACTTAGGAATCAAAGAGCGCAGAGGTTTGCAGAAAGGTATTAATTAGAACTTTATTTATGCAGATGCTTTGTGAATTTGCATAAAAAGCAATTCCACAGATGGGTTTATGGCAGTAATGACTGTTCCAGTCTGCAATAAAACATCTGCTTAATCACAACAGAGACAGTCAATGGCTGCTGTGAAAACAGGCTGTCCAAGTACATCTCAAAGAAAGTAGTGAGGTGAAGAGCTGGTGTGGACAGGTTAGAGGAAAAAAGTAAAGAGATTTAAACAGAAAAGAGAGAGAGAGAGAGAAAAAAAGTTCAAAAGCAGAGTGAGTTAAAAAGAACACACTTCTCCCAAACATTTGCTGGTGGTACTCTGACTGCTCTGATGTTGAGAAAAATACCCTTATCGTGTTGGCAGAACAATCCACTTACTGTGTTTAAGAGAAGAGAGAATTTTGTTCCAAGTCAAGCCAAGTCTTTGTCGATGTGTGCCAACTATTTTGAAAATATTCCACTTTGTGTCTTTTTAATCCATGAGAGCCACACACGGATGCGAGCGATCACACACACACACGGGCGCATGCACACAAACACGCGCACGCACACACACACACAAACACACACAGCAGTGTGGCTACAAGGTCACTCCAAGTATTGATAAATCACCCAGCTGTGATTCCCTCCTGACAGCTCAAACTAACATCAAGCTGGATGGGGGAGAACAAAAGACCATCAAGCGGCCCTTTTCCTGACACTTTTATTCAATCACGGCCAGATTGCTTACGACAGCACCAGCAGCTGTTTCGTCTTCATCTTTCCCCATTTGATAAAGCGTGTCAAGTCATATTTCTGTAAGTACTTCACCTCACCCCATACTGTGCAGATTCACAGCGATTCGGCATATGCACATTCCACATGAGGGGATCGTCAAATGGGTCAGGGAGTAATGACACCCCTCTGAAGGTCGCAGCACACTGGCGTGGGGGTGGGAGCAGGTAGGTGGGTGGGGTGCGTGCGGTGGAGTGCGTGCGTGTGTTGGGTGGGGGTGACGACAAAGCAACAAGCTGAAGGTCAAAGATAAGAACAGCCGCAGAGATATCTAAGATAGCCGGCAGAAATTAAACAATGAAGGAAAGGCAGTAAGGCTTTGATTGTGTGATTGTGTTTTAGCGAGTGTGTGTGTGCGTGTGTAAATATGTGTGTGTCTGTGTGTGTGTGTGTGTGTGTGTGTGGGGGGGGGGGGGTGTTAGTAGTTGGGAATTGTTATTTTGGGATCAGCGTCCCATTTGGAGCTCGTCTATTGACCTTGTTCCAGGCGGGATGGAGGATGGTGATAGGACGGAGAAATATTGCAGATGTCTATTGTTTGTTTGTGATCAGACATCAGCCCACGCAGAGGCGACATTTCCATCTCGCAACTGCCTTTTAGTGTTTACATTTAGATTGCCTTAACAGGCCCGGCTTTCCTGCGCCACTGTCTGATAACAATTACAGGTGTGTTTCAGTTCATTGTAGTGGGGATGAATGCCGTATTCCAAAATAATCATTGCATCTATTGATAAAATATTCAACATTGCCGGGCTTATTGTCTCCAAAGGCAATTATTTGGGGTGATGAAGTCATGCAAGCTGAAACGATCCTGTTTGTTGTTTACTTTATCCACTGATAAACTGTATAACCTCTCGTTGGCTGTTTTGGATATAGATACAATTTATTCATTACTGAACAGATAAAAAAATGAGAGAAAATCTGTAATTGCACTTTATGATTTTATTATTATTTTTTTTTAACAATTGTGGCTGCTGGTCCTCTTCTTTGCTGTCACCAATTATTACACTGATTCTCACTAAAGCGAGCACACCATGGTCACCTTTTACCTTGAAAAGAGGATCTTGGATTTTGGTACCAACTCTGTCCTCCTTCATGTGGATCTTCTCTTTTTTGACAAAACAATCTCGGATCCTTTCACTGTTTCCAGTTGCTGTTTCCTGAAGTGAAAATTGATCGGAATGCGAAATTCTTTCATGTTTGAAGGAGCATTTGAATAGTGTACAGATTGATCTTCAGGTAAAAGATCTCATCTCTTTCAAAAAGTTTAAAACACTTGGGAAATCTCTGGAGTCTTTTGATTTCACACATGCTCGTGTTTGATGTCTCTATTAAAGTGTCTCATAAAGTCATGTTTGTTAGTTACTTTTATGCTGTCGCTGTTTGCCTCCATTGAAATAGATTTTTTGATATTAACAGGCTGATCTGGTTGACTGAAGTAGGTTGTAGTTGCAGAGAACAGCTGTTTAACCCAACCTAGTTCACCACTCAGCTTGCTTGGTCTGGATGACCAATACAATGTTCACATAGTCTTATAGCAACACCTCATAAGGTGAAGGGCCAAAGTTTGGGCCTGGGGGCCTTTCTATGTGGAGTTAGTATGTTCTTCTTGCATGTGAATTGTTTCCTTCACATAATCTGGTTTCTTCTCAAAACATTATTACAACGTTATTGGTTAATTAGTCACTTTTGTGAATCTGTGTGTGTGTGTGTGTGTGTGCGTGTGTGTGTGTGTGTGTGTGTGTGTGTCTGTGTGTGTGTGTGTGTGACCATCCAGGTTCTTAGTCAGGTCAGTTTCAAATGGTATTGAAGAGGCAGTGATGGATTAACTGTCTCGTTGGCACGAGCCGAACATTTTTAAGAAGAAGTACAATTGAGGAACTCAAAGTTAGACCTTTTTCCTGTTATTTTCAAAATAAAATGTACACTGACAGAAAATACAGTGTCCAAAAAAACATGCCCTCCATTTTGACATAGCAAGCAACTTCAATGTCTTTACTTTGTTTTCTAGATCTGCGGGAAAATGTCAAGATCTTCAGTAATATTGGCAAAAGAACAGCCTGCAGCCCCCGGCGGGCATCCTGAAGACTAATGCTGATTCTCCAGCAATAAGGTAGCTACTTTCACATCAGTGATGCCTCACACTCGAGCAGCGCTGCCATCTACTGTTAAGTTCTGAGTTGATATTTTCTTTGCCGTCCTTACACTTGGCCGACCCATTTGGCGACGTCAAATGATGCCACAGGAACAGCCCCCCCCCCCCACACACACACACACACACACACACACACACACACACACACACAATAAAAGATGAACACTTTTCGTCTGCTCTCATTCAGACCAAACAGAAATAGCTTGACCCGACTTGGACTGTCCAGGACAAATCATACATCATTACAACAAGACTCGGAACACTTGAACCTTGTGCTTCAACTCTCGAAAACTGTGTCAGTGGGAAAATACAGTAACACAGCTGCTGCGTGACACTTCATCTGGAATGTCCCACTATCACCTCTTCAGCATCTTTGGTCTGAGGAAAAATTAGATCTTCAGAGTCAGGTGCTATTTTGGCCTGAGTGAATGGCTGCTATTGGTCTGGAAAGAGAAACATGTAAATCAGGTGGAACGCTCGTATCAAAAAATGGGACAGCTCACTCCACTCAGACTTGGCCTGGCTCCCAGGAATGCAGTTAGCGAGCACACAATCACTGCCTATTCATGGTGGCACAGCTGCTGTGGACATATGTTCCCCACCAAAGAGGGGGACATCAACCAGGCACACCTTGAACAGGTTAGCAGATGAATGGCGTTCAATCCTTTGACAGTCTGCCCTCGTCTCGTTGTTTTTTTTTTTTTGCCTTGCTCAACAAATAAGTTCTTCTCCGGGTGTGAGCTTAAACTTTTCTCATTCGGTCTGAAGCCTGAAGCCATGGAGTTCAACAATAATAATGTTCTTTCTTGAGTTGGGCCTTCTCGAGTTTGCATGTTTTCCTGGTGTTTACACCCGGGGACTCTGGCTTCCTTCAACGATCCAACAAACATGCATTTGAGTCCATTTTGTGATTTTAAATGACCCCGTCAGTGTAAATTTGAGAGCCAGTGACCCTCTTTCTGTGTTTGTCTTGTGATGGACTGGCGACCTGCCCAGCATGGACCCAGCATTCACCCACAGTCATCCGGGATCGGCCGAAGTGCTCTGCGACCCTGAGGTTGGCTAAAGAGGTACAGAAGATGGATGGATAACACAAATTGCGTAAATATGTATCTTTAAGTCACTTTGCCCATTCAGGGTATTTCAGAAGGACAATGAAACTCAAAGTACAGTAGTGACGAATGTTAATAGTGAAAGCGCATACAAAGACTTTTTCGAAGCGCTCAGCAAATGACCAAATGTGAGAGAAAAGATTACATTTATTCATAGCTTTCTTTCATCAAGAAGCTTAAAACCCAAACTTCAAATGTAACCACAAATTATATGCATATTGAGCTGACCTCCATCACCCTTTTTCTTAAAGCCATAGAGGAGGTGTGATATGCAAAAACCCAAAGATCCTTCAGCTCATCATTTAGACGATTTCAGCACTTTTGGTTTTGCAGCCATCCAAAGGGTGATCACGTTAGTCACTAATAGATAAAGAAGAAGCTGCTCCATTAGCATGGAGGTCATTCGTATAATGTCAAAATTCCCAAACCTTGCTGTGACTGCAGACGGTGGGGAAATAGGAAAAAAAAAACAATGTTTCTTGCACTTAAAATTCACTCGAGGCAATGCAAAACACTTTGAATTGTGGAACAGAGAAAGTGGCAGATAACTGCAATCCATTCTCACATTATCCATTGTTAACACTTGTGCTTTTGTCACCCATCTCTACAGCTATGACCTATTAGCTTTAGTGAAGTGCTCTGAGGCCACAGAGCCATGTGAAGGTTGTTCACCCATCCAACAGAGCCATTTAGAGGAGAGAGACCCCAGAGCCGAGCCGCAGCAGCTCTCTAATGACTCTATCAGCCACACTGATGGGAGCAAATGGCACCCGGAGATTTGAACACATTCCCTGAGCATGCATTACACTTGCTCCATGTATTTCCGTTATTGTGTTGTAATGGTAATGCATAAGTATGCATGTAAAGGCATTGTAAAACATTTAACGTAACAGTGTACCAATACCGGTGAGGTTCTTTCAGCAGTCCCTTCATTTACAGACAAGCGATGCAGGTTTGTACAGAAGCAAATGAATGCAGGGGGGATGTCACCACCGTCTCAAGTTTCACTTCTTCAAATGATCTGTTAGTTCCTTAACCTAAAACACAACCTCGCTATAATTATTATTATTTCCAGGGGAAGCAGAGCTGATCTAGCACCTCAATCCAACAATTACAGGAAACTATGTGTAAGATAAAAACAGAATATGTGCTTCCCTTTGTGAGAGATAGTGTGAAGTCACAGGAGTATTCATTAAGGCCTTTGTGTCCTGTTTGAAATAGTGCTGTTAAAGGCTTTAGCTGTGGGCATCTCTCTGGAAGAGATATAATGATGCTCCAATTAGAGACAGAATCATGAGACCTGTTTATTAGTCCTAATTCATCTCCTCATTGTGCTGAGCATATCAAATACCACAGAGGAAAAAAAATAATAAAAATCAACAATTTGCCCACTATAATTACAGATCTATTAATAGTTTCACAACAATGACAAGCAATGCTATTCACATCATTTTCTACTGTCAAGAACAATACCACAGCACTGTCAACATTTCCATTAAAACCTTCATTTATGCCAGCTCAGTGACATCTTGCATTTCAAAGATGACTCCGAGCCTCTTCAGATAAATTACAAATTTTCATTAACAAGAATGGTTTTGGTATTATTAATTCTAAATGGATTTCCAGACACCTCTCAACATTTGCAGCTTATCGTACAATAGCAGGCTTTAGTGGCTGTAAAGGTATTTTCCATTAGGAAGAAAAAGGGAGGGGGGGGGGGGGGGGGGATGCAATGCATGCTTGAGTTTACAGTTTTGGGAATTAGTAATGTGACAAATTAAAGTTTGCATCTCTTACCACACGAGAACAGATTTGAATTCCACTGATGACGATGGATGAACCTTCTCCTTCTCGCAGTCCTGATCCTTGGATGTGATTCTGCATCCTCAGAAACGTTTCTATTTGCTAGAAATAAAAAGATAAAGAATATATAGTTATGGTGCTTAAGTTAAGGAATTAAAAATAAATACTGTGGATTTTCTTTTCTCAATGTTTCAATTACAGCGCATGGAATGATTTGCAATAAAAGTTTAAGTCAATATAAACATCTTGTTGTATTAATATTTTAAACTTTAGGTGATTTGTCCTGTTTTTGTTTCCATAAAAAACAATGACACAATGAAGCATAAATTTCAGTTCAAGTAAACCTGGATTGAATTACAGTACTCAGATTTAGAATCTAAAAATCAATAAAAAAATCAATAAATAAACTAATGTCACAAGAAACTCCAGAGATTGATCAAGTTTTGGAGATTTAGATACACATTAATTATGATATGTGATTTGTCTTAAATTCCTCTTCAAGAATAGTCTCAGTTCTCAAAACATATTTTTAATCATCCTTGACAATATCAATAAATGAAATCTTTTACTTGTGTGAGTCAAACTATACACTGTACATTCTGAGACTAATTTATATGCAACTGTTTCTGTACTCCGGAAGACCAATCGTGGTTTCGTAGATAAATTAATCAATTTTAATTGGAATTGTTGTATTTTCGGATCACCTTGTTTTTGTTTACCCGATGCCATCATTGCATTATTTTCTTAATTATTGGTGCACATATTACTTATACTCAGTGTATCGTCTTTACTCCTCTGTGACTTTCATTATTGGAGACGAAATGCAAACGTCAATAAAAACCGAGCTACGTTTTATGATGCGGAACATAAGGGGAATTCAGCAGCCACTTAAAATGAGTAAAGTTCTGTTCTTTGTCAAATGTCAGAAATATTCCAAAAAACTGCAATTGATGCACCTCAAAAGAGCTTGACACAGTCATGGTAGATTTTAACTATTAGTTTCTGTTAATGTAAAATTGAAGAACAAATTCTTCCAGTCTAAATAGAAACGACCAGGAGCTCAAGTCACATGTGTGGAAGAATGATTGAACTATCCAGTTATAACTGAAGGGGACAAACTCTTGATCATATTTCAGAATGGCTTCTGGCACAAATAGTGCAGGCAGTGTCATTATTTAAAGGTACTTGCAAAGATTGTTGACATTCCAATGAAAATAATAATATTATACAGTGTTTTGGACTGAGACTTCTTCATGTTTTAGGAAATTGTGTCGGTAATTTATCCAAAATATTAATCTACAACTGTCACGTTGGTTCGCTCACCTGTCGAGGTGTTTGGATTAGCCCCGCCTCCATCTGACACAGGAAGAAACACAAATTAACCAATCAGCTGATTGACCAGAGGCACATGGGCTGCCTGCATGTTGTTGTTGGGTATTTTTTTTTTGTGTGTATCAGGTGTTATTCCAATTTTAGTGGCTGCCCTGTAACTTCCCTCCGCACCAAAGCAAAAAACAGAAATATCAACCGAAACTTCTGCTTTCCTGTATGGTGAGTAAAATAAATATAATGTTTGAGTAGCCATGAAGGATAGTCTCAAAATGAAAATTCAAATGTGGTTAAGTAAGCCACTAACTGCATAACGATGCATATTATTGACTTTTATCTAGTGAAAGTTTAGCCCGGTATCACTGGCTCAGTCCAATATGTAATGGGATTCAATTAAAAATGTTCATTATGTTTCCAAACTTAAATCTAATTGTTGAAAATTAAAACCTATAATGACACTGTTTCATTTGGGTATTTGCCTATGTGCTTTTGGGCTTCTTGAAAAACCAACTGGAACAAACGTTCCAGCTTTGGTCTTTAGAACAGATGCAGATTACCAACCAGGTGTACCTGTGACATTTTCCTGTGGTCTGATCCAGCAATCTCTGAACTAACTACCCATCAATCACCTGGGGTCCGTAAACTCCCTAAACATGTCGAGTGAAAATGATATGATCAACAAAAACATATTAACCGAACTAACAGTTGTCATTCACTCCCAGCCTGCTGGATGAATGGCACGTTATTGCTTCACAAGCTTCATTAGAACCTGATGGAACTACAACTGTAACTAATCCCTCTGTGATGTTGTGGCCTGTTTTAGTGATCATTTTCAGCCCAAATCCTTCTTTAAAAAAAATCCAATTTACCTTTAAACCACAAAGAAACTTGCTGCATATTTTTTTAAAGCAGCAAATTACATGAATTAGCATGATATTTTTTTCATACTACTGCCTGAAAATGAGTAAATGACTGATTCAATCACTCGCTATAACAATAAATGTGAGGTAATTTCTTTTTTTGCATGGCCTTTCATGGTTATTTTGGTTGGCAGATGGGAGGTTTAATTATATCTTCTTGTAATACCACCTGGCACGATGAATTGATGTTTCAAGGGGTTTTTACACGAGCAACAATACCTGGTCTGTCAGAATAGCATTTAATGTGGAAAGAATTCAAGCATGGTGGGACCCTACTCAGTATTTATGGGGGGTCTGCCTGGCTACAGTTTGAACACAATTGACTGTGTAAAGAATATATATATATATTCTTCAAAGGAAAAGCAAATTATGAAAGACTGCATTGCAAAAGTATCAGAGAGAACAGGATGACATTTTTCCAGATGATGGTATTCAAAGACACATTACTAAAGTAACCATATAACCAGGAAAAATAACTCAAAAACACAGTATATGTTCCAGTGTGACCATTACTGTACAGTACAATGCCTTATAGGCAGGCCCTACTTTTAACATTCACATAAAGTACACATTTTATTGGGTCTTTTATCCTGTAATTTTACTAAAGATGGAATATCTGCAGAATCGCAGCTACTGAAATGCTGTTAGACGTTCAACAAAATACAATGTTTAAAAAACATTTGTTAGCAAGCTGTTGACTGTATTTGTAGTTGATGGTTATTGCCATTTTCATTAATACCAAATGATACAGGGCAACCACAACAGTATATTGCTTTTTATTAGTCGAGTGTAATGTGACATCTTACTATTACTGCAGGTACCAAATTAGCTCTTTTATTTCCTTAATTATGACAATGTCTTCTTTTTAGAGACCTCAAATTCCAGAAAGGTTAGGCTCCTGTCACGAATGGAAATAAAAGCAGTTTTCAATGACTCACAATTATGATTAGCCCATATTTTATTGGGAACGTAACATCGGGAACATAGCAGATGTTGACATTTAACAATTTCATTAAAATGTAAGCCTATTATGAATTTAATGGCAGTGCCACAAAACTTGGACTTTTGGAGCAGGGGCAACAAAAGGGAACTGATTAGGTGAGTTGCCCTCGAGTTATTAACATTATTGGGTATAAAAGATATCTCTAGAGAGGCAGCGTTTCTAAGAGGTAACTTCTGGAGGAGACTCAATCATTGGCAAACAAGTCTGTGTCTTGAAAGTGTTGAAATGATCAAGATGAAAATGTTCCTCAATGTAAAACTGTAAGGACTTTGAATATCCCTCCATCTACAGTCACTGAAATCATTCTGGATATTCCAGGTAATCTTGGACACAAGAGATGTGACTAAAGGTCAAGACTGGATGCTGTTGCTCGTCCAGCCCTCGGGCAACAGGACTTTCAGAACCGGAATAAATTAGCCCTGGAAACCACTGCATGGCTGCAGGAACACGTCCAGAAGTCATTGTCCGTGGACACCGTGTGTTGTGGAAACAGCACACGTTTAACAAAGAGAAGCCCTATGTGTTCGAATAACTTACTCCTTTGTGCCAAAGCTAATTTAAAATGGACTGAGGCAACATTTAAAACTAAAATTAAATGAATGGAGTGATGATTTTTTTTTGGGGGGGGGGGGGGGGGGAATTGTGAAACTGTTTGTACTGTAGATTAAAAAGGAGAAGGACTGAGGTTTCTACCCTCAGACAGAACTATTGCCTGTAGTTTGGGCAGATTACGCCACTGGAGAGGCGCAATCAATGGTTAAAAAAAGAAAAAGAAAAAGAGAGAGGCAGGTGGACGGTCTTCCAGTCTGAATGTTTGTGGTTCGATCCTCCATCTCTCCTTGTGCAAAGGGTTCTAATACAAGATACTGAACCCACAACTTGCTCTCAGTGGTGCACGAGAACCTTCCAGTGAAGTGACGAGTGCGACTGATCATGTCGAGCATGAAGAGTAAAAGCAAATGTCCATTCGCCATCCGGACCGCTTCTCTTTTTTTAATTCAGGACAATACTCGATTACAAACTGCACCTATCACTGCAGTAGATTCACTTTTCAAATCTTTACAGATTATTGTGACAAGCGCAGTGAATGTTACACATTTCAAAATTAACTCATATTCTTTTTTATGTCTTCCTGAAAATTTACCAGACAACATATCTTTTTTTTTTTTTTTTTTTAAATTTTCAATTAAAGTAAAGCAGCAGTGAGTCTATTCAGTCCTTCTGGTTCAAGTTTGCCATCCCCAGAGTATATGACGGGGCTATTGGAAGGCAGGATTACACTCCTTCACAGATGAAATGCAGCTCTCTCAATTACTGAAAACAACATGTCATTATCACACTAACTAATGGCCCTTTGAGACAGATTGATTGCTCGCGAGTTTTGACGTTTGAGTGCTTTCACACGCATCCATCCGTTTATGTACTGCATTAAATACCTTGTTCTGTAACATTTAAAACATGTATAAAACATCATTCCTTCAGGTTTTTGCGTGCGAGAACTTTTCTGAATACAAATTGTTGGTAGGAGAGTTTTATAGACTCTTAACATATTCTTGGTGATAAAAGTTAATGATTAATTGTTAAGGTTAATCATTCATTGTTACTCTCACAATGTCTCCACTATGAATATGTTAGAAGAAAATATAAACAAACAACTGCTAACAAAGAAAAAAAAACACACAAAAAAAAACCAAACAACCATGCGTTTACTATGCTAAGTGTGTCTAAGTGAGATACACTGGGGCCCGACTGTCTTTTGGGACGGGGCAGTTCTACTTTGGACAAATTAATCTCCAGCAAAGATGACTTAGATCAACTTTGAAAAACACTAAGATGAAAACCCATAAAATGATTACGAACGGCGGCCAGAATGACAAGTATTATCAACAAAAATTAATCAGGTGCATCTTTTCATGAACTCAATTAATAATGTGCAACAACGGGGTCTTTTTTCCCTGGAATGAAAATTAATTAGCAGGGGAAGGTCACTCGGAGATGCTGACATCACTCATCAGGCCGCTGTGGCAGTTCTAATTATTTGTCTTCCAGGCTTGGCTGATCAAAAATTATTGCCATACCTGAGCAACATTTAGAAAAAAAGCTTTGTTTAAAGCGCTTTTAATTAGACCTGCTATTTGATTAATGCAGTGTAAGCGCTCAGGATCGGCCCTCTTATCAGCATTTCTGACAAGTTTGCTGGGTATTGTTGTGTGAAAGACGTTTTACTGACGCTAAACGACTGTTTAGTATCTAATTCGTTCACTTTAGTTGCAATTAAAAAGCTATTTACCACGAGGACACTTGTTGATATTAATATAGATGTTGTAAACTTTGACAAAGCACTTTGTATCAATACATGAAATAAATGTGGCATTAAATGATAATAAGTCAATAAACTTGCGTCTTGTGGATCAGACTTGAGGAGCAGTTATGAAGAACTTGCAGTGTGACCCACAGTCGCGGTGCTGTTATGAATTGTCCAACGGTCATTGAAGTCGCTGGCTGCACATTCTTACAGAGAACAAATGTTGCTTTATAGTCCGAGAGTTTATTGCTTTTTTGTCAGAAATAATTAATAACAAAAGACAAAGGTCACGCTAAGCCAACGTGATTACCTAACCCCTGCCTGATAACATATCAAGCCACCGCTGGGCCTCTTGGTCACATAGTGGGAAGACTTGTCACAAAGCAGCGTTATGATCAAGGCTTCATCAACCTCTTGCGGGTTTTTCTTTTTTTAAGGTCCCAGAGTTATTGTGTTGACTCGTTGCCTGAACTATCTTCAACCCTTACTACATCAATTCACATTACCTGCAAATTAGCAAAGTTCTACTTTCAAGCTCACAGTACATTTGATCCAAATAGACTCTAAATGCCATTTCTGTTCCTATTAACCTACGGATCGGTGTGGCAGATATTTTCATGAGGTTGCTGGGGAAAAAACACGAGGCTAATGGCTTGGTTGTGACAGCGCTATTCATGATGATTTATGATTCTGTGTTTAAGTTGATTACTCCACTGCTGACTCGGAATACTATTTCAATTAGTGCACTGAAGGTCACTCCACGAAATCCCTCCATAATCTATTCCTATTAACACTAATGCGCCGAGTATCCATATCTGTTCACCCTTGTTGATTCAAATCATCCCCACTCCTAACGGCCAGCTTGTTTACCAGTTTACTGGTTCGGACGTATCCTAGATGGTAATTTTCTCTCCTCCGTGTATCATTAATGTCTTCAGACTTGACACATGGCTAGGAGGGACATCTCAATAGAGCTTGGGTGCATTTTTATGGCTTTTATTATTTCTAATTTGTTTTACAGATCAAGTGATATTTATGCTGAATGAAATTGATCCTGAAAGCCCTATAGGCAAACGCGGTAATATTGTGAGGTTAGAAAGCAACAACCTCCTATTACTTGTCATCATGAGAACCAAAATAGCCTCGGCGTGATCAAAATTTTAGAGGTCTAAATTAATTTTACATCACTTTCATTCATACTCCCACTCACCCATGCAGAGGAGGAAATTAGCTACCTGTATTTAATCTAATATGTTCCCACTGTAAGCGCTGGTGGACATGATAGACTTAATCACCTCGCACTGAATCAAAACGCTCAGCAGACAGTGCTTAGCAGTGAACAATGGATTAACTTTCCAAAGACAGGGTCTCTGAGTTTACCGCCAAGAATAACTGTTCTCCTTTATTTTACAGGATATGTTACTGTGACGGTCCAGATCGGCCTAACCGCCGGACCCTGTCGTTCTGACGGTAACCGAGCTTCCACGGAGACCGTCGCAAACTAGTTTACTTGA